>NC_045621.1:40484500-41176000 GCF_009829155.1 Mustela erminea | reverse complement strand
GTGCCCCCTCCCCCACCAGTGCCACCCAGCCCTGAACCTGCTCCCCGTCCAGCCTGCTTGCCTCTTACCCATCTGCATGGTTTTTAGGTTCAACCCCTTCCCCCCATCCATCCCCCCGCTGTCCCAGTGGAGGTGCTCCCAGAATAACTTGACCAATGCACCTTTCCTATCAAGGCTCAGGTATTTTGTGACAAGCTCCTGGAGCACCACAACAGCATGTTGCTTTTTGGGGGGGGAGGGTGTCCCTGGAGTCATCCCCAAGTTTGCTGCAGCACCAGTGAGATTTTAGGGGATGCAGATGTTTTGCAGGGGAAATGGTGCTAGACACACATGCTGGTGCTGGGCTGGAGGGTTCTGGTTGGTGGTTTCGGTGGAACCCTTGTGTCTGAAGCGCATGCCAAAGTCCTCGTGGCTCTGACGCAGAGGACATGATACCCCGGGCTGCTTACGGCAGTGGGAGCACAGACCAGAATTTGTGTCCCTTTTTCACAGTGAAAGCTCCTGCTAATTATACCCAAGGTTGTGACTCGCCCGGGATGTGGGGTGGGTCCCTCCAGACCTTCCCTGGAGTGACCAAGCTGTGATTAGAGAGCTAGCTGGTCTCATGGCCCCGGGGGAGGGCAGGGCGGACCGCCAGGGGCTGACCCAGAGAGTCAGGCAGGCAGCCAGTCCTCACCTGGAACCCCCCTGCATCTCAAGGGGGATCAATAAGGCCCTGAGTGAAAGAACAGAGAGAAAACTACAGGCAAGTAACACATTAGGGAGGAGTTGAGACCAATTTGGCTAGGGATTCCAAAAAGCAGCAGCCAAAGGGATCGAAGAAAAATCCCAAAATGAGTGGTAAGCCAATGTGCCTCATATTTCTTGCAAATGGTTCGATTCCAAATATTATGATTCTTGTCCCTTAAACCACGAAAATTCTCAGATGCTGTGATTCTTTGGACTGCAAACTCCCTTTGCCAGAGCCACCTCTAACATGGGAAATGGCCACAAAGCCTTTGTCATTTATGTAGAGAAAAAAAAAAATTATGTTCCCTTGGGAAATCTAGTTTGAGAACTGTGGTTAATGTTGTCACTGTCCTGAAGGGGTCAAGGTCTGTCTTAGGATAGCAGGCAGAGCTGTCAAGCTTGAGGGGTGGTGGAAGGCATGGAGAAAAGCACCCTGAGGGAAGTCGGCCTTGGGTTTCCAATAGTTTTTCAGGCAAAGGGGCCTCCAGGTCTGCGCAGCTATGGCAGTGAGGGTTTCTGGAATGTCTTGCTCAGCTCTATCCAAGAGCTGTTCTCATGGTAATCGGTGCAGAGAGCATAGGCAGGCTATGCTACCTCTGACCTGCAAAGTTCAGCGTGGTCCAGCTGCCAGGACATAGCTGGGGGTTTGCCTGGACACTGTGCAGCCTTCTCGTACTGGTCGTGCCCCATGGGCGTTCAGGCCCCATGGTGTGTCTTGGTCCTTAAGAACCTCTAACGAAAGCAGATGCTCCATCCCCACTGCCAAGCCTGGTGGTCCCCGGTTCTCGCTAGTCCATCTCTCCATCACGGGGCTGCTCCGGGGACCCCAGCTGGGGGCCATCTAGGAATCCCAAACACTTCCACGTGCCTGCCATTACCTCGGCCACTTCCTGAACCTCCTGCCAACTGATTAAATCTCCTATGATGGGGTGTGTGTTTGCGGGGGGGGGGGCTCCCCAGCGTGGCCATAGAGGCAGCTTCTTTTCCCCTTGGGCTAAGAGAGCCTCCCTCTCCATCCTAGGAGCCAGGCTTACTTTTCTCTAAATCCCGAACCCAAGAAAAATGTATTGTGTTTCACAGAGGGAGTGTCCCACCTTGATTCCAGAAATCAGCCCTCGGAAGGCCAGAACTAGTCTATTTATGGATGGCTCGGGCTACGAAAAGTCAGCGTCGTTTTAAAATAAATCAAAGGATGGATGCCAACCCAAGTAAAGGTCAAATGGGCGCAACCCGAGGAGGATCTGGGAAGGCTTAGAGGCTGGCCTTCCCCAAAGCAAGCGCAGTGGGTCTGGCTCTTCCTAGTTTAAGAATCTGTCTGGGCACCTGGGTGGCTTAGTTGGTTAGGCATCTGCCTACAGCTCAGGTCATGATCCCAAGGTCCTGGGATGGAGTCCCACATTGGGCTCTCAGCTCAGCAGGGTGTCTGCTTCTCTCTCTCCCTCCTCCATAAATAAAATACAATCTTTTTTTTTAAAAAAAGAGAGAGAGCTATTATGGAGGAAGGGGAGTACACACTGTGATTCCAGCTAGAGGTAACCAGACATCTTTCTGTGACAGATGATTCCCACACTGGAGAGGTTAAACCTTCCAGAGCCTGTTGGGAGGGGCAGCAGAAGGAGAAAGAAGGAAGCATAAATGAATGGCTCAGTGGGAACCCGGACCTACTTCCTCCTGCCCAACAACCTCTCCCAACCCCCGTGTCCTCTGCCATCGTTAAGCTGTGTGAGAAGGCAAGGAGGGCGCTACGAATTTACTTCTGGTTCTAATAATATGCTAAATATGCTGGACATATTTATTCCATGACAGAAACTGTGCCCCACGGTCAAGGTGTCCACATGGGACCCCAAATTTCAACCCTACTGCTCACTGGGTGCTATGTTGTTGTTACCTGCACTCGCCCTCCCCACAGTCTGGAAGAGCGCCAAGTTTGAGATGAATTTATTCATATATAGATGCTGAGTCACCCAAGGACCCAGCAGGGGATTGTGTAGGTTCCAGCAGGGAACACCACAGAGATGTGACTTTCCTGCTCCGTGGTTTGTGAACTGCCTACTGCTGAGACGGGATTTAAGAGCCCACTAGCACCCTGCAAGGCCAGGAACAAATGTCTTCCCATCTTCAATCTCCTTTCCCCAGATGCCTCCAAAATTAAAGGGAAGCAAAAAGGAAACTTCAATGAGATCACATTGTGATGGTTAAACACACCAGAAATGCAATAAAATAATCTAGAGGGGCACCTGGGTGGCACAGTCAGTTAAATATCCAACTCCTGATTTCAGCTTAGGTTGTGATCTCCAGGTCCTGAGATCGAGCCCCATGTCAGAGTCTCCACTGAGTGGGGAGTCTTCTTGAACATTCTCTCTCCTTCTCCCTCTGCCCCCGCTGCTGTGTTCTCTATCTCAAATAAATAAAGAAATAATTTTTTTAAAATAATAATCATTTGAGATTTTAAATGTGCAAACGTTACTGTTCATTTTATTAGATAACAGAAGTTAAATGTTTACATCTTTTTAAGGTAAGACATTTGGTTGAAAAATACCCATGTCATTTGATTTTAAAATATTGAAGCAAAAATAGAATATCTTTTTAATGACAAGATGTGAGCAATAGTTATACCAGGATTTATAAGTGATAATTGCATTATTATCCCGACTTTTCTCCATATAAGAAAAATGCACAAAGAGAAGTGTTATTTTTTAAATAGTTCTTATTTCTTTTAAGAACAAAGTTTTTGGAGCCCCTGGGTGGCTCAGTGGGTTAAAGCCTCTGCCTTCGGCTGAGGTCATGATCCCAGAGTCCTGGGATCGAGCCCCACATCGGGCTCTCTGCTCAGCAGGGAGCCCGTTTCCTTCTCACTTTGCCTCCTTCTCTGACTACTTGTGATCTCTGTCTGTCAAATAAATAAATAAATAACCTTTAAGAATAAAAGAACACATTTTTTTTTTGTGGGGGCCAGTATTGGTCTTTCTTTTTTCCTTCTACTGATTATGAAATTATACAGTTTATTATAGAATTTTTAGCTTATACTGAAAATCAGCAAGAAAGAGGATCAAACTCACTCATAATAACAGCAGTCAGGGACACCTCGGGGATGGCCATTGTCAGTACTTGGGTGCATTTCCTTCTTTCTATGATATTACAAACCAGTAAGCATCATACTACATAAGGATGAATCCATGTGAACTTGCCAATATTTGACCACGCTAACTGACAAAACAGAAATTCATATTGCCCAACTGAACACATACAAGATAAGGGAAACTGGACAGCCACAGGCAAAAGAGTGAAACTGGACCCCTGCCTTTACCACACACAGAAATCAGCTGGAAATGGATCAAAGACTTCCACAGAAGGCCTGAAACCGTTAAACTCTTAGAAGAAAACAGAGTGTGTAAGCCCCTTGACATCCTAGGAATTTTTTAGGGTTTTTTTCTTGTTGTGTTTTTTGGGCTTTTTTTTTTTTTTTTTTTTGATTTGACTCCGAAAGCAAAGACAACAAAAGCAAAAATAAACACGTGGGACAACGTCAAACTGCGTGAAGGAAACCAAGCACAAAATCAAAAGGCAAACCATGGAATGGGAGAACATATTTGCAAGTCATATTTCTGGTAAGGGGTTAATACCCAAAATATATAAAGAACTCAATAGCAAAAAAAAAAAAATTTTCCTTTGCATTAAAAATGGGCAGAAGGATTGAATAAACATTTTTCCAAAGAAGACTTTATAAATGGCCAACAAGTACATGAAAAAGTGCTGAACATCAATAATGATCAGGAAAATCCAAACCATAACCACAATGAGACACCACCTGACACCTGTTAGTACAGCTTTTATCAAAAAGACTAGAGAAAGCCAGTGCTGGCAAGGGTTTGGAACAAAGGCGACTCTGTTAATGAGAATGTCACTATGGAAAACCATGTAGACGTCCTTCAAAAAAATTAAATAGAACTGCCCTGTGATCCAGCAATCCTGCTCTATATCCAAAGGAAATGGAATCGTGGTCTCAGGGAGATATGGGCACTCCCATGGTCATTGCAGCACTATTCACAATAGCTGAGCTATGGCACAACCGAAGGGTCTGTCAATGGATGAAGGGATAAAGAAATGTAGCATATGGAATATTGTTCAGCCATGAGAAGGACATCCTGCTCTTGTGACAACATGGATGGAACTGGGGAATATGATGCTAAGTCAAATAAGCCAGTTAGAGAAGGACAATACTATATGATCTTACTTAGATATGGAATCATTAAAAAAAAAAGTCCAACTCCTAAGAAATAGAAGAGGCAGAGAGTGCAGGGCCAGAGGGGTGGGGAAGAGAGAGATTGCTCAAAGGGTAGGAGCTTTCAGCTATATAAGCCAAGTTCTGTGGGTGTGATGTACCAGCGTGGTGACTAGAGTGAATAATACTGCATTGAGTGTGCGAATACACCATAGGGCATCTTCAGGGCTCTTTGCCACAGTCGAAGAAAAAAAACGGTAACCATGTGAGTGGGCGGATGTGTTAATTAATCTAATTGTGATAACCATTTCACAATACATACCTAGCCAAACTCACCACACTGTACACTTTAAATAGATGGCTATTTTATTTGTAAGCTAGACCTCAGGGCATCTGGGCACAGGGATGTATAGTACAGGGAACAAGGGTCTGCCTCTTCAGGCTCTTCCATTACTCTTCCTGATGAATTTTATATCCTAATAAAGTTAAAAAAAAGAACCCATGGAGAGTGTGAATACGGTCATAGTAAAATGATAACATTCTCGGGGCGCTGGCTGGCTCCGTGGGTGGAGTGGGTGACATCTTGATCTTGGGACTGTGAGTTCGAGCCCCACGCTAGGTGTCGAGCCTACTTAAAAATAAAATCTTAAAACGGGGGCTTGTGGGCTAACTCAGTCTGCTAAGCAAGCGTCCATCTCTTGTTTGGGCTCAGTCATGAAATTGAGTCCTGTGTTGGGCTCTATTGCTGGGTGTGGAACCTGCTTAAGATTCTCTCTCTTTCTCTTTCTCCCTCTGCCCCTCCCCAACCCTGTACACGTGCATGTGTGTTCTCTCAAAATAAAATCAAGTAAAATAAAAAAAAAAATGATAGCATTCTTTATATCATTATTCAAATCTTTTTGTGTCCCTTAGTTAGCCAAATTTGATGTCCTTCTTATATGACCTAATAATATCTGACTTCAGCTATACTATAGGCAGTTATAATTTTTTTAAGATGGTATTCTTTACGTTTTGTTTTAGGTGGTCATTTTCTCACACAAAGGAGAACTGTATGCACACACACAGATATAAATATAAAGGCACACATACACACATATACATGTATCTTTTATTTTTAACTTTTGCATACCATATTCCCATTACCCTTATTAGTTCTAACAGCTTTTCCATTGCATCACAACTAGGATTAATGATAAATTTGGCTTCTTTTTGTGATTACATCTTACTTATGAAATTTCAGAAGTGTTAAATAATACCAATGCTTTTTACATAGCAAAAGGAAAAAAAGGGAAAGAATGAAAGAGAAAATGGTTAATTCATCTCTAGATTTCCATGTGTCAGGATCATAGGCAATCATTCAAGTGACATGGAAATATTATATTTAGTGCAATGGGAATTTAACCATCACAGACTTTCAAATGAGAAAATTTAGTTCCAAAGTTTATTAAATGATTTCATGATCATTTAAAGGAAAAAGTAGAGAAATATAACAGGGTCCCAGCTGAGCTCCAACATGGATTTTCTCATGAGGAGACCTCGCTCAAAGAACAGAACTTGGTTCTCTCATCAAAAGAGGAGCCAACAAAGTATATCTTTTCAGTAAAATGAAATATTCTAGATCTGTGAATCCTTCACAACTGTGTGTTTCATCATCAACTACTGTCATGAGTGTATCAGATAAGAGGACATCTCTATTTGACTTTTATAATAAGAAACTGGTCTGCCCTTGACTGCTATGAAAAATACACCCTCCTCCACCAAGACAAGCTCATCAGTAGGCTCCAGGTGGATGGTGGCAGATGGGGCTCTGCTGGGTAAGATGGGAGGGGGCACATGCAGCAGAAAAGGCAGAAGTTCCAGAACATCCACTGGTCAGAAGCTACTTAGCTTTTGGTCTCAGAAATTCCTCTCAAAAAAATAAGGGTGATCTCTCAGGTTCACGCATCCTGGGCAGCTGTTATTAGGGAATGCTGGCCTCAGGGATGTAATTATAATTATAATTCGAATTCGAATTCTAGTGGAATTCGAATTCGAATTCTAATTCTAGGTGGAATTTTAATTCGAAATCTAATTCTAGGTGGAATTAGAATTCTGGTGTGTGTTGGGGGGGATCAGGATATGCAGTGCTAGGAAAGGCACTGAAAAGACTCACCTATCAGGAACTTGCCCTATCACACCTTACCCCAGAAGTTTCTCTTCTGCCCTTAGGAGAGATTTTTTAAAAAGCCGGTCATATTTGTTACCCTGAATGATGGCCTGGTAGGGCTGATTTTCCAGGTAACACCATACTGGAGTCCCTCCAGAGAGGCTGAACAGCCTGCACTTAGTAATCATTCCTGATGATGTTGTTCAAATATTTGTGCTGTTGAGCACTGCTTGGATTAAAAGCCTCATCACGGTTTGGGTTTCTGCAGTCCTGGAGCTGATAGTGTAAGCATCTACAAAACACATGAATTAAAAAACCAGTGTGACACACAATTTCCTGACACACCTTCTCACCCTCTCACCTATGTATCTGTTGTCAGAGTGGAAAACCCATCAGCACCCCAGCACTGGTAACCTCTATCCCCTCCAGGGTCCCAGTGTTGTTCAAGAGTTCACTGATCAAAGAGGGAAAAAAGCTCTTGATAATCCTAGTAGGCTTCTCAGTTCCCACTAGAAGTTTGAAAAAATTTTAACAATTACAGAGCAAGCTGGATCCTTCAAACAAATGTGAGTTGCAAAATTTGTCCATGAAATTTTTTTTTTAATATATAAAAACTAAATCATACTTAATTATGCATTTTGCTCAGCAAATTTCCTGAATATAAAAGTGACATGAAGAGCATGTGGGTAGCTCAGTAAGTTAAGCCTCTGCCTTTAATTCAGCTCTTGATCCCAGGGTCCTGGTATCGAGCCCCACATCGGGCTCCTTGACCAGTGGGGACCGTGCTTTTCCCTCTCCCTCTGCTTGCACTCCCCCTGTTTGTGCTTTCTCTCTCTCTCTGTCAAATAAATAAGTAAAATCTTTAACAAAAAGTGGCATGAAATATAAAATTTAGCAATAATAAATGGGCACAAATTTGATACTTATTTGTACTGTTACTTTTTTCGTTCAAGTGTCATTGAGGTTAAGACACCAGCCAGTACTGGATGTCTACACTGACTACAACCTTGGATCTCCTTGGAGAGAGTCATCAGGGTGCTTTTCAACTATTAATTTTTGTAATATAAATACTTCAGGGCTGATGAATATTTCAACTTTCATCCATCACTAGGATATTAGGATAAATCTGGCAATCAGATCTGCAGCAGACGGGTACACGTGCAATGCAGAAAAGCAGGAGCAGAGAGAGAAGAAGGGTATCCTTGCCTCCAGTAACTTCTCACTTGGGAGCCTTCAGACAAAATCTCCTTCCTTCCCTTCCTTCTTTCCTTCTTTCCTGTTTGCTTGCTTTCTTTCTACTTCCTGCCTTGTATTTGCTTTTATTAACCTCCCTTCCATTCTCCTCGGTTGCCCTCCAGTGTATTGTTCTGAAGGGCAGAGGGCTTGAATCCCCTTGCTATTCCTCGCAGGGGACACACCCTGTCCTCTCTGGGCAGGAGCTGCATGGGCTCTTGGTGCTTCACCACTGGAAATTAACTGATACGACAAGGTCCTCAGAAGATCTGGGCAAAATAGAAAATCAAGCTAGACATAAATGCAGAATAAAGGGAGGAATGGGGATGTTTGGGCGGAGAGCCAGAGTTTCATCATTTGAGCAATTTCAGAAGGGAAGTATGAGCGTATGAGCCAACTCCACCGCCCCTCCCTCCCCCCCGCCCTGCAACTCCCTGCACGGCCCTCTGCCTTCTGTCCCATCTTCCCTCTGCTGGTGTCTTCATAGGAAGGACCTTATCCAGCAATATGGGATATCCACCCCAGTGTCTCATGGAGCCCTCAGAGAACCTTGGTAGGGCCTAAGGAAACTTCCAGAAATTCAGGGAATGTTGCCTTGTGTGGGTGGCATTTCTCTCCTCCTCCCTTTCCTTCCCTTCCAGGGACCTTCTCCTTCCTTCTCCTTCCTCCCTCCAGGGACTTTCCTGATTATGTAGACTCAGAGGAAATGGATCCTCTATGAGTCTATGCATTTGCTTTCACCACAAATCTCCATATCTGAAAGCTAGAAAATAGCGTCAGGGTCACCTTGACCAAGCTCCCTCTTTATATCCTGCACCCCACACTCCCTGCATAAAGAGAAAAAAAAAATAAAATGACAGACTATTTAGGGCTGAATTTAAGTCCTCCTCTTGCCAGCCACTCTCGCAATCCCGTACTGTAGGCACAAGTGGCTGAACCAGTACTTGGCTAATTGTGGAGACAATTAGCATTCGTTACTTGTTTTAATGAGCCAAGCGGATAATTGTTTCTGGCCAGAGCCACTGGGGACACGAACAATTGTCTGCGTTCCTAATTTCTGGGTTAAATCTATGCTAGGGGAGTGCTCCTATCGGAAGCAAGCCTGGCATTGATAAGACGTCCTATCCACGATCAAAACCTTCCAGACCTGAGATCCACGGTCACCCCTACCCTCCCCCGTTCCCTTGCATGGTGACTAGGTGCTCCTGTAGCTCCCAGTTCCCAGGAGGAGGGGACAGGGCACCTGTGCTGCAGGTATCTGGAGTGTGCAGTTCATCCTGGTCCCGCCCAGCTCCCCTCGAGCTGTCTTTGCCCCAGTCTTGCTTCCACCCAACACCTAACCAGGGCAAAAAGTCCAAGTCACTGGGGTTCCTCAGCATTCAGATGAAAACTTGTTCAATCCCATTTTCTTTTCAGTCTCTTGAGCTGTCGGACACCCCCAGGATAGACTGAATTCTGTTCTTGGGGCTCTGGGGGGTTTGCCCCCCCATGGATTTGAGGAGGCAGTGATCCCCACTAGCAGCCCTAAGAAAGTCCTTATTGTGAGCACGCTGATATTTCTGAGTAAAGTTTGGTCAAGGTTATACATTTTGTGTTCTTTCATGCTGAAAAAATGTAAAGGGTTCAGAACAGGCTGCCCCCAAATATGACACTTTGGCATATGGATTATTTGAGGCAAAGGGGAGAGAAAATCAGCGGGCACAGGAAAAGCTCTTCACTGCCCCCTAAGACCCCTAAGAAAAGTATGTACTTCCCCTCTTACAGAGGAAATTTACATTTATAAAGGAAATTTCCCTTAGCAAATACACCAGGAAGAGAGCTACCAGATGTGGTCTTTCACCTGAGAGGCCCTTATCTGCACAACAAGGCTCCTGGGATTTACTGGTTGTGCCTGTTTTCACTTCCGTCTCTCACCCAGGCCAGAATTTGTCTCCTTCCGCCTCAAAGCCATGACCACCCTCACCCTTTCCTTTACCTCAAGGTGCTGTGTAAATCTCAGTCATCTGAGAATCACCTTGGTCTCATATTTTTGTGAGACCTCATGAGTACGTACGTAATCAAAGTTGGGAGTTTTTCCTCCTGATTAATCTGTCCTAGGTCAACTTAATTCTTAAACTAGCTGCAGAATCTGGAAGGGTAGAAGGAAGTGTTTTCCTCCCCTACAGTTTCTAGGAAGCCAAAAATATCAAGTCCTTCTTTATTCGGTGGTTGGATTACTCAATTATGCCAAAAACTGAGAGAAGATTTGCTATGAATATTTTAAACTACTGAACTCTTTTTAGAAAGTTGGCTGGAGGACGGATGAAGCAGGTACATGCGTGTGTGCATGTGTGCACACGTGTGTGCGTGCACACGGAAATGAGGGCAGGCGTATATCAGCTGCATCGTTTGTCCCTGTACCCAAACCCGCTCTTGGGACTTCATCTTGTTCTCCTTTCCTTCTCATCCGCAGCCTGAAAGTGGTGGGGAAACAAGGCTTTGCTCACTGCAATGTTTGTGTGCCATTAGTTGCCAACCCAATGAACTTTTCTAACACATCTATCTCCTGGAAATAGAAAACCTGAGAGAAATGGAGGTAAAGCTTTTGGAAACACTTACTGTGCACTGGGGGCATCACCACGATGTCTTACTTAACTCTCAAGGACACCTTGGATACAGGTGTTCACATTTTCTTTTCAAAGATGTGGGATCTGTGGATTAGAGAGGTTAAGTGATAGATCTAAGATCACATAGCTAATAGGTACAGGATTTGAATCCATGCAACTGTATACCATTATATGCAGAGCTCTGTCTACTCTAAAACCGGGACCCTGGGGCGCCTGGGTGGCTCAGTCAGTTAGGCATCTGCCTTTGGCTCAGGTCATGATCTCAAGGTCCTGGGATGGAGTCTTGCTTCGGGCTCCCTGCTCAGTGGGGAGTCTGCTTCTCCCTCTCTCTCTCTGCTGCTTCCCCTGCTTGTGCTTTCTCTTGCTATCTTACCTGCTCTCTGCCAAATAAATAAACACAGTCTTAAAAAAATAAAATAAATAAAAGTAAAACCAGGACTCAGATGTCAGGGGGGATCTTCTGGTCTTCCACCATTCCTGTAGTTTCCCAGGGGCTCCCCTCCCAAAGTCTCTGCTAAGTGTTTGTGAGTCTGTGTGAGCTGCTTCTGTTCCTTCCCTCAGACACACTGACGCAGTGCAGCTGCTTCAGTGGGGTAAGAGATCCACTTACACCAAGCACTTTGTGGGTTTAGCAACTTGACTAATAGTCAGGTTTGGGGGTGGGATCACAATCCCACGGGCTGCAGCTCTTTCCTCCTCCCCCATCCTTCCCAATCCTGCCCCTCACTGTTCATCTGTTCATCTCACCCAGGCTCTGGATCCAGGATCCTTGTCCACGTTAGAGGTGAGAATGTGCCAAGGATTACAGGGTAGCCTTCCCTTGGTGGGTTCCCAGACAGACTCAAAAGAAGGAAAACCATCCTGGCCTTGAGAAAAGCAACTAATGGGCCATTTGTCCAAACTGCCTAGTGTGCTCTCATCTATACCCTACAGCATAAGGTCCTGACCAACTTTCCCTTCCAGAGACTAGCTGTTCTAACTGGAGGTCAGGGATTGCTTTGCTTGGTGGAGAAAGTAGGATACAATGTTTGAGACATTTATATTAAAAATTCTTTGTTGTTTATCTGAAAATCAAAATTCAGCTGGATATCCTATATTTTATACAGCAGTCCTAAGACAGAGGCATAAGAAGGGTAGTTTAATTTCATGGAGGTATTTTTCATGGAGGGTGGACTCAGAAACTCAGAATTTGGTTGTGCTGCATTGCATAACCATTGGGAGGGAAACAGTTTTTTAAAATCTTTGAGTTTATTTTCCGTGGGTTCGCCATTTAAAAAGTCTTAAAAATATGGTTGAACATGTCTCACTAATTGGAACTATGTCTATCACGATATCTGAGTACATTTTTAAGTGCCTGGATATTGTGCTATACACATCAATCAAAATGAGAAAAGAACTCCATACCCAGGAAGTGCCCTGCAAGAAGGAGAAAAAGGTAAAGAAAAAAACAAAAACAAAAACCAAAAAAACAAATAGGGCGATTCTTAAGCGTGGAGCTCACCTCAGCTTCCCACACCCCACAAAGCAGACCTCTTACCTCCTGTGCCAGCCTACCTCCCCCACAGAGCAGCCATCAGCTCCTGAAGTGAAAAAATTGGAAACATACCTGTCCTGGGAATATACTCAGTATTTAAATGTTGCATGTGACTACACTAACTACATTAAGAAGGCTGATGCTTTGTAGACAAAATAGCCAACATCTAATGCATGGTAGTGATCAGCAAACTAGTAAATGGTACAAGCACTTGTGCTTCTGTTTCCAGTTTCCTGATGGCAATGAATGGTGCTGGCCACACGCAGCTTGACCTTCACTTGCATTGCCTTTTCAGTTTCCAAAGCTAATGGTTTTTCCTATTAGGTTTATAAAAGTAATGCGTGCTCATTATTGAAAATATAGAATGTTCAAAAAACATGGGGCGCCTGGCTGACTCACCTCCGGGGAGTGCATGACACTTGATCTCGGGGTTGTGTGTTTGAACCCTATGTTGGCTACAGAGATTACTTAAAATAAAATCTTTTTTCCTGAAAAAGATGTTTTTTAAAAACCCCATAGAATCTAGCTTGGTAAATAATATATATATTCCTACTACTCAAGACACTTTTAACCTCAGATGCCTTTCTTTCCAGTCTTTTTTAAGTGCTATTTTGTGTAATGTGTACAATATTGTGTTCTTTTTTTTTTCCACATTGCTTAGAACTCTTTTTAAATATGATCTTAAATAGCAACAGCATACTGGAAATAAAGTTAACGGCGAGATTAGCAAAGAAATGTATAACAACTTGTTAAAACAAGATAACATGCTCAAAATGGAGTCGCTTATGCTAAGCCCCACAACATGAAGCCGAAACTTAAGCCTCACGTCACCAAACTGAGACTTTTAATTATAGTTTTTTACTTTCCCAGAAATAGATCTTAAGCCAGTCCATCAGGAATCGCCTGATCCGCGCCAGCCAGATAGATAATCCACCATCCTTTAAATGAAGTGACCTTGGGATACCCAACCTGATTTTAGTGTCCAGCATAATTTCCTTGTTCTGAGTTGCTTCTGCGCAGTTCCTCAGAGCTCATTTCTGTCTGCTAGGTTGGATGTTGTCTGATTCATGGAACCTTGAATAAAGCCAGTAAGATCTTTAAAATTTCCTCAGTTGAGTTTGTTTTTTAACAGTTCTTTAGGGAGGATCCACTTTTCCCACGAATAGGGTGCATACATATGAAAGACACTTCATCCAACTTTTAGTCTGATAACATCTCCTGTTGTAGGTTGCAGATACTGTCATAAGCTCTTGAAGGTGTTGTCTTTCCTATAAATTCCAAAACACTGAAGAAAATTAACACTTTTCCTTAGGTTTCTGGAAATAGGCAATATGATTTTTATGTCCCTACTCTTGGGATGGGAATCTAGTTTCATTGCCTAAAAAAATAAGATAGCCACAAGTTCCTACTTATGCATAAATATCAATGTATAAATATGTTCAGAATAGTGTTCTTTATAATTTCAAAAGTATAAAATAAAAATCACCTAAAATGTTCAGCATTAAGGGGGTTGGGCTAAGTAAATTACAAAACATGTAAACAATCCTCTCAGAAGAGAATTATTCAGCCATCAGAAACAAAGATTATGAAGAACCCTTATCAATGTTAACTTTTGGTGTTTAGGTAATGTCTATGCCCCGCATGGGACATGAACCTGCCACTGAGATCAAGAGCTGCAAGGTAGCTCTAGTGAGCCAGTCAGGGGCCCTGACTCGAGTTAATTTTTTAAAACCTGAATACCCAAATTTGTGTAAGCAAGCATTTAGATTTTATATGCATATGAAAAGGGACTGGAGCCAAATTTAAGGATAATAATAGCCAAGGGATGAATTGGTAGTGCTTTTCCCTCATGGACTCTTTTAGATTCTGGGTAGTCTGAATTGCCTCTCTTATTTGTAGTAATCCTGCTTTTGTTTGTTTTCTCTGCTTCCCTTCTGGTTGTCAGGTGTAAGCATTAAATGGCCAGACCCCTGGAGTAGCACCCCAGACATCTCATTGTCATCCACATCAAGTACCCTACAAGCCTCAAACCCCCTGGAGAGGGCATTTTGCCAATTACAAAGCACTGTTTTTTCTTGGGCAAACTATTTAGTCCGGTTATCATTAGAAAATTTGTTTGCACAGACCTGGCCGTTGCAGCTCCTAAAATTGACTCTTGCTAATAGGACATGGAAAAAGAAGGAGTACAAACACTGGAGAATTGGAGATGAGCCCTCGCTTCTGCAGGTTCATCGCAGATGGAGGAGGATGGCCCCTCCTCCAGCACATGCCCTTGGATGGAAGGCTCTGGGAAGACCCTTTTCATAAGGGAGATCAGCCCTCTTTTCTTTCCTATGCTTGCCATGTGTCTGTGAAGTATGTTAGTACCTCACAGTGGGGTGATGGAAACTAGCAAGCAGCCCGGAAGTGTGAAGATCCTCGTGGAGAGACCAAATGTATTGGAGATCCAGGGAGGGTGGGTCAACAGGCCAAATTAATATATCCAGAATTGATATGAGCTAATATGATAATATAGCTGATAATGAGCTTGAGCGGGACGGGAGTCAGTGTTTTAACATCACTGGGTCATTCGGTCTTTGAGGCCCAGCCCAGAGGTCATTTTTGCAGGTGGGAAACCCGGGGCTCCCAAGTGGCCCTTTACCACATGGAACAGAAATGCAGACAAAGACTAGGAAGACAAGGCACAGTCCTGGAATCAGAGGTCCATCAGAGGGGTCCAAATCCTGTGTAGGGCTTAGAGAGGGAATGCAGTTAGTAGAAAGAACCAGAGGGTGGGAACCTGAGAGGTGAGCCTTTGAATTCCAGTCCCCCATCCCCCACTGGCCCCATGGCAGCCGGCATAATCGCTCCCCTGCCCTGTCCGAAGCTTACTCAGTGGCACCAGCAGCCGTGGCTGCAGGCCCTTGACTGGGTCCTCCAGTTCCCATGCCCTTGACGGAGTGCAGAGGGTGGCACTTGATTTGCTCCGTGAAAAGTGAGCAAAAGTGATACTCTAAGAGAAAGCTTTCTTGCTCTTTCCTCTTGGCCATGAGAACACCTCCACCCCCAAATCAGCTCCCCACTCCGCTCCTGATTGTAGACAACATGGAACCACACCCAACTCTCTGCCAAGGCCTAGCTTGTGTGAGAAACGGAACTTTGTGGTTATAAGGGACCGATCTGGGTGTTATGCTGTTGCCAGAGACCTTTCTTAAAAATGCTATCCCCTTAAGCCCGTTTCTTCATCTCCAACAAAGCACTTAACAAACCTATTTCATGTGGCTCTTTTGAGAATTGAATGGACTGACGGTGGGAACACATTTGGCCGAAAAATGTGGAGACATAAAGAGTGACACTGTCCCCTGGACACTATGTTCTGGCAATTGAAAGAGAGGGCCAGTGGCCAGAGTTTTAACTGTTTCTGTTTTGTTTTCCCCTGAATTGTAATTTCTCTCTCTCCTTGGAAAATATTGATCTAGAAATGAAACCCTTAAAACCCATGCAATTTTTTGATGTGTTGGAGAAATGCAATCTTCCTGAGGGAAAAGGCGGTCACTGTGGTTGAAATGGCCCTCTCTTTGTTAGCCTGAGACTGACCTCTCTCCAGCCAGAAATTGCACAAGACTTCCAGACCTTCCACCCAGATTTGTTTTTCCGCAAACAGCCAAGCTAGGAAAATCTGCATTGCATAGCCCTCTGGTTCTGCAAAGGACAGCTGAGGCTCCCTGTCTTATGAGAAGCACAAGGTTGTGCCCTCAAGACGTAACATGTGTGCCTGCACAGTGTTCACAGCTGGTGTCTCCCTGTCTGGCCCTTTGCTTTAGCATAGTTTAATCTTTCTTACCTGGTGCCTGCATGGGGGACCTTGCTTTAGGGCTGGGCTCTCCCCAGAGAGACATTGCTCCTACATCCTTCTTCCTAAACCCCAACCCAATCAGAGTCCGGGGACCAAAGTCTTTGCTCACGCCCCATTGCCCATCAACATCTCCACCTCCTTCCCTGGGTCTTGGGGATTCTCTTCAATCATAATTTCTGCCCAGGCAGAAATTCTGCCCATCCATTAGGAGGTGCACACTCTCCTGCATAACAATCTTTTCTAATCTCCAATAATATGTGATTTCTCTCAACCATGAAAACTATTTAACTCTCACACTTCCTTTCAATAAATTTTATAATTATGGTCAAAAATTTGGAAATTAAAGAAAATTATAGAGGAAACAGTCGAACAGAAACATAACTGCACCTCAAGAGAGAATCTCTGTTAAGGTATAATGCATTCTTTCCCAGCAGTGGATAAGGGCTGAACAGAATGACCATCCTCAGGGTTGTCAGAAAAGCAAGAAGTAAAAACTATCAGGGAGAGTGGTACCTTGCAAGACAATAGGGAAATAACAAATTTGAAGCCATCACAATTGAAAATTGTCCATATTCCCTGGGGTGGTGACTCTACTTCCCAGAATTTATTCCATGGAATTAATAGCAGAAATATGCCAAAAAAAAAAAAATCACTTTGAGAAACCTCACTGCACCATTTTTTTTTTTAAGATTTTATTTATTTATCAGAGAGAGAGAGGGGGAGAGAGCGAGCACAGGCAGACAGAATGGCAGGCAGAGGCAGAGGGAGAAGCAGGCTCCCTGCTGAGCAAGGAGCCTGATGTGGGACTCGATCCCAGGACGCTGGGATCATGACCCGAGCCAAAGGCAGCTGCTTAACCAACTGAGCCACCCAGGCGTCCCTGCACCATTGTTTTTAAGTGCATAAAAAAACTGAAAACAACTTAAGAGTCCATCAATTGGGAATTCATGTAATCACTTATGAAACTTTTATCCAATGAAATACTATGTAGTCATTAACGAGAAGATAAAATATAGTTTGGATGTACAGTGTGATTCAGACTGCAGTACTGAAAATTTTTAAAAATGTATATTATTTTTACTTACCTAAAGCCAATTTTTTTTTAAGATTTTATTTATTTAGGGGCGCCTGGGTGGCTCAGTGGGTTAAGCCTCTGCCTTCAGCTCAGGTCATGATTCCAGGGTCCTGGGATGGAGCCCCGCATCGGGCTCTCTGCTCAGCAGGGAGCCTGCTTCCTCCTCTCTCTCTGCCTGCTTGTGATCTCTCACTGTCAAATAAATAAATAAAATCTTTAAAAAAAAAAGATTTTATTTATTTATTTGACAGACAGAGATCACAAGTAAGCAGAGAGGCAGGCAGAGAGAGGAGGAAGCAGGCTCCCTGCTGAGCAGAGAACCCGATACGGGGCTCCATCCCAGGACCCTGGAATCATGACCTGAGCTGAAGGCAGAGGTTTAACCCACTGAGCCACCCAGGTGCCCCCCTAAAGCCAATTCTAAAGTCCCTTGCCTTGAATGTTGTCATAAGCAGAAAATATTTCATATGCACAGTAAAATTTTTGACATGAGGCACAGCAGTGATGAATGGTGGTTATCTCCTAGGAATGAAATTGAGAGACCTTCTTTTTCTGATCTGTATGTTCCTGTATTTTGTAATAATAATTAAAAGACGAGAGACCCATCCTAGAATAACAATAACAAAAATCCTTGCCTGGAACTGTTTGAGTGGGCTAATTTATAGGCTTTTCAGAGGCCTTCAATTAAAAAAATAAAATCCTCTTCATAAACAAAACTGTGTACTTAAAACTGCCCCCAGAAATGAGGGTTCATTTGTTAAGTTAAAACAGGTGAAATCCAGAACTATACTCGAATGGGGGAAAAAAAAAAAAAAGAATAAATAAAAACAACGAAATCCTAAGCAAAATAGAATCAAATAAGTTAAAAAGCAATAAAATTCTAAGTGGACTTCATAAAACTATGTATGAATGCTTCTGGGAACCCTGCAAATCTGAGTTGTTAGGAGTCTGGTAACCTGGAGTGTTAAGGGGTCAATACTCCATCTTAGCTGTCACTGCCCCTTCCCTGTCCCCCTCCCCTCCCTACCCACCACCCCTGCCTGACACACTTTGGTCTCTCTCTTCCAGACAAGGTTCTACTTGCCTAAAGCTGTCACCCTCTTCTGGGTCAATCCCCCTCAATCTAGCACACATGGACAAGAATTTGCATCAAGATGCTTAAAGATGATTGACAGGTAAACAACTTTGCGGCAGCTCCCCGCACCCTGAAAGGCTGGACGGGAGTGGTGAGGCCTTTCTCAAGAGGCTTTATCTCTAATGGCAGGGCATTCTCCCTGCGGGCCGTGGTCATCTGCGATTGCTCAAACGTCCAACGTCAGTGTTTCAGCCACAGAGACTCCGAACAAGATCATCAGCAGAAGCAACCTCACAGCTCGGAGCCCGAGCATTTGTCAACCTCTTGCCCGGGTTATGTAGTTCAAACATGACGTTTTCCCACGAGCTTCTGAGTCCGGAAAAGAAATGTAATTTTCACCCCGGACGCTGGGAGACTTCAGACTATTGTCTTCTAGGGTGATGATCTTCTCTGCGATGCCATTCCCCTCCTTGGGCCCAGGGCTCCTTCCTCAACAAAAGCTCAAAGGACAAAACTCAATGCTCCCTGTAGACGCTTTGGCAGAGGCTGTGGACTATAGGGCTGATGGGCTTGGTTTCCAATGCTTGCTAAAAACCGTAGTAGTAGAGATGAGCAGCAGGCTGACTTCCTGAGGCTTTTCTGGCATGACCAGAAGCTGCAAAATTAATTGATGGCATTTTCTCAAGGGAGTGGCTGAGAAACCCTTTCAAGTTTCTGGGTTGCTTGGCATTCACAGATGCTAAGTAAGGCCCAGGCCCTGGCTCTTTGAGGTTTCCGTCCCACAAGCTGGAGGGCAGGCATGATTTAGGATGGTCAGCAGGGGGGAGAGTGCTAAATCCCACTTGCCTCTTAAACAAATAAACAAACACAGCCCACAGCTTGGGCAGCCCGGGGTGGGGGTGTGGGGGGAGTTGAGGGGGGGGGGCTTTAGCACCTGGTAGATCCAAGGGGGAAGGGGTCCCAAGGGGGCATAAATACACTCTTCACTAATATATGCTAAGATGACAAGACAATTTGTTTTTGTTTAAAGCTGCTCTGGAATAAAAGAGGTGTTTTTTTTATGTTGGTTTGTTTTTTGTTGGTTTGTTTGTTTGTTTTGGTTTGGGGGTTTTTTATAGGACTTCTGGAAAGGGCCGGGGTAGGAATTCTACCTACATCAACATTCAACTAGTTCTCTTTCACTCACTTCCTTCCATGAGCACAGACCCAGATCCTCAACCTTTTCCCGTGGGCCTGTTGCTCTTCTCCCTACGGATCGGACTCCCCTCGTGCCAAGACTGAGGTCTATCACCACTCTGTTTATCTGGAGTCCTTACAGATTCCTCAAAGCAACCCCCTTCGCAGAGACAGAGGGTTCTGGGAGTCAGGGTGCAAACTGCCCTAGGATATTTCTGACCCTGGAGTCATTGCCTGGACCTCAGTAACTAAGTTGTATGTGGGGTCTAGCCAGGAGAAAGGCTGAATCCGGATCCTGACACAGTAGTCACCAAAATGTTGACTTTGGTGTCTCGAGTAAATAGCTCTGTTGTAGTATTTTTCAGGGGGGTGAATGGGAGACTTTACACACCCCATGGGCACACCACGCTCACACTCACAGACACGTATATGCAAACACGCACCAATGGACATGTGCCCACGTTCCCCGTACCCCCATACTACTCATCTCGCACATGTAAGGTTTCCACACTCAAGCAAGTTTGGAAAATTCTGCACGTGGCCATAAGGCTTTGTGTCTGGTGATAGACGATTCCCAGCAAAGGCTCTGAGAAGTCCTGCAGTAAAGAAACCTGAACTGCTAACTTGCTCACCTGGTGTGTCCTAGGTACACTGGGCCATACTCTGTTTCCACACAAGGACAGTTTCAGTGAAGGACTCTGAGCAAATGGTTCAGGAGAGTATAGCTGCCTGCCTTCCTGGACTTGCATTTTGCTTTCAGACTTTAGGGGTTATATCACTTTTCTGCAACGAAGGGCCACTGACCCCTCCTCTTCCACCATGTGCTCCCAGTCCAGCCACTTATGCCTGTGTGTGGGGCGGGGGGAAGTTCCTCTCTGTGCTGTGGAAGGAGACCCTGCAACTTGGATAGAAAAAACCAGCATTCACAGGCTGGAGGTCACATAGACCCGCACCCCACGTCTTTGGTAAAAGTGCCCCCACTGAGCCTCCCCACCACTACAGGGAGAATGTAGTGAGAACCTTTTTGGGCACTTTTTCTGCCTACTTCTTCATTCTGAGCCCCTGCTTATCTAACTCAACTGGATCCATGATGATCACGCCAGCGTGGTGAGCTATGCAAGCCTGGCGACTGATGGCTTCATGGGTACCCATAGGAGGTCGCCATCCTGTCTGTCCCAGCGGTGGAAAGAGATCTCCCAGTGCCTGCCTTCAAAGGACAGAACTAGGACCTAGAATCGGGATCAGGAAATCAGGATGATTACCCATCGTGGACCAGCATGTGGAGGCACTTAAATTTAAGGTTAACTGTTATTATGCATCCTCTCTGAAACGAGAAACAAACATTTAAAAATAGGTTTGGGATTTATAGAAGAGTCACTCCAACTTCACATTCAAAGACCTGGACGGAGATGGGCAAACTGCCCGGGGCACCTGCTTGTACACCTAGAAGAGAATTTCCGGGCCCTTCTCTGGAGGCCTGGTCCCTGCGTGGGCGCCAGTGTTTCTTGGTGGACAAAAGCCACGCCATGTCACCTGTCTCTGCAGCCCTGCAGACAGGAATACAGCCCCGCTGAGCACCGGAACCAGACTCCAAGTCGGTCTACCCAGGAGCCCCAGCTCTGTAGTGCCACAATATGGTGTACATGCTTGTTTCCTCCTTGGAATATCTTGGTTATGGAAACAGGTACAAGCTAGGAAGACGGTAAAAAACAACGTATAATAGATGGGATTAAAGGAACAGAGTCAAGACTTAGACAGACCTGGCTTTTATTCCCGAGTTCAGAAGCTTATAAATCTGGGACCATGAAACACACTAAGCCTCAATTTTCTCAACTGTAAAATGGGTATTCTTTTATACGAGTTTTCCCTCTGGTTGTTGTAAGGCATAAGTGAGATAAACATGTAAGTTCACACCCGGGGCCTGTCACAAGATACGTGTTTAATAAATGTAAGCTATTGTCCATGCGCTGCTCATATACAACACATAGTAGGTGTTGACAAATGCTTATTTCCATGCGTTTCTAAGTAAGACAACGCTCGCACAAAGAGCCACAGTCCTCCCTGCAGCCATCCTACTAGTAAGTGTAGACATAAAAGAGTCTTGATTGTTTGTTTTTCTGGAGATGTTTTTGCATTTATAATTCATGACTGCATGAAATGATCGTGTCTGCATTTTCCCTTAGGAAGCCAGAATTTGACTTGATGCCATGCTTATTTACTCTGCTGTTTGTATGGTCCCTTGAATATGGTAGGATTGCCTCACCAAGAGACCGGCTGGGGTCCCCACGGCAGAGTCTCGGGAAATCAGCGCCCAGGTGAGCTTGCCAGCCAGAGGCAAGAATGTGCCTCTCTGTTCGGCAGATGTTTTCAGAGGCAGGGAAAGGAAGCCCCTGGCTTCTCTTTGTTTTGCGGTTGTTGTTTGGAGCAGGTTGGAGGACACAGGGAGAGATAATGGCCCAAGGAAGGCTTAGGCATCCCTTTGTTCTGGTTTATTTTAAGCCCCTTGAAGAGGCCCTTTTATTGTTCCCTTTGCTCCCAGTACTTCAAAGCTGGAGGGTTTTCTTTGGGACTGCGGGACGGAGGATGGAGTTGGTGGGTGAACAGGGTTCAGGGGTTGCTTACTGAGGAGCAGTTAAAGGAGGGAGGAAGTTAGAAAAAAGAAACAATTTGATCTTGTACTTACAGTAAGAGGTATATCTGATTCTTGAGTTCAAAGACTTGGTAAAGAAAAAGGTGGTTTGTAATTCTGGAAACAAACCACCTCACACTTTCACCTGCAAAACAAACACCTGGGGAGCTTGTTTCAAAGGCCATTCCCAGGACGCACTTGAGGGGGAATGCGGTTTCGCTAGGTCTAGAGGAATCTGCATTTTAATTTGAGCCCCCTGGGAAATGTGAGGCTCCTTGACAAGGTTCCCCTGACACAATAAAGAAATTTGGGGTCCTGGGGCACCACTGTTGCCTGGCCAAAGGCAGCTGTTAATTTTCTGGATTGCTTTGCTCTGGATTCCTAACCCCCTGCGGCTGTTGGGAAACGCTTTCGCTGTGGTTAAAGGGAGACTGAACAATGGAGGATAAAGAAGGAGCCAGACCCTTTTATCCCTCTCGGAAAAAGAGCTCCAAGCGGCTCTGGCCAATTGACTAGCTGAAGTCAGGCATGCAGTTGTTAGCCCTGGGAAGGAGAAAAAAGAATTGGTCCCCATAGGTAAAGGACTCAGGGCATTGGCCTCCGGACCGCTGGGAGCTCATTACCCCCGTGAACCTGCAGTGCCCCCAGATGGAACCTGCAATGCCTCCAGAGCAGGCCTTCCGCAGGTACAGCTTCTCGAGGGGTCCAGGACCTTGCCTGAAGAGTCAGGTTAGATGCACGCAGCACAGGTGTCCACAAGCAACAGGAGCTCGAAATTTCAACCATAACTGGAAAGATTGAGGGTTTATGAAAACAACAGCAGAGAATGGCTGCTCTCACACAGAGGAAGGAGATATATCTCCCTAGATCTTGTGAGATTGTATTTACATACAGGTTACACCACAAACTGAGTCACAATTATAAATACCTTCATGAGACCAGCAGGAGACTTTGACAGAATTTTCACTTCACAACGCCTAGGGGGAAGGGTGACATTCTTCTGGGACAAGTGGGCGGGGCAATGTGTTTTCCAAGTGCTTTGCTGACCTGCCCTGTTGTTTGGGAAGGAAAGGATTATATGATAAAATGCCGGGAAAGTGTCGGGATTAAACTAAGTGAAACAACAATTCTCTGTTGCAGAACTTCTCTTACACATCTGTGGATTTGACCATGAGACCCTTTGGCAAAGATGACTGTTCAAAATTAGTGTCTCCTGAACAGGTTCTGGGAATGCTGGGTCACATGATTCCAAGGGTCCCCTTTGGCTCTTATGACCCACAGGCGGCATAGAGGTGAGAAAGTGAAAAAGCACACAAATGCCCCTGTTTGTGTAGTAGGACGGCAGACGGATATCTGAAAACTGGTGAGCACCTATCAGCATAATAAAACAATAAATGCTTAAAAAAATCCATACGCGCCATTCACAAAATAATTGCCTCCCTGGAGAACATAACAGAGAAAAGAAAGTTGGCTTTACATGTCCTCAAGAATCAAAATAAATATCAGCCTGACTCATACTTGTAGTCTACAAACTACAAAAAGAAACTGTGCTACCGTGAGGGGTAGGGGGAAGGGCCCTTTTAAAATAAGTGGCAAGTCTCACTGAAGGAGAAAATAAGCATGGTGATCTTCTGTGACTTCTGTGTACTGAGCCTCAAGAAATCATACATGGTGGGGGCGCCTGGGTGGCTCCGTGGGTTAAGCCTTTGCTTTCAGCTCAGATCAGGATCTCAGGGTCCCAGGATGGAGCCCTGCATCAGGCTCTCTGCTCGGCAGGGAGCCTGCTTCCCCACTCAGGCTCTCCTCCTGCCTCTCTGCCTACTTGTGATCTCTCTCTGTGTCAAATAAATAAATAAAATCTTAAAAAAAAAAAAAGTAGTGACAAACAGGGATTATTACATGCCAAATTTAGTAAAAATAAAATTGAGAGAAGACAGCTTTAATGAAGCTAGGATTACTGCAAGATTAACTTAAATTTAGAAAAAAAAAAAAAAAGTGCAGACCTCATTTTGCCAGGGAGAGTATTAGTTCTAGCTTGAAAACAGGCAAAGAACCTCTGATCTCTTCT
This sequence comes from Mustela erminea, assembly GCF_009829155.1. Classification (NCBI taxonomy): domain Eukaryota; kingdom Metazoa; phylum Chordata; class Mammalia; order Carnivora; family Mustelidae; genus Mustela; species Mustela erminea. The sequence continues at coordinate 41,151,672 of NC_045621.1, read as the reverse complement.
TTACATTATAATGTTAGCACACAGCAAAAATTGGACAAGTGTTATGTCTTAAACACGAAATCATATTTTACAGCAAAGGAGAAAAGCTATTTTCCTCAAAGGACACTTAATATCAATCTCAAAGCAGTAATTAGCATCATACTTAAAGCTGAGCTCTCTCGGAAGACCCTTGAAAGATAAGACCAGAAGAAGTTGCCCATTATCACCACCTTCTCCAACATGGTCTTAGACATTGAAGCCAATCCAGTAACACATGTGAGAGAAACAACTTGCAAGATAAATTGCTTAATTGTTGAGAGACTATATCTACCAGAAATCCCAAGATAACCAACTGAAACTAGAATGAAAACTCAAGGAAAGAGCATCTGATAAAGGACTGGTATCCAACATACACAAAGAACTCTTAAAACTCAACAATAAGGGGCACCTGGGTGGCTCAGTTGTCAACCGTCTGCCTTCAGCTCAGGTCATGATCCCAGCCAGGGTCCCGGGTTGGAACCCCGCATCAAGCTCCTTGCTCCGCAGGAAGCCTGCTTCTCCTTCTCCCACTCCCCCTGCTTCTGTTCCTGCTCTCATTATCTCTCTGTCAAATAAATAAATAAAATCTTTAAAAAAAAACCCTCAACAATAAGAAAGCAAACAATCCTTATGAAGAAAATGTGCTAAAGTCCTTAACAGACACCTCACCAGAAAAGATAGACAGATGGCAAATAAACATATAAAAATATGCTCCCCATGATAAGCCAAATACCACTCCACACCTATCAAAATAGCCCAAATCCAGAACACCAACAGCACCTAATGTGGGCAAAGATGTGGTCTAACAGGTGCTTTCGTTCATTGCTGGTGGGAATGCAAAATGGTGCAGCCACCTTGGAAGACAGTCTGACAGTTTCTTACAAACTGAACATATTCTTACCATATAATCCAGCAACTGCTCTCTTTCGTATTTATCTAAAGGAGTTGGAAACTTAAAGTCCAAGCAAAGACGTGCACACAGATGTTTCTAGAGGCCTTATTCATAATTGCCAAAACTTGGGAGCAACCAGCATGTCCTTTAGTAGGTGAATGGACGTATCGCTTATGGCCTCCAGACAAGAGAATGTTATTCAGTGTTAAAAAGAAGTGAGCTATCCAACCATGAAAAGACATGGAGGAAACTTCAATTTGTATTGATAAGTGAAGGGAGACAATCTGAAAAGATTACATACTGTATGATTCCAAATATATCACATTTTTAAAAAGACAAAAAAGGAGACAGTACAAAGTTCAGTGATTATCAGGGATTGGGGGAGGGAGACATGAATAGGGTGAATTTAAGGGCAGTGAAATTACTCCTTATGTAGCACAATAGCAGATACATGTCACTGGAACTGTGTCCAAACCCAGACAATTGACAACACCAGGAATGAACTCTAACTTAAACTGTGAACTTTGGATGATGCTTATGTATCAGTGTGGGATACTGATAGTAGGGAAGCTATGCATGTGTTGGGGCAGGGGTATATGGGAACTCTGTATATTCTGCTCAATATTGCTGTTACCCTAAAAAAGTCCTATTACAGGGACACCTGGGTGGCTCAGTTGGTTAAGCGGCTGCCTTCGGCTCAGGTCATAATCCCAGCGTCCAGGGATCAAGTCCCACATTGGGCTTCTTGCTCAGCAGGGAGCCTGCTTCTCTGTCTTTGCCTGCCATTCTGTCTGTGCTCGCTCTCTCTCTCTCTCTGACAAATATATAAATAAAATCTTTAAAAAAAAATAGTCCTATAACAGAAAGTCTTTTTTTTTAAGCAACTTGGGAGATGTAATTAATGAATGAGAACAAATTATCAACCTCCTTATTCTTTTAAAAAAAATTTGTTTATTTATTTGAAGTAATTTCTACATCCAGTGTGGGGCTCAAACTCATAATCCAGAGACCAAGAGTCACATGCTCTTCTGACTGGGACAGGCAGGCACCCGTCTTAATCCCCTTATTGATGGCAACACTCAGTAGGAGAAAGATCCACTGTGTGTACGTGTACATATATGTGTGTGTACAAATGCAACTGTACATATTATGTATACATATAGCATATATCCAGGAATAAACTGAGCAAAAGAAAAAAAAAAAAAGATGTAAGACTCCAGAGGCGCCTGGGTGGCTCAGTGGGTTAAGCCTCTGCCTTCAGCTCAGGTCATGATCTCAGGGTCCTGGGATTGAGCCCCTCATCGGGCTCTCTGCTCAGCAGGGAGCCTGCATCCCACTGTCTCTCTGCCTGCCTCTCTGTGATCTCTACTTGTGATCTCTCTCTGTCAAATAAATAAACAAAATCTTTTTAAAAATGTAAGACTTCATTCAAGAAAAGCAAAAGCAAACTATAAGGCATCTAAAAATAAAAAAACTGGAGAGGTTTGGAGAAAGTTGCCATGTTCCTGCAGGAACAGAGTTAATCAGAGCTATAAATATGACATTTTTATTCCAAATTAACTACAGGTCTAATGAAAGTCCAATTTCTATTGGATTTTTTCTAATATTGAAAGACAATTTCAAAGATAATTTGAAAGAAATTAATAGGTAAAAGAGGTAATCTTTCTTTTAAAGATGAATAATGATGAAGCCCTTAACACATGTTATGAACCTGGAGTAATTAAAATATAAACACATCTAAATAACGGAGACTCAGCCAGACAGGAGACACAGAAGACTTAACATGAAACCAGTGACATCATAAATTAGTGGGAAAGAATTATTTGATAAATAATGCTGAGAACAGGGTTAACCCCCTAAAATTTTTTTAAAAAGTGAAATTCAGGGCACCTGGGTGGCTCAGTGGGTTAAGCCTCTGCCTTCGGCTCAGGTCATGATCTCAGGGTCCTGGGATGGAGCCCCACCTCGGGCTCTCTGCACAGAAGGGAGTCTGCTCCCCACCCCCCCAACCCTTTGCCTGCCTCTCTGCCTACTTGTGATCTCTCTCTCTGTTACATGAAGAAATAAAAAGTCTTTAAAAAAAAAAAGTGAAATTCAGTCTTTATCTGATGCAGTCTAAAACAAACTTTAATTAAAGTAGTAAGTTAAAGAGCTTTAAAGAAAAAATTAAAAACTGTCATATATTTTCTTGATCTCCTAGAAACTATCTCGGGACAAATGGGTGCAAGGATTTACAAATGTAAAGACTGATACTTTCAGAATCAGAAGAAGTTAAATGCATAAAAAAAAAAAGAGAGAGACAGAGAGAGAGAACTCTGCGAATGAACTTAGATTATAGTCAGGATCCAGTTTATAGCCTAAAATTCTTTTACTAACTACAAGGAAAAATTAAAATAAAGACACGAAGCATTCACGAAAGAATGTTAGAGCCAAATTCAGGAACAAATAGGAGAAAATAGGAGGTCCTTAATAACTAATTTTTGAAGGAATGAAAATAGATATACCACTGGAAAAAGACAACGAGAAGTTTAAAGACAACATAAGTAAACATAATTAAGAAGAAAAATACAGAGCTGACATGACAGGAAGGTTAAAACCGAAACTACTTCCCTAAATTTCAAAACCTTCATGAAATTGAAAGGAATAGTTATCAAAAGGAAATCAGTGGGAAAAAATAATCCTAAACTAATTTTTCCACGGGAAAATTTCATCAATATGTCCATGTGAGAAAATGGGACTGGACAGGTCACCATGGTACAAGTACTTTAAAAATTTAAGAAGCCTCCAATATCCATGCAAAGTAAACTGCTCCAAAATACATTTTTAAGAGTGTGTATGGAGGTGGGGGAGGGAAGGATTCATGCTGTAAACGTGAAAAAGAATATATTTATGGCATTATACATATTAGTTGTCTTAGGGCGCCTGGGTGGCCCAGTGGGTTAAAGCCTCTGCCTTCGGCTCAGCTCATGATCCCAGGGTCCTAGGATCGACCCCCACATCGGGCTCTCTGCTCAGCAGGGAGACTGCTTCCTCCTCTCTCTCTGTCTGCCTCTCTGCCTACTTGTGATCTCTGTCAAATAAATAAAATCTTTAAAAGAAAATAAATAAATAACTAAATATTAGTTGTCTCATAGTTCATGCTTCAAATGTTTTGATTACCATAAAATTAAAAGATGTTTTTTTTTAATGTGTCAAGAAATGCCATAAAGAGTGATGAGTGAAGTAACCAAGCTGGAGAGCATTGGCCATGCTACTAGACAATCAGAGAAAGAAAAGCAGGAGCTGCCGGACAGCAGCTGACATTTCTCGAATTCTTCATACATTTCTCATCCTGTATTGGTCCTTTCTGTCCAATGTCTCACTAAAAGAATAAATGCAACAAAAAAGAGTTCCAAATGCACTCTCCACATATGTTGTAAATGTCCACACCACTAGAGACTTTAGAAATACTAAACAACAAGACCAATTTGGAAACATGAAGACAAAAGATAATACTCAGTGTCGACCAGAGTTTTAGGAAATAATACTCATATACTAGGCCTGTTTAAGTTAAATTTGAGCAACTTTTGTAGAAGGCAATTTGGCAATGTGCATCACGGGCATTTTAAAAACATTCCTATCTGTTGACCTCCAAATTCCACTTTTTGTAATAATGTCTTTGGTCCGGTAATACCATCTCTTGAAATAAACAAATTGCCCTCAAAGATGCATCAAAAATGTTCAGGGTAGCATTGCTTACACTCGGAAACATGGGATCATGCCTGGCATTTTATTGATATAAATGTTTTCAATCACATTTTCTCATTTTTTTTTATTTTTTTATTTTTAAAGATTTTATTTATTTATTTGACAGAGAGAGATCACAAACAGGCAGAGAGGCAGGCAGAGAGAGAGGAGGAAGCAGGCTCCCTGCTGAGCAGAGAGCCTGATGTGGGGCTCGATCCCAAGACCCTGAGATCATGATCTGAGCCGAAGGCAGCGGCTTAGCCCACTGAGCCACCCAGGCGCCCCACATTTTCTCATTTAAATCTCAAAAATCTCTTCATCTTAAATTTATTATGCCCATTTTAAAATTTCAAAAATGATAAATTAAAAACTTCCTTAAGATCCAAGACTTAATTGGAGCTGGAGCTCGGACTGAGTCCAGGTCTTCTGTGGTCTGGTCCAGTGTCGTTTCTGCATGATCACATGTCTTCTAGCATGCTTGGGTATTAGAGCTGAGTCTTAGAAATTACCTGGTTCACACAAACCCCTCAGCTGGACAAGTGACTTGGGCTCATAGGAAGTAAGTCGGCCTGGTGAGCCAATGACTGAATGTGGCTGTTCTCTTCTAATACAATATTCTTAGGACAGCATTGAATGTTTCTCTCAGAACAAGGTAGGGAATGATCTCAAGTAGTGCCTTGGCCATAAAGAAAAGATCTGGGGGAAGCTCAGAAGCAGTCAAGATACTCCAGAACATGGTTTCTACAGATATCCAGCTCCGTCACTACTCTTCTCCACTAAAATCATCCAAAGTCTCTCTTCCAAATGTCATCTGGGGCGGGTATGTCTTCCTCCTTGTCCTGGCAGAAAATCTTTTGACAGATTGGCAGAAATACTCTTTGGGAAATACGTGGTCAAGGATCGACAATTCCTTTATACCAGCGAGTCCTAAACTTCTTTGTGTTTAAGAATCAGCTGGAAGCTTTGTGGAAAATGCAGATTCCAGGGCTCAGTCAGTAATGGCTCTGGCCTGGTGGCTTTGGAGTGAATACAGAGATGTTTTAAACAGCTGGCCTGACTCAACCAGAGGCAAAAAGTCTAAAGAGCCAACTGAAGCAATGTTTCATACTTCTTATTATTTCTTGACCTATAATCATAATTTTAGGCAACTCTCCTGTGCCCGAAGGGTATGTTAGTCCAGCCTTTAGAACCATTCTTCTTGTGTCTTCAGTGCATTTTATTTTATTTTATTTTTAAGATTTTATTCATTTATTTGACAGAGATCGCAAATAGGCAGAGAGGCAAGCAGAGAGAGAAGAAGGGAAGCAGACTCCCTGCTGAGCAGAGAGCCTGATGTGGGGCTCCATCCCAGGACCCTGAGATTATGACCTGAGTGGAAGGCAGAGGCTTTAACCCACTGAGCCACCCAGGCGCCCCTTCAGTGCATTTTATTTATTTTATTAATTTTTTTTTAAGATTTTTCTATTTATTTGTCAGAGAGAGAGAGAGTGAACACAGGCAGACAGAATGGCAGGCAAAGGCAGAGGGAGAAGCAGACTCCCTGCCGAGCAAGGAGCCCGATGTGGGACTCGATCCCAGGATGCTGGGATCATGACCTAAGCCGAAGGCAGCTGCTTAACCCACTGAGCCACCCAGGCGTCCCCCTTCAGTGCATTTTAAAGCATTGTTCTTGCTTATACTTTTTCCAAGACCTAGACTTTGTCAATTTATCGATGGTCTCTGTAACAGCTGACTTTACCACACTCTTTCCTTCATTTTGGTGTTAGAAGGAGAAATTGCATTATATTCCCATATCGGCCGTTGCCATGGGCAATTCATTTATTCAACATATGTTGAATGGCAGCTCCCAGTGGTGCAGAAACTATATTACAGGACTTAAACGGACTTTCTTTGCAGGAGACTAAGATCGATGTGTCTCCTGACTAGTACAACACCACCCCCTCTTCTGGCGGTCATGGCCAGCTTCATGGGTATGTGACCAGTACCATTCATCTCACAGGTCCCCATGAAGGCCTGGCGTTTGGTTTGATGCTCTGCTGTCATTGTCTTGAAATGCTTAATGCCTTTTGAAGAAGAGGCTCTGCTTTCACTTTTTACTGGACCCTGAAAATTCTACAGCCGACTCTGCAAATTCCATAGCAGGTCCCTCTAATTATAGTCAGAAGTTACATGTTAGATACTCAAGAAGGGAAATTGTATCTGTGGCTCTGGTGACTGGTAGTGTGGCACTTGGACTGCTCAGCCTAGGCTGACACAAATTGGGTCTTTACTGCACACCACCCTCCTGGTTGCACATAACAATTCTCTTGTTTTAATGGTGATGAGTCCAAAGTCACTTTTATTTTGGGAAATCTTAATTGAAGCTAAAGTCAGTCAGTCCTTGGCATGGAAAGAGCTCAGGGGACAGGTCAGATGTCTTGTTCTTCCACTCCACAACCACTTCTATCTTGACTATTTTAACCCATGAAGGTCAGAGCTTTATTAGCAACCGATGCTCTTGAATACAAGATAAAAATGTGGCTTTGTACCATGCAAACATGGCTGCGTTCCTTGATTGCCTGGCTGCCAGGGAGAGCCAATCCAAGCAATGCAGCTTAAACAAAGAGCAGAAGCACCTCCAAAACCCAAAAGAAGTTACAGGCAACCCAGCCCTGAGAGATTCCAGGATCAAGATTTAGGAAGCAATCAGGGGCCAGGAGACCACTCTCCAGCTCTGTCCGGAGAGCCATCTGCTCCTTCTTCCCTGATTTTTGCTGCAGGCCGTCTCTCTCCTTCTTTCTGAGGACTAGCCCTTTCTGTCCCACTTGCACCTGGCCGAAATGTAGCCAACTGAGGCACAGCTTCTCATGGCCTCCCAGCCCTGCACAAATTGCACAGAGTCCTGAGGTGCCAATTCTAAACTTCTAAGAGAGGAAATCAGATCAGTGCTTCGATCACCAGTTGCTGTCTGAGCCTGGCAATGGCGCTAGTGTGAGTTACCAGAGCCACGGACCCATTCAGAAGGGTTCACGGGAGCAGGGAAGGAGGTGGGTGAGAATTCCTTCCAGTGGATTCATATGCTACCTGGGGTCACAAAGGAATGGTGTGATCAATGTGGAGTATTGGAAGGTGGGTAGGCTTTGGGGGAGGGTGGGCTATGGGTGCAGCCTACTGCCTGTATAATCTACAACCGATGTATAGTTCTGGGGTTGGGTGACGAGTTCACATGTGCTCGTTTCTGTTGTACTTGCAAACAAGGAAGCTAACTGACGAAAAGGGATCACGAATCAATGATACTGCATCATGAGCCAAGGATTATGATTAACAAAAATTTAAGGTACATTAAGACAGAAATCTTATTTTTTATCTGGATGGTGGGTGCACATGTGTTTGTCTTATTACTAGCTTTCAACCCACATACACGTTTCACACATGCACGCACGCTGCCCTGAAGTTAGCCAATGCTATTCAGTCCCCCAGGGAGGACCAATTCAGAATTCCCTGAGTGACTGAGGCTCTGATCCAGCCATCTGGGGAGTCACTCAGGGCTTCAGTGACCCTGCCTAGGGTGTCACTCTTGCTGACCTGTGGCAGTGACCACCAAGCCTCCTGGGTAAGCTTTCACTGCAGCCCAGGAAGCATTGCTAAAGAGGAAGCTCCTCGACAGAGGAATCTGCCCTCCCTGTACTCTTCCCTTGGTGGCCAGTGGTTCTTTTCTCCCTTGTCTGCTTCAAAGAAAAGATGCATTCCTCCCATTCATATCTGTATCACTCCTGTCCGGAATGAGGTTATCCTGATAAGTGTGCTGAAACTTCCTTCATGTAACGCATGTGCCCCTAGTTGCATGCTTTCTGACAGAACAGGGGTGATCGTACCTCAGGATGGCAAATGAATGCTCAGGAAGGGTGGAATGAGGAAAGCAAAGACAGATCTCAGATCCCCAGCCTGCCCCCCCATCTGTCCCCTGCTCCCCTGACTCACAGTTTAAACTGTGTTTTGTGACATAGAATGAGATCGATAAGGAAAGGGGCAGGGGCAGGAAAGTCACAGGAGACTAGAGGCTCTGACCCCACAATCAGCCCACCATCCCTATGGAGAAGGGGGACAACTGTCTCCTCCAGCCACCTGCATTGCCGCATGATTCAGGGAGATGCAAACACTTCATTCCTGACAGTGGGGGCTCCACACAGGGGAGGGCTATATGGGCACCACAGTCAGGACCGGGGAAGCCTCAAGCACAGCTGTGCTGCTGCTGATGGCCTCACTCAACTTGCTTTTCGTCCCTCTTCACGTTTCCCAGTCTCTACATGAGACACTAGTGATGATGGAGCAGGAGGCTGGCTGAAGACAGAGCAAAAGCTGGCGCCTTGCACCCCCTCTCCACCCGCTCCCCTCCGTAATATGTGTAGCATTCCTCAGGCACCCCTGACTGCCATAGAGGATAAACAAATAGTTAACTTGCAGAGATCACAATCCTGCAGGACAGGAATCTTCCTTGCTCTACAAATGTCCTGGAGATCTACAAACAGGGAGGTTGCCTTATCAATAGCACAAACTTCCAGAGGTAAATAACTCTCAGTTCCTCAAGCCCTAATGTCTCCCTCCCCATCATAAATGAAACTGGAGGAGGCTGAGGAAGAAGGGAATGTAAATGATAGCAGGATCATAACACCCCACCAAGAATCTCCCAACTATCTTTTTTTTTTTTAAAGATTTTATTTATTTATCAGAGAGAGAGGGAGAGAGCGAGCACAGGCAGATGGAATGGCAGGCAGAGGCAGAGGGAGAAGCAGGCTCCCTGCTGAGCAAGGAGCCCGACGTGGGACTCGATCCCAGGACGCTGGGATCATGACCTGAGCGGAAGGCAGCTGCTTAACCAACTGAGCCACCCAGGCGTCCTGAATCTCCCAATATCTTGATGTTAATGGCTGGCCTAAAGACAACACTAATCAAGCCACAAGGGCAAGGCCTCCTCCCGGCACCTTGTAGGCCCTCTTTTTTTAACATATGAAAACTCCGTTGAAACCTCCCTTCCCCTCACCTTCCCCCAACGGCAAGGTATAGAACCTGCCATCCCTCAAAACCCTGGGCAGCAGCTCTTCCTGCCCAAGGGTCCTCTCCCCATGCTTTAATAAACCACCATTTTGCACCAAAGATGTCTCAAGAATTCTTTATTGGTCATCGGCTCTGGACCTCAGCCCACCAAACCTCACTTAGGTTCTAGAACGTCATCACTAGGTCTGTAATTTGGCATCGTGCCTGACTCCTAAGATTAGTGTTTGCTGTCCTGCTTAGTTCTGGGGTGTTCAAGCAGCCGGTGTGCTGCTGAAAGAAAGCCAGGTCCTCTCACCCAGCACAGAGCAGCTCCAGGGAAACAGGTCACATGATGACATTGCCCGGGACACTGCGCTGGTGGCTCCGCCTGAGGACAGGCAGAATGAGGGAACTTTGCCTGCACCCTGTCCCTACATGTGCCCCAGGACAAACCAGGCATTTCTGTATTCAAAACCATCGAGTCAGCAGATAGCTGCCATGGATCTAGCACACCACAGCCTCCAAGCAGATGCTGATAAGATGCCCACACAAGCCCTGGATTCTGAATAACCTGTGCGCCACTAGTAGGAACTCATTTCTAGAAAGGGACTCAGGAAACTCTGGCAGCCTCCCATGGGGCCCTGGCTTTCTGGTAATTTGGGAGGCAAGACTGCAAATCATGTGTCAATTGGCTGCTTTGGAAACTCCCATGACTTCAGAAAATAGAACACTTCCATGGGTAACAGTGTTGTAGCCCTCAGCAGCTGACCCCCACCCCCGCAAGGGGTCTGACATTAACCCAACCTAATCTCATTAGAATAGTCGAGTATTGTCCTAATATTGAAACAAAATTAGAAGGAATAGGTAGACATCAGGCAACATTTTTCATTTTCCTTTGAGTCTTAGCAAGGAATCTAGCAATATTTCCTTAAGGGCAATTAGCTAATTAGCCAAGCAACTAAGTAAGTGACTTTACCACTGTTCTTTCTGTGATGCCCGGGGCCACAGCAGCTCTGGACCATCCCCCCGGCATATTTACCCGCAGAATGTCGTGTTTCCCCGTTGACAATGAAACTCTCCCCATATGTCTCATTAAGGAAGCCCTGCATCTTCCAAAGAGCCACCCAGAATATGAATTATTTAAGAACCTTAACGTTTTGTTCTGAAATTAGTGGTCTTAACATTTTTTAAGTTAACGCTTCTCATCAATTCACTCCCCAAATGAGTAAACTGACTGACGGTCTGTTGAAAGGCAGAAGTTATAAAAATTGTGGTTTCTATAACATGGGTGATAATCTTGCTTCTTGGACCAGAATCCCACACTGGACCCAGGTTGCGGACGGTGCCACAGGAAGGTGAAGGAGCTCCGTGGGGCTCCATAGAGCAGGGTGCCTTCTCCTCCTGTGAGTTACTCCGAGAGCTTAGGGAGTCTGAGTTGAGAGGGTCAGAGGTCCCATGGTGGCGAGGGGTAGGAACCACTCGCAATTTAACAGTAATTCAACAATACGCACGGTCCAAGATATTAGAGAAAACAGGCATCTCGAGGATATAGGGGAGCCCGTGCAGAAGAAGTTGTCAAGGAAAGCTCTTCCTTGTGGGGAATCCTAACCTACCTGAGACACCCTTTTCCTCCTACTCGGCTCCAGACAGACTGCTGCCATTAAGAAGCACTACCGTCGCGTTGGAAAGAAGCTGCTTTTCATCAGTGTGTCCTTAAAAAGGGTGATCTCCTCCTGTTTCATGTAGGAGACATGGAATAAAGGGGGTAGGGAATTCTGAGGCTCATTTTTAGCCTTGTACATGCCCCAGTTCCAGCAGTTTTCTCAGCACTTAGGTCCTTTTTGTCCTCTATATGTCCCAGAAGCCTTTTCTGGGCTGTCCTGACCTTTTCCTCTCTCCTGGACATCATGCCAATTTGACCCTCGGGAACTCTGATGCTAGTAGCTGCTTGTACCCTCAGCTTGGGTAGTGGTCAAGGGTCCCAAGAGGTAATTTTACAGGAAGAAAATGCAACCGTTGTCTTGCCTGGGGTGGAATGATACAGTAACCAAGAAATCTGGGACGCCATTCACCAGGGACTTCCAGGCTGAGGAAGAAACTGCTGAGGCTTCTGTCTTCCAGCTTTGAATGTCATCGCAGGGAAATGTGTTGGTTCAGCATTACCAGCACTTGGCTCTCAGGGTGGGGTGCTGCAAAACACACCAGGCTTGCCCACAGGACCAGCTACATGGGCAGAGCCCAGTGAGAAAACGTGGGGCCTGGTTCAGAAATTCTTCCTCTTTTTAAAAAAATTCTATTTGTTTGAGAGAGAGAGAGCGAGAGCACATGTGTGAGCAGGGAGAGGGGCAGAGGGAAAGGGACAGGGAAAGAATCTCCCCGCTAAGAGCAGACTCCCCACTAAGCGCAGAGCTGGACATGGGGCTCAATTTCACAACCCCGTGACCATGACCTGAGCTGCAGCCACAAGTTGGACACTTAACCCACTGAGCCATCCAGGCGCCCCTCTCCTCTACCCCTTGTTCAGAAATTCTTACAGCATTTCGAGATGGGAATAGCAGATCATTCAAATGAAGTAAGGGGTTCTTTTTTTTTTTTTTTAAATTTATTTTCAGCCTAACAGTATTCATTATTTTTGCACCACACCCAGTGCTCCATGCAATCCGCACCCTCTCCAATACCCACCACCTCGTTCCCCCAACCTCCCACCCCCCGCCCCTTCAAACCCCTCAGATTGTTTTTCAGAGTCCATAGTCTCTCATGGTTCACCTCCCCTTCCAATTTCCCTCAACTCCTAGAGGGTTCTTTTGAACTCAGGACCCTATGTGCCTGGACATGATGAAGGTCTCTTCTATGTCCTTGGTCCTGCAGGGTGTGTGACCTTGAGTACGCGCTATGCCTCAATTCTTCACCTGGAAACTGAGGGCACTGGAGGAAGAGAGCTTCCTGATAAGTTCTCCACAATAAGGGGGAGGGCACAGTGAGGCCAGGGCGGGCCAAGGGGCCAGCACCATGAACAGCCTCAGAAAGGGAGACACAGGATGGCATTCTTAGGGGTGAGGGAATCCCAGGAAATCACACCCTGAGTTAAGAACCACTGAGAGAGACTGGTGAGGTTTAGGTGGAGACCAAGCAAGGTGCTGACAGGGCTGGAGGTAGACAGTGGTGCTGCTTCCGATCCAGTGGCCAGGACAGAAGAGCACAGACTGGGGGCTTCACCAATTGGCACTTAGTGAGGCTTCAGAGTCCAAAGTCAAGGTGCCTGCAGATTTGGTGTCTGGAAGGACCCTTCCCTTGGTTTACAGAAGGCTGCCTCCTCGAAGTCTTCACAGGGCAGAAAGAGGCATCTCTGGTCCTTTTTCTCTTCTTATAAGGACACTCACCCCATCATTTGGGTCCCACTCTCATGATCTCATCTAAACTTCGTCACCGCCTAAGGCTTGACCTTCACATTGAATGTTAGAGCTTCAACAGACGCTTAGGGGACACAGACATTCAGTCTGTAACAGGAGCATGGGTGTGCAGCCACGAGATGCCTGACACTGAACCCCAGAAGACAGTGTACACGGTCCCTGGCAGTGTGTGTAGCCTACACACCCAGCCCAGAGAGAGGTGGTCCTAGAAGCCCCAGGCTCTGTGCCTCAGAGAGGGTCCGGTTAGTTGTGGGCAGGCAGCCAGGCTGGAGAGGGATTGCCTAAAGTTGTCCTATCAATTTTTCTCCCAACTGTCTGATCAGATAAACCCCTCAACCTTTACTGGAAGAATGGACAGGGTCAAGAGAGGCAGGGATGTTAAATCTGTGGAGTTCATTTTATCTGGAAGGAAATCTCCAAAGCAAGCAATGTACCCCAAAGGGTGTAAAACAGGAATTGTCATGATGCCCAGGTTTTTCCCAAGGACCATTTGCTTTCATGGCATGTTGCTCCTTTTTTTCTGGAACACCTTGCTCCTTCCCAACCTCCCTAGATGGCTCTGACCTATCCTTCAGGACTCACTTTGGGTCCTTCCCCCCTACTAACACTCCCCATTTAGTCCTTGCAAAGCCTCTTGAGGAGGTCTGCATTCTCCTTATGTTTTCCTTCCATGACATTCTCGAAGGCATCACACAGCACACAGTAGGCACTCCCTGATCTTTTGTTAAATTGATAAATGAATGAATGCACTTAGAGGCCATCAAGGAGTTTGTTTTCCTAGCTAAAGCAGCAGAGGGCAAATTCCTCCCTTGGCCTCGTGTTGCTAGAGCAGGGGCAGGACATGAATGAGCAGAGCACAGAGACCGCCCATGCAGACAGAGACACGATCAGACTCACAAGCCCGGAAGAAGCCCGCCAAACCCCCGGCCAGGATGCTCCGCCCTACAAGACAACGAGTAAGTAGGAGAAGCACTATTTTCAGCACTGTTTCAGGGGGTGACTGAAGACAGAACGAGAGTAAGTTTTAAAATAGTCAACATTCAACCATTTTAAATTTAGAAGTCATTTTGAAGTTAGAGCCAACAAGACCTGCCGATGCATGGGATATGGGGGCTGTGGGCAAGCGGCAGGGTTGCTCATGGTCTTGGCCTTGACTGGAAGGGTAATACGGGCACCATTGAATGGACCGCAGAACATGAGGAGAGCGGACTCAGGGGTTTTGTGTGTGTGCACAATACAGAAGGGGAGGGCTTCCTCCAGACTTCACTGCCCAAAGCCCATGTCAGCTCCTGTTTCTGGGTGCAAGTATCTTTCCATCCTGAAGTTTTCTCTTCCCGAGATCTGAGCATTAGGCTCTGCCTAGTGGGGTCGGCTAAGTCACCCCTGAGATGGCATCGCAGTGGGCTGTGCTTCCCCCCACCCCAGCCTCCCGCGCCGACCCCAGTGGGCTCCCCCATAAACCTCCTTCTTGGATCTGCACGCAGAAGGCTCCCAGGGGACACAGATGGGTACAGAAGCTAATTTATTTACATGGAGAAAAAGGCCACCCAGTGGCCCGGAGTATCAAGCCCGGGGGGCCAATAAACTGTCCCCTTCGCCTAGCAGAAATGAAGGCGTTACGAGCCTGCGCGGGAGGACACGGTAGCAAGTTAGATGGTGAATCCCGGGCAGTCACTCAGACCTTCTCTCGAGTGCAGACTTCTGGGCTGGTTCTGGCACAAACCTGTAGTGTCAAATAACACAACAAAACACAGGCACACACACAAAAAAAGCCCCCAAAACTTGAGCAAGATTTAAAATTGAAAAAATGTTGCTGATCGCCAGTGAATGAATGAGTATATTTTATTCACTGACGCTCCTTACCATGACATAGGAAACCTCTCCGTCTGATGAACAACATGCTACAATTTATCTCACGGAGGGATTATTTCCTAGAAATACTGACTAACGGGCAACTTTGGTCAAATCCATGTTTTCCTGGCCATGTGATCATGGGGAAAACCAGGGTCAAGATTAGTGGTCACAGGCAGTTTTCCTAGGGATCTGCTGAAACTTTTCTGGGAACTCAGTCCCTTCTTCTAGAGTATCCTTCCCGCATTCTCTCAAGAGGACCCCGAGATAGTCTCAGCTGAGGTCAGCAATACGGGGGGCTCCCCTCTCTCTTGGGTCCTGGGCTGTGCTCTGTCACTGGGACTGCAAAGCCTGGGAGCTGCTGGTGTGCCAGGGGGCTGTGCTCTGTCAGTGCCCATCAGTGCCAAGGACTGGAGTCTGCCTGGCGACCCAGGACCTGGGGGGCAGAGCCTTCTGTCACTCCTGGACACCTGAGCAGCCTCTGATTGGAGTGATGGGGGCAGTTCCTTCCCACGCCCAGCCACAGAGCACCCGGAATCCAAATCAGAGCCAGTACACCCTGAACTTCCTTGCAATTTTAAACTTTTTCTTAAAAAAGCTCTACTGCTTGTTTATTGTATAATTACATCATCATTGTCCAAAATTTAAGAATCCCAAAACAGGAGCAAATTTAAATCACCTATAATTTTACCTCTTAGTCAGTGTTCACAATTGGTTCATGTCTTTTGTGTTTTGTTTTGTTTTGTTTTGTTTTGTTTTGTTAATTTTTAGCTGAAAAATAGGAGCAAGGAACTAAACTCTTCTTCCGAATCAGAGTTATTTAGAAATATCTTGGTTTTCCTATTATTTTTGTTTTGCTTTGCTTAAATTTTAGTTATAATCTCTAGTTTAATTAATTAATTTATTTATTTTTAAGATTTTATTTATCAGAGAGAGAGAGCACAAGCAGGGGGAAGGGCAGAGGGAGAAGCAGGCTCCCCGTTGAGCAGGGAGCCTGATGGCGGGCTGGAGCCCAGGATTCTGGGATTGTGACCTGAGTCCAAGGCAGATGCTTAACCGACTGAGCCACCCAGGTGCCCTACAACTTCTAGTTTAATTGCAAACTTCATACAATAGAGCCACTTTTGTAATTCAAGGATTTCCTATGTGTTAATACTTATTTTTACAAATAATCCTTAAGTGCTTGAAAGAAGGTATATTCTGAGTGTATTAATGTTAATCATTATCCCTTAATCAACAATATTATTTTATTATCCAAATTTTCTATGCTTCTTAACCTTTTTTTTTTTTTTAAGATTTTTATTTATTTATTTATTTGACAAACAGAGATCATAAGCAGGCAGAGATGCAGGCAGAGAGAGGGGGAGAAGCAGGCTCCCTGCTGAGCAGAGAGCCAGGCTTCTTAATCTTTTTGAACCATCCCTTGACTTACAAAGAAAACTTTACCTTGGTTTGTAATAATCTCCTACTCCAAATGTTTTTGTGGTGAATTTCTTCTTAGATTGCTAACAGTTTTTGCTTTAAGTACTATTGTCAATGTTATTTTATTTGGCACATAAATATTCATGATCATTATAGTTTCGTTGTAATTATATATTTACCAACCTGAAAAAAATCTTTCCTGTTTAATGAGTTTCCCTCGCACATTATTTTGTCTAAGATCATTTTTGAAAATCTTGCTTTCTTGTGTTCGTGTGTGCCTAACATATCCTTGTCCATCTTTTAAAATTTCTGTTCTGTCCTTCTGTTTTAGGGGAGTTTTATATCAACAACTTACATTTAAATTTTCTTTTTGATTCAGTTTTAGAGTCTCTGAGGAGATTTTAACTGTTTGGTTAATTATCTCCAAAAGTATATTTGCTTTTGCTTTTTGCCATCTTATTTTTGTGCTTTTCTTTTTTAAATCCATCCTTGATTTTCCTTTCTTTTTGTCTTGTCTATAGACTATCTCTTTTTCTTACTATAATCTAGACTATATATATCCTGTATTTCCCTCCAGTGTTTTCTTAGATTGATATAATTGATGTATAACATTGTGTGAGGTTGGGGTGTACATCCTGTTGGTTCGAGACACACATATATATTGCAATATGATTACTACACTAGCATTAGCTACTTTTTCATGTCCTTCTTTTTAATTTTACTAACATTACCTCTAAGTTGTAAGATACTTCACCGTCTGTCCAAAACCTGGTATCTCCTGACTGACTTCCTATCTACTAAAATGATGTTCCTGCACGGCATTAGAATCAAGCTGGGGAAACCCACTAGAGTGGGTCCCCATGACCCCACCCCAGCCACTCTGGTGCTGATGAGATTCCCTTCTCAGAGCCTTTGCAGCAGGAAGGGCCATTTAGGCACAGTTCTTTTTTTTTTTTTTTTTTTAAAGATTTTCTTTATTTATTTGACAGACAGAGGTCACAAGTAGGCAGAGAGGCAGGCAGAGAGAGAGGAAGGGAAGCAGACTCCCCGCTGATCAGAGAGCCAGATGTGGGGCTCCATCCCAGGACCCTGGGATCATGACCTGGGCCGAAGGCAGAGGCTTTAACCCACTGAGCCACCCAGGTGCCCCTAGGCACAGTTCTGGTGTCCATAGGTGTTCACCTGGGCCATCCTACATGGAGAAGGAGCAGAGTGTGGGTGACCAGGAGCTGCAGATCGCTTCACTGGTGGGTGCATCCTTTTAAAAAAATACAGATTAGCAGGATTGTCAGTGGCCGGGAGGAGGAAATAGCCCTCTTCACCTCAGGGTGCCATTCCCGTCATGTCCAGAGCTCACTGCCCGGCACTTGCTGGCACCCCTAGGAAGGGCTTGGCTCCCTCTCGTCTGACCTCAAAGCTCTGTTTCAGAAGCCACATTGTGCATCAGCTAATGAGAGTTCCTCCATCTGTCCTCATCTGCACCACTATTGGCAGAAATCCCTCCTAGAATGGGGCCAAGCTTTAATTGATATTCTTAGCTTCTGGTGCAGTTGCAATTTTGCAATTTTGCATGTGTCTTCATGGGTCTTTTAGCAGGAAAGGATGAATCAGGCAATCAGGCACCTGCTGGGAGCTACCATAGGATTCTAGAAGTCTGCAAGTTTGACTCAGAATGACAGAATATGAACCATGGTTTCAATGTTGTTCTATAAAGCTTATGGCCCTCATTTCAGCAGATACTACTGTACAGCATTTTCCAAACTCTACATTGAGGGGGAAAGGATCATAAAGTACATTGCATTAGGAAAGAAAAATACAGAGGAGGAGGAGGTCACAGTCAACCATGTTGGGGCATCAGTGCATTCTATGCCTCTTGGACTTTCAAAACACATTGCAGCATATTAAAGGCTAGGAATATCCTCTTGCAAAGGAATTGATTTAACTTTGTTTAGAGCAGCACATCTCAATGCTCGACTTTGAAACCTTTTTGGTAAGCCTCCTGGGAATGTCTAAGAAAACTGATATTTTTCCAGAATGCACACAGGGATGGATGGCCAGAGCATGTACAAAAGAGGGCCTGGGAGAGAAGGCGGCCGTTTCTCTGGTCCCTGCTCACACGTCATCAGAGACCTGGCATGGATGCACAGCTTGTCATTTCTTCTAGATTATTCATATTAATTACATCTTTGGAAAACAAAAACGCCTGGAGCCTGTTTTCTTAACCTTCAGCAGAACGAATGCTACTGATTTGTAATTAACAACATGTTTTCAAACTTCATAGAAAACGAATTCAGGAAGCTTTCATTTCAGTTGTGTCTCTGTGCCTTACACGAAGCAGCAACTGAGAACAGGGTCTTTTAACGTTACTCAATACCCCAGAATAATCTTCAGAGATGGATTTCATCATAAGTGTGGTTGCATTAAAAACATGGATAAATGTGTCTGATTTCCTTTTCAGCTATTGAGTGTAATCTGTGTTTTTCTTTTGGTCTTGGTTACCAAGACACTCAGAAATAAATATGGTGTACTTTCCCCAAGTTACTTTTTCAAAGATATCTGGAAGCGTCAGCTTTCTTTGTCCACTTCGCATAACCTCTGGCTTTGGTTTCCAATTTTATTCAGACATAACTGACATATAACGCTGTGTAAGTGTAAGGTATACAGAGTGACCATTTGATACACTTGTGTACTGCAGAAGGGCTACCTCACTTAGGTTAGGTAGCACTTCATCCCTTCACATAGTTACCATTTGTGTGTGTGTGTGTGTGTGTGTGTGTGGTGAGATATTTTTAAGATCTGTTCTCTGAGGAACGTCCAAGTGTATGATTCAGTCACCAGCTGTACATTACATCCCAGAAATTACCCATCATATAAGTGGATGTTTGTGACCTTTGAGCATCTCCACCCATCCATCCTCCTCTGCCCCCGAAACCCCCATCTGCCTTCTAGTGCCCACATCTGAATCTCAGAATTTTTAAATCTTTAACTCTCCTGTTTTCCTTTGTGATTATTTCTTATACCATCAAGGATCCCTTCACAACTAACTCCTATTTAGACTCTCAATCTGCACATTTTGGTAAAGACAGGGAGGCAATAAGTAAAAATCAATTTGATTTGTCAAAAGGAAGTCAAGAAAATTTTGACGTTTCCCAGTACAAACACTAAAAACACATCCCTAGCTTTGGAACACAAGAATCAACAGCATAAACAGTAATGTTAACAAAGAAAAAGGACCCAGTAAATCTTATCTTTCACTGTCAACAAAGTCTTGAACTATTCTCATTTAATGCTCTGAACTCTAAGAATATTCTGACATTGAATTACTTTCATTTCCATAACTGGAGCCAGCTGGAGTTATGACCTTTTTTCTTTTTATTATGGAAGTTTTAAGCGTATCTCACACTTGGAGACTGTAAACCTCCCCGCTGCTACCTACTGCTTCAGTTTGAACAATTACCATCATTTCCCTCATTTTATCTCACATTGCTCTACTTCCTAGTTTTTAATTTGTTTTTAAGCAGGCTCCACACCCAGCATGGAGCCCAGCGCGGGGCTTGATCTCATGACCTTGAGATCAAGATCTGAGTTGAAATCAAGAATCAGATGCTTAATCACCCGAGCCACACAGGTGCCCCTAGTTTTAAAAAATTTTTAAAGCAAATCTCATACACCATTTTTTATATAAATATATCTCTAACAGATGACTTTTTTTAGCATAAGCACCGTGTTATTATCACACCTTAAAAATTAACTGTAATATTTAATATCATCTTGTATACATTTCATAATTAAAAGTCTCCAGGGTTCTCAAAAAATCTCTTTTTCATCGCTGGTTTGTTCCAATCAGATTCCCCATAAGGGGTGCACGCTGCCTTTGGTTGTTATGCTGGAGGCATTCTCAAGTATCACGACAGATACTGAACTGAGAGGTGTGTAAGGGTGTTCAGGTATTTTCTCTGATTAGGTAACTTATTAAGAATTCTACAGAATACATCAAAAGACAGTTCTCCCTTCCTTCGTAAACAATGGGAGGGAGGGAAAGTCCCCCTCGACCTGCTGAGGGTCGCTGGCTGGGTCTGGAAATTAAGATGGCGGAGACAGAATAACAAGAGAAAAGCACCCGTAGCTATCTAATATAAATTTTACATGACACGAAGAAATAAGGCCCAAAGGAATGACTGAACCCCCAGTGTTCTGACCGTGTTCTGGGTCTGATGACGAGCGGGCGGGAAAGGAGGGATGAGGCAGAGAAAGCGCTAAGGGTCCGGATCTCATGAAACAGGAAGGCTTTGTTTGTGGCTGAGATGCTTCTCAGCATCCCTTGGTCTTTGGAGCTAGGGTGCTCCTTTCCTCTTGCATGGGAAGCGCTCCTTGCATGGGAGGGGCTGTGACCCGCATCAGGGAAGCAGAGGGAAGGTCAGAGTGATCTTCCTGCTTCTGCTTTTGTCTCAATCTCCTTCAGCGTCAAATATCAGTCTGCCAAGGTGGCAGAGTTGGGTGAGCTCATCCTGAGCCCAAGCGAGAGAAAATAAAAGACCATAGTATCACCAAAATACTGCCCTCTTTTTATTTTTTATAACTGCCAACACAGTGCGCACTGATTTTCACATTCTGCTTTTATCAGCTGATGTTAGACCAAACCAATTCTCCATTGCCAGTGTCTGTATAATTATCATTTGTAACAGGTGCACATTATTTCACTGTCTTGGCCACTATTCTATTGCTTTAGCATTTTTGTAGCATTTGCTCAATCCATATGAAGTACTGGAAGGGGAAATGCTAGCCAAGGCTGAAAATGTTTGGCACCTCCCCCAACACACCCCCCTCCACATTTAACCCTGTGTTTGACGGGCTTATGGGTCTATGGAGGAAAAGAAGTACAAGGCAGAGAGGGGCAGGGGGAGTAGAGAGAAGGTGGTGGTTTGCCTGGGATATGTTTGAAAGGTTTGTTTTTTCTCTATCCTCTTGATTCATGCGGGGCCAGCCTGGGAAACCGTGCATTTACCTGAAATTAGTTCTTGTTATAGAAGAGATCCAAACTGCCAGTTCTGTGTGTCTACTGCAAGCCTGGAGTGTGCAGGCTCCAATCAGCAAATAATGGGTGTAAACCACGCTCTCCTGTGCAGAGGGGTGGCCTCTGCTCTGACTCCAGCAGGGATGAATGAGTGATGGGCACGGAGCTCCAGATTTACAGAGAGTCAAAGTATTTCATGTCAAACAATGTGATATCTCATTTATCGTTAACTAATCTTCCTAGAATTATCTTGTGCCCAATGACCAAGTCTTGCCAGGTATGATATGCAGGGAAAATCATCACTACATGAATTGTGGCAAATAGTGTACTCTGTATAAAATAAAGTGGGGTATGGACAAGGATCATAAGCTGAGTGCCCTTTGTGGTGACAATTATAAGCAATAATATTTAGATTCATTATTTTTTAAAGATTTTCCTTTTTTAAAAAAAAGATTTTATTAATTTATTTGAGAGAGATAGACTGAGTGAGAGAGAGAGAGAGAGAGAGAGAGAGAGACTGGGCATGAGCAGAGGGAAGTGGCAAAGGGAGAGAGAGGAGCAGACTCTCCGCTGAGCAGAGAGCCTGATGCAGGGCTAGATCCCTGGACCCTGAGATCATGACCTGTGCTGAAGGCAGACATTTATCCAGCTGAGACACCCAGGCCCCCAAGATTTTCTTTTTAAGTAGTTTCTACACCCAATGTGGGGCTTGACTCAGAACCCTGAGATCAAGGGTCTCATGCTCCACTGACTGACCAGCCAGACACCCTGATAATAATGATTTTTACTGTTACCAAAATTTTTTTTTCTAAGAATGTTTTGTGCATACAGATGTTTTGGGCTGAAATTTTTCTTTAGATTTGATTTTTAGGAACTGGACTATTGGATCTCAAATGAGACATGTTTTAAGAGAGAGAAAAAAGAGGGAGAGAGAGAGTCATGTTCCTTTTCAAAAGAATGATGCTGGTCACGTAGATCACAAATGTAAATAAAAATCTGCAGCCTTATTTATATGCTAGCCACGGAGATTTTAAACAGCAGGCACACAGAAGTTTGGAGAAAGAAACACTGAAAATATTTTTGTCACACCCTGAGTGCTTGAAATGAAACCTCTCTAGTACCTCTCTGTAATTCCGTTTTAACAATAGGAACATTGACAATAGAATTAATTAACTCAGTTGGGAGGGACCTACACAGTGGAAGCTCCCAGAGAGGGTCAGATGAAGGGAGACCAGCAGACTGCAGGGGGATGAAATGGCCCAAGTCGAGGAGTGGTTCAGGATCTTGCATATTAGTATTTTGAATCTGCAAAATCTAGCCCAACTAAAAATGCCTCAGAAGTCACATAGTGATATCATTTTTATTTTCTAAAGCAACAATGAGCAGTCCTGCAATATCAGCATAACTGAGCCAGCGTAATTAAGAAGCCTGTGAGTGAGGCAGACAGGTGGCACAGTTTGCATTCAGATTCACACAATTCCAGCCATGAGCATAATTGATGTTTGCTCAGGAATATTGAGCTATGTCACAGAATCTGTGAGACGATGCTTATCTGACAGCTATAAGAAGTGCCAAGTCAAGTACTAGGCAAAAAAATATGTTCCAGACAGTAACAGATGTTCTCAGATCAAATATTTTTCTGCAAAATCATGTAGGAGAATCAACTGATAAAACAGCAGAGACTATTTCAGTGGCTCGCATCATGGTAAACACACACACACACACACACACACGCACACCAAGAAAAAGCCTCTTGTCTGAGCTCAGTTTCCCCACCTGCAGTAGGCAGGCTGAGGTACCCTCATTTCTGAAGTCAGAGCTCTAGAAGCAGTTCTGGGCAGAGGTAGGGCTGTTGTTCCAGAAGCGACTGTTTTCCCAAGAGGGATAGATTAGAAGTACTACCAAAGAAAGGAGCCAGAAGAAGAAAACACATCTAAAAAAAGGAAGAAAAGCAAGCAAGAATGAAGAGTATAATGAGGGGTGGGGAAGGACTCTGGGATAATTGTTTGACTTAGTTATCCTCTCGGAGCTGGGATGCCTTTTGAAGGGAAAGATATTACTGTCCCACCTAACACTCTTGGGGACCACTGAAATTTCATGGCATGTGGAATTTTTGCAAAGTTTTGAGTGAGAAACCAGGAATCACACAAATTTGGCATTCATGGGGAGGCATTATGACAGAACCATGAGGTCCCTCCCCTACCTCAGGACCTCCTCTTCCTTCTACCGGTCACCCAGGCTTAAAACTCAGCTCCTTCCTTCAAGAAATCTGTCTCTCTAAGCTCGTGAATGCTCAAGATGATCCTGAAGATGTGGGTAGGAGGCCCAGGGAGGGGGACTTAGCCACCTTTCTGGCCCATCCTCCTCTTCTCTTCCCTCTCACTTTTTCTCCTCTTCCTTGAGTGGCAACCAGAAGCTCCAAATTCCTCCCCCCACCCTGGCACAGCAGTGGACTCTGCCCCACTCCATCTGTGAACCTGCTCATCCTAACGGGTCAGGCTCTGCTGCCCATGGTTTCCTGTTTGCGGGAGCATTCTCCTAGGGGCCTCCCCAGGCCTGGGACCTTAAAACCCACTGCCAGTCATGGGGTTTCTGGATTGTTCTGCATCACCCAGTTTCTCGAACCAAAACCTGGGATGGGAGGTTTCCCCTTTCAGCTTCCTCTTCTTCAGGACTCTGTTTGCCATACAGCATTAAGCCACTAGACAAATCTGTATCAAGTATCACTCCAGCAACCCCATCCATAACTGCAGTCCCCATTTCCCTGTTACCCCTCATTCTCCTTTCTATTTCTCTATAGCATGAATCACCATCCGACCTAAGACAGCTTCACTGGCTTTTTGTGATCCCCCTCCTCCGGTCAGCCTCCAGCCCCCAATGTGAGCTCCATGAAGCAGAGACCTCATAGGTTCTGTTTCTCAATCTAGTCTCCCCTCCTGGACACGTGCATGCCCCATTGTAGGAACCCCACAAGTACTTATCGGATGTTGAGTTAATTTCAGATCTCAGTAATAAGTGGCAGTTTCAGGATTTAAATTCAAGCAATCTGACCCAAGAGAGCTTAATATTTGCCCTTAGTGAGCTTTCAGGTACCAAGAAACATAGCATTCATGAGCTTCAGGTAAAACACAAGATACATTTTGGAAAGAATCACACACATAGGGGAAGCCATTATTAAGTCACAATAAGTCTATGAAAGATCACATAGACACACTAGGGATAAGCAGAAAAAAAAAACTATTTTGTAACATTTATAGATGACAACTTCATATGCTACCAAAAGGAAACCCAACTTCTTGAAACTCCATGCAATGGTTTTGAATATTATCAGAAAATGTCATGTGATCAGTGAGATCATGTGGTAGTTGTCTTTCTCTGATTGACTTATTTTGCTAAGCATAATACCCTCTAGTTCCATCCACGTCGTCGCAAATGGCAAGATTTCATTTCTTTCTATGGCTGCATAGTATTCCATTGTGTATATATACCACTTCTTCTTTATCCATTCATCTGTTGATGGACATCTAGGTTCTTTCCATAGTTTGGCTGTTGTGGACATTGCTGCTATAAACATTCAGGTGCATGTGCCCCTTCGGATCACTACATTTGTATCTTTAGGGTAAATACCCAGTAGTGCAATTGCTGGGTCATAGGGTAGCTCTATTTTCAACTTTTTGAGGAAACTCCATGCTGTTTTCCAGAGTGGTTGCACCAGCTTGCACTCCCACCAACAGTGTAGGATGGTTCCCCTTTCTCCGCATCCTCGTCAGCATCTGTCATTTCCTGACTTGTTAATTTTAGCCATTCTGACTGGTGTGAGGTGGTATCTCATTGTGGTTTTGATTTGTATTTCCCTGATGCCGAGTGATATGGAGCACTTTTTCATGTGTCTGTTGGCCATCTGGATGTCTTCTTTGCAGAAATGTCTGTTCATGTCCTCTGTCCATTTCTTGATTGGGTTATTTGTTCTTTGGGTGTTGAGTTTGCTAAGCTCTTTATAGATTTTGGACACTAGTCCTTTATCTGATATGTCGTTTGCAAATATCTTCTCCCATTCTGTCAGTTGTCTTTTGGTTTTGTTAACTGTTTCCTTTGCTGCAGCACAAAGATTCTAATGGAAGCCTCCAGAAACTTAGAAGCAGCTGCAGAGAGTAAGCTCCTTCTGCCTACGGGGTTGGAGAGGGAATCCCTCGGAGAGAAATGGCTTGGTTATTACCTTGTACAGCCACACCTGGAGGACCTTACAATACCTTTTACAAAGATCAAAAATTATATATAAAAAAGGGCACAGTTCTGTATCCCAGTGCATCAAAGTAAAAAATTAATCACATCCCAAAAAAATCCATTTGGAAATATGAAGTTGAAAAAGAAGAACTTCTCCCAAATAACATTTTTGTGAGTCTTTATAAAAATCTACAATATGCTGACCTTGTACCCAGCAAATGTGTCTCCCAGACATCATGCCCTAGAAATATTCGTTAGTGTGCTAAGATGTATGCCCTAGGACATTCCTTGCAGCCTTGTCGGTAACTGTAAAAACCTTAGGGAAAATCCCAATGACCTTCATAGGGGTAAATGTAATGAAGCCATGTGGCCATTACAAAGAATTCAGTGACACACTTCTGACATGGAAGGAGAGCAGAGTCTAAGCTCCATGAGTGGGGCAGGGAGATCTCTGCTCTGTTCACATATGGATCCCAAGGTTCTGGAACAGAAGCAGGAACATAGTTATAACAATAAATATTGATTAAGTGAATGGATCTCTGAAATGTATTGCTAAATGAAACTAGCATATGAAAGCAACCTGCATGGCATGAAATTTCAGTGGTAAAAAAAAAAATCAAATGTGTGTAGAAAAAGCAGCTAAGGAGAGGATGGAAGTGGGGCTGCCCAGCCCAGCCTGTGGTCACCCTGGGACAGGGGAGGCATCAGGACTGAAGGCGTGGGAGTAGTGGAGGGAGGTTGCCCCCTTCTTGTTCTGAGTACTCCAGAGTTCTTTAAATATTTACAAGAATATTTTTATTCATGTACTTTTAAGAACAAAAAAGATGAAAAGAATAAAAGAGAATTAATAAAGCAACCCCAAGCTCATTCTTTGAGGGTTTGTTGGGGAGCTCTCTGGTAGGTCTCATGAAGAAAAGTCACCCATAAAAAGCAGAAATTTTTTTTTAAAAAGTGGTTATAGGGGCACCTGGGTGGCTCAGTGGGTTAAGCCTCCATCTTCAGCTCAGGTCATGATCTCTGGGTCCTGGGATGGAGTCCCACATTGGGCTCTCTGCTCAGCAGGGAGCCTGCTTTCCCCTGCCCCACCTTGTCTGCCTACTTGTGATCTCTCTCTGTCAAATAAATAAATAAAACCTTTTTTAAGAAAGTGGGTATAAGCCATGTGAGAAAACAGCAGGATGATATGCCAACCAACTTGAAACTTAATCAAGAGACATCTTTTTTCTGCCCATGGATTAAGTGAAAAACTTCAACCCACGAAAAGCATGAAGACATTTTTCATGATGAAAAGAAAATTTAAAACAAAATCAACAACAGAAAATAAAAATAAAGCATTGTTCCTTCCCCATCCCCAGACTCAGAATATTTCACTGGAGAAGTCATTTAAACTGTCAAGGAAAAGAGACTTCTCATACTTTATAAATTCTTCCAGACAAAGATGACCATTATACTATTCCTTTCATGTAAATGACCTATTTTCCAATAACAGTACTTTTGTCAAAGATGGTGTATTATTAACATGGATACAAGCATTCTCAATAAAGTACCAGTACATAAACTCATAGATATGTTACAATATTTCAATAGATCACAGAAGGCTTATTCTTGGGAGATAAGAGTACTATAATGGTTAGAAATCTATGAATGCATACTTCAAATTAAAAAGATAAAAGCAGAGGGGTCTCTGGCTGGCTCAGTCAGTAAAGCACACAGCTCGCTTTTTCTTTCTTTCTTTTTTTCTCTCTTTCTTTCTTTCTTTTTTTAAGATTTTATTATCTATTTGAGAGAAAGAGAGTGAGGATGAGCAGGGAGAAGGGCAGAGAGAGAAACAGGCCCCCTGCTAAACAGGGAGCCTCATGTGGGACTCGAGCCCAGGACCCTGAGATCATGACCTGAGCCTAAGGCAGACACTTAACCGACTGAGCCACCCAGGCACCACAGAGCATCTGACTCTTGATCTCATGGTCATGAGTTTGAGCCTCACATTGGGCACAGAGATTACTTTAAAAAATAAAAATATTTTTTATTAAAAGGACAAAAACAGAAAAATATCAGTAGATACCAAAAGGCATTTAATAATGTTCAATAATCATTCTTATTGGGGAAAACAAAGTAGCTAAGTATTTCAGGGTTACGTCTCATACTAAGTAAATAACGTTATGCTTTAAGGGTAAAGAGCTAGTAGCATTTCCAATAAAATCAAAAATGGAGTCCTGCCATGTACTATTACCTAACATTGCTCTAGAAGTTCTAGAAACAATAAAAGATATAGCTTTCGGAATAAAAGAGATGATGGTATTGTTAGTTGCCCATGATACGATTGCGTACCTAGAAAACTCAAGAGTCACACATTTAAAATTATCAAAATGAAGAGGAGAGCCCATTGAAAAGGCTATACCTCAGATCATGAACACAAATAAATGGTAATAAAAAATAGTAAGTCTGACTTATAAAAACAGTTTGAGTTGAAGTCCTCAAGGATGATAGTGGCAGGTGACTAATGAGCATGGGTTAGAATGGGGAACTTGCTGGACTTTCGTGAAAGGAAGGGACACTTGGAAGGTGAAAATTGAAGCTGCCATCCTCCAGTGGGCTTAGACCCAAGACAACGTGAACGCTTGTGATGTGAGAGTTCTCAAACCTCTCTCTTTTTTGGTTAGTGATGTTGACCTCTATGTCTCTGCAGAGATTTTCTGTTAAAAAATAAACAGTAAGAAAGCTGACCGATGAGCTGGTTCTCTAGTAATCCCAAGATGAGTCAACAGGCAAGAAGGTGCCTCACTTAGCGCCCAGAACACCAACCCAGGAAGAGTGGTTGGTGTAGCCCCATCTGAGCCCAGCAGTCATCATGGGGCTGGGATGACAACTTGAACACGAGGGTATGGTCCTGGGAGCTCAGGAGGAGAAAAGTCAGATTTCTCGGCATTTCTCTTGGAAATCTGAGGCACGCCCAGTGACTTCAGGAAATGAGCATTTCCTAAAGGTACCTCTTGCTGCTGACTCTGCAACCTCCCTCCAAGTGTGGGCACCTTCAAAAAATGGCTGGGGTCAGAAGCAGTCATATCATGTCCTTAGTTTCATAATCACAAAGGGATGGAGAAGCAGAGCCAGCTCCCCTTGTCCCTTGGGAGATGTGTCTCCCACGCTTGTCCCTTGTCTCCCACCATCAAACATCTTCTTGGTAGCAGCAGCTGGAGCTAGACAGTGGGAATGTTGGCTAATCCATTGTTTCAAGTCCTGAGTGTAGCTGATGTGTGACTTCACTTTGGACACTCACAGCCCGGTGGCAATGGCTGCAGGAGAAACTGGCTCTAAGTTAGCAGCTAATATTTTCTGTAGGAAGTCAAAATTTCCCCTTTTCCTCATTTTGGAAGAAGAAGGGGAAGCCTGTGACAGAGATGTGCTCCAGGACTAGGGGCAGTGGAGGCCAGCACATCCCTACACAGCCAGAGGCAAAGACACAGAAGTGGTCCAGGCCATGCCCTTGGCTTCATCCTTGCTGTCCCTTTCCCTCCCATCCCTGCATCTCCATCATGAGCAAATCACATCTGCTCTGCCTTCCATCTGTCTCCAGAATCCAGCCACTTCTCAGCGTTCCTCCTGCAAAATGGTAACCGGAATACATAGAAGTTACTCATTAAACCCGGCTGGAAATTGCAGACTCTCTGGAAATACCTCTTGTGCCCTTATTCTGGTTATTTACAATTACACTGGTGACCCTGTGCATCATAAGACAGCAAGAACTCCTGTAAGAACCATTCTATCCACCATTTTATTTAACTGACAGCACATCCTCTTTCTCCATAACAACTTCTGTGAAGCTGGCTCTTTCGTGAGACCAGGAGCCCTCAGCCTGAAAGCTCTTCCCCTTACATGCAACATTTTGACTCTGGATTTGGGTTTTGTGGCAGAGACTCCCACTTCTGCCCCACAAGGCTGAGCAAGGTTGAGCTGCCTCAGCAGCTCAAAGGATGGCGTAGATCTTTCCGCATGACCCTCGTTTGTCTGTGCTGTGGTTTCTCTATTTTTTTTTTAAAGGAAAGCAATTATTCCCTGAGTCATGCTGCATTTTTGTGACCCATAGTAACACCCTGCGAAATGTCTCTAGAAGTTACATGGTTCCCATTCAAAGACATAAAATTAAACAGTTGGCCATGATTCCTTCTGCAAAGTCTAGAGAAGTAGCATCAGCTTTGGGGGCAGGACCTGTTAAAATGCTCTTCAGATGGGGAGCTAAACTTACGTATGTAGCCAGTGGGTGACGACAGGCCAGTGGGGCTGCTGGCCACTGGGCTCCACCCACAATCCTGCTTTTTCCATGGAAGCCCCTGGCTGAGAAGGTCTGACTGCCGGGAAGGTGCTGGAGTAATAAGCTTGCACAGAGCATAGTCACCTGCTCCCCAAGATGTTGGGCTCAGCACAGCCCTGGCTTGATGTTTTGTTCTAACAATTCTGTCTTACAGACTCAAATAAAATTGTGCAAAGATGTTAATTACTTGAAGTCACAAGCTCTTCTGCTTTTTTTTTTTTCTGTCTGCCTTGCCTCTGCTCCCTGTCCCTAGTCCTGTGCTCCAATTTTATTGTAGGCAAACAAAGAATCCTACAAATGGCATACAAATCAAAACTTTTTCAAAGAGGACTAGTAGAAAAGTTGATCAAATATGAAGCAGGTTCTCTGGAGAATATGCATTTTGTTACAGTATCCAATAGGTCTAGTTTTGTTGGCCCCTGTTGTTGGACAAGGACTTACTTGCTCATTGACAAAGTTTGTGTTCTGGGCATCTGCTAGACCCCTAAGCAGGGGTGGCAGTGGATGTGGTCCATGTCGAGGTAGCTAGGGGAGGCAAGGTGACATTCTGTGTCCCTGGAGCCTAGGACCTGAATGGGTTCTGATGTCAATCAAACCTTGGGCTTGGTCCCACTTGTTTCCACTCAACTTGTGAGCAGCCTGCCTTGTGTTCAACGTAGGGTGTGCTCAGAGGTTCCCAGTCTCCTGTCCTCATACTGTTTGGCTCAAGAGTAATTTCTGAGAAGCCTTTATTGAAACCTCCAATTAGGCCCTTGGGTTTCTGAACTCTTACAACACCGATATAGTTCCACCAATTCTACTTAGCACATCTTAGGACAACTGCTTCTTTTGTCAGATTATACATTCCCTGCAGGTAAATATTTTGTCTTAATTCATCTTGGTATCCCAAACCTGACACAGTAGCTGCTTGTATTGGCTAGCTATTGCCTTGTAACAAATTGCTCCACTCTTTGACTTCTGACAGCAATCACTTACTATAATAGCTCACAGGTCAGTGAACATGCTGGGGATAGGCTGCTAACCTAGACTGCACTTGGCTGATCTCTGCTAGGTTCCTTAATGCATGTGGGGTCATTTGGGGTGTCTGCTCTGGACTGGGCTTGGTTGGGGCCATTCTGCTCCCCATGTCTCTCATCTTCGTCACAGGACTAGCAGGCTAGTCTCGGCATTTCCTTCTCACAGTGATGGCAGAAGAGCAAAAATGTAAGAGGAAACAGCAAGGGCTCTGAGATGCAGGCTGAGTCCTGATAGTACTCTGTCTCTGCCAACCCATCCTAGCGGACAGAGCTAGTCTCATAGTCAAGGCCACACTTGAGGTGGAGAAATAGATTCTGTCTTTTTGGAGGGTGGGGTACTGCAAAGAAAAGATGTGATAAGGGGGGTGAAGGAGTGGGTTCATTACCTCAATCTGTCATACCCCAGAGCCCATACCCTTGGCAAGTTCAGGGTCAACTTGACCCCAATTCTATTCTCATTCAGAAGGGATTTTGGTTTCGTAGTTTGGTGCAGACCCAACATCAGTCACCAGGCTTGCTTCCACGCTGCCTGTCTGGTTAGTATCTAGCATCCTGCCCAAAAAAATTCACCCTGATTTGAAATGGGTAGGAGGGCCTTACAAAGTGCTCGAACCTCGCCCTGCAGGTTAGCACCTGCTGATTTTCGGGAAATGTCACCTCAGCTGGCTGCCTACATCACAACATGTACTCTGCTCTGAGATTCCTCTTCATCCCCCAAGCTACCGGAGGATGCTCGCTGGGTGTCCTTGATGTTTCTTACCCAAGGTTGAGAATGAGGGTTTGTCTGCCAGCTCATGTCCCCATGCACCCCTGCCCTTGGGTCTTCTCTTGTGCCTCACTCCAATGGAACTGTCAAATTTGAGGTCTTGAAACTCAGGTTTTGGAGGGTCAAGTTTCCTGTGCTTTGTTTTGTTATAACTGAACAGAAACCAAACAAGAGTAGACCTTGGATTTTTAAAAACCACTCCCATATATTTTATTTTATTCCATCCTATTAAGAGCTTCATGTGATGGAGGTGATTTTAAGCTAAGAAAACCAAAGAGTGACAGAATGTATGCCACTTTCCTGAAATCAACCCGCAAGCAAGGAGCAGAGTCTGGATTAAAGCCTAGTTATCCCATTTCTCATTTAGACTTCTCATTCCTATCCTCTGACCGCTCTAGTGGTTAATAAAATCCCCCCAAAACTGTTGATTGTGGAAGTGATATTATGGAGATCAGTGAATCAGGTATCAATGAGTGTTCTTAGGGATTCTACTGGCTCCTGTCCCTGTATCATCCTTATACCTCTTCTGACTATCTGGGACATCAGGGAACTGGTGTCAGGTGATTGCCCATAGGAATTGTTACAACAACTTTTCAGAGTGTGGTCCTCAGAGCATCAGCAGCACCTGATTGCCTGTACTCTACTCCACACCTACCGAGTCAGAAGCTCTGGGAGCAGGGCCCAGCCATCTGTGTTTTCATGAGTCCTCTGGTGATTCTGATACACGTGTGAGTTTGAGAACAACCGATCTGGAAAATTCCAAGATATCCTTAGCTTACTGGTGACTGTTGTGGTGAAGGGCACGAGGGGCCAGTAAGGTCAAGTAGACCTTAGGTACATCAAGACATCCTTCCACATCTACAAGTACTGCCATCAGAGTCAGAAGGGGAGATAGTGAGGGACAGATTCATGAAATGACATTGGGAACGCTCTGATAGTTGTGGTTCTTTTTATACTTGGTGGACACAGGTTGGAAAGACTGGCTGGCTTGCTCCACTGAGCAGACGGAAAAGACAATCAAGCTCAAATCCTTTCATGCTGAACGGCTCACCTACTCTCTCAGTTCTCACTTGCTCCTGCCTTCCTGGGTGGAAGTCCTCAGCGGTCCCTTTGAGCTGTTATTCTCGGTTTCATTGTTTCTGGTACTGCGTGTGCTGAACCCAAAACAAAGCATGCCAGGGTGTGTGATGTTTGGTGCTAAGTGACACTCGGTCTGCATGTGTGGTGTTGGGGATGGGAAGGACTCTCTCTTACTCTGAAGATGCCAGGGGGCAGGAATGTTAAGGTGAGTCAGCAGAGACAGAGAAGTCCAGGTGAATGTGATGCTGGCAGCTTCACCTGATATTGTCCTCTCCTCCCTACAGAATCAGCCTAGGTCTCCTCCTCCAGGAAGGCCACCATCACAAGCTAGGTAAGATATCCATCCCTGTGCTCATCTCTACAGCAGTAATTACCGTGGGGTGTTAGAATTTCCTGATTGTTTCTTTATCTCTCCTCTGCTCTGGATCCCTGAGCAAAGGGTCTGTGAGTCAGGTGTCTGTACTCCAGCAGTCCATCTCCCAAGGTTTAACACCATGAGGGACTGTAAGTTGGTGCCCAGAAGATGTTTGTTGAAGGAACAGTGACTCTAGAAAAGCTTTATAGCCTGTCTCACTGACGGGTAGGAGCCAAGGATGTTCTGAGCAGGGAACCAGATAAGGATACCTCTTACCTGTGTTTACAGCATGAATAACTCCTGGACAATCGCTAGCATCAGCCTCTTCCAAGAACACTGGGTCACAACTAGGGAAAATTGGACAAAATAAATTCACCCATTTAAGGAGACAAACAAAATCCAAAGAAGAAAGATGAAAGAGCCCCAAGGAATGCAGGCTTACCAGGGAGCCAGACTAAGATTTTACTTATTTATTTATTTATTTGAGAGAAAGAGAGAAAGCATGGGCAGGGGAAGAGGCAGGAGAAGAAGAAGCAGACTTCCTACTCAGCAGGGAGATGGGCATGGAGCTCGATCCCAGGACCCTGAGATCATGCCCTGAGCAGAAGTCAGAACCTTAACCAACTGAGCAACCCAGGTGCCCCTGTGTTTCCCTCTTTCTTAAAATTAAGCTTTTATTTTGCAATCATTGTAGATTCACATGTAGTTGTAAGAAACAGTGCAGAGAGATCCCACATACCCTTTTTTCATTTTCCCCAGAGGTAGTTCTCCTGCAACACTATGTTATAACATCACAGTTGAGTTATTGACATTGATCCCAAACACGGGTCTTATTTCCAACTCACAGTTTCCCTTGCACTTGTGTGTGTGCATTTGGTTCCATGGTCCTTAATCACACTTGTAGGCTCAGGTGTTCACCACCACAGTCAAAATACTCAGTGACTCCAACACCACAAGTACTCCTCATGTGACCCGGTTATGACAATAGCTGGCCCTTCCCAACCCCAACCCGGCATCCCCTAATCTCTGCAATTTCTGTAAGTTAGTCACTTCAACAATGTTTTATAAATGGAATCATAGAACCCATGCAACATTTTGGAATGGGTTTTTGCTCAGCGTATTTCCCTGGAGACCCATTGTTCTAGATGTTGAATGCAACCATGGTTCACTTCTTTCATCATCTAGTGGTGGACAAGGGGACAGATATACCTCCCTTTCTTTAACCTTTCACCCCCCTGAAGGATGTCTGGGACTTCATGCCCCTGGAACAAAAGCCCAAGAGTACAGTTGCTGGGTTGCCTGGTGATTGCACTCAGTTTTGATTTTTGTTTTTTGTTTTTTGTTTTTTTTTAAAGAAACTGAGTGGCTTCTGTTCTGAGGGGTTCTTCTGCCCCTTGAGGAGGAGAAGATAAATGTCTAGCCTTGACATCAAACCTCTCACCCTCAGGCACCCCTAATGGGCCCAGGGGCTCTGGATGGCACCAGAGTAGGGACTAGTTTAGGAGCCCAGGGTTAGAGACTCAAGGGACCTCCATCTCAGGGTCATGACCCTGCTCTTCCCCAGCAAGAGTGAGCACCTCCTTCAATTCTGCTTCTGTGGTGCCTCCCCTGCCTCCCCTGGTCCCCACCCCAAGGACAATTCCAGAATAGACATCTGGAGGTTCCCAAGCCAGATTAAAAAAATATGGGAGCAGGGGCCACAAGTTTCAAGCAAGGGATTTTTATGAGCTGGAAATTAGAGCAAGGTGCCCTCAGGAGTGGGATGCTAAACACAAAATGAAAATTCCTTGGTTTTCTTGTTATGACACCTGCTGGAAACCCCATCCCCAGCATCATTGACACCAACGTCACAGAGCCCAGTTCCTTTGCTCCTGAGGAAGTGAGAAGGAGATGTGGTTGTTAAATGCCTTCCTAGCTGGCTTCCCCAAGTGAGGCATCAGCCTTAGACTTCCCTTTTCTCTGCAGCCCCTGCGTCGTTGTGATCTCAAAGTCGAACTTCTGTGGCTAGGGCATGCTGAAATACGCTGAGCCTCTGGTCTGGTTGCATAGGGTTTTTGGGATTTACAGCAGGGTCTGAAAACTTTCCAAATGTGGCTAGCCAATCAAGTTGCCAGTCCTTGTTGATCTGTCTGGGCAAGGATGCGTGTGTGTGGGTACGTGCGCACGTGTGTGTGTGTGTGTGTGTGTGTGTGTGTGTGTGTGTGTGTAGGGGGCATAACTGAGAGATACAGATGGGATTAACTTCAAAAGACAGGCAGAGGGAAAAAAGAAACAATCATTCCACATGTTACTAACAATACTTCTGCAACATCTTTGCCAGCTTCTTGGTTAGGTCCAGAGTTTGGGGCCAGATTATATTTGTCTTATGTATAGAAAAGTCATGGGGTGCCTGGGTGGCTCAGGCATTAAGTGTTTGCCTTTGGCTCAGGTTGTGATCCCAGGGTCCTGGGATCGAGCCCCACATCGGGCTCCCAGATCAGCGGGAAGCCTGTTTCTCCCTCTCCCACTCCCCCTGCTTGTGTTCCCTCTCTCGCTGTCTCTCTCTCCCTCTCTGTCAAATAAATAAAATCAATCCTAAAAACAAAACAAAAAAAAAGGTCAGTGTATCAGTGAGCCTTCTGTCACAAAAAATATGGTGCAAATATCATTCAATGTTTTGTCTTATATTTATACCATTTATTCATGTTACTATTTTATGTTTTTTCAACAATTGGGCATGATCTAATCAGAGGAGTCCTTACAGGAGACGAGGAGCTTTCTGGAAACAGCATGAGAGAGACCCTATATGCGTGTGGTGGGGACAAATGCTGGCTTTGGGGATATTGGGGTCCACATGACAAGGAATGCAGGCAACCTCAAGGAAACAAGAACGGTCCATGACTGATGACCATCAGGGAGGTAGGGACCTCAGTCCCACAACCCCAAGGAACTGAATTTTGCCACTAACCTGAGTGAACTTGCAAGTGGGTTGTCTCCCAAAGCCATCAGAAATGAACCCACACCGGCTGCCACCTCGTGTCAGTCTTGTATGACCCTGAGCAGAGAATTCAGGTGAGCCCTGCTTGGGCTTCTGACCTACAGAACTATGAACTGTGAAATCAGTTTTGTCTTACTCTGTGAAGCTGGTGGTATTTGTTATGTAGCAATAGGACATTGATATTGCCTAACTACTTTCTTTGAAGGAGGAAGGAAAAACTCAGTAGGAGAAACACAAGTTAGTATCTCACTAAATTAGCCTGCCACACCTGTATTGATACTTGGTCTCCCGCAGTGAGTAGTAATTGCCTAAATTACCGTATCTTCACCAGCAACGAGTTTTATTATTTTATTTTAATCCCTGACAATGAAAATGTCAATTCATTGTTATTATAATATGCATTTATTTCCTTCCCTTCTAGTGAGAAACACCCTTTTTATATACTTCTTAGCATAGCAGCTGTTAGCTTGTAGGAACAGGCTATTTTAATTTCCAGCTGGATGCATTTTTCTATTTAATTTTTGCAGCTAATTTCTCTGTTTCTACAAAACCCTTACACATTAGGTGCTATAAAAATATTTGCTGAGCAACTGTCTGAATTAAAAAATAATGAATGAATAAATAAGTCTTCAAGAGCAAATTAGGGCTTTTATTGCTGAGAAATTCAGCCTTTTGGTGTCGGGACAGGAATGCAGGTGGACCAGTGGAATCAGCTCAGTAAAGCAAAGACCCACCTGACATTCAAACGCCCTTGGCCATATCAATCTCCAAGGAAGCTGGTCAAGCAGTAGCCAGTGGGGAAGAAGTCATTACAGACAGACCAAGAGATGAGAGTGGAGAGAGATGGGGAACCACCATGAACGGATGCCTGGCAGGTGGCTGGGCTTCTCTGGGGTGGATAGCAAGGCAGTCCGCTGATTTCTGAGATCAGAGATGCAAAACTAGGTCGGAATATCAGTTTGTTGGAAATTTATTTGTTATCATTTCTTTTTTTTTAAATTTGTTTGTAAACTATTATTGCAAAAGTAACATATTTGCTATTTTAAATACTTGAAAGGGCTTAGAAGTTTATAAAATACAAGGTAAAATATACCCTCAATCTTACTCCTCTCAGATAATGTCCTTTGGATTATGTACATAATGGTGAAAGGAAAAATGGGTTGAGCTATGTTTATTGTCTGCAACACACTTTATTTTCAATTAAGAAAATATCATGGGAATATTTTCAGAGATACAAATTTCAGACGAGGAAACTGGCCATAGGGAATGGCCCCCGGGGTCTCCATGGGTACATTCAGGATATTTATGGCCCCTGAAATCTTGGGTGCTTTTTCAAGCTTTTGTGGACATTCCCTTGGTCTCTAAGCAAAACAACTCCTACATCATTTTCAAGTCTTTTCTGACATTGTGATCATTTTTAAAAATTAAGATGTACTTGAAATGTAACATTTTTGAAATTTAAAGTGTACGTGTTGATTTGACACACTTACGTTTTGCAATATGACTGGCTCTGTAGTGTTAGGCAACACTGCTGTCACATTACATAATTATCATTACTTTTTTTGTGGTGAGAATATTGAAGATTGACTTTCTTAACATCTTTCAAGTATGTGAGCAGTTTTGCTAACTCTAGTCACAAGATTGTGGATTAGATCCTCAGAACTTACCTTCTAACTGCAAGTTTATACCCTTTGACCAACATTCCTCTCCAAACCACTATCTACTCCATATCTACAAGTTCAGCTTTTTTGGATTCCATAAATAAGTGAGCTCCTACAGTATTTGTCTTTCTTTGCCTGGGACTTCCCTCCTATAGAATAATGCTCCCAGTGTCCATCCACATTGTCATGAATGGCAGGATTCCCTCCTCTTATGGTCATATAAGTTTCCATTATATACATCTTCTTTATCCACTTATTCATTAACAGATACTTAGGTTGTTTTCATATCTTGGCTGCTGTAAATAATGCTGCGGTAAACATGGGGGTGCATATGTCTTTTTAGTATCCTGTCTTCATTTCCTTTGCATATATACCCAGTAGTGGAATTGCTGGATCGTAGAGTAATTTTATTTTTAATTGTTGAGGAATCTTCATATTGTTTTCCTTAGTGACTGAACCAACTTACATTTCCACCAACCATGTACAATGGTTCCTTTTTCTCCATATCCTCACTGACACTTGTTATTTCTTGTCTTTTTGATGATAGCTATTCTAACAGGTGTGAGGTGATAGCTCATTGTAGTTTTGATTAGCACTTCCCTGATGATGAGTCATGTTGGACATATTTTCATGTGTCTGTTGGCCATCTGTATGTCTTCTTTGGAAAGATGTGTATTCAGTTCCTCTGACTATTTTTTAATTAGATATTTTTCGTTTATTGAGTCAAGACCTTGTAATGATTCTATTAAATTGTAATGCTTTTTTTAAAAAAAGATTTTGTTTCTTTATTTGACAGAGATCACAAGTAGGCAGAGAAGCAGGCAGAGAGAGAGGAAGGGAAGCAGTCTCCCCGCTGAGCAAAGAGCCTGATGCAGGATTTGATCCCAGGACCCTGGGATCATGACCTGAGCCGAAGGCAGAGGCTTTAACCCACTGAGCCACCCAGGCACCCCTTAAATTGTAAAGCCTTTTACGAAATTGCCACTTGATGCTGAATATCTTCAAGCTCCGAAACTCATTTTATAATTTAGGCAATGACACTGGGAGATTAGGAGTACTTATGACGTCTAAGTGCAGAGAAAAATCCCAGCTTGTTTGTCCCTTTGTACTTATTGTTCAGTAGATCTGAGCAGGATATTATCAGGATTTCTTTAGGATCCCTTTTGGGTCTGCTCTACTGCCATGTCCTTCTTGTTGTCTTTCTGTAAATCTGTCATTTCTATGGCAATGTGGACACCATTGGTCTTTTTTTTTTCCTAGTTTTATTGAGAAATGATTAATATATATCACTATACATTTAAGGTATAGGGCATGATGATTTCATTACCACTGGTCTTTAAATGGGTAATAGACCAATCACCAAAGCTTCAGCTCTCACTTACGAGGTCTGTGATGGGGATGGCCATCATGTGAATGGCACACATGGCATGGGCATCTGCTGACTGATCATGTGGGTGTAGGTTGTAGGGGATGGATGGGTTAGAGATGTCCAGGAAGGAATTAAGGTAAGGGGTAAAAATGTAGCATGCCCTCAGGAAATACTAGTTTGAAAAATTTGTCAATTAAATTTTGACACTCTGGTTTTGTGAAACTACCTTTTGTGTGACAGTGAGATAATGTGTTAGTCTAGGTACAAAGATTGTTAATCCAAGTTGCAGGCCCCTCTCTGGGGATGGGCATGCCTTCTGTTCTTGTTTGTCAGTGATTTGTGATGTCTGAGGTGGATGATTACAGGTCCATGAACAGATACTTTGAATTCACAAATCGGGGCAAAGTTGATTTGTCTGTCTGTCCTTTAAGAAGCAGAAACCAAGATGAGAGACTTATGGGAGGGTATGGCTGTAAGGGATAGTTAGAGAGGGTCAGGGAGGTAAGGAGAGCCTTCAGATTGATGCAGGTCTAACACCTGGGAAAACATGGAAGGAGGGAAGGCAGGCAGGAAGGAAGGAAGCTGGGTATAAGAAGGACTTTGAACTACAGCCTCAGCTGGTGGGGGTTCCTGGGCAGTGGTACCTGGATCTGGTCCCTGGCACCATGTTTAGTCATTGGCTGAAAACACTCTGGGAAGGGAGCTAACACTGTGGAGTATCCAAAGCTGCAGCAGCTGGAGGTGTGTGTCTACAGAGCAGGTTCTGCCTACCTGTCTACCTGTAGCAGGTTCTCTCAAAGGGAGATGTGAGCACCTCCGCTGGGACCTGCATGTTATCTCATTGGGCAGCCACTCTGCTAAGTTCTTGGTGCTCCTGTGGCCTTGTGAAGGCGTCACTCCCACCCCTGTCTCCCTCCTCACATCACTGTCTCTTCTGTGTGTCCGCTTTTCCTCTCTTTTTAAAAGGACCCTATTTACCAGATTTAGGGCCCACCCTAATCCAGAATGATCTCATCTCAAGGTCTTTAGCTTCATTACATCAGCCAAGACCCATTTTCCAAACGAGGTCACATTTACAGCTTCCCGGTGTGTGTGTGTGTGGGGGGGGGGGGGGTGATTAGGACTTAGACGTGTCTTTTTGAGGCCCCCTGTTCATCCTTCTACAGACAGATATCTGTAAAAGTTCACAAATCATAACTGGACAGTTCAGTGAATTTTTGTACATGGAGCACACTCGTGTAACCACCTCCCAGAACAGCTCCACAGATTCCCTACCGATGCCTCCTCCCGTCATTCCCTTTCCTTCTCCCCAGACTCAGCCTCCATCCTGACCTCTGCCACTATCCACCAGCTTTGCTTGGGTCTGAACATTATGTGGATGGAATGCTGTCTGCCTGGCCATGGCGGTATACCAGTTCTCCACTCTCAGTTTCTTCTAGCCATACACAGAAACCCAATAGATCACTGACTAGCTGATGAAGTAATAGGAGGAGTTAATAAAATAACCAAAATCACTGTGAATCAGCATATCAAACTAAGTAACTTTTCTTTAGAAAAGTTTAGAAGCATCGAACTGGTTAAAAATAGAACTTAGAAAATCCCATTTATAACATACCTGCAAATAGAATAGTTGAGAATATCCTTAATAATAAATATAAGGGACTAAATAAATGAAAAAAAAATTGAGCTGGAAAATATTTTTGTTTTCAGAAAGAATAGCCATGTCTTGCCCTGGAAAATGCTAGGTTTTATTTTTTATTTTATTTTTTTAAATGGTAGGTTTTAAAGTGAATAACTTTCCCAGTTGAAATTGGAAGAGTAAATAAGGGGAAATACTTAAGAAAATCTTCTGCAAGATGTGGTGTATATATATATATATATATACACACACAATGGAATACTATGCAGCCATAGAAAGAAATGAAATCTTGCCGTTTACAACTAAACTAGAGGGTATTACGCTGAACGAAATAAGTCAATCAGAGAAAGGCAATTATCATATGATCTCCCTGATATGAGGAAGTTGAGAGGCAACGTTGGGGGTTTGGGGGGTAAGAAAGGAAAAAATGAAACAAGATGGGCTTGGGAGGGAGACAAACCATAAGAAACTCTTAATCTCACAAAACAAACTGAGGGTGGCCGAGGGGAGGGGGGTAGGGAGAGGGTGGTGGGGATATGGACATTGGGGAGAGATGTGCTATGGTGAGTCCTGTGAACTGTATAAACCTGGTGATTCAGAGACCTGTACCCCTGGGGCTAATAATACATTGTATGTTAATAAAAAATTTTAAAAAAGAAAAGAAAATCTTCTACAGAAAAAAAAAAAGAAGAAGAACTTGCTCTACCAGATTTTATACTGTGTGATAAGCCTATAGCTAGTGAACATGAGCATCACTGGTATAAGAAGCAGCCGCCGATCAATGAACAGTGAACGGCTGGAAACTGATCAGTATTTCACATACGTTAAGTGAGGTGTCACTCATCAATGGGAAATGAAAGATTTCTCAATCAAGGATGACACCATAGTTGGCAAGATATTTGGGGAAAATGTCCACTTCTAACTTTACCACACACCAAAATAAACTGCAGATTGATCACAGCTCAGTTACTTAAAAAAAAAAAAAATAGGGGAAAAAATAGCTCCTTGGTTTCTGGATGGAGAAAGGACTTTCTAAGTTTAAACCCAATGAAAGGCAATCAAAAGGAAAAGATAGATTTGAATTCATATAAAAGTTACATGTCAAACATCACAAAAGAAAGGACAGCCAATTATAGGCTTAAAATGTTTTTTTTTAAATACACAATATTGAGAAAGAGTTTAAAATGTCAATAAATTAAGTCATTCATATAAATCAATGAGAAAAGCTGGAATATTCCATTAAGTAAATGGGAATAGAACAAGTGTAGAAAACTCAGAAAGGTAAGTGCAAGAAGCTTACCAGCAAATGACAATTTAGTCAATCTTACTAAGAATCAAAGAAAAGGGAAGTTGAAGGTAAAGACCAGTGTTTGCCTCCTGACCTAGTGACAGGAGAGTTTGAAAGATGCAGATAAGCTGTGCATTTTTTAATCTAATGATCCATCTTTCCGAGAACAAATTTAGCAGTTTGTGTCAAAAGCTCAAAGTATTTTGATAAATGTGGAAAAAATACACAAGGGTTTAAACTATATATATAATCATATAAAGTAAATAAAAATATCAGGGAAAGTGAATAAAATACACCCAAACCTTGCAGTGTTATATCTCATCTTTGGTGTTCTCACTACTTTCCAAATTTTCAAATGACTTTTATCTTCAGGGAAAAAAAAGGATTGATAAAACAAATGAAAAATGCTAAGTTCATTCTGTGCAACACCAAGGGAATCACTGTTGCCACGTGGTAACGGGATAAGGGTGTGAAGATACCAACAGTGGGGAATGGACAGACATACCTCTTTGTTCATAATAAACTGAAAGGCAGCACATAAACCCAATCAATAGGTAGTTTTTTGGTGATCTCCAAGTAAATAAAATCTCTCACTAAATGG
The DNA here is from genome assembly GCF_009829155.1 of Mustela erminea. Classification (NCBI taxonomy): domain Eukaryota; kingdom Metazoa; phylum Chordata; class Mammalia; order Carnivora; family Mustelidae; genus Mustela; species Mustela erminea. The sequence continues at coordinate 41,109,041 of NC_045621.1, read as the reverse complement.
AATTAACTCACTTCATTCAGCAGAGAAGGTCATGTTTAGACTAAAAGGTTAATAAGCAGGACTGTTTCAGATAGAACAGCCAGGGGAGGGCACTAGTCCAAGAAAGACCACGTGCAAAGATGGGAGGTCTGAGCCATCCAGTGGGCTGGAGAGAAGGTGGGTGGCTGAGAATGTGGGCAGGAAAACAGGGACTGGACCACTAAGGGCTGCAAAGATTTTAGAACTGGTTCTGTATAGAGCAAGGCAGGAGCCACGGGAACACTGGATTTCCAGGAGAATGTTGCATCATCAGATGTGTCTTTTTCAAGAAGAAGAAGAAAAGAACATCACTTTTATTGACAAGTTAGGGCCACAATGGAAATGAGACAGTCCCAAGAAAGATCAGGAGTGCAGAGAATGAACACAGAGGTGGGGGAAGACTATACGGAGACTGCTAGATTCAGAAGCTTTTACAGTGGTCTTCTGGAAAGTGATGGAATCGGAAACAAGGCCATCATAGTTGAGAGGAAATGGGGGGGGGGCTTAAAATGTCAGCATTTTTGATCAAAGGGCTTTTTTGATCACTTCTGTTTTTGTAACCCTAGAAAAATAACTGGACATAGCAGGTGGTGAATAAATATTTGTTGAATGAATGAATCAGCAAAAAGGCACGAGATATTTACAATGTAATAAACTAGAAGGAACTGGTGGGTTTCTAGATACAAAAGAAAATCATGAAAAACTTCAAAAAGGACATAAACAGTAATACCTCTAAAGAAGCTTAAAGGTTCTTTAAGTAAAGTAAATCCATCCAATGATGCCTCATAAATATCCTTAGATATTACTGTATTATATTCATGCTGGTTATAATTCTACAGGATTTCAAAATGTTTCCAGGGGCCGCTTAATATTTTTCTTATAAACATGCCCATTCTATGGACATAAACGCCTTCCTAGGATTAAGGTAAAAACATTTTTCTCCCTGTATGGTTATTTTGTAGTTTAATTTTAGGTTTTTTTCTTAATACAGAAGTTTGATGTTTTTATATTTCCAGAAGTAACAATATAACACTTCCATACTGAATCATTGTGTTAATATCCATTTCCTGGTTGAGATGTTATTCTATAGCTATGCAGAAGGTTATCACTGGTGGAACTAGGAAGGGTTTATGGGATCGCTCTGTATTATTATATTTTAATAAATGCAGGCAAATCTAAAATGATCTCAAAATAAAAAGCTAAAAAAAGAAAGAAAGAAACCCCTGAATGACTCATCTTCTTAACTGAAGACCTTTTACACGGTAATGTCAAAAGGAAATCTTGGATTTACATACAGCCCCTGGGAAACGGTTCCATAACTGTCTCTTCTTTATAGATGTGCCCAGAAGAGAGGACTGCTCCTTTGCTGTTGTCATTGTAGCTTTTCTTTTCTTCGGTTGCAGTTCCAAAGAAAACACACCTCTTATTTACTACCTCCAAACTGCGAGATGATCACCATGGTTATTGTCTCTTCTGAGCTTTATCACTTCCTCTCCGGATGCGGTCTGTTCAACCCCGAGCAGATTTGCCTTCATTTCAAAGCAGAGAAAGATGAATCCTTTCTGAGTGCTCTGCGCTGCAACATAGTACAATCTTGTTTCTGCTGATATGATCCAGACCAGACGGTGCGGAGAGGATGCTGGTTTAATCAGTATGGCCCCTGACTGTGGTGACAAGTGCAGAGGCACAGCCCTGGCTCCATATCTGTTCGCAGCCTTACCTGGGTGAGGTGAGGGGTTGCTGGGCTGCCAGCCTCACTGGAGGCTTGCCTCTTCCTGGCTCTGCCATGTCCTTTCTGATCTCAAGGCACCCCAACCCCTGACCTCTTCCGACTCCTGGAAGGTACTCTACACGAGCTGGTTGGATGTATCTGGTGTCCCCATTGCCCCACGCACGTGATTTCTGTCTCAGTTGTAGCCACCCACTCTTTGAACTATTGCACACACTCCCAAATTTTTTGTTGAGTCCCCTTTGGCCGTTGTCGGACCCATTTTCACCAGGCAGCCAGAGTGATCCCTTCAAAAGTTCCCTCTTTGGCTTAAGGCCTTGAGTGACTCTTCAAGATAAAATCTGAAATATGGCACACAGTCCTTCCTGACCTGACTACGTGCACCAGCCCAGCCTCTGGGCTCCTCCCTCTGCAGGCTCCCCTCCAGCTACATGTATGAGGCACACGCAGATCAGCCCCACTCAAAGAGCTTCCACGGAGCGGCCAGAGGCACCTTGGAGCCCCCGGGTTCATAATGGGGAGCATTTGAGCTTGGTATCCTTGTGAGTGTCTTATGACATTGGGAGGGTATCCTCACCCTGTTCCACTTCCTCCTATAGAGCCCGGGGTGTGACATCTGTAAGATGGTGGCTCCCTGGATTCGGAGTTGTCCTGTGCCTTCTTACCGTCAGGGTGGGGGCAGGGAGGCAGGTCACATGTGTGGCTGTAGGCCACCTGGCTCAAAGATCTTTGCCTTCTGACCTCCTAGTCTTGAAATCACCTTGACAAGAGCAAACATAGCCACTATGTGGTCTGGACACAGACTTCAGGCCATAATATCCACCATGAGTTCTCTGATTCAGTGCAGCCGGACTGTCTCGAACCTTCCCAAACATCTCCATAGCCTCCCCACTCCTTCTTGCCTGTGAATAGGCTATGCACCGCCCCCACTCTGTAGCAGGTGCAGCATGAAGGCATGAGCTGGTAGGATATAGATGTCTGTTACTGGGGGCTTGAGGAAGAGCTTCCTGTGATGGTGGGTGGAAGGTGCTAGAACAGGGCCAGGAGTAACAGCAGGTTGAAGACTGCATTTAGAGCAGGACAGTGCTGGGATCCTGAATCAGGAGCTGAGCACTGGCACACATCTGGTAACATCAAGAGCACTGGCCAAAACCCATCATGACAGAGTCTAGAACTAAGTAGATGGTACAGGTTGGCATGTTTAGGCAACAGAGCTTAGAAATCAACCAATCTAGCCCTTCACTTCACAATGGAGGAAAACAAGGTTCAGAGAGATTGTGAGGTCTCTCTCTTACAGCTAGAAAAGCCAGGAGTATTCATGAACAAGGCAAGGCCAATGTACCTGGCTCACAGCATGATCACTGCCACAGAGCAGGGCTGCTGTCTGTAGCTGTCCAGGCCTTGCTTTGTTCTTTGCATACCTCAATGTGAGCAGCTTCACCTAGGGGTGTGCAGTGCACAGACTACACAGCTGTACAGAGAGAGTCTGAGCCAGAGTCAGGGCAAAGACTGATAGTGACAACAAGGTCACATTGCATGGGCTAGGTCCATGGTGGAAACAAAAGCAGGAGGCTGATCTAGAACCCAGACAGCAGCTGGCAAGGCCTTTCCCCACAGAGGAGAGGAGGGTTCTTCTGGCGTTTGGCTCTGAGGGAGACCATGGTTGGAGACACTGATCAATAAACCCATGAACACCTGGGCCAGGCATCCATGGTCACCCCTCCTTGGTGGTGAGTGGCCCCAGAACCTGGCATGGTGGTCAGACTGAGTCAGTAGCGGAGTTCATCAGACCTTTGCCATACACAGACCCCAAAGTCCAAAGGGCAGAAGCAGGACAAGGGCATGGTCACAGACCCCACAAGCAGACCTCGGCCAATACGAATGTGGGACGTGAAAGGCTGGCGAGCATGGGCGGCGTATCAACAGAGAGTCTACCTCTCACAAAGCAAGCACTGAAGAATGAATAACCCCGCCTACTGCAGACCTTTTATTCTTTTGTGTATCACGGCTTTATAAATATTTGCGTACAATTGCTTTATTTAATCTCAGAGGAAGCCCGGGATAAAGGCCTTATTATCATCTCACGTCCCCGCGCGGCTTTTGCAGGTTACAGGAAAGAGCAAAAAACTTGAACCGGTCTCTTGGTCTTGGGTGAGCGTCCTGCTCCACAGCGCTCCCTTCTGGCCAGAGAGGAAGCGTTCCTTTAGCGGCTCGAGGGCACCGAGCTGGGATGGGGATGGAGAGGGCAGGTGGGTGTGACGTGGGCGAAGGGGTCCTAAGTGTGGCAAGGGCGAAACAAGACCTTACAGCAGGTGGATTCTGGCCATGGAGACAGAGCTCTGTGAGTCTGAATCTCTGGGAACATTTCGGCCTCAAGTCGACCCCTCCCATACAGCTGGTCGGTGCACACCAGCGTGTGTTTTCCACAGCCCCACTCCATCTGGGAAACCTTCTCCCTTCTTTGGACAGGTGAATCTCTCTCTCTCTGTGTGTGTGTGTGTGTGTGTGTGTGTGTGTTCAGACGTCCTTCCTCCTGGCAGCACCCAGCAACCCACCCAGGCCATTTGCTCTGTTTTCTGTGTTCCATTCATGGCTTTTATCACCCCACATTTCACACAAGATTAATTTGAGACTTTGTAAAATGATTTTTCTTTTTATTAAAAGAGTAGGTTCACCTTGCAGATAAGGTGGAGAATGTAGAAAAATAGAGAAGTGAAAGTAAAAATCACCGGTGGTCCAACCCCTGAGATAGAAATCTCGTTATAATTTGTATCATCTCCTTCCAAATTTAAGTACACGACAGAGTTTATACTTTAGTGATACTGTCATCTTCTATTCTGTTAATTAACATTCCTTCACAAGCATGCTACGAAGATTTTTCCAAACACCCTTCAATGGTCTTATCACAGAGCATCCCATAGACGGTGCATATCACATAGCCATTCTCCCTTACTGGACATTGCTGGTGTTCCCAAGTTTATTCTTTTGAACAGTACTATATGGAAAAGCTTGGAGATGAATCTTTGTCCTTGGGATGGAGTCCTGAAAGTGCAATCACCAGTGAGCGGATTCCCAGCTTGTAAAGCTCCTGGCAGTCATGGCCTGACCTCACCAGGCAGGTGGGAGCCCGCACAGCTGTCCCGCTGTTCCCAGACAGGTGGCCAGGGGCCCACAACTTTCGCTTTTGTTTCAGGGTGCATTTTTTTTTTTTTTTTTTTTTTTTGGTTATCAGTCAGGCTGGACATTTTTGGCACATATGGCTGAAGTCTCTGAAGGAGCCCACAAAATGGCAGCTCTTTCCCCTGCCTGCGGTCTGACAATTGCAGGATGACCTAAACGGGACAGGGGGACTAAAATATTACTTCTAATCCTAATGAAGGTGAAGGGGGAGGAGGCAGCTTTGTGTGAGGGCGCAACGGCTATGAACTGTGTTATGAATTCAACAGCCCCACTTCTCTGCATCCTGGTTAGTACCAGCTGGACAGCTGGACGGAGAGTCTGCTACAGACCTTCCCTGGTGTGGGCACTGTCCGGTGAGTCTCAGCATGGGGGAGAAGAGAACAGAAGAGGATTCCCCCTCCCCGCAGTCATCTGGCTCCCAAAAAGAAGGGAGCATCTGAGTAAGCACCTCCTTTTACTTTTCAGATTGGTCCTTTTCTCTACGGGGAGCATTAGGAAGGGGCAGCAGAGACATGGGTTCATCTGGGGAGAGTTCACCTTGTTAGGGTGTTTGAAGAGTGAAGAGAGGTCACACTTCTCACTGTTTTCATCAGCCTAATGTGTCTCCTCCTATTTGTGCATATTCTGCTCATTTTCTGTTGAGCTTGAAATGCACAAATGCTTTGTCGAGTCATTCTTAAATTTTTGTCTTTTCTTCTTATTTAAAATGTCTTTGAATTATGCATGTTGTTCAATTATTATTTAGCTAGCTAGCTAGCTAGCTACCTAGATATTTTTTGGCATACTGTTCCAATCCTGGAAATTAGCCACTGTTACCATCTTCATCAGAGTTGAGTGAGTCTCCTGTGCTGGGCGTTCTATAAGCCCTGTGTGTAGGTTAGCTCATGAAATCTTCACAGCAGTCTCAATCAGGAAGAAATGGGTCCCCAAACCACAGTTTGTGCGGGGCAGTGACATGCCAGGAGCTCAGACGGGGCAGGGCCAGTGTGGTCTGATTCCAGTTGCTGTGTCCCCATGGCCATGTCACCCCAGAGTCAGGAATTATAGGCTCAGGGCTCCCATCCCAGAGCCAAGCATTTGGGAAATAAAAATGCTTATTTATGTGGGCTCCTAATTACTCTGCCAGGAAGCAAGCTTGTCACTGCTGATGATTTGGGGTAGGAATGATACAGATTCCAACTTAAGAATGATATACAAAGCTACGGGAGAGGCTGTGACTCAGCTTAATGCTCTGTTTTGAGAAACATCAAAGCTTTCACAGATTTATCTGTCTGCCCAGGGATTCAGCTGTTCCCAGAAACCACTCTCACCCTTGATACACTTGGTGGGCTCTTTTCTTTCCATTTGATTTATTTTTCTCAATGACAGAAGTAAATCATTGAAAGTTTTGGAAAAACCACAGTAATGGATTTAAAAGATGGTTCACAACCAGATATTCCCTCCTCCCATCAACTTTTTAGATAATACTTAAATAATTGTAAGCACTTAAATAATAAATAATAAAGAATGGAATAATATTAATTAACACTTCAATAATAATAAGTGCCAACCATTCATGAAGTTCCTACTCTGTGCCAGGAACCCAGGTGTGTTCATGTAATCCATGAAGTGGCAGAGTCTGGCATTCTTCCTACCCCTGTTTCCCAGGAACGGGAACAGAGACACAGAGACATTAGTAGGAAGCCCCAGGTCCCACAGTCCGTACGTGTCAGAGCTGGGATCTCAACAGCAATCTCGGGCTCCTGAGCCCCTGGTCACAGCTACTCCATCCAAAGCCTCTGATCACAGCTACTCTCCTCTGCTAATCCTTCCGGGCAGACTTTCTGGAGATGTTAATGCTCTTTGTTTAAGAGCATTGTTTTAAATAAACACTGGTAGATGCCGAGGAACTTATGCACATCAGGCGACCACTTTTTCTTTCTTTTCCCTTTCTTTATAGCAACATTACTTGTTTCACCTGACAATATATTTGGACATCTTTGCAGACGTAATATAGAGAGTTAAGAGAAGTTTGACAATGTTTTATAGTACAGTCAACCACAAACTGTGGCTGACTATACTCTATGGGACCATTTCACTACTTATGGGCACTTAGATCATTTCCAGTTGTTTTCTCTAGAAATAAGTATTTTTATGCACAAACCTTTATACAGCATGTTTTGTTTAATATCAACAGAATATATTGCTAAAATTGGGATTGCTGCATCAAATGGTTTACATATTTAAAATTCGAACACATCAGTCCCATGTGGTCATAAGCTAATTCTACCAAAACTTTAAGGAATGAATTTCATACGAATTCTGACAAACAATAAAAAAAAAAGAAAGAGAGATTACTTGCAAAGTCATTTCATAAAGTCATCAAAACTGCATGCTAATAGAACTCAATGACATCACAGAAAGGGGGTATTTGGGCCTATGTAATTCATGCCTATAGACATAAAATATTGGAGAATGGAACCCAACAAAATACATAAAGATGATCCAGAACAATACATTTGCATTTTATACCAGTGATGCAAAAATGACTTGATATCCGAAAAGGCGTATATAGAATTGAATATGCCCATCCATCAAAAGAGAAACAATCTGGTAATCTCAGTAAATTCAGAATATCACGATATACGAAAACACCCAACCGTGATTTTATTTTAAAAGTCTAAATTTTAGAATAGAGATTTCTTTTGTGTGCTAAAGTGTATCCATGAAAAATACAGAACAAATGTCTTCCTAGATAGGGAAATGTCAAAAGCCTTCCTTTTAAATGGAAAAAATGAGTGTGGAACACCCTACCACTGCTTTTGTTAACACTGTTAGTCAAGGGGAGCAGATGGTCTCTACATCAAGGTCAGTGTTTTGGCCATTCCAGGTGACAGGGTACCCTAAATTCTGAATCATGTCTTGCCTTCTCACTAAAAGTGGCCCTGGGGCTACCTTCACGGGAGAGTAAGCACGTAACATGTAGGGGGGGTTCTCATAGGCAAAGGAAAAGCTCTTGCACTAAGTGGATCTTAAAGGATAGGGAGACAAGAATAAATATGCATTGTGATCACAGCCTCCACGATTGGTTATTTAAAATAACAGTTATGGGCACAAAAGTCAATAGCTCATTACTGAACTCAAAACCCAGGCAGAAAATATTAAGCAGACAGCTTCTATTTACAGTAGCAACAGAAGCAGAATAATTAGGAATAAGATAAATAAGAAGGTACAAGATTTATATGAAGAAAATGATATATAATCTCTGCTGATGCATATTCAGACAAAAACATGTTAAAAAGAGAGAGAGATGGGGCACCTGGGGGGCTCAGTGGATTAGGCCTCTGCCTTCTGCTCAGGTCATGATATCAGGGTCCTGGGATCGAGCCCCATATGAGGCTCTCTGCTCAGCGGGGAGCCTGCTTCCCTTCCCCTCTCTCTGCTTGCCTCTCTGCCTATTTGTGATCTCTCTCTCTGTCAAATAAATAAATAAAATCTTTTTTACAAAAAGAGAGAGAGAGAGACTGGTTGGCTCAGTGGGTGGAACGCGTGACTCTTGATTTTGGGGCTATGGGTTCGAACGCCATGTTGGGAGTAGAGATCACTAAGAAATAAAATAAAATTTAAAAATATATAATATAATATAATTGACACAGAGCAGAAACCCAACATTATTTTAAAATGTTATTTATTCTCACCTACGTTAGATAGGACCCAACTTATAGCCCAAGAGAATTTTTGAAACTTGGCCAAATAATTTTAGGTTTTATTGGTAGGGAAAAAGAAATATGGAATAGCCAGGACATTGCTGGAAAAGAAAAATTATAAAAGGAATATATTTCTTTATCAGATGAATTATAACATGAATTATGAAGCTAAAATTCATTCCTTCTACAAAATATATTGAGTGCCTTCTCTGAGCAAGATGCAACTGAAGATGTGGGTAAGCTCTGGGCAGAAGCAGGAAGCATTGTGAGAGCTTCTCCAGTGCTCAGCTTCCCGTATAGTGACCGAGAAGGTGCTGGCTCCCCACGAAGAGGCAGCTGCAGAACACAGAAGAGCCAGCATCAGCTCCTCAGCCACCTGGGCCATGGCGAGCCTTCCAACAAGCAAGGTAGGGACTGCACCATCTTTTTGGAATTGACCTCCAAGTCAGCATGGCTTTGACTGCATACTGCAAGCAAACCACATGGGACCCAGACTACAGTGGGAGGGGAATCAGGTTCTCCTTGAGGCAGAGCAGAGGCTGGGTTCTTGCAGAACCTGGCACAGGGAAATGGCACTGCTGCTGGCTTCAGCACAGCTTCAGTACAGTGTTCTCAAGGTGAATGTCAGTCGTTTGCTGGGGAGCCTGGCTTCAGCTCGGGTGCAGAGCTGGAACAAGAAAGCATTCCTGAGGGGGCAGTGGAAAGCAGAGGCAGGCAGCCAGGGGGCCAGACCTAGGAGGATGTCCTACGGGGTCAAGGGTGGGATGGCATGTATGAAGCATCTGGGTACTATGCTGAAGGGGGTGCTCTCTCTTGGGGCCCTGGGATGACACACTTCCTTAAATTTGGCATGCTACTTGTCTCCCTCATTTCAGCTGAATTGTAACACCAAAGCAGTAGCAAGAAGAACCTTCAGATGAGCAGAAGTGAGCAGAAGGTCACTTCCAGGGACAAGGCTGCTGGGAGCACCATGGCATGCAGTGTCCTTGGGCTCCTGGTCAGCAGCTTTGAGGAGGAGGCTTGTGGTCAATAAACCTTAGTATGAACTGTATCCAATTTTGATGAAGGAGACTCTGATATATCAAAGAAATGTCTTCCCTGGTAGCTGGGAGAGAGAGGGTATTAGCAAGTTGGCAAACATCCATTTCTTGATCAAGTCAACATTGGTCCACAGAGGCTGGAAATTCTAATGAACTGGAACTGGAGACGTCATAGGATTGTCCAGATGAACAGGTCTCAGGCTCCCTTGGGCACAGCACATCCTTCCTTCTCTGCCATGCTGCCAGTGCATGGAGAGGTGGCTGCTTGCAGGTGATGAGGGCTGGGGAGGGCAAAGGCTGGCACTAGTAAAAGGAGATGCCAGCCGAGGTCCCACCAGACAAAATCCCAGTGATGAAAGATGGACATTCCATGTCCAAAAGAAAGAAAGAAAGAAAGAAAGAAAGAGAGAGAGAGAGAAAGAAAGAAAGAAAACTAACTAACTCAGTGTTGGCATCAGGCAACTGTGGTCCCAGGGTCCCAGATCCGAGCTGTGCAAAGACCCTCTAGGGCAGGCTCTGGGCACATGTGAGCTTAGGAGGCCACAACAGCTGTGATACCTGTCACATAGCTCTGTGATCATTCCATGGTTCCTGACTTCAGGTGTTCCCAGGAAAGTCATTCACTCTAGAGAGAAGATCGATGCCATCCAGTCTGGTGTCCTCCCTTGCCCATTGTGTCTGCCACTAAGGTGATGTCTTCCTTGGTCCTTCACCCTGTTTAATGAGAAAGCCATATGGGGGTTGGGGAGAGCAACAAGCTGAATGGGGAGGAAATACCACATTTGGGATCAAAGAAGCAAAAGAAAGTCGGAGGTATAAGGGAGGGTGGGACACAGAAGGGAATGAGCTTCAAGTGCCAGGAGCGGCCAAAACACACATTTGAGGCTGAGTAGGGGAAATGCCAGAGCCACCCGCATGACTACAGGCAGATAAAGAGGTAGATTAAGGATCAATACCATAGGGAAAAGAATCACTCTGGCTTCTTCTCCCTATAGCCTTCAGGCAAAGTGAGTTTGATGGAGCTCCAATCTTGTTTCTTTGTTTCTATTTCTTCATGTATTTATCCAAAGATGAGAATGCAGGGAGCCCCCCCCCCCCCCCGCTTTTAAAAATATATATATATTTTTTTTTATTTCTTTTCAGGGTAACAGTATTCATTGTTTTTGCACCACACCCAGTGCTCCATGCAATACGTGCCCTCCCTAATACCCACCACCTGGTTCCCCCAACCTCCCACCCCCCGCCCCTTTTTTTTTTTTTTTTTTTTAAGTGTCTTCCATAGCAAACTGGCTCTTTAAGCCCCAGGCCTGAGAGAGGAGTGATTCCGATCTGAGGGTCTCCAGGAGCAGAAGATAGCCCTTGCCTGAGATCCATGTCCCTGCAGTTCTACTCCAGGGACCTCCCTGTTTGCTGCTCCAAAGAGCCACTAGCAAGGGGAGGCAGCAGTGCTGCTTGGCACTCCACGGAGAGGTTCCCAGCTGGGGCTAAATCAGTAGGGTCCATGGGGAAAGAAGCAGGCAGCAGATGGGTTTGGCCTGGAGACATCTTTTTCAAGTTTTTTTTACTTTATCTCTTCCACTTTCCCTTATTTCTGTAGAGCTCCCTTTTAGCATGGCGACTCTTTTGTTGCATCAGAAAATCAAAGGACTGAGAGAGGTGGAACTCTTGCTTTCAGCTTTGTGGTGCCTATACCTGGAACAAGACACATGTCCCCCTTCTCTGTGATGCTTACACCCTAATGGTTCAGGTAATTACTCTGTGGTCTATTGATAACGTTGGCTCCCTGACAGAGAAGACTTCATGCACATTGCCTGGCACACATCTCCTGAAATGCCATCTTGCGTGAAAAAATGTGTAATGACGTGCTCAGGTAGAGTGAGTGTTTGGCATGGATCTTAATGAATCAGACTCACTCAATCAGATTATATTCATGTTGATTAGGACTCATCACACACGTTTAGGATAATGGTCATGACAATGGGGATAAAAATGCCAGAAGGTAGAGTCTCTGAAAGACTTTAGGCAAAGAGTATCTTGAGATGGTTATATGTTCAGAGGCAGTTGAAAAAAATGCCTTCCCATGATGGCATCTTTCAAAACTGTAGTCCGCTATTGCAGTTAGGATATTGGCATTGATGTGGTCAAGATATAGGACGTTTCATCCCTATAAGGAGCCTGTCGTGTTGCTTTTCTATAGCCACACCTGCTTCTTTCCAACTCCTAACTTCTCATCTGTTTTCCATTTCTGTGATTTTGTCATCTTAAGAATGTTACATAAATGGAATCCAGTATATAACATTTTTTCACTCAGCAGAATTTTCTGGAGTTTCTTCCAGGTTATTTGATTCTCAATAACTCATCCCTTTTCATCACTGGTAGTGTTCCATGGTGGAGTGTAGCTCCAAGGTATGGGAGTACCTCCAGGGTATGGGCACATCTCCCTGCATGGTATAAATGCATCTCCCTCCAGGGTATGGGTGCAACTACCTCCAAGGTATGGGTGGTCCTCCCTCCAGGGTATGGGTGCACCTCGCTCCTGGGTATAGTTGCATTGCACTTGTGCAACAATCCACCCGTTGCAGGATATCTGGGCTGCTCCCAGTCTTTCGCTATTATGAGTAAAGCTGTTAGGAATGTTTGTGTACAGGTTTGTGCATGAATATACACTTTCATTTCTTTGAAATGAATGCCCATTGGCAAAGGGTTTTTAACCTTCAAAAAAGCTAGTGGGGAGAGAATTGTTTCATAGTGCCTGAAAACTGGGAGAAATGGCTTCTGAGAAAAAGAAGGCAAGAGCAGGAAGAACTGAGCAATGTGCCAGCTTCTTCATGTTGTAGCAGGTGCACAAAGATGCAAATTGCTGAGTTGGTTTGTATTCCACAGTCTGCACGTTAGTGGTCACCTCATCGGTGCAGATGCAAAGAGCATAAAAATGCTGGAGAAGTGGAAATACAATCTGTGAAAACCCTACTTTAAAGATTAATTTTAAAATCCCAAACTGAGAGCTCTGGGGACACTACCTCACTGTGTTAGGGAGCCTGAAAGGAGACTGTGGGTTGATGTCCAGCCCCCCTGCTGGGAAGAACCCTCCAGGCATTAACAAGGGTAGTGATGGAAATCAGGGGTCTCTCTAGACACTGGGTCACAGTGACTATGTAGCACCATACAGCTCTCCAAGAAGGGGGCACCCTCTACATATACATTTATTTTATTTATTGAAAAGCAAAAGAAACTTCAGGAAAATTTTATTTTCTATTAATTACGCAGACTGAGGATTACAAAAAGATAAGTATAGGACCAGCATGTGAATCAAAAGCTAAATAAAAACTTACATCAAAGGCAATCAACAGAGATTCATTTCCAACAGAAAATCACATCCATTTATGTGGAAGAAAATTTTGAAAAATCAGAACACAGAATAAGAAGTAAAGAAGTGAGAAGATGATAGACAAGGTAACAGACATGGAAGAATTTTAACTGAAAACCAATCTAATAATATTCCCACAAAGGAAAAAAAGAATAAATGGAGCAGAAGCGGTATTTGAATATAGGAAGAATAATTTTAAACCAACATTTCAGATCTAATAAGACTCAAATATGAAGAGCGAGTTGGCCACACGAACTTAACAAATTTAATTACAAGCTGGTAACACCCAGACTTATCTGAACTACATTTTTAAAAGTCAAAGGTCATAAAAGAATTTTATAAGTATTCAGGGAGGAGAAAAAAAAAAACAAATGAATAATGTGTTGCCTTCAAAAAATAAAAATCAGATGAACTATAGACTTCTGTGCCAGTTCAAGCTAAGAAAATTAATTTGGTTTGGAAAAACAAAAATAACAACAACAGTAAGATGTGACCCTTAATCATTTTTTGTCTGGAGAATTTGTGATTGACATTTGCAAGCAGGAAACTAAAAAACATTCTTCAGGCATATCCTTTCCTGTGATGCAGCAACATAATGCTTTTCCTAATAAATAATAACTTGTAAATGTTCTTAAGATCCCAGACACAGAATCATATTTAAGTATGGTGAAGTTTTGTTGAAAGTAATTGGGTAGGTGATAAGGATTAAAATCTGTTCAATTTAATTAATTAATTAATTAAATTAATTAAAATCTGTATAGATAAGTCACAGTAATTCTTTTAAATTTGCATGTGAATTTGAAATAATAACAAATAGTCAATACAAATAATAATAAAAAACTAATCATAAAAATGTAAATAATGATGTGATGTGGTTTATGATCTCAGATAAAATCACAGGAGACTGGGTAGTATTGGAGTAATAAGTCAATGCTTAAGGATCTTCATCTCCTGTGAAAGAAAGGAAAATGTGCTTGGTTTCTTTTTCAGCATGAAAATACCTAAACTTAGGTTCAAGACCTTTTTGCAAAGCTATAAAGTAAGGGCTCATGAAACTAAAATCAGATTTTAAACTTCTAGATTGCTGAAGAAGTGAAAGCAGACAGAACAGTGTAACAAAAGATGGAGAAAAATTGAGAAGGAAGAGCAAGAACATATACCCAAGCTTAGAGAAGACCCAGCAAAAATATTATGGTAGTAAAAGGGCTTTTGTTCTCTTATTGAATAGCATGATTTTTTATTAGATCATTAAAACTTCATTAACTAGCTTTCTATTTAAAAAAATCCACTTAAGAGAAACAGAAGGTTAAACATAAAATAAACTCTAGAACCGAACTGGTAATAACAGAATAATATAATTTTTAAAAGGCAGGTATGACGACATTAATATCAGACAAAGAGTTTTAGGCAGGACCTGAGGTCATTTTATGTGTAGAGTGAAGAGCCATTCTTGGTTCAGCTACATCACGAACTAGGTATGTGCCCTGAATGCCTTGTGCGGAAATTCAGCAAAATAAACCTATTTTTTTCTAAAAGTCACAATTGTGTAGAAGACTTTGCATGGCTCTAAAAAGCTGTCAGCATGTTCTGGAAAATAAAGAGCATATCTGGGGTGCCTGGGTGGCTCAGTGGGTTAAGCCTCTACCTTCGGCTCAGGTCATGATCCCAGGGGCCTGGGATCGAGTCCCGCATTGGGCTCTCTGCTCAGCAGGGAGCCTGCTTCTCCTCATCTCTCTCTCTGTCTGTCTCTCTGCCTATTTGTGATCTCTCTCTCTGTCAAATAAATAAATAAAATCTTTAAAAAAAAAAAAAAGAGCATATCTGAACCATGAAAAGACTGAAGGGAAATGATAGATACCACACGTGGTGCTCTAAACAGTTTCAAAAAAGTAAATAATAGTTTTATAAGCACGAAGCTTTTCCAGAGGAGGCTCAGGCAAAGGGCCATGGACATGCTCCTTCTCTTTGGGCTGATTAACCACAAAATTTCTTTGACGGTGGCCCTCCTCCGAGGTTTACGTGCAGAACCCATGGATGGCCCACCACCCTGGGACACAATCGGGGTCCGCTGTATCTGTTTTGGTAACAGCTCCAGAGGCATGCAAAAAATCCCTTCTGCTGGTGTAATTACTGTCTCTTTAACTGTTTATGTGATTAGTCAGCCTTTATTAAAGCTACGGGGTGTTTGACCCTGGGCTGAAAACATGCTCTATCCATCTTATTTAACAAACCCGTCGTGACTCCAGAGCCATGAAGATGCGCTCTCATTTTCATCTCAAAGTGTTCTGACATTATCTTTATTTTTTAAAAAAGATTCTATGTATTTATCTGACATGGAGAGAGCGAGTGAGAATGCACAATCGGGAGGGAGAAGCAGATTCCCCACTGAGCAGGGAGCACGCCACAGGAATTGATCCCAGGACTCTGGGATCATGACCTGAGCCGAAGGCAGACGCTGGACAGACTGAGCCACCCAGGCACCTGGACATTATCTTTCACATACAGAACAGCGAAGCATCTGGAAGTGATTTTTTAGGGATGCTCTAAGAGAAGCATCAGGATTAATTTTTTCTATCAAAATTTACTGAAAATTTTATTAATCTCCCAACTCCCTTGCCTGCCATGTCACCTTTATCATAAATTAAATGATTGTGCATGTGTGGTCTGTTTCTGTATTTCATTCCACTCCATCGCCTGTCTGTCCATCCTCTCTCTCGTCAATATGCCATCCTTCTGTTTATGGCTCTGTAGGTGAGGAGAGCTGGTGACCAGGCACCCGATTCTTTCCCTCAGGATTGCCGTGGCTGTTCTCGGCGAGGGGCACTCCTGACAGGGCCTTAGGCAGTGTGTCACAAAGGCCTTAGGGGACGGTAAGGAAGAAAGGGATTTGCACACGTCTGAATTATTGAAAGTTGGCTTTGGTCACAGTCCAAGTGTGGTCGGGATAGGCGGGCAGCTTTTGCGGCAGCCCGTGCATGTTGGGAGAGCAGCTGAGGGGAGAATGTGTGATGAGAAGTCCTAGGGCCAACCAACCCCTCCCCAGACCCCATGCTCCCCATCTCAGCTCCACTGCCTTTCCTGGCCCCTTTCTCTTCCATGTTCCTCCCTGCCCCAGGACCTTTACACATGTGTGTCTATCTGCCCAAAAGCCTCTACCCGTTCCCCTTGGTCTTATTCCCTCCTCCTGGTCTTCCATCTCTGCTCACATGACTTTTCTGCAGAAAGCCCTCCTCCAGGATGATAACGAATGAGACTGGCAACAAAAGTAGCTACAACTTTTAATTACTGGCTACCAGATACCAGGTTCTATTTGGAGGACCCCTGAGGAGACAGCATTTGACAAAGCAGATAAAGTGCTTGCTGATGCCTTCCACCGTCTGGTGGGAGAGATAAACAGCGAACAAAACATTATATGACAAATTGGACACGAATAAGTCTTACCAAGAAAGCTTAATCAAACATCCCCTAGATCTGCAACTGGAAGCAAGCTAGGATTTCTGAGATAAGGACACTTTCCTGGCCCATGTTACAGCCTCATATTGGGAATGAAATAAAGAACTCATGCTGTCATATTTTTTTATGTACGCTTCACATCCAACATGAGGCTCAAACTCTCGACTCTGAGACCAAGAGTGGCACGCTCTACCGACTGCCAGCCAGACACCCCTTACCCTTGTATTTTGAAAGTGGTGAAGTGCCATCTAGAACTCAGAGTGCCATCTGCTAAGGCTGGGAGCCTGCTTGCTCGTCCACTGTGCACAGTAATACTCTTCTAATGGGAGGGTGTTGTCATGGCAGGTCCACCAGAACTCTGGGGTGCAGTGGCGACCTGATCAGACACCACCCCTCATCTTGCCACGTTCCCCGCTCACAAGCCCGCCCTTAAGTCTGATCCTTTCTGGAGCGAAGTGTTCACCCCTGTGATGAACATCCTCAACCACCCCCCATGCAGGCTGTGCTTGGGAAGACGGGGCGTTATAAATGTCATTTTATTCCAGTTTCCTACAAGAGATGGAAAAGCTTAATTGCTGAGTGTGTGGGTTTATTTTTCTGTTTTGTGCTTCTCTGAGATATTTTAAGGTATTATTTGAGGGGAAGAAATAATTCCAAGAAAGAAGCTTCTGGTGTTGAAAACTCTAGGGTTTTCATGTGATAAGACGTGGCATGAAAGGAAAGGGGGAAAAAAAAAAAGATTCTTTTTAAATTGTCATGGCTCCTGAACTTCTCCAAGGAAAGGACGTGTGCCCGTGTGGTTTGGGGCACAGAATTGCTAATGTTCACTGGGGATCAATAGGCTGCTTCTGCTGCCGGTCCAACATTCTTGCGGACACTTAACTGGAAAGAAGAACCTCTGAGATCTGGGAAGGCAGGGACTGCCAGCTCAGGGAGGGGACAGCCCTGTCTTTTGGCAGGCTCTTCCCACATGCTGCTGCCCACGTGAGTGGTTTCTGCCACTCTCCTGATGACAAGCTGAGACCCCTGTGGACCTGGCTGTCATGGAAGGTCTGTCGTCTGTCAGACTCTGGCCAGGTTGGGGGTGGGGGGTAGTAGTTGCCAAACCTTATTACTGAGAGTCTGGGGAGGGGGGATTGTTAGCATCCCTCTGAGGTGCCTCTGAGGGACAGGCAGTGTCTGGTGGCCCACGTGGCTGTCGTGTGGTTTAGCAACTGTTCCTCTTTTGGAGCCTGACCTATCTCCATCTAGTTCTGTTCTGTTCTGCTCTTTTTATTTTGAAGATCACTCATCGTACCTCTTCTTGTTTTCAAATTGAGTCATAGACAGTAAGAAATGGAAAGAAGAAAATGCTTCACCCTTCCAATCTGTTGTGTAGCATGTAGCTACTCTTCACAGGTGGTGGGTAGCCTTCCCAAAATCGTCCTAAATTCATTCAGATCTATTTATATTCTTAAGCAGACATATTTATATAAAACAGAATCGTGATGTGTATGTGTGCATGTGTGTGTGTGTGTGTGTGTGTGTGTGATGCTTGCATATGTACAAATAGAATTGCTTTTTTTAACATCATGGACATATTTCTAGACCAGTATATGTCGATCTTCCTCATTTTTAATGGTTTCGTAGTGTTCTTCCATTTGACTCTAGAGTAATTTATTCATTCTTCTCTCTTAGAGATGCACGTGTTTTTCCAGGATTTTACCCTCACTGGTTTTTACATTGTCATTCCGTGCATGAGCTAGCCTATAGTCTTAACTACAATGATTGCTCAGGTGGCCAAGATTTATCACTCTGCAAAGCAATTGAAGGTGCTCTTTCATCTGAAATCGCCTTATTTGGGATCCAACTGTGTGCACAAGGCACATTCTCAGTACTGGGATATAATTAAAAAAAAAAAAAAGAATCAATCAATCTTTTTAAAATAAGTGTTGTGCTCCTGATTAAGAAGTACTGTGCAGGACTTGGATAATACTTTATATAATAGTTAATTTAAGAAAGACAAGAAAGTTTAACAAGCACCAGCTCTTCCTCCTCCATTTATTCTTTGTTATATTAAATAGTGGTTTTTCTATCTTACTGATTTTTTCAAAGAAACACCACATAGATTCATTCACCAATTCTTCTGCTTTCTTATTGATTCTTCTGTTTGGTTTTTATGGCTTTCCCACTTCTTGAGTTGAATATGTAGTTTTTAATGCATTTTAAAGTTAAAGAACATGTTGAATGCTATGAATTTATCTCTAGGAACAACTTTGGCTGAATTACGTCTATTTTCCTATGTAATATTCTGATTTCTAAATATTTGCACTGAAATTGTGATTTCTCTTTGATGCGAGACGGGTTTTTTTTGGTCCCTCCAATTGTTTGTATTTTTATTGTTGGTAGTTTTTGGTAATTCTTGATTTTCTTTTGCATTGTAGTTAGACAATGTAGATCATTTGTATTTGGGGGGAGGTACTGAGATTTTTCAAATATAAGAACGTATTTAAGAAAAGAATGAAAATACCAGTGATAGAAAACAGCAAATTTTGTTGTGGATTCGAGTAGAGTTGAGAACTAAATATATGACAAGTGTGTCAGAAACTCACTGCTTAATACACAGTGCTAACACAGGTGACTCTCTGTGCAAGAGAAAGCAAAACTAAATCCCTACTTTCCTAACAGAGCAGCCACTGTGGGCTACAGAGAATGCAGAGACAGCTAATGTAATGAGGAGCCAAGGATAAGAGAGTGTCTGGACAGAAGAAAGAAATGAGCAGTAGTCTCAAGCTCAGTAAGAAAATGATAAAGATATTTTGCTGGGGCACCTGGGTGGCTCAGTGGGTTAAAGCCTCTGCCTTCTTCTCAGGTCATGATCCCAGGGTCCTGGGATCGAGCCCCACATTGGGCTCTCTGCTCAGCAGGAAGCCTGCTTCCCTCTCTCTCTCTGCCTGCCTCTCTGCCTACTTGTGATCTCTGTCGGTCAAATAAATAAATAAAATCTTAAAAAGACTTTTTGCTTTATTCAGCAATTAGAATGTGATTTGTAATCTTAGTAAATACAGTTTTAAGGAGCAGTAGAAGCAGAAAACAAGTTGCACTGTATTGTAGAGTGAATAGTAGATGAAGAAATGAGACACTGAAAGGGGGTCAATAAGTTTGGATGAGAAGAGGAAGAGGAACAGTTGGGAGAGAGAACAGAGGCACAAAGGTGAGAGCAGTCTGGCCACACTTACCTACTGAAGGAAAAAGAGCCTATTCAGAAATCAGACTGTAGGCACCAAAAAGGAAAGAGATCCCTTCTGGCAGGATGGCCACATCCCAGTTTCCTGGGACAGTTCTCACATGCACCCGTTGTCACAGCATCCAATTGATTTTCCCAAAGACCATATTTCACTTCCCAAAGTGTCCCAATTTGGATAATACATTGTGCAATCACCCCTCCTATGGAGCATCTTTCCAGAGAGAGTGTGGTCCAAAACACAGGTGGAGACAATGGCCTTAAATAGAAAGAGGGCCATCTCATTTTGGGGGACATGAGGGAGGAGAGAGAAAGGACAGAGCTAAGTCTTCGGTGCAGGATGTCCAAGATTCCACAGTCAGCCCTAGTTCCTGAAGTGGTGGCAGAGGTAAACCCCACCTCTAACATTCTTCAAAACATATCAGAAGCTTCCAGAGTGTCAAACTGGAAAAGTCTCCTTCACCCCATATCAAACCTCCACCACTATCCACTGGAGCTTCAGTGAAGAAGCCATGGGTAAGAATAGTGTTGTATGCTGGGAACATGTAGGCTTGCCCTACAATAAGGATCCAAGTTAACTTTCTGAAATATGAAGAGGTAGTCATCATGCCAAAAAGATTAATTCCAAAGCAAGAGACATGTCACTTGATAAGTAAGCAAAAGTAGGAATTGAAGAGAACAGTGGCGGCCATGACTTATAATTTATCCCCAGGACTTAGGAGGTAAGCTGCCAGTTGTGTTCTTGCTTGTCAGCAGCATCCTTGATGAGGATGTCCTGGATCCTGAACTCCTAAAGCAAGCTTTTGCTGTTGATTTTATAGACTAGCTAATGCATGCAATGAAAATGTTGTAAAAAATCTGTGAAGGGATGTAGCTGGCATTTTGGTTATATAAGGGGTAGCGGTAATGGAAAGCTACCTTGTAAGAGCTGGGGAACAAATGGGTGGTGAGGAAGTGGAGACAGAGGATGTAGACAGCCCTCTCAAGACTGCCAAGGGAAACAATGTGCTAGGAAATAGATGGAGAGGTGTGTGCAGTCAGGAGAGGAATTTATTTGAGAGTAGAGAGAACTAAGTACATTCAAATTCTAACTGGAAAGAGCCAGTAGAGGGAACATCAATGATACAGAAGTGGAATGAGATGTCAATAAAGTGTGGTCCTGAGGGAGAACAGGTAGAAGGAATACTGAGCACTGCCTGATGGCTCTTTTCAAGCCAGCAGTCCCTGTGGCCATGTTGCTTTGGGTGCCTCCAGAAACATGCCAGCTCTTCAGCCCATCCTCACTGCTCTGTGAAACCTGACCCTATATCCTGGATCCACCTGGCCTTACAGGAAGAAACTGGACAACAGTGAGTCCCGTTGTGTAAGCCTTCCCTCTTAGTGGGCTGCTCCTTGGACTTGGGCTTGGACTGAGCTGGCTTGCTTGGGACGAATGATCCAGCAAGGCAAGGTAAAGGGTCTGACCAGAAGCTGACCCAGGTCAAGTTGTAGCCAAAGCCTGTGAGCCTTCTTGAGACAGAGTTCTGATAACTTCGCCCTCCCCTATTCCCTCTGGTAATTTCACCCTCCCCTAAAATCTTTGATGACTCCCATTGTCCACACAAGACCCCCCAACTGTCCAAATGGCATGCTAGGCCTTTCACATCATGGCAGTAATCAGGCACTTCCATATTTTTCACAGTGCTCCTTGTCCAGGTTGCTATAGTATATCATCACTTTCTTCTGCTCATGACTTAAGTGAGAGAATGCTATCTTTCCCTCAAACTCATTGCAAAGGCCATGTCCTCCATGAAGCAGGAGGCAACCACATTCCTCTCCCTCACAAATCATTCCTTGTCCTCCTCTGACTGCCATAGTGCTTCTCCTGCACCAGGATTCCCACCCTAAGCCTGATCCATCTCATCTTGTCCTTCAGCAAGCCGGGGTGTGTCTTCAGGGCACAGGAGGAGAAGCTACCAGGGATCTATCTGCCCGGGAGACTATGGAGCCTCTTAGCAAGAATTCATTCCACGAAAGAGAGCTGGGCCCACCATAAGTTCAATGACAATGGGTCTGAAGACACCAAGCATCTGGGCATCAGAATCCATGGAAACATTTCCAGCTGCATCACAGCTGACTTTATGGGTGAGGACCAGCCCTGAAGGGTGCATGCAGACTAGGCAGCTCCAGGGAGGACATCCAGGCCATCTGGTGGCAGCAAGGACCACGTTAGCAAATGCAAGAAAGTGAAGTTGAATCAGCTAAAGCTGAAGAGGAGGATTTAATGGCTCACACATCTGGGAAGGCCAGAGGTGGGGCTGGTCTCTGAGAAAGCTGAATCCCAGCATACAAATGATATCCTCAGTGTGACTTTGTCTCCCTTCTCCTCCTTCTCTGTGTTGGACTCATTCATGTCACCTGCAATGGGTTTTCCTTTATACTTCAGTTAATATGGACATAGTGGAGATCCCAGCTCAGTGACCCCCCAGGAGAACTGCCTTCTGCACACTTCAGTACATGTAGGGATAGGATTGGCTTGACAAAGACCCCTGCACTCACACACGGAGTAATCAATGTGGCCAGAGTTATGAAGACTATATAAATTGACAGTCCCACTACCATGAGCTGGTTACAATAGAGGAGGGAGCGGATTCCCAAAGAAAATGATCCAATTACCAGAAGGGGTGGGGAGGTAGGAGAGGCCCCAGATGGAAGTCATGGACATCTTCTATGCAGATGTCTTCTGTGGACATTGGGAGCACAGCCACCATAGGAACATCCCAGAGAGCTCATCCGGAGCGTGCTCGTGGTGGACCTCAAGCTGGAGACCAGGGACCAAGTTTTCTGAACACCCTAGGAGAACCTGAGAAGGCCCAGAGTCCCCGGGAGAAAGTTGCTGAGAGTCCCCAGGGCAGCGGCACCCCTCCTGGGAGGGTCTTTACCCCTGGTGGCAGTGGCCTGAGTAAACCTGCTCCCAGTACTTGCATTCCAGACAGATGCATTCTTAACCATGTGATGAATTCCTTGACCTGCATCTGCCCTAGCCGTAGTCACCCCAGAGAACACAACACAGAGCCCAAGGAGGTATGTGCAGAAGATGTAAATAATGATCAAACAAATTCATATTTATTTTGATTAAGAGGCCCAACTTACCTTCTTATCCCTTTCATTTTCCACCTATCTCTATGCCTCCCCACCGTGTCAGCCCCAAACAGCCGAGAAGCACGGGCCTCTTTGTATGGTGCCGCCAAAAACTCACGTGTAATGAGGACTCCATCCTCCTGTTGTGACTGTGGGTTTCGGAGATCCTCTTCTACCTGGTCCCCGCATGTTTCCAGGCAGGGAGGGTGTGGGCTGAGGGGCTGGACGTGCTTTGCTCCTGCGATAGGTAAGCATGGGACAGGTCCAACACCGGCTTGCTCCTGTTTCCAGCCCAGGACTTGCCTCAGCACATTTCCCTCCCTGCTAGTAAAGACGATTCTGGATGAATGACTCTTCTTTGAAATGACTGAAGTTTTGGCCAAAAATCTCTCTTCCTTTTGCTGCGAACTACAGCTTTTCTAACATGTAACCACTTCTTGCCATGATTCAAAGACCCAGGCTATCTGGGACAATTTATAAACGACACATTGAAATGTGTGTTGCCATCTGAAGCTCACCTTTGGATTCTCCCAGTCAAAGGACCCAGGGCTTCCAGAGCTCTAGGGAAAGCAGCTCAGTAACTTGTTCCACATTGTTGGAAAATCACCTGAAGAAAGAACGTGTACCCTCTGCCTTTTGCGGTCCATGCTCGGTATTTCCCCAGCCCCTGCCCTCTGCCTCCCCTCGGTTTCCTATCTGTGACTCACAGACCATTCCTTACCAATGGTGCTCAGCCAGTGCCAGCAACCTCCTTGTCAGGAGACGGATCCCACACGTGCTCCTTAAAACGTGCCAGAGCAAGCCAGGGTGAAAACTGCCTTTCTAATCCCTCTGCTTTGAGAGAGTAGTATGCTTTTGCAGGCCCTGAAAAAATGTCAGAAATGCTGGCTCAGAACTGACACTCTTCCCCATGGGGAGGCAGCCTCACCCCCACCCTCTTCACTGGCAGTGGGGATTGCTGAGAGACCGCTCTGGCTGGAGGTAGACTGTTCCTCAAACACAGGCTGGCTCCTTCCTGGCCTTCCATCCCTGTGGGCAGGGTCTAGGGGTGCTGCCTCCACACCTCCAGCCCCGACGGTGAGGAATTCCGTATAAGGACACAAGCTGGTGGTTTCTGACAAGACCAGTCTGTGGTCACTAGAGAAGATTTGCAAAAATCATTCCGGACATAATGCCTGAGGTTTTGAACCTTCACCTGTATTAAGTTTCCTTCCTTCCTTCCTTCCTTCCTTTCTTTGTTTCTTTCTTGTATTGTTATGTAAGCTTCCAAAGGCAGGACACCAACTCTCTTGCCCTAACCCTTGAATCTTGCTGGGCTGTGGTAGGAGCCCAGTAGGTATTCATTGTGATGTCTGACGTTTCAAAATTCATACTGAATTGTCCTAAGCTCAGGAAGTTAATGGATCCTTTTCTGTGGTCTCTTCTACTCTGAGTCACCACATACCCACTCCATGATGACAGTGATGCTTTTCACATGTCAGACCCAGTGTTACGCACTCTACACTGGGTTCTGTCATTTGAATCTCACAAACCCTCCAGTGCTGGTTTTGCTGTCATTTGCATCTTTACCTTCAATGGAACCAGGATTTCCAGGTTTTCCCACCTATAAGCAGAGGAGTAGAGATCTGAACCCAGGTCCCACTGGGTGCAGAGTCTGTATCCATCCCTAGGTATCTGTCAACAGGTGCTTTAAGTCACCTGCGTGGTGACCTGAGAGAAGTGACTTCTCATTTATGTTTCAGCAGTTTTCAGTGACTTTCTATTAAATGCAAGGGTGACACAGCAAGATCGCCATTTTGATAGTCAAAATTTGACAGTTCCTTCCACAAAGGAACCCATGAGGGTGGCCAGCTCTAGACAGGCAGGCAAACCCTCACCCCCATCTCATGGAGAGACCCACAGTCTCTTGAGAGGCCAGGGCATGACCAGGACTCAACAGAGTGACACTTATTCAGGAAACTTTGACCTGGAGGGAACAGCAAACCAAGTCACATGGGAGTAGATCACTCTCCTCTTGAAGGAATGCAAACTGGAAGCCATGCCCAGCCATGCCTCACTGTCCTGGCCACCTCCCACCTCCATGAGCTACAGGATTCCTCAGTCCCCAGCTTTTACCCAGCAGGGGCTAGCTGTGCCCTGCATCCCTGCCCTGGACAAGTGCCCTTATTTCTCTAAACCCCATTAGCTTATATGCTCACTCTGTGTTTCTCTTAGTTCAACTCAGACAGGGATGATTTTTAAAGATGTGTTTTTAAAAAAGATTGTATATATATACATATAGATGTATATATATACACACACACACACATATATATACATATCATATACATATATTTTCTATATAGTTATTATATATGTGTGTGTGTGTATATATATATATATATCCTATATACTCACATATGCCACACACAGACACACACACACACACACACACCCGTACCTCACCTGAAGTCGTTGGCCCAACATAACAAAAGCCCAGCAGCATCCAACCACAGTTTGACCAGGTTAGGAATAAATGTCAGCACTTAGACTAACATTTCTCTTCTTCAACCTGACCTGGTTGAAGTAATAACAGGTTCATGGTTGATGGACTTATAACAGGGACATTTGCTTTGCTTCTAGAATTTCCACACTTCAGTAAGAAACTTCACAGGCTTCTCAGGTGTCTGTCCAAATGGTGTGGCTTAGAGAGGTGTTTCTGATTGGTTCTGTCAAGACCATCCCTGGTTGTATTCTGCAATGAACCTTGGCTACCCAGTTTCCACTTTGACTATGCTGGGGTAACTGGGCTGGGTTATTCTAGCAGCATTCAGTACCACAAATATGATTTGTATCTCTCCTTATAATTTGAATTAGTGACTCTGTCTTCTTTCTTCTAGCAAATTTGCATTGAAGTATCATTAGTTGCTGAGCTGATTAAGCGCAATGCTTTCTTACAAAAAGTGTTAACATTTAGCAATGAAGACTATCTTGGTTTATATACATTGTATACATATGTATTTTTTTATTTGTACAGATTCTAGAAACACTAATCACTTTGATTTTGGAGCTGCCTGATATTGTATCTTAATCTTTCTTTCACTCTGTAGATTCTTGAAGGTTCCAGAAAGATATATTTTGGCCTCAAATATATTTCTACTGAGCCCTGAACAAACTCAAAATCCTGATTGTGCTCTAAAACAAATCTTTACTGTAAAGATAAATGATTTCTTTGTTGATATTTATTTTAATGTTTTAATAAATGTCTTGTTTCTCCACCAAAATCCCAGACAGGTGCAACTGGCATACAGTGAGCGTGTACAACAGGCTCCTCTTGTGTGGTAAAGGACAACGCCATCTGTGCCCTCTTTTGTTTTGCTTTGATTATTTCCATTGAAAACAATAAACAATGAAACCTCATCTGTTTAGGAAACGGCAAAAATCAACTTTGAATTCAATTATGTATTATAGTTGTTCATCTAGTTCATGGGCTGAGGAATACTGTTGACTGCTGCGGGGCTTATCATTTTGACCAAACAGTATTTGTTTAATCAGATTTTACAAATGAACTAATGGAACAATAAATATAAGGCTCTGTATTGGGCATTAGAGGACAGAATTCTGTCCTTGCGTTGAGGAGCTTACAATCTAGTGGGTCATACACTTATTGGTTTTCTGAGCAAGACAGCAGACCCTGCTTCTCCTTTAAAGAGCCATAACCTGAAGTCCCATGAAACATTTTTGAAGTAAGCATGTTTCGTATCTCTCTATCTGTCCACACTTACATGCACCTCTAAAATCATAAAATAGAAACACTATGTATCTTCATTTCAAAATAAAATTAAAAATTAGTCCCATCACAGAATCCATGGAGGAGTTTCTGAAAATACCATGTTGTTGAACAGGACCAGACAGAACAGACTGATTTTTGAGAAAAGCTTCACGGCCTGAGATACGTGCACATGCCTGTTAAAGAACTGTAAAAGAACTATAGGGCGCTCTGATAATACCTTCCAGCCCTTCAGTTTAAAACCATGGACTCCTGGGAGATGGATTCTAGCTGGGGTTCTCTGAAGCCCCCTGGCTTGACTTTGCTTCCCATCTGTCCAGCAGAAGCTCTGAAACTCCACTGGCATGGACTCCCTCCTGATGGGTTGGTGTCCCAGGCAGGTGTATGTGTGTGCGTATACACATGTGTGCACAGGCATGAGTATGCATGTGAGACTGTGTGTGTTGTGAAGGTGCATGTGCAGGCATGTGTTTGAGTGTGCAAGAATGTGTGTGTAAGCATGCTGGTCATACATGTGTGAGTGTGCATGCTCCCACATGTGTGTCGTTGGCATGAACACTTCCCATGGAGCTCTGCAAATCTCTTTAGGGAGTCAGCCTGGGGCAGGGATGAAGTGAAGCTCCAGGCTACCTCCACTGACCAGTTTGTCTTTTCTGACGCCCACCTTAGGTTGCCCTAAGCCCCAGGATTCTGGCTCTCCAAAGATGGATCTCTCAATCCATGACCAATGTTTCTCTTGGCTAGGATAGCCAGAGAAAATACAAGACACCCAATTAAATTTGAATTTCAGATAAAACAGGAATTTTTAAGTAAAAGCATGTCTCAAATATTCCATAGGACATGCTTATACCAAAACATTTGCTGTCTGTGAGATTCAAATTTAACTGGGCATCCCATTCTGTTTGTTTCTTTGCTCTTGTTAAACACTCTACCCCTGAGTGACTGATGCATATAGGCTCCAATCTCAGGAAGGCAGAGTGTTAACAGAGGGAACCTTGGGACAAACTGCCTGGGCTCTATCCCTGACCACACCACTTATGGGCTGCAAAACCCTGGACAAGTCACCTAGCCTTGCTGGACTTTAGTTTTCTCATCTGTAAAATGGGGATATGAATAGCACACCCTTCCATGGTTTTATTGATTCAAATACCAATGGCTGGATGAGAGGATGATCATTGGGTTGGTCAAGGCTGGTGTTCATTCTGGTGGAGAGTGATCAGAACAGACTTGAACTGTAGGGCCAAAGCAAGTTTCTGAGTTGACCACTGTATAGTCCTAAAGTGGATGCATGTTCAAGAGAATACCAAGACAATATCAAGAGGACTTATCTATGGTGGGGTGTGTTTTTTTTTTTTTTCCACAACAAAAAAGTGGAATTCATGCATTAAAATATAAACAGATAAAATCTTCCAACACGCTGGCAGAATTGTAGCTCCCACATTGGAAAATGTTAATGGGAAAATAGCAGGTGCACGCTTACCACGTCAGTTCCCACATGTGGTCCTGCTGGTTACTTGGCAGCCACCCTGGAAATCGTGAATGTGACCGAGACACATCTATTTTCACATGCTTGTCTGCCAGGAATAAGATGAGAAAAAATAGTGGGATTTTTTTCACTGCAGGACCTGGTCACCCAGTGCTGAGAGAGAACCAAGGGAGGGAAAAGGTGCTTGTGGCTTGTTTTACCAGCTGCATTGACCAGACATGTCTCCTTTCCCAGACCCTGCCATTCCTTGAGAATACAGATCTTGTCAAAAGTTCATTTCAAATCTCTCAACATGTGTTTGTACGTCCTGCCACCTCTTCCTTTTCTCTCCTTCCCCAACATGGATGGGTGTTCAAAAACCAGTAACATGAGAGTCAAGGGTAAAATGATGTTGAAAGCAGTTAGCATCTCACCTGAGTGAAGCCCATGAATAAGGAATGTGACAAAGCAATATTCCTTTCATTCATTCCAAATGGTTTCTTGATCTAGCCTCTAGATCAAGCAGGTAGTGTCCTACTTTACACTTTCCTGGGAGAGCCACTGATCCAGGGATGGGGGCTTGGAGGAGATGGCTCCATTTCAGAAAAACTGAAGAGATGTTACCTTGCTCAGCAGTGACCTCCATA
This sequence comes from Mustela erminea, assembly GCF_009829155.1. Lineage (NCBI taxonomy): Eukaryota > Metazoa > Chordata > Mammalia > Carnivora > Mustelidae > Mustela > Mustela erminea. The sequence continues at coordinate 41,080,344 of NC_045621.1, read as the reverse complement.
CATACTTCCCTTTCAAAAGCAAGCAGGGATTTGTGTACCATGCGTTACTGTAAAGTGACAGGATTATAATTGTCACATGCAGTTCATCAAACCAACTTCAAGGTCACATATCATCCAGACTCACTTTCCACAGTGACCACTCATGCATCACATTCCACATTTCGGCTTCCCATTTCACACCATCATTCCCTGTTTTTTGTGTTAGTACTTTTAAAAGAGGTCTCTTACAACTGATGAAGCGTTATGCTTACTTGAATCTTGAGCACATAAGTCAGATATTTTCTCTAAGATTATTCTTTGTCATCTTCCTGAAGAAAAGTTATGTCCAAGGAAGACAGGCCCTCTGGGTCTTCCAGAACCTATCCATCTCTCTTTCTGGAAGAGTGCTGAATTGCTATGGGCTTGAGGATTCTTCTGTCAACTTGTTGGAGCAAGTCCTGTGTTTGGCCAGTATCAGCTATTGACAGGTGGGCGTTCAGATGGACTTTGCCAGAGATCCCTGTAGATTCTGCTCAAGTCCTGAGGGAGTTCCAAGGTCAGGTCCAAGAAGACAGGGAGGGGAGGAACAGATTAGGATGAGTCTCGACTCAGAGCTTCATTCTTGGCTCGTGATATGGACAGTATTCCAAGGAAAGTTTTCACACGGAGCCCACCTCTCTGCTTTTTCCAAGGCTTCTGGTGTCACTCTCTTTCCTCCTCCATTCCCTTGGACACTTACTGCTTCCCCTCTGCTGTTTTGAGGCGGATCTGGGGCTAGGGCTGATCTTATTGCAGATTGAATTAAGGTCATATTTGTCCAAGAGCCAGTGTTGCAATTCCGGAACTTTAAGGACCTGCAGGGGTTCAAGACGTTCAGCCAGTTGCTTGAGAATTGAGTGTGCCTTGGCACAAAACCCAATAGTGGTGACCAGGAGTCATTCTCTTCTCTGGCAGTTTTCTCCTTAAGAAAAAGAAGAAGGAGAAGGAGAACACTGTGTCTTGATTGCATTGTACCTATATTAGCAAATGCATATCAGTTGAAAAAAATTATATATAAATCACCACCTAAGAGCTAACCATGCAAGACTTTGATGCTTAGCATTTTCTATTGTCCACCTACCTACATTTTCCAAACAAAAATGGATCATACCCTGTGTGTTTTTTTAAATTATGGACAAATATGTGACAAAAATTCTTCTACTTGTGCTTAGTTGATTCTGCCACCGGTTCTGTGGTTACAGGTGTTCACCGCTCATATTCTGATGAGAATCCTCATGAATAAGGTTTCCAAGAACCCATCTTCTGATGAGAACCCTTATCAGAAGGAAAGATGTTGTGGCAGAGATAAGGAGAGTTAACAGAAAGGGCACAGGTGCCCATAAGAGGCTGTCCACACCGTGGTGAGCTATTTGTATGTGCAAATTGCCTGTTTCTGGAGATCCTGTGATCTCATAGTCCTCACATTCCCCACCTGCATGCCCTTCTAGAAACCTCCTCAACTACAGCATTTCCAGGACAAGGAAGCCTGGCCGGAAGCAGATACTGAAGTAATCCAATAAGCTTGCCTTTTCCCTCTTTTTGTTTTTTTTAAATCTTGAAAGTGACCTATTTAGAGATCTATTGATTTGGCATATGCTGAAACCAGTTGATTAAAGGTAGCCAGTGATCCTAACCCATACTGTAATGTGCTTCTACATAAATTTTTTTCCCACCTCAAGTGTATTTTACTGTGAATGAGCCTCAGAATGGACGGTGTTCAGGGTTAGCCTTGGTGGGCTCGTGGATCTGAAGTCAGGTCATCTTTTGCATCAGAACAATCAACATGAGCACTTAGAGTTGGGTTAGCCCAATAGGGACTAAGAGTAGCAGTCTGAAGTGAACTGGGAAATCAAAACATGCTTGTAAAGCTTCCAGGACCAACCAGACTCAGGGCTCTAGTCTGTGATTCACTCTCTCTTCCTGGCGTTTAGAAATGTGTCTTCTTGTGGAATGCCTTTTACCTGCCAAGGCTGGGTCCTCTCCTCTAAATAGTTGATGGATGATTCATCAGTTTAAAAAAAGGGAGGGGGGCGCTTAATGAATGGAAGTGCTGTTATCGGTCTTTACATTTTACATTATGGTAGCATCTCTTGTTTCCAATCATGCCGACAGAGGCAAGGTAGTTTCCAGGGGCAAACTGTACAGCAGGACTGTGGGACCTCATCTTCCCAAGTCGAGCAAGGGCCTGTGTAAATGTTTGAAGGTTGAATCTGCTCAGCAGTAAACCGATTGTCATCACTACCACACGGACCCTCCAGTATGTGCTGTTGTTTGCCTTGTATCTGTGTAAAAGTACTTTCTTGCTATGGTCCCAGGAAGGACAGCAAGCACCAGAAGCCCTCCGTCCTGGTGGAAAACAAATGGAACAGTTAGCACCCCAGGGTGGAATGGAGAAATCCCTCAGAGGCAACAGAGAGGCTGGAGTTGTTTGAAATAGTGGACCAAGAACTTGGCACCATAGAGGAGAAGTTTATTGGTTCCACAGTCAGGAGATAGAGCTGGATGGAAAAGCACAAGATGTCCAAGAGAGCCAGAGTGTTGGGTCCTGGAGAGCTGCTCTGCCAAAGACCAGAAGTTTAGGGAGGACTATGGTCACAGGTGGAAGGAGACAGGATACAGACTTCTCACGGAGCAGTCATTGGTAGGAAGGACCGAGATTTGAGTAAAATGAATATGGGTATCCCAGCTTTTGAAAAGTTCATGTGACACCACTTCATTTTTACAAAAGACCTAATGCTAGTACCTGTTTTCATTAACTGAAGGAAATTTAAGAGGATTTTTGCTTTTATGAAAAAAGGTGAAAATCAGCAATAATGAAGAATTCAGCAGTGGTTTGCAGCGAGCAGTTATAAAGGTAGCATGCACCCTGACTGGTGAGAGGAGCGCCGTCCAGCTCCTTCCCCGGAAACCACTTTCAGCTGCCAGAGTCTTGAGCTGTATCTGAGCATCTGTGCTTTATCTCAATTTATTTTGTGCATCCATTAACAGGATATACCCTAAGGTATCAGAACAACCTAAAAGAGGTGATTTGGGGGGTCTTGGAATGCTCAAAACTTTTCCCATGTAAGTTAATGCCAGTTGCTTCTTTGCTGTATTCTCTTTCACGTTATGGAAGTTTTTATAGAACACTACTTTTGGATACTGGGGAAAACTTGTCTTAAGAGTTTGGGGAGGCCGAAGGTAACTTGTAAGAAAAGTGGAAGACGGGAAGTATAGCACATAAGGATGTGAATACCTAGCTGGAAAGAACTGTACATCTCTGGACAAATGTGCTTGTAGGATTCCCCTATAACACTGTCCTCTTTGCCTCTTACATTCTCTGTCCTCTGGATGAAGGATACTTTCAGAACACTGTTGTCTTAGTGAAGGGAAGCAAACCCGTTCCATAATTCTTATCCAGAACAATTTAAGAATACTTCCTACAGGACGTTTCTAAGAACCTAAAATTTTTTTTTGAAACTAAAATTTATTTTAGAAAATTCCCCAACCATTTCTTCTTTTTCTTCCCTCGTTTCCATAGATCAAAGTGCCTCAAAAAATTCTGAAATGTTATATCCCCATACAGTATTTTAGACTGCATCTAATGTGGTCTAAAATCACCTACCTGAAAAGCACTGTGTATCTTGCCCTTAAATATAACCTCATGGAGATTTTTAAAACTGTGTTCTCATAGAAATTGAAGAAGTTTGCATTATAGATATCACTGAACACAAGAGGGAACTTGTTGTCTAAATACTGGGATTTTTGCATACTTAAGATGTATATCAACACCTGCCAAAAAGAGCTGAGTTCCTTCCCCTCTTACTATGCCATCTGAAAATCAGCTTCATAAGGCTGCTCCTTTTTCTTCTCTTAACTACTTCTTCCCCATCCCCCCCCCACCCCGCGCTTTCCTTCTTTCTTACTAACAAAATAGCTTCAACCTCTGTGACTTGGTTAACAACTAGCTGATAACTTTAAACAAGCCATTCATGGTATCTTTCAAAGTCTGGATTTTGTCAGATAAAAATTTTAGTTTGGGGTCTTCAGTGCTCCTGATACTGCAAAAACCAATATATATTTATCACAAAAATCTTGCAATTCCAGGGCCAGGAGAAACCCATGAGAGAAACTCTTTATATTTGAGCAAACCCAGATCCAGGAGGCAGAAGTGACTTTTCAGAGTCACATAGAAATCCTGTGGCAGAGCTGAGATCAGAATATGGGTTTCCATCAGCCAACATGGATTTGATTTTCCAGTATGATGTATTGGACTTGATTTTAACAGCAACAAAATTCAGGTTGTCATTAAATTTTCTCATCTCTACTGTGTTCATTTCTCAAATAGAAACAAAAAGCATCTTTTTTCTCAAGCCACTCAGCACAAACAGAAATTACATCTCTCATTGTATTGTTAGATCTAACGCGATTAGATTTAAGTATTAATTGCATATCCTATTGTCTCCTGGATTGAAATGATTGCTAATAAATTTTTGAGATCTTCTTGAGTGATTAGATAACATTAGGTTTAACAGCTTTTTTTTTTTTTTTTTAATTTTTAATCGTCACTTGAAACTTCTGAAGCTCTCCAATGGATATTGGTTTTTTTAAGTAAAGTTGCTTGTAAAGAGTCATTTGTGAGTCATGCCATTAATATGCAATCAGAGATAAAGAATGTTCCTGTGTGTTGTTGCATCATATGTGTGGCTTTGTTCTTTTGTTCTTCCTTCCCCTTAGTCTCATGCTGGGAATGTGGCTTTCTTAAGAAAACAGCAGTTCACTCACTATGCTGTCTTAGCCAAGTCTCAAAGTCACCTGAGCACCAATGCCAGCAAAGTCTTGGGAAAGCCACTGATAACCACTGAACTCTCTGGGGCAAAGTTTTTCAAAGACCAATTGGCTTTTATCCCCATGTTCTCAGCTTCTTGTCCGTGAGACTCATTGTGCTAGATGAGAGGAGGGAGGCAGACCAGGAAGAGTTTCAGGAAGTCAGAGGGAGATGAACAAGACCCTGAACCCCAGGCTCCATGCAGAAGCAAACCCTCAACAGACAAAATCAGCATTGATGTATATCCTCAGGATTGCCCTGGATAACATCCTGGTGAATATAAATTCAAAATTACTTCTAAAACATGAAGTCATGAAGAAATAAGTCACGACAAGGAAAAGCAGCAAATAACAAACAACAGAGTGAGTTCCCTCAAGTACTTCAATAATTGTAATTACCATATACAGACAATGACGTAACTGTTTTTATTTGAAGAAATGAAATACTATGAATGACCATAAACAGGCGACAAGACAAATTTCTAGGAATATCTTTTAATAATCAAATTATACAAGTTATAACTGATAAAACAAGAAACTCAATAGATGGGTTACGAGTAGATTAAATACAGCCGGAGAAAGAATCGCAAAGCAGAGAAGGAATTGGCCAATGTTGAGCATGGAGAAATGAGATAAAAAATGTGAAAGAGGGGCGCCTGGGTGGCTCAGTGGGTTAAAGCCTCTGCCTTCGGCTCGGGTCATGATCCCAGGGTCCTGGAATCGAGCCCCGCATCGGGCTCTCTACTCGGTGGGGAGCCTGCTTCCTCCTCTCTCTCTCTGCCTGCCTCTCTGCCTGCTTGTGATCTGTCTGTCAAATAAGTAAAACAACGGTCATTTAAAAAAAAAGATTCTTTAAAAAAAAATGTGAAAGAAAGGTGAATATATACAAAGTATATAGGAAGAGGGAGGGAGGGGGAGGGAGAGAGTATCATTTTCAAGTTACAAGACGGGAAAATGGAATCAACAGCAACAAACTTATTCTAACAGAAGGGAAAAAAAACCCAAAGAATTAGCAGGGCAAATAGAAAGCACAAAGTAAGATAAAGATGAAAAATAAGGCTTCATATATAGTAACTGCAGTAGATTAAAATGACCTAAACTTCCCACTGAAAATACAGAGTTCCAGTTTCGCATAATTAAAAAAAATCTACGATGCCCTATTTAGACACAATTCTCCTAGAGCATGGGCCTACAGCAAGCTAAAAGAGGTAAGGGCTACAAGGCAAATACTAAAGGAATCTGGAGCAGTTATAAAAATAGAAAAATTATTACTAGGGATAGTAATGCTCACTTTATATTTCTGTGACAATCCTGAGTTTGTGTTATCCTAAATAACTACAAAATATATATGGCAAGTACTGAGAGACTACAGAGAGACCCTGAGATATTCTCCACCAGAATGGAAGGTTGTGACCTCCCTTTCTCGTAACTAATGTGTCCAATAGACAACAACATTAGTATAGAGATACAAGACTGGTCCAACACTACTTCGCAAACTGTTCAATAGATGTCCAGATATCCTGGCATTCAACAATGGGGAAATGCACATTGTTCTCATGTACAAATGGATTATCTATAAAAATTGAATATGCAATAGACCATAAAGAAAATTTCAGAACTTAAAAATTTTTAAAAAACCACATCTTACAGATTATGTGCTTTGACAGCAATGCAAATTAGTTATAAGTTAAAATACACATTTCTCTAAAATTTAAAGCCCCTGTGTTCCATAGATGAGGATATCTAGGAAACACTGGCTGAAATCCAGTTTAATAGTTATAAAGGAGAGGAGGAGGAGAAGGAGAATAATTTTTCAGCTGCAGGAGTTCTCATATGCCTTCACCTACTAATAACATATCATCTAGCATTTAATGCATCGTCAGCATTTAGTGCAATGTTTCATATGTTCATTTTACCATACAATTTTCTACTCATGGAATGACTCATGGGACCAGGGTTCTGTGGACCACACTCTGGGAAACATTGTTCCAAGGTTCCCCTGAGGTTAACTTCACATAAACCATATTATTTCTATTAACCCTATTTCACTTGCTTGGACAGCCACATGGACGGATATGACATCTGACGTCAGAATCCCTCGTCTGATCAAACCACACGCCCAAGTTGCAGATGAGAAGCATCACCAGACCTTCGACAGCGCATTACAAGGAATAGAGCAGAAGCCCTTCACCAGGACGAAGCCATGCGCAGAGAGGGATATTTGTGTCTTAAAAGTGTTCTCATCTTTCAAGACCCTCGCGCTACTCAAATCTGTGTCAAAGCTCTGAGACCCACTGTATGATCCCTTAAACTATTTCTCAAACTTGTCAGGACAACCATGACTCTCTTGGGTTTGACCTTCATCCAAAAGCCCCACTTTCTAGACAGTTAAGAGACCTGACTCTCTTTCCAGCTCAGTGAGTCTGTGACAGGACGATGAATCACTGTGCGGTTGAAGAGTTAATCTATTATGTTGCCTGCAGCACTAAGCTATTTCTGCCCCTTTCCAGGGCTTTCTCACATACCCTCCCTCTTACATTGAGAGAATTCATTAGTTCTGCTTTGTCAGGGGCTGTGTTAATGAGCAACCAGATGGATCGGAGGGACAGAAAAGCAGTGAACCCCCTCTGGGGATGGGGCAGCTCTGAGCAGTGTTTTTGTTTTGTTTTGTTTTGTTTTGTTTTTTTCTACAGGAATCCAAACACTCCAAGGTAAGAAATAAGCTCACACATCATGAGTTCACTTAACTGTGTTTTCGTACATCTGAGGAGATATATATGTGTTAACTCAGGGTGGTAATTTTTAAAAGTTGTCCAAATGGGGCACCTGGATGGCTCTGTGGGTTAAGCCTCTGTTTTCCGCTCTGGTCATGATCTCAGGGTCCTAGGATTGAGCCCCACATTGGGCTCTCTGCTCGGCAGGGAGCCTGGTTCTCCCTCTCTCTGTGCCTGCCTCTCTACCTACTTGTGATCTCTCTCTCTCTCTCTCTGTTGAATAAATAAATAAAATATTAAAATAAAATAAAATATTTTATTTTTTATTAATTTTATTAACTTATTTATTCATTTATTAAATTAATTTTATTAATTTCCAAAAATTCTTGATAGTCCTCCATCCAAAAGATGGAGCACAATTCTCTTTCCCATGAGTATGGGTTGAACTTAGTGACTCATGAATGAATAGAATATGGCTGAAGTCAAGGGATGTCACTTCTGAGATTAAGTTACAAATGGAAGTTGTTATCCTCTCTTGGGTGTGTTCACTGGCTCTCTCTCTCCTACAACTCTTACTCTAGGTGAAGCTGTGTCACCAGCAGTCCATGGAGAGGACTGCAGGGAAGAGAGAGAATCCTCCTGTGACAGCCACATGAATGATATTGAAGGCGAGCCCTCCAGTCCCAGTCAACCTTCAGAGACTGTAATCTGTGTCAACAGTATTACTGAAATCTTGTGAAAGAACCTGAGCCAGAACCACCGAGCCTCAGAAACTGTGAGTTCATAACTGCTTATTGTTTTAACAGGCTAAGTTTGGGGTAATTTGTTATGCAGCAGTAGATAACTAATATACCCAGTGATCAGAGCTGTTGAGGGCATAGGGAAGCCATCTTAGGTAATGGGTATCTACTTCAAATGCCTGGGGCCATATTGGTCTGGCAGGAAAAGGAATTCCCTATAATTAGAAGGCTCACTAACTGGAAAGGAGGTAAGGATAGAAGGAAGCTTATAAGATATAGGAATGGTCCTGCAACTCAGCTCTCTACCAAAACCAGACCAAAGGGTCAGGATCCTGGCCATATGGACATAGTTGTGGGGTGGGCAAAGTATCAGGCATGGAGACGGTGTTGGCAAAGGTGTTGATGCGGATTGTCTTATCTGCGACAAACCCTAGTGTGATAAGGGTGTGGAGGAGCCTGAGTACCAGTGTTAGGTTTGGTTGACTGGTGACTATGGCTATGGTGGTGATGAAGAAACGGAACCAACTCCAATGGGCTCCACCAAAGCTTTGCCTGGGTGTGCTGGCAACAGTGGTGCAAAGAATTTTGCAGCACATGAAAAGGAGTTGGCTCATCAATGCCTAGAGCTTTAAGCAGGATGGACTAAAGTCTGGTGTGAGTGATCTTGATTTCTCCTTCCCACAGAGGATGGTAAGTTCACATTTGAACAGGTGGATTGGAATTTCAAAATTAAAACCTAAGGCGTACCTATTCTTTTAAAATTGGGCATTACTTAAACATTAAGAAACTAGATGTCTATATCTATTCCTTTCTTTTCTCTTTTTCTTTCTTTTCTTTTTTTCTTAAGATTTTATTTTTAAGTAATCTCTACACCTAACATGGGGCTCAAGACAAGAGTCACAGGTTCCACCGATCAAGCTAGCCATGCAGAAAGAGACCTTTCTTTATCATCTCTCTAATAATTTATTTTGAGACTTCCTGAAAGAAAAATAAAACAGATTAGAAATATTTAAAGATCTTAAAGAACAAAATTTTAATAACTACTGCCACAAGATGTGCCCCCCAAATTCCTATTTCAGGAAAACTAATTCTGATGTAGTCTTATAATGTTTGTCTGAATAAAAATTCAACATGGAATCAGTTTTCTGTTCCTGATGGGTTCATTGTTCAAGTGACATCAAGGTGACATTGTAACAATATTTTTTCTGAGGAAAGGAATTGATTCATTGTTTTAAAACCTGCTCCAAGAATAGATTTTCACTAATAATCGAGTTTAATTAACAACAAAAACATAGTGACATGACGCTATGTGAGAATAGACGGTAAAACTAAAGGAACAAATTTATCTGTTTCTTCAACAGATGTTCGCTGGAGGTCCACCATCCGTCAGTCAGTGTATGAAAGACCTAGAAGGTGAGTTGTAAATAGCTTGAAACTGAATGTTTGTCAGGCGGAAGGCAAGCATAGCAATGATGAAGATGCTCCCTGCTGCTGTTGAAAGCTAATATTACTCAGTACTTTATGCCCAGAGCCAGGCTAAGTACTGCACAGTCATTAGCTCACAAAATTGTTACAATAACACTATGAAGTTGTTACAACTCTGATTCTCATTTTGCAGATTAGAAAAAGAAGCTTATTAAATTAAATTAATTTTCCCAAAACATACGTATAGACAGGGGCCTATATTGACAAGCAAGAGCTGATTCCAAAACCTGTGTTTTCATTTCTATATCAGCAGGAGAGAGAGGAAGGGAGCTGTGTGCACGGAGAGAATAGTATTAGATGCTAGATAAATTTCAGAACTAAAATCAGCACATGGAAGCCATAAAGAGAAGAAGCACCCTCTGTGATATGGAGAAGCAGCTGAGAAGTTCTCTCAGAATGCAGATGAAAAGGACAAAATGTGGAGCACTGGAGACTGGGAAGGGTATCAGGATAACTGGAATTTCTGCGGAAGAGATCAGAAGCCATGGAAAAAAGGAATAATATATAAAAGAATAAAAATTCCTTTATTTAAGAAAAACTCAATTCTGCACCTTGAAAAAAATTCATTCAGTAGACTAAAATTACCAAAAAATAGGATCAATAAATATGTTCTGTGTATTTTTATCTTCAGTGAAAAACAAGAAAATGCACAGATCCTAAGTGTTTGGTTCTATAAGTTTCAACACACAAATAGAATAGAAAATAATTCCCAAATCCTAGTAAATGCCTTCATGCTCCCTTAATCATTCTTACTCCCAGAGGCACCACCATTCTGATTTCTCTCATTATAGATTAGTGTTGCCTATACTTGAACTTCATATAGATGGAACTGTATGGTGTGCAACTGTCGGGCTTCTTTTCTCCCCATATGTCTTCACAGTCCATCAGTAGTTTATTTCTTTCTATTGTTGAGACGTACTCCATTGTATGAATAAACAACAATCTGTTTGTCCTTTCTCTTGCTAATGAACATTTGGATTGCTTCTGGTTTTTGACTATAATAAAGTTGCTCTGAACATTCTCATACGAGGCTTCTTGTAGACATATGTTCTCACTTCCCTTGGGTAAGTACCTAAGGGAGGATGCACTGAGACAGGGCGAGCTTGTGTTCAACTTCACAGGAAACCATCCAGAGCTCTAGATAGCGGTTGTATATTCTTATGCTCTCACCAGTAGTGTCTCAGAGTCTTAGTTGCTCCACATTCTAGCCAACTTTTGGGGCTCTTGGTATTTTTCATTTTAATTTGGGTATGAAGTGACATCTTGTTGGTGGTTTTAATTTTCACTTTCTTGAAGACCAGTAACACTGAGCATCTTTTCCTGAGCTAATTGGTCATTGTCTTCCTCGGTGGTGTCTGTTCAAATCGCTGGCCCATTTTTAACATAATAGCCTCTCACAGTAAGCCAGGTGAGAGGTTATGAAGACCTGAACTAAGGTTTTCATTATGGTGATAACAGAATGGTATGAGAGTGAGGGAGGGCAAAGTGAAGACTGATCATTGAGGGTCTGTTGTGATAGATAATGGCAGTAATGGTGAGTTCATTCAGACACCCAGGATTTGTGGTCCTAACCATTTCAACACTCCTATCATGACTCAGCAGAAATCTTGGAGGAAAACTTCTTTACACCTGGTCTTCATCCAACACCCACTCCAGCCTCTACTGTCTACATCACATCCTGAAAATCTGAGGTAACCTATGTGTCTCATTGGCTCAGAAGTTTCTAGAAGGTCTCCATGGGAGATTTTTTTTTAAAGTGTTAAGTTTTCAAAGTCAACACAAGCTTCTCTAATGTTTTGTGTCATGTTTATGCCCTCTGCCCCAATGCCTGTGCTTAATTTGGTTTAGATTTCTGTAAAAAAACAAATTTCATCACGTAATCTCTAATAATCCTGCCCCAGAACAAGACCTTCCTTGGGACTGTTGAAATCATGACTCTTGTATACTCTAAAGAAACATGGGTGGCTCTTTCTTGGAGTTATCCGTCATCTACATATAATGATGTTTTTGCCTAGTTATTAGGGAGACCAACCTGTGGATAGAGTAAGTCCACTTCTCATTACCCAGAACCTTTGCATCATGGAAGTGTTTATGTCTTGTTTAGAACGAGCTTAGTCACAGTGAGCTTGCACTTTATGAAGCCATGACGAAAATCTCTCTTTAAAAGCCTTTTCTGAGTCATTTCCAGAAAGATCCTGATGCCTTGTTGGTTTCCACTTCCCATTTTTCCCCTTCATTTGAATGTGTGTTTGAACACATGCCTCATTATAAATCCTTTTGGATGGAAGTTCCCAGAGCAGGAAGCATGAAATGAGCTCAGTCAGCTTTATTATATAGAGGTTTGCTTTCACTTAGTCATTAATGTGCAAATGATGGAATTCCCATTGGTTGGATCCAAGAAATACGTTTGCACAAAATGAAGCAAATATGAAGTGCATTTTGGATGCTGTGAAAGAGAACAGCCTGGAGTCACTTAGATTGGATCATGTACACCATGAACTCATGGGTTGTGATCTCAGTGTGCTGTTTATTTCTGTGGTATCTTGCTCCATTTTGCCCTGAGAAGTATAAGGAGACATGTATTACCAAACTATAGTAAAACACTGTACTGTGGCAGTTGATTGAAAAAAAAAAAAAAACCTAATATCATGATATTTTAACAATAGAGACAAGAAACCGACTCTAACTATAAAGGGAATTCTCAGAAAATGTTGTACAGGGAGTAGAAACAGAACTCATAGGAGTAATACCTGAAATTTTTTTCTAAGCTGAACACAGATCCAAGCCTGCAAGTTGAAAGGCTCAGCAACAGCAAGAAAAATAAGTAGAAGGAGACTTATAGACCTTGAAGATATGTTTCAAGGCTAAGGGGACCTTATTCTTAGCACCCAGGGTGAGCATTTTAAAGGTAGACATGCAGTCAGATTGTCTTCAAACTTATCTTCTATAGGACCAAGTGCTAAAAATCAATGTATCAGTATCTCTACAATTCTGAGGGAAAATTACTGTAACCCGATTCTTCAGTTTACAAAGCTATTATTTATGTGTAAGAGTAACATACAGATTCTCAAGAAGGTCTCCATGGGAGATTAAGTTCCTCTATATCTAGAGGAACTTAAAAAGTATACTGTTTTAGTTTCCTACTGTTGCCATAAAAAAACCACCACAAACTTTGTGGCTTACATAGCACAGATTTATTCCCTTACCATTCTAGCAGTGAGACATCCTAGAATCAAGGGCTACATTTCTTCCAGAAGTTCTAGGGGAGATTCCTTTCCTTTGCCTTTTTCAGTCCCTAGAACTCATCCATGTTCTTGGTCTTGTGGTTCCTTCTTCTGTCTTCAAAGCCAGCATTGTTGCTTCTCTGACCATTCACCCATCCACCCTGCTCCCTCTGATGCTCCTGTTCTGCCTCTCTCTCCCATTTAAAAGGACCCTTGGGATTACACTGGGCTAACCCAAATGACCCATAATCATCTCAAGATCCTTAATTTAATGACATCAACAAAGTCCCTTTGTCATGTAAGTTTATCTGTTCACAGGTCCTGAGAATTAGGATACGAACATCTTCTGGGGGTAAGAGGCATTATTCTGACTACCACATGTACCAAACAAACCCCTTCTTGAAAAAAGGTAAAGATCATATACATCTAAAATTCTGTGTCTAGGGGTGCCTAGGGGGCTCAGTCGGATAAGCGTATGCCTTCAGCTCAGGTCATGATCTCATGATCCTGGGATGGAGCCACACATTGGCCTCCCTGCTCAGCAGGAGTCTGCTTGTCCCTCTCCCTCTGCTCCTTTCCCTGCTCACGTTCTCTTGCTCACTCACTCTCTCAAATAAAGAAATAATAGCTTTAAAAAAAATAAAATTCAGTTGGAAGAAAGCATAGGAGAATAGTCAAAAAATTTTGAAAACAGAAAAGTAATGATTAGAACATACCCTAATAATCTCTAAAATTGTAGAGCTACAGTATAATTGACACCAGAACAGGCAGACTGAAAGTCCACAAATAGGTCCAAACATCCACATGAATTTAAAGCAATGAGAGAATGAGAAAGAAATCCAATACAAGTTGTTAGGAAAACTAACAAATCATTTGGGGGGGGGGATGAAAAGTTAAAACCTAAACTTGTATCTTATGCCCACAGAGAGTAAAGATTTAAATATACATATTTTAAAAAATGAAACCATGAAACTATTGGAAGAAAATTTTATTTTACTTATCTATTTTTTTTTTTAAGATTTTATTTTTAAGTAATCTCTACACTCAATGTGACACTCAAACTTTGACCTGGAGAGTAAGAGTCACACACTCCATGGACTGAGCCAGTCAGGTGCCCCTACTGGGAGAAAATTTTAGTGACTAATTTTGTAATTTTAAAATAAACATGAATTTCTAACTATAACTCCCAAGCCAGAAACCCTTAAAGGAAAATAGTGGATGTATATGAAAACATAAACTGCTAACTAATAATAAAAATGATTTCTATATGACCAAAATAGTTGAAAGACCTATGATAAGTTACTTATAACAAAATTGGCAGAAGTTAATATTCTTCTTATATAAAAAGCTTTTACATATCAATAATTAAGAGACAAGAGAAAGGTGGGCAAAGGATATAAATAGACACTTAGGAAAAAGAATTGAACAGACCAAGCAAACATGAAGAGTACCTGTCAGAGGAAATGGTGATTTTTTTTTCCAGAAAGTATCAAATAGGAGCAATCAGTGTGCCATAAGTCCTGATTATGTAGAGATGCTAATCACAAATCATGCAAACTTCAATTATCACGTTCCAATCTGCCTCTAAAAGCAGAAACAGTTAAAGATTATCCTACCTGAAAATCCCAATGATTTTTTGTTTTTTAGATAGTATTCTGTTTTGGTGTGTGATTTTAATTGGTTCAAACTTTCTGCAAGCTAACAACATTTAATAGAATTTCAGATGTGTATATTCTTTGTAGCAGCAAGTATAATTCTTCACCAGGTGGTTGGAATAATGCCTTGACCAGCAGGGGGGAGTTATGCAGTTCCCATGGGGTTTCCCCTCTATTGGTGATGGGCAGGGGGACACTTTGTTTTCATTTAACACCTTCCTTCCCTCACTCTCTCCTGCTCCCTACTTCTCCTCTCCGTCTTAAGTGCTGACCCAGGAGATCCCTTTAAGTCACACTCAACTATAGCGAATTCAAGGATGGGGAGGACATTCGTGGTTCTGTGAGAACAGCCTGAGTGTGGGCAGGCATAATGCCTCCATTCCTAGAGCCCTCACCCCAGGCTGGGGCTAGCAGAGCGTGAGGCACCTGAGACCTTCCATTCATGGGCAGTCTCCTCTCTTGTTAGGTCTCCAAACACAGCAAAGTCCCTTTCTTTCTCAGAGTTTGGAAAGAGTTTCACTCTTTTCTCTCTCTTTCAGGAATATTTAGGAAGTTTCTCTCCTTGGCCATCAGTGGGAAAAAAGAAGCGTGGTGGCGGGGAGGGGGTTTTGTGTGCTTACCTTAGTTAAACCTGAAATTCAAAAAACAAATGCTCTTAGATAAATTCTAAATCATAGCATTTGGCATCCTAACAGCCTATGTGTGTGAACGTGGTTTTTTTGTTGTTGTTGTTGTTTTGGTTTTTTCCTTTATAATTAGAAGTTTACACCTTTGAGGATTCAGGTCTGCTGCTCCCGTGGGAAATAGAGTCTGGCATCTTAAAGGAATTAGCTGCTGCTTAGCCAGCACACATTAAGAGCAGAAAATACATTTAAAATAAATTAATCCTTTACATAATTAAAATATGAATGCTGACTCTAGGGCATGTGCCTTCACTTATATATGCAAACACTTTTTTATCCAAAAATCAGACATTTTTTATTAACAACACTTCAATTTCAAAAGAGAATGACAAATTCATATCTACAGATTCAAAGTTTAAACCTCAGGAGACTCCAATCCACCGTCCGCCATTGCCCGATCTTGTCCCCACACCAGCCCCTGCAATTGACTAGCCCGATGGGCCGGTGTAAATTCTAAGACAGATGCAGGAAAGGCATTAATGCGAATCAATTTTATTCTTAACAAAGCCGAATAAGAGTATCAGACATTCCGGAACTCTCTTCTATGTGCTACAGTTTCCTGTCCACATTAGGCTCTCAAGTTGCTAACTGAAGGGGTGTCTGTGCAGAGAGGCGATGTGCCAGATGGCCTCACCCTAGACGGTCCCTGCTGTTGGCCTGGTTCCACCTGTCTCCTCCTGGCTCTCAGATTTCATGTCTTCACTGTTCTTGAGAATCCAGCTCCCTCTTAAAAGTGGAAAGTGATACAATAAGATGCGTTCATGATTACATTCAAATGCATCGATGGCCATTTCTGACCCCCACAAAGCAGCAGGAAAGCCTAAGGGTATTTTCATATAACGACTCACAAAATAGAAAGAAAGCCTTCACTAACTTTGCACACTTGTCTGTAATTGTGCTAGCCCTGCATTCTCATTAGAATATAATCATCCTGCTTTTCATTTGCTTAAGCTGCCATCTCTGCTTTTCCATTGTGAAGGGTGGGGAAGACTTGATTACTTGCTTCAGTGTAAAATGTGTAATTTTCCCCAAAAGGCTACTTATACAGACGCATTTTCCATCAGGGCTCCAGAGCCCAGAACAAAATTTTGATTAATAGTCCATCAAGGGTTTCAACATATGGTTCAGTGTTCAAAGGATTTTAGATAAATCCACTAAAGAGGATACAACTCTGGTTATGAATATAATAGTATCTGGCTTTCTGGCGGAACTGTAGCCAGTTTAATATACAGACGCCGGATACCCTCACATAGGTGGAAAGTGCCTTGCAGGCAGGGACCTGGGGTTCCTCAAAGGGTATCTCTAACATGTGACAGCGCCCTGGACACACTGAGGACAATAAGCATTAAATGAAATGTTGCTCAGCCTGATGAGATATGTAGAAACCGTGTGCAGAAAATCAACAACTTCGGACAGATTCTCTGAAGATCATGTTCCTGCTGGTGCTGCCCATCATTACATAAACTAGTTAAATTCTTCACTGGGCCCATTCAGTCAGCAAGCACGCACTGAGCACTCACTTACTCTCTACTACACTGTGACCCTGGAATTGATCAACAGCTCATCAGCAGAATCCATTTCTTCTTTTCTCTGAGTCATTTCCCTGTCTCCCTCACTGCAAAGGCCATGTAGTTGGTTCTATCTAGCAAGTGGAAGATGAAGAAAAGTGTCTCTCTTCAGGCGGTCCTTTGGAGTTCCTCAGTCCCCTCCTCCATTTCCTTCCTCCTCCCAGTTGGCTGGATCAGAAACAACATGGCGGCCATGGAAGCCGTGTGCTGAGGGTGGGAGACCCTTCTTCAGCCTAAGTCCTTGAACACCCCACCAAACTGAGCACCTGCCCACGACTGTTAGGTGAAAAGAAAAGAGCTTTTATCATCCTGAATCCAATCCCAACTAAAACATCAGAGATACAAAGTCAGAGGAGATGTCGTCCTGCCTCTAGGGGGCATCTAACCCCAGTATGGACTTCGGTGGGCCGAAGATCACCATATGGCCCTCTGGTGGGCCGAAGATCACCATATGGCCCTCTATGCCTCCACAGAAGAGAATCACACACAGAAAGAGTCCCTCCATGACACCTGCTCCAAGATCAGCAGACCCTTTGTGAAAAGACCCTAGTTGGAGACCAGTAGCCAGAGATGGCCTGCACTCAGGGATGAACCAAATGCTACAACCAGCCAGATGTGGGGCATGCACATCAAAGGATGGGTTTGTGAGAGGCCAGACCGATGACTTGGATCCCTCATGTCTCAGCCAAGTGGCTCAGCAAGTGTTTGACAAGGGGACGCTCCCTAACAGAACCCTTCTGACCAAGGCCCACCTCCTCCACCTAAGGCCTGCTTTCTGTTAGCAGACAAACTGTTTCCAGTATATTCATTTGAAGGACCTTGGTATCCTCCACTTTGAAAATACTTGCATATGTGTTTCTCCTTTAGTCCTCTAAATGACCTTGCTGAGCTGTGAGGCAAGTTGGCTCAAGGTCATATGGCTGGTGGAGATGTTGGAACTCAAATGTTCTGACACCTGATTCATTCAATGTCCTCCCCATTGGGTCAAGCTTTGGCTTTATGTCAGGGCTTGGGACACACTTTCCTCTATAGCCCAGTATTCTTTAATACCTTGGGTGTGTGAACCCACGAACCAGCAGCAGATTTGAGCTTGACCGGAGAGCCAGGAACACACAATTCATGCTCCGCCCCACCCAACCACTGCACCACCCCAGAGACAGCATCTTGGCTATGCAGAGCTTCGGGAAAATGTCACGGGTAAGATTTAAATGTCACAGTATCAATCTGGGTCTCATGTTCAGTTCCCCAGGCAGCATACAAATGAGGAGGACCTAAGGATCATAAAGGTTTGCCAAAAGAGAGAGAGAGAGAGAGAGAGAGAGAGAGAGAGACTGAGCTATTTGTTAAGAATGTTAGGGTGATACTGATATATTTCACTGAGGTTTCACTGGTATATTTGAATTTTAGTTTCCATAGAAGTTAGACCCTCAACATCCCCCTCCTTTCTGCACCTCACAAATAACCCCTTCACGTTACTTACTTCAATTCAATAAATATTTACTGAGCACCTACTAAGGGAAAGGCTCGCTGCTATCCACCTGCTATCCACCTCCATGATGGCACTGTGTCAAATCAGGAAGATAATTATTCACAAACACGGAAACTGATCGTTCCTGAGTTCTTCAGCCTTCTGGAAGCTGTCTCCATTAACATCCAAATGAAACTACCTGAGTCCCCACCACGGATACAAGGAAGCCAGCACTGTGCCTGGGGTCTGAAGGCAGGGAATGAAGAGCAGCAAGTGTCTTACTACCAGTTACTACAGATGAATGCTACTGGCCCAGCTCTCAACCCATAAGATTACCTCTCCTCCAGCAACTTCATTCATATGTGTCTTTAGCAAGTGTCTATGGAATTCCCACTAGTTCCCAGGCATTGCACTGCATGATGAATAAGACAGAGAGCCCTGTTCTTGTGACCATGCTCCTTATAATCTAGGAAAAGACCCAGACAATTTACTAATCAGCAGTTAGAGAGTAGTACAGCTACTCTCCCTTGCCTGAACATGGACACACCTCTTCTTGCATCCTTCCCCCAGCTCTACCAACTCCAGGCTGCTGTGCACAAATCTTTTATTGGAAGTTTGGGGAAACGAAGTATGATTATAGGTTAAAACTAAGAAAATCTTCCAATTTAATGTCAGACTTCACTATTCCCAAAAATTCTCTGCCCAGTCCCCACCAAAACTTATTTTCCTGAGATTCCAGTATCTGGATCTCTACCCCTTAAGCATTTTCTTCAATCTTCCCCTTTGTTATGGGTTCGATTGTGTCCCTTTCCCAAAAAAGATATGATATTGAGGTCCTAACTCACACTACCTCACACTGTGACCCTATTTAGAAATAGAATCTTTTCAAAGATAATTAAGTTAAAATGAGGTCATTTGTTGGAAGGGGGAGGGGAAAATCCATTATGACTGGTGGTTTTATGAAAAGGAGAAAATTGGACACAGAGACAGACATGCACAGATGTGAAGACACACAGGGAACTGGAATAATGTGTCTACAAGCCAAGGAGCACCAACATGGCTGCCTGGATATTCAGGAGCTATAAAGGGCAAGGAAGGACTTGCCTCCACAGGTTTCAGAGGCGCCTGGCCCTGCCAACACCTTGATTTTAGGCTTCCAGTCTCCAGAACTGTGAGACAATACATTTTTGTCATTTAAAGCCACCCAGTTTGTGGTCCCCTGTAACAGCAGCTCGAGGAAGCTAAAACACTCTCATCCTTGAGAGTCAAGCTTCTAACCTGACCCCTTGAGCCCCCATGCATGAGGCTGCCTGCAGAAAACTCAAACACTTTGCCATTTCAAAGCAAAGTAGCTCACTTTAATCTCCTAGAGCCTGATCCCCTTCAAGGCTTTCCAGAAGCAAAAAAGTCATTTATACCTCACCCCCACCCGCAAGAATTTTGCCACTTCCCTACAAGAAAGAAGGAGATGCTGGCAAATTGTTTTGAAAAGATGAAAAGTCAAAGCTCTGGATGACACGTGGGCTGGGGAGCTCAGTTCCTGACCACCAGGGCCTCTGTGGCACCCAGGTGGGAAGCCCTGGATAAGCAAATGACCTCTGAGTAGCCACCCTCCCTGTGCAGTTAGGGCAAAATCAGGTTTCTAGATTTGATGTCCAGTTTCCTGAGAACATGAGTGCACAAGCTACCCAATTTTGGGGTCCTTCAGGATACCAAGAGATAGGCAGCCACCCATGATTTTCCTGCCAACTCCCCCTCCTTCAGGATCTGGATCAGAGTAGTGGAATGGGGTGGTTGAATGGGGCGAGGTGTCTTAGTTCTGCAGCCCAGAAGAAGTGTGAAGAGAATTTTTGCAACAAATGGACAGGGTGGGGGTCAGGGAAAGAATCCAAAAACAAAGATGGCACACAGGCCTGCATGGTGGCTGGAGGTGGGAAGTGGAGTAGCTGTAGACGCCCTTAATGAAATCAGACCCCGGATTGCTGAGGAAAGACGGTGTGCACCGTGTGAAGTACATGGAATTTCTTTTCCTTCCCTGTCCTAGAGTTTCCAATCTGACCCGAAAACAGGAGGATGATGTGTGTACATGGATCTTCTCTATGGCTGTAAAGGCAGTAGAAACACATTGGTCCTCATGGAAATTCCATTCTAATTTACAGAAATAAGCCAGAATCCATGACTTCTGACTTAAACACCTAGGGCAGCATTCAAGTGTGTAATAACACCAAGTATTTCAGAAAAGTCACAAAGACGAATGAGCTGTCCACCAAATTGATCTCAGTGGCCCAACATAGGTCAATGACAGTTCAGTTAAAGGTCATTAACAAATACAAATTGTGATCAATTATTTAAATATAATTTAAGACAAATGTAGTGCAAAGCCTTTCCAAACCAGACACAATCGATTTACTGAAAATAATGTTGTACTTTCAAGAGGCCAGCCAGGCCCGAATCAATAAAGTTACCTCTAACTATAAACCTTTTATCCAAGACCAATTCATCATTATCAATACCTTTTAACAAAACAAGTATTTGACATCCCACTTAGAGGATCCTTAGTGGTGATTTTCCTGAAAAAGCTTATAACCAAACAGTGATTTATCCCTCTGTTCACACGTGCCATCCCCTCCGGGTGAGGTTTTGGTTCAAAGGAATCCAAGCTGTTATCTCTATGCTTCTGTTCCGAATAGAAACAGCAAGATTTGGTGTTCAATCCAACCTGACCATCACTTACTGGCATCTAAACAGTGGATCTCAATCATTTGATTTCCCCTGACCAAGACAATGGTTCTCACACATACAGAGCCTTCCCCAGGGTGGCCTGGGACAAGCCTTGGTTCTACTCTCTCCTCCCACACTTAGAAACATGTTATCAGAATGCAAGAAGAAATTATTGTGACAACTGAAAAGGTTAATCTTAAATACATTCTAATTCTGGCCAATAAAAATAAAACTCATAAACTTTGGTGCCGAAACCACCGTTAAAGCCACTCTAACGACACATTAGTGGTTGAAAACCACAGATGTACTAGACGCTCAGTGCTTGTGATCAAACCCTCTTCCATGAAATATTATTTTAATGACTTTTAAAAGAGATACGCATGCATGGAGAAGAAAGGAGCATGACCTTGAAACCTGTTAATTAGACAAATGAGCGTCTGGTTCCTCCATTAATGGCTCAAAACCCATTCTGCCTCTCTTTGTGGCTTTGCAAATCTCTGCTCTGAGATCATGCAGTAAATTTAACTCTTCATGGGGGCAAATCTGATTTTCCCACCTGCCAAGTCTTTGCAAGGACCCTGGAAGGGGGTCACTCTAGAATGAAGACAGAGGAGAATCCCAGAGAGGTTAGTTTATGGGCAAAGGGGCCAGAAAAGACCTGGTGCCCAGATCCACTTCTCCTCTGGCTGTTTCAGGAAAGCAGGCAGTTGGGGTAGATGACAGGGGCCCAAGCTGGAGGTGGACTGCTTGGTTAGAGTGGCCGTTGCACCACGAGCTGGTCCTCAACCAGAATGCACAGGTGGGGGCCTTCAGGTGATTTTCAGTGTGCACTTTCTCACCAATCCCTGCACTGCCCTCACCAAACTGCACATGCAATACACTTTTAAGCTTTTATTATGGAGATTTTCAAACACAGGAAAGTAGAGAGTCTTGCAGTGAACCCCATCTGCCACCACCAGCCTTCAACCGTTGCCAACTCAAGGCTTATCTTGTTCATTTATACCTCCAGCCTCCCTCTTCCTCCACTGGATTATGTTAAGAATTTTAATTTACCCCAGATGCAACCCATTAGTCACCTGCTAAACTTGGGCAAATTCCTTCATCTCTGTGAAGCTCAGAGTCCCTGTAAGTAAGATAAGAGCCTTTCCTCCCAGGAGATGGTGGAAATGAAATGAGCTAAGACATGTGGAAGCCTTAAGGGCAGAGCTTGAAAGGTGATAAAGGCAACAGAAGCTTATCCCTGTGTTCTTTTCTGAAATTCTAGACATAATCAGTATATCAAACCAGAGGACACATTGCATAGAGGGGCCAAGCAATCTTGTCTTCAAACGAATTCTGTGGCACTGGGTTTTCTCTGCTCCGGTGAAAACCGTGAAGTCTCTCATGTTTTCTAGACATTCTTGGGCTACATGCAGTCCCCTTCTGGTCATTAGAATGTCCATTCCCTTTAGGAGTTCAAGTACATGCTTTATCCAGTTACAGCAGCTTCCCCTTCCCAGCCCAGCCCAGCTCTGCAGGCAGTGGGCTACCCTGGGGCTGGGGCTGTTCCTTCTTTATTTCCCCTCATCCTGTGTCCCCACCCAAACACCCCCTCTACACACACACACACACACACACACACACACACACACACTGCGGAGAGTCTGCTACAGAGCTGTGGGAAAAGCAAGGATGTTCTGAGTTCAGTAGCACATGTTTATGCTGACTGCTTGCTTGTGGGGGAATTTCTAGCTTCTTTAGAGAATTCTTGCCCTGATCCTTGGCTGTTTCTTACCTGTTGTTCCCATAATATGGATAAATCCCAGCCAGCCTCTTACCCCTTTCGCTCCCCACTGGGAACTCTCCAGGACCTCAGGCTTGTCTCTGACGCACTTCAGCACAGGATTCGACATCTTGCACTGTGGGCTGAAACATGTGGACCCAAATAAGGAAACACCCCTGAATGCTTTGCCCCAGCAAACTGGGTGCACACATCCATCCCTGCATGCCCTCCTGTCTGTCCACTCACCCATCCACAGTGGGCCATCTCCTCCTGCCCTTCGTACTTGCTCTGGGCAGTCAGGTGTCAGCCCACTGTGTCCACAAACTACAGGGATCATGCCTCAGACTCTCTAAGAGGGCCTGGTGAAAACCCTTAAAACCAGCCTGAGGGATGAGAAGGAGTATTTATAGCCACAATAGCCTTTCCCCAGAACCCTCTCTCTCAATCTCTATGTCCCAAACTCAATGTGGGTGAGGGTCTTAAAAAGCTATACAACTGGGTTTTTAAGTCTACCTTGAAATTTCTGCATGGAGATTTCATTGGTACACCATTTTACACCCAATGAATATACGGGATGTAACAGAACATGTGGCCAAAGTTAAAAGTTTGTCTGGACCCAGTCAACCTGCCAAAATGGTTTTACTTGGGGAGAGAGATGGAGTGCCTAACCATGGCCACAGGAATGAGAGCCTGGAGCCCAAGGGTAGGGCACCCCACAGTCCCTGCTGGGACGTGGGAGGCTCCAACAGCACCCATTGGGTAGATGTCACTGGAATGTGCAAAACATTTTCAAACATGACTCCTGTGGCACCAAGAGAAGTGATGTCATTGCATGCTCAGATGCTTCAGCTTTCTCTCCAACCAGCAAGGAGAGACAGGGGAGTTGAGATCCCCATCTAGATCCCCAGGCTTCTTGGGCTTTGTGACAGGGTGTGGAGATAGGCTGGGCTTTAGGATGGGGATAGTAGACTTCCTAATATTTTTTTTTAAGATTTTATTTTATTTATTTGACAGAGATCACAAGCAGGCAGAGAGGCAGGCAGAGAGAGAGGAGGAAGCAGGCTCCCTGCTGAGCAGAGAGCCCCATGCAGGGCTCGATCCCAGGACCCCGGGACCATGACCTGAGCCGAAGGCAGAGGCCCTAACCCACTGAGCCACCCAGGTACCCCTAGACTTCCTAATATTAAGGGCAGTTGAGAACTAGGTAATTCCTTGCAAAAAATGAGAGAGAAAGAAAGAGAGAGAGAAACATCTGTGTGTGCTTCCAAATGGATGAAATAAATCAATTGTTCTTTTTTTTTTTTTTTTTTTTTTTTTAGGAAGCAGGCTCCCTGCTGAGCAGAGAGCCCGATGCGGGGCTCGATCCCAGGACCCTGGGATCATGACCTGAGCTCAAGGCAAAGGCTTTAACCCACTGAGCCACCCAGGCGCCCCAAATCAATTGTTCTTTGAAATGCCATGCATAGTCTCACCCCAGGGCCTTAGCACTTGCTATTCCTTTTGTCTGAATGCTCTTCTTACAGCTATCCTTTGTTCCCCCACTTTCTGTTTGTTTGTTTAAAGATTCATTTATTTATTTAAGAGAGAGAGAGAGAGAGTGCTGGGGGTGGGGAGGCACAGAGGGAGAGAGAGAGAATCTCAAGAAGGTTAGGGAGCCCATTTGGGGGTTTGATCGTGTATCCCTGGGATCATGACCGGAGTGGCATGCTCAACCAACTGAGCCACCTAAGTGCCCCTCCCCACTTTCATTCTAGCCTCTTCTTAAATGTTACTGAACTAGAGAAAACTCCTCTGACCACTTATTTTAAGGAGTCATCCCACCGCAGTCAAGCCCTGTCTTCCCTGCTGTATCTTTCTCCAGAGCATACATGATCACATGCATTTTCGTTTCTTTTCCTATCTCCCACTGAAGAACACAAGTTCCATGACAGCTTGGACTTTGTTTTGTTCATTGCCTTGGCTCAGTCCCAAACATTGCCTGGCACATGGGAGGTACTCCAATGCTTATAGAATGAATGATTGGACCCACATCTCCCTGTTCTTTGGTTCTAGCTCTTGGACTGTTTTTCTACTTCACCAACTCATTTTTCTGCAGTGGCCAAACCACTGATCTCCACCTCCCTTAAAAAATATTGCAATCCTGTTTTCCACCTAAAATCCATCTCTTCTGACCTTAGGGGAGGTTTTCTTTTGAATAATTTAATGTCCTTCGGGATTTTTTTTAATGCATTCTTTTTTTTTTTTTTAAGATTTTATTTATTTATTTGACAGACAGAGATCACAAGTAGGCAGAGAGGAAGGCAGAGAGAGAGGAAGGGAATCTCCCCGCTGAGCAGAGAGCCCAATGTGGGGCTCGATACCAGGACCCTGGGATCACGACCCGAGCTGAAGGCAGAGGCTTTAACCCACTGAGCCACCCAGGCACCCCTGTTAGTACATTCTTAAGTGTTTGATTTCTTGCAATACATCTATTTCATGGGGAGAGATACCTCTTCTCTGTTTTCTCAGATTATTTGTCCTTTCTTGACCTCCTGCATCTCTGCATGTACACTGATGACTTTTCTGTGTTGGTCATTCTTTCAGAATGTAGTTGTTTATTATTAATACTGAAAGTTGAGATGAGCTTTGTTTTCAGTATCAAATGGAGAAAAAAGTAGTGATGTATGTTATTATAGAAACTATAAGGTTTTTGTGAAAACCACTAAGAGCAAAACTAAGGTAAATGACAATCTAGGGGAATATTTTCAATTTACATGAGCTCTACTATATAAAGAGCTCTTAAAATCAATTAGAAAAAAATACTCTAAGAGGAAAATAAAGGAGACATTTAATTCAAAAAGAAGAAAAACATAGAGGCTTAATCTTAGCATTAATCAACAAAATAAAGATTAAAGTAACCATGTGATAGTATCTTTCCTAAGATATAAAGAAAAATAGTATCTTTCTTAATAATAAAGAATCATATCCCTTTATAGCAATGACTGGAGAACTTTCATTTATTTCTGCGAGGAAAATAATTTACTGCAAGTTCCCCTGAAAGGGCAGTTCTTCTCTATGAATCTGGAATCCTAAAGAAAATGCATATGGCATCTGACACAGTAGTGTTTGCTCTGGTTTAGGGTTAGGGCAGCATTCCAGGCTGTATGCTGAGTCCGTGATGAGGTCTGGTTTGGGGACACCTGCCTCAAGCACTATAACACAGGTGCCCTTCTAACAAGGTCTGTGTGGAGGCATGGGCAGGCCAGACTCTCTGAGCAAATCCCGATGGACCATGTTAAGGCTGAGCCACTTATAATCACATCTAAGACCCCAGGCTCCACCCTAATTTCCCTTTCTGTATTTATCATCTTTGCCCCCCAACACACACCACATATGTACTTGTCATCTCCAGAGGGCTAATTTAGAAACTAAAATAAAAACAAAGGAATACACAGCAAGTGTTTATTATAATGAGAATGAATTTTATTTGCTTCCATAAGTATTCATTACAAATACAAGCATTCTTGAAATATTCAAAATATTCCATGCATATTCCCCTATAGTTGGAGAAGCATATGCCAATCAGACAGACTGAACCTAGGGGAGAGGTTGTTAATATATATCACCCCTTCTTTCATAGTCTGTGTTTTGAACCAATGAGATGAAGAAAGAAATGCCAGGCGAGAGATGAGAATATTAGCCTTATCAATGACCGAAGCTCAATGGAGATATGGCTTGAGATCAGGCAGGTGGGCTCCTAATACTTTGCCACTGAATTAGTAGAGCCATGAGCAGAGCTAGACACCCGCAGGATGTCACCTTTAGGCGATGGCTCTGACTTCAGGGCAGGTCTACAGACCAGAGCACTTCTCTGCAGACAATCAAAAAGGGTCAAGAAGTGGGGTGAGAAGAACCTGGCTGAAGTGCCCAGATCACTCCCCAGGAGTCACCCAGGAGCCACTGCTCCTCTTTCTTCTAGAGAGATGTGTGAGTGACAGATGAGGAAGAAGGGGTTAGTGGTTCTCAGTCTTAGCCTACTTGCACATTAGAATCACCTGGTCTCCCTAAAAGACACAGATGCCAACACACTACCGACTGCATGAATGGAGGTAAAAACAAGTAACCTGCATTTTCAAAGCCCCCAGGGGATTCTGATGTGCAGTCAGAATTGAGAATCCCTGCTCAGGCTAACGCCCACCCTATGAGGAAGACTCAGGTGTGGGGACCCAGTGCCTCAGGGTGAGTGGGGCACCTGGGGAAAGAGGGACCTGGTGGTGGTCCTGGAAATGACTCTGGGGGTTCTGTTATTCGTTCTTCCTACCACCCACAGATGATCCAACCAGGACCATCAACCTTCTGAACTTTCTATGGATCAGGCCAGTGACATCCTCACCAGATGTCCTGACTTTATTCCTCCAACCCTGTGGCGCCCCCTGCAAGCCTGGGGGATGGAAGTACACACCAAGAGCAGGAGCAAAGATAGGGAGAAGTCACTCGGAGCACAGATATTTTTCCAACTCATTCAAGTCCAGGTGGCAGCAAGTCCAGTCACGTCCTGACTCCTGATGCTAACACGTCACAGGAAGAGAGACACGGACCATTCCTTCCACCTCTGCAGAGCTTCCTCAGAAATTCTACCCAGACTTCCAGTCAACAGGTTCTTGAGGCTGCTCCTGGATGTTTCCTAATCACACACAACTTCAATTAAAAGGAAGTAAATGCAAAGACATCACTGTTGGACAAACTGTGGGTTAGAAATATAAAACGGATGCTGATTTGGGCAAGGAAAATGAGAATCATTTTGAGGCATTAACCATGAAACAAAGGTTTTTCATCCGAATAACTTGTTGCCACCAAAACAAACAAATATTTAAAGCTGATTCATACTAAATATTCACGTACCTGTGGATCAGGGTTCATAGTCACACACTTCACTCATGTATGCAAACATACCTAGGGCTCAAGGGCTCATTTGCGTCACTGTCTTCTATGGATGTGAAACCCTCCTCCGGGACCCAAGAGATAGCAGGGCAAGGAGGCTGGACCAAGCATGCCAGTTTCCTGCTGAAGGGGGTGCCGGGCTCCTTTTCTGCAATTCTCCCCCTTCCCACCCCCATCACCCCAGCAAGATTTCACCTGCGTAGAGAGGAGAGTGGACTTTGCCTCCCAGCATGGGAATGGGAAGGGCTTGAATCCCTGTTGGTCCCTGTGCTGTCCTTGGGTGTTGTTCTCCAGGCGCACAGGTGTCCTCTCCACCCTGCTCTGGGCCCTGCAAAGCTGGACCACATGGACCTCATCCATTGGTTTCCATGTCCTGTGGTGACCAGTTGGGTTCAGCAAATGGGTATGTTAGCAAGAGGCAGAGAGAAGGAGGAGCATGCCCCTGGTTCCTTCCCTTTGGAGTCCCTGAGGACTACCTTGTCCCTTGACTAACTGTCTCATCTCCTGGAAGGCAGCTTCCTCTGTGCAGCCCTCCCATGTCTCTGGGTTTAGGAAGTTCTCCCTCTCCCTGCCCAGGGCTCTGCCCTGTCACCTGTGGTCCCCTGCCTTCAGACACACTTTGGAGATTGCTCCTCTATCTCTACATCAGATAACCCCCTTTTTAAATTTAAATTCAATTAGCCAACTTATAGTATATGATTAGTTTCAGATCTACATCAAATATCCTAACTCAAGTGTACCCTGTTTCCAGAAAGAATTCTGATGGAGGCTTGGATCCCTCTCAGACCTCTGAGTGATGCTCTGGTCCTGTTTGGGCACTTCTGGCCCTGCTGTGAAAGCCTGAGGCTCCCTAGGCACAGCCAGGAACCTTCTGGTCCTACACTGGTTCTCACTGGAGCTGCAGGTCCTCAGGGTATAAGGCACCTCCAGCAGCCTTGCAACAGGGGCAGTCCCCAAGCCTATGGGACCTTCCAGAAACCCCACCTTCCTTCTTCTAGATGCCTTTGGTGCATAGTTTCTGCCCCTGGCTGGTCTCCTTGAGCTCCAAACAGGAAATGAGACAAAAGACACCCTGCTTTCTTCTTTACTTCTTGTTTTTCTAGGGCTATTATAATTTACTATCCCTAGACCACTCAACCCTGGAGGAGTCAGGATTCTGGCTTTGACCTCTTTACCCTCGTCCCCTCTGCCTCCTTTCCCCTCCCATTTTGAAGGTTCTTCACCCCTTCATTCCCCATGGGGACCTCCTCCAAGTCAAATGCATCTCCTTTCCTATCCCGTGAACCTTTTTGCTCCAGCGTGCTCACCATCCTCTTCTTAGGGGCCTTAGACCACGTGGCTGAGTCTTAGGACTGATGAGGTATAAGAGAGAAACATAATACTGAAAATTTCCCCATTATACCAGGATAGGCTCAGAAATTCATACTTGGCAAACATTTGGGGGATATAACCTCTTGAAGACTTCAAGCTATCGTAGTGGTATAAGCCCTCCTAAGAAGGTAACTCAGGAAAAAGGGAAAGACATGTACTGCAGGACTTATCAGAGCATTTTCTTCTCTGCCGTGTTTTAAGACCATCTTAGGAGGTACACAGTATGCCTCCTTCCTCATGAGGTTTGACCAGAGATCTTTTTCCCACAGAACATATCACAGGGCCAAACACAGGGGAAAGCAGTGTTCTGATAAGATTACATTTTGAATGTCAAAGTTCAAAACCATTTCAGAAGATAAGGGCAAGCTAAATGCATTTCTCTATAGCAAAGGGCAGATGAGAAATGGAGTGACAGGAAGCTTTCAGGCTGAGAGCACAAAACACAAAAGCATAGAAGGACAAGAAATGGATTAATCCACTTATTAAAATACCAAGGTTCTCCCTGGCATGCTACTTACAAAAATATATCCCCAAGGGGGGAAAAAGGGAGATAAAAAATAAAAGCATGAGCAAATATACAAGTGAATGTTAGCACATAAAGGAAAAGAAATAAGGTTGCAGAGAAATTGAATTCCAAGCAAACATTATTTCATGGGAGCAAATAGGGCCATTTTTAATGGACATAAAACCCAATCCAATGTGAGAGGATAATGGTGTTAGAGATTTATATATACACTGACTCAAAACTGATAAGGCAAAAATTATTATAATCACAAAAGACATTTAACAGAAAAGCACTGACAAGATTTTAAAGCAATATTGTCATTCCAAGAGAGAGAAAATGCACACAAAATGTATATGAGCATAGGAGACTTGATCAATGTAATTAATAAGGAGAAATGAATAGATATGTTATAATTTTTCTAAAATAAATAAGAGTTCTTCCTTATTTTGTGTCCATGAAAATTTAGAAAATTTGTCATGTTTGCTCTGACAGATCTCATACATTTCCTAAACTAGAAACTGCTCAAACACATTTTTGAACACAGTACAATGAACTTGAACATTAATAAATGTGTTCAAAAGACAGTACCAAAATCACTCAGAAACTTAAAAATAAATAAAAATGAAAATTGTCTAAAAACTGGTAGGACTAAGAAGTAAATGAAAATATCCAATGGTCAGTTACTCAGATGAGACTAGAAGTGAGATCACAGTATTTCAAAACACATATGCCACCACCAGTAAGGTCATCAGAGAGAAACGTACACTTTAAAAAAAAAAAAAAAAAGAAG
Source organism: Mustela erminea (assembly GCF_009829155.1). Classification (NCBI taxonomy): domain Eukaryota; kingdom Metazoa; phylum Chordata; class Mammalia; order Carnivora; family Mustelidae; genus Mustela; species Mustela erminea. The sequence continues at coordinate 41,049,914 of NC_045621.1, read as the reverse complement.
AAGAATAAAAAGTACAGGTACTAATATTCACCTCAGGCTTCACTTTTTTATTTTGTTTTTAAATAAAATTAGTCATAAAGAAACCTGAGCAGAGGAATAACAGAAATATGGCAGCAATTAACCGGCAAAAAGAATGCAATCCGCAAATACAGCTAAAAGTTGCTTCCTTTCCTAATTAGTAAGATAGCCAAACTTTTGTTAAATCTAATTTTTAAAATTCCAAAATGTAAGGAAATAAAATTAGGAATTTGTAAGTTGTTATAAGAAAAAATACGACACCATTTCTCAGCAAAACAAGTCTACTTCATCAAACTGTGTACTAATAAATTGAAAATGTTAATAAGAAGAAATATTTTGTGCAAAATTTTTAAATAATAGAAGCTTTTAAACAAGAGTGCCAATAACTAAAAAATACTCTAGAAGTTTTCAAATAATTACTCCTTAAAGCTCTGATTTCAGGTATCTTTTTAAGCAAATTGTACTGAAAATGTAATAGAATATGCATTTTTGCAATTTTTATACCTGATTTCTACATGTGACTAACACAGCACAGGTATGGCAATTTGTAAATCAGTCTCATATTTAACTAGAATGTAAAGATCCTAATTAAAATCCTACCATACCCCTTTGTACTAAATCTGAACATACACAGAAATATAGAATTTATATCCAGGAATGGAAAGGTGCTATAATATTTAAATAATACATCATATTGATATTTTTTAAAAGAAAGATATATAAGCATCTCAAAGGTTTTGCAAGTGCTTTAATACAGTTCTGTTCCTTTTTCAGATATAACTCTTTGAAACCAGAACAGAAAGAATTCTCGCCTCACGGATTAAGGATAGTTATTCTAAAAATGGTCATCATTGGAGTCAGTGATTCACTTGGGGTACTCAACGAAACTGGGAAGGGGGGCAGGAATGGGGATTATGACAATGGCTGCTAATTTATTCACTTATCCAACAAATACTCATTGCAGGCCTGTGCTAGGCTCCAGGTGTTGTAGGTGTTGGAGACAGTTTAGGCTCCCCATGGTCATGTGATTATTATGATCGTTTCTATGAATGTTGCTGTTACAAATATCAGCCATGGCTATGGTTGTTGCCATGAATGGTGCTGTTACAATTATATCAGCTTCACCTCTCCCATGCCCAAGTGCAGGACAAAGAAGTATGTGTCAGCAGGGAATTCACCCAAACATGTGGACAAAATCAACACCTGAAAGAGTTTTCTTGTATACCCAAAATTCCAAGGGAGAAGACATGGTAGCAGAAGGATCCCATTCACAATAGTAACACAAAATATCCCACAAAATACCTGGAAATCATCTTGAAGACTAACAAAAGCCACACTGAGAGCCATAAGAGAAACTTGCAGAAGGGAAGGAAGAGTGGGGATTCTGTACCCTGCTAAGGCAGACTATGGTAAAAATGGCATTTTCCTCCAAGTTAATTTTTAAGTGTAGACAATTTCAAAAAATAACCCAAAGAGAGGTGAGATGTGGTTTTTGTTTATTTATTTTAGAATAGGGAATGGGGATTCTAACATTTTTTTTTCCCCAGAAAAATAAGCAGACAAAAGTAGCAAGTAAACATTGAAAAACAAACAAACAAGAAAAAACCACCATGGTGGGAAAGAGCAGGTTCATTGAATGTGAAGACACAGTAGGAGCAAACACTCACACATTCATGAATTTGATGGATGTTGATTGCGCCTTGTTGGGTGGCTGATGCTGTCATGACCATGACAGGGTAAAGGAAGAGAATCTGTCCCGGCTCTCCTGGAGCTTGTGAGCCAGTGTCAGCTTACATCCAGCACTGGTAAAGACCATGAAGAACAGGGTGCAAGTTAAGAGGGTAGAGAGTGACTGAAGGCTTAGGAAAGAACTCTTCTGGATTGGATTTCTGAGGAGGTGACTTTGAGCAGAGACTCCAATGAAGAGTCGATGGGAACAAACATATGTTGGGGAGAGTTGAGCTCAGGTGGAGGGGACAACACATGCTAAGGATGAGGGAGAACTTGACGGGTCTGAAGAAGAGCAAGGATAAGGAGATCTGTAGGCGCTGAGGTTGGGAGGTGACCAGCAAGTCATCAGTGGGCTTCAGGGGTGCTGCTGGGCATGGGCCCAGTTTCCCCAGGACAGTTCTGGTTTATGCTTGCTGGCCCTATGTAATTGATAGTGCCTCATTTCATCCTCAAGGTCTGTTTTTTCTCCTTATTCAATTCAAGCATGAAAGGTAAAATATTGAAGCCTATAGAAGAAATCATGGGAAAAATATTTCATGGTATTGAACAATGATTTCCTAATTGGAATACAGAAAGGGATGACCCTAAAGGACTTCATTAAGATAATGTGTTCATCAAATGACTCTAGTGATAAGCCTGGACTATCTTGTGCTTTAAAGCAAGGAAGTGTTCAAAGACTGATCCCATGCATAACATGCCCTAACTGGCATGAAGGACTTCCCATTGGTTAAATTTCGGATGAATTGATTCTCCAAAAGAATAATGACAAAATGAATAACACATTGAATGTAAAGCAAATACAGGAGTCCCCAGTGTGCTAATAAATACAGATGAATGAAATGCAAAGGAAAGAAGGAAAGGCTTTTTTTTGTTTTGTTTTTTAATGACAACTAACAAGTGTAGAAGGCATCATAGAGTTGGAAAATCTCTATCTTGCGACTACCACAGAGGTAATTATTTCAGACAAGAACTTGGGTGAATGTTTGTTGCAGGACCTGGTATCAACAATGTATCATTTCTCCAGAGAATACATATTAATTACATAGGAGGAAAAGGTAACTTTATAGTGGAGAAATTGGGTATAGGGGTGCCTAGGTGGCTCAGTCAGTTAAGCATCTGCCTTCAGCTCAGGTCATGATCTCAGGGTCTTGGGTTGGAGCCCCACACCAGACTCCTCTTCACCGGGAAGTCTGCTTCTCCCTCTCCCTCTACCCTTCCCTCTGCTTGTGATCTCTCGTGCGCTCCTCTCTCAAATGAATTTTTAAAAAACACCTTTTTTAAAATTCAATTTTATTTTTTCAGTGTTCCAAAATTCATTGTTTATGCACCATACTCAGTGCTCCTTGCAATACATGCCCTCCTTAATACCCACCACCAGGCTCACCCATTCCCTTACCCCCCTCCCTCTAAAACCCTGAGTGTTTCTCAGGGTCCAAGTCTCTCATGGTTCATCTTCTCCTCCAATTTACCCCAATTCACTTTTCCTTTCCTTCTCCTAATGTCTTCTGTATTATTCCTTATGTTATACAAATAAGTGAAACCATACAACTGACTTTCTCTGCTTGACTTACTTTACTCAGCATAATCTCCCCTGTTCCATCCATGTCAATGCAAATGGTAGGTATTCATCCTTTCTGATGGCTGAGTAATAGTCCATTGTATATATAGACCACACCTTCTTTAACCATTCATCTGTTGAAGGGGATCTTGGCTCTTACCACAGTCTGGACATTAAAATAGGAAAAAATATCCAGTGGAAAAAAGACAGTCTCTTCAATAAATAGTGCTGGGGAAATTGGACAGCTATGTATAGAAGAATGAAACTCGACTATTCTCTTACACCGTACAAATATAAACTCAAAATGGATGAAAGACCTCAATGTGAGACAGGAATCCATCAAAATCCTAGAGGAGAACATAGGCAGTAATCTCTTCAACATCGGTCACAGCAACTTCTTTCAAGACACATCTCCAAAGGCAAAGGAAACATAAGCAAAAATGAACTTTGGGGACTTCATCAAGATAAAAAGCTTCTGCACAGCAAAGGAAACAGTCAACAAAACAAAGAGGCAGCCCCTGGAATGGGTGGAAACACCAGTGGGTTTATGCTGCTAAAATCTACCAGGCTATCCACTTTTTATTTATTTATGTTTTCTTCTATATATTATTCTATCTATATATTCTATCTATTTACATATTTAATGTATATAAAACATTAAAAAGTTTTTCCCAAAAGAAAAGCAAACATAATAGTCTCCTTTTGCAAAAACAAAAACAAAACCAAAAAACAAACTAAACAAACTCTTAGGAAGCTTTCATTTCAAACTCAAAAGAAGAGAAAGAGAGGGAGCTTGCCAGCTTACTTCACTCTCACTCATTTCCTGAAGTACCGCCTGAATAATCCCTGTTATTAGCGCTGGAATTGAGAAAAGGTGAGTCACACTGATTAATGCAGCATAGTTTTGAGAGGAGCCTTGAGAAATTCCCACATGAATAGGAGCTGCAATTAGTCACTGACTATTAAAGCAGTAAGTGTTTGAATTAGTAGCCAACAAAATAAAACACAACCTATTAAAACATGTTTTTGAGCAGAAAATTTATATTTCAGACTGTGTTCCAGACAAAACAAGTGTGTCATCTGCTGCACCAACAAAGGTACCACTGAGCGTGTCCACAAGGATGCCAAGCCCGTCACAACTGTGCTGGCAGCACCAGCCTACTACACACAGGAATCTCGGCATTTCAGCCTTAAGATTTGTGATTATAATACAATGGATTACTTAAAAATAAAAACAAAAACAAAACAAAACAAAATACAAACAAACTTCTATAAACATCCTATAGTTTGATTTTTTTTTTCCCTTTGCATGGGAAGCTAATGACAGCAGAAAGTATTAATTTGTCACAAAAGCATGGATCTATTGACCTGAGAAGAAGACAGTGTGGAGTTTAAAAACATTCCCTCCCAAAATAAGACCATCAGCCTGGTCTTGCCATTGTGTTCTACAGTTGAAAGAAAGATATGAAGGCTGAGCAGTGCTGTCTAGGAAGGTCACCCCAAATCCAGCTGAGCAGCTGGATGGGTGGGTCCCCCAGGGTGAGGTCCCCTCCTTGTCCAGAATCTCAGTAGTCAGTATACCCAGAGCTACAAAGCCTCATACTAACCAACATCAGCAAAATCTAGAGTATGCTCAAGAACACCAACCTATAAATTCACAAGGAGGAACACAGAATCAACTTCATGAAGTTGGATACATTTATGGTCATCCTACCAACAAGTCTACAGGAGAAAGCAAAATGTAAAAAGAAAGTTACTTTGTGAGCTTGAAACCAAAATAAAAGGAACTCACTGGATATTCTTAATGACTAAAATTTTTTTTAAAAATTGTAACAACCAGGAGAACAGAGAGATGTATAATGGACACAAGTTCCCCCTTAAGAGGGCAGAATTCAGAAACGATGGTTTTGGACCTCGGTTTTGCCTCTTCCTGTTTACCTGACCTGAAGTAAAATCACTTGATTTACATGAACCTCAAGTCCTGATCCATGAGATGTGGATGTTAGTACCTATTTCTAGGATAGCAGGGAAGATTAAGGAGACAATATATGTGATCGTGCCATATGCATGTAAAATACAATCATTTCCATCTGCTCTGTCCCCAGCCGCTTCTCAGGACCTGAAGCTCTCACTTGGAGGCTGGATCCCACAAAGGTCCTTTACACCAGCTCCAGAGAGTAGGATGATTTGAATCAGTGTTATTCCAGTGAACAAGATCCGCTCCAGGGTGTGAGGCTCTTCCCCAGGGTACACATAGATCATAAAGTTCTTTCTGGTCTTCCTTCAGTGCTTTCTGTTCTATTCCTTGATAGCAAACTTCCCACATGGTTCCTGGATTTACTCCTATTTCTTTGTTAAGTTGGTTTGCAGATTCCTGTTCCCCTTGCCTGGATCTTGACGGCCTTTCTATACCTTACCAGTTCCTTCTTCCTAGGGTCCCACTGGACTTTCTTGCCTTTCCCCCAAGTCAGTGCCTGGGCTTCTACCCCGTGTTGGAATTCCCTGGAAACAGATACAATACGTCCTGCAGTATGGCTTGACGTGCCTGGAGGTCAACATTAACTCTGCTCAAGCCCAAGTTTGCTATGTATCAGGTAACTGTAGCCTTAATTCTGAATACTATCAATTACAGCATGCGGTGACAGGTGTTTATTTAGCTCCCGAGCCTGTGAGTTGGCTGGAGGTCAGCTAATCGAGGCTTGGTGTGGCTGGAGATAACACTGTTCTATGTGTCCGTCATCTTCCTTCCAGGAGCAGCAGAAACACAGATGCAAGTAAATCACCTGTGCTCCATGCCTACTGCATCCAGTCTGTTAACATCCCATTGGCCAAAGCGAATCACATGGCTGGGCTCATCATGAAGGCATGGGGAAGTGGCCCTGCCCACAGTGGGTGGACACTGAGAACTTACTTTGCAAAAAGAATGGATATGAGAAACAACAGGGTACCCCAGCTTATCCTTACCTTTGTCAGAGGCTGGTTCAGATGTTCTCGTGTCTGTCTAGTCCTAGACTTAATCTAGTCTAGCCCTAGACTTAATCACTTAATTTAATTTAAAGCCAATTTGATTAATTTAATCATTTAATCCCAAATGTCCGTGCCACCTCAACAAAGATTCTTTGCTTGATCAAACTTCAGTCAGGCTCCTGAACCCATCTGCGCATTGCCTTGTAAAACCTAGTTTTAACAAGAACACTGCTTAGGGAGGTTGACTAGAACCACCTACCTGGATATCTGATCAGAAGCCTCATCCTCCACCAGCCCCCAGGTGATAGGTATCTGGTCACTATGGCCCATCTTCAGCAAGAATCAGTAGGTGTGTTTAGCCAGAATCCCCGTTACTCCTGATGTGTCCTCTTAGTAATTTTCCATCCACTAATCCTCACCCTGTTCCCTGGCTGTAACTCCTCACTTACCCGTGCTGTATTTGCAGATGAGCCAAATCTCTCTCTCACTGCAAAACCGCATCACAACCATCTCTGTGTTCATCATAGCAGTCTGAATGGAGACTGCCTTTCCATGTGTAACAGGTGTCACTGGACCTATTTCATTCTTTATCACCCCTTTTCTTCCCTGTATGTCCACACTTCAATTCTGCCGCTTCTACTTATGCTCACATCTCTCCTCAGAGACTTCCAAGACCCCCCCCAAATAAGTGGGGTCCTCCTATTTCCTTCTGTCATGGTGCTCTGAAGTTTCCCTTCTTGGCACTTCTTTCTGAGTGTGAGCGGAAGTAAGTCCTGAAACCATAAATACTGAGAGCCTCCAAAGACCTGAGGATTCTCTGGTCCAAGTTTCGGTTAGTAGTCGTTCGGATAACGTCTCTGCAGATGAAGGCCACACTTGTCCTGAACCAGCCAAATCCTTCAACAAGAGATGCAAGCGGCCAATAAGCACTTGGAGAAATGCAAAAAGTAAAACAAAATGTAAAAGGAAGAAATGAAAAGTTAAGTGTGTATGCATACGTATGTAAATGAATGTATGTATGTATGTATGTAAGTATACATATGGGACTTAGATGTATATATGCAAATTTTGTCGGCTATAATTGTTCTAGGCCCTGAAACAAAAAAGCACATTTGGAGCTTCATAGAAAACATCTAGCAACACTGATGAATAGTATGAATCAGAAGTGTAGCTAGGATAGTCCCACAACATGGTACTCTGGTTAGTTGTTTCTGATTACTTTATTTTGACTGCAAGAGCATGCTAGTTTCAGCTCACTGGTGCTATTTCTTCCCAATGATTAGTTTGGAAAAACTGAGCTGAGAGCAGCGTGCACAGACTCAGCTGACAGGAAACAAGGCTAACGATCCATTGTCGCTAAGAAACATCACCCTTAAAAGAGCAACAAATTACCCGTGTGCTTCTGGAAGCTGGGTCCAGGTGTTCCAACAGGGATCAGTAAAAGGGAACCCAGACTGTGGTGGAGGAAAGAGGTAGCCATGGTGAGCATGGACATGGATCTCTGTAGCAAAGGTGTATGAGAGGAGTAAGATAATAAAAACTGACTTTGGAAACCCATTGAATAAAATCAGTATAAATTCAGAAACTACCTAAAGATGAAGCTACCTGCCATCTTCAAGCCATGGCCAATAGACCTGAGTTTTCTGAGGTAACTGTGCAGCCTTGACCAAGCAATCAATAAGCAGTAATGCCTATTGGCTTTGGGGGCAATGGTGTTTTGCAGGGAGTGTCATAGCTACTATTGTTTTCACTGCAGCCTAGCTGGAGGTGATGCACCCTTTCCAAGAGAGAGACCCTCCTTCTCCACAGGGAAACTAAAGCTGAGAGAGGTTGCCATCAGCGGTCTCCAGTCAGAGGCAGAAAGGTGATATATCTATAGTTATGTTCACTAAGACTGCCTGGAATTCGCAAGTCTTTCATTTATGCCAACAAATCAAGATTTGGACCTCAAAGTTTGAGGTTTAGACAGGTGCATAAGAAGTAGCCAAGGCTTAGCAGAAAGAGGTCAGACATCTCAATAAACAGAAGTCAGACATCCTTGCAGGACAGAGTGAGCCAGAGCAGGCTGGACCCCACAGGAGAGGATTCTGGAGCCCAGAAGAGAGGACGCAGGTCAACACAACTGTGCTCTTAACCGGGCTGGCCCCGCGGCCACCACACTCTCAGCGCAGTCGAGCTGCGGAACCCGAGCTCAGGCCATCGGTTCTTGATGCATCTCAGGCTTGCACACGCAGGAATTCTAGGTGGTTGTCACATCAACATATTCCATTATTCTTAAAGCAATCTTATCTTCATAAAGATATCTAGAGTTGTTGTTGTTGTTAATCCTTAGGTATTGCTGTCTGTAAATAGCTGCATTGCGTGGAACTACTTCCTAGCTCTTGTCACCATTTCCCGACCCCCGCTGTGCAAAACCAGGCGCTGCTTAAGTTTTCCATTCTAAAGGAAGAAGGAAAGAACAGAGGAAGGGAGGGAGGCGGGGAAGGAGAGAGGAAGGAAGGAAAAGAAATGATAGTGAACTAATTAATAATGAGCTGATTTTAATTTTAAAAGTGTGTGTATGCATGTGTGTCAGTGTGATTCTATCATTGTCAGTATGGCATCACTGGGATTCTACCATCCATCAAATTCATCCTAAGAAACACCTTTGTGGCAGAGTAGTGTGGAGCTGATCTAGAGAGCTACGACAGAACTCTGAGTTAATTTCCTCTTGTCTTTATCTATGGGATGCAGTTGCTGCAGCAAATTTCTTTCAGCAAAATTACCTTCAAAGTGTTTCTGAAATGCCTTTAACTGTCCTTTGCATTTAAATATATATATATTTATATATATACACATAATATATACATATATATTTTTATATATATATGTATTTAACAATCAGCATCAGAATACTAACCTTATAGATTTAGAAAGCTAAGTTCTTTAGAAATCATTGTGATAGAAATAATTTGTGTGTGTGCAGTCCATGCCTCAGAGCCCAAAGTGTTCCACACACTTCACTGTGCATAGTTTTGGGATCGAGAACCGCCTCCCACCACATCCCAGTCTCCTGTCCTTCTACCCTGTTTTGAGCATTTCGTTCAAACCTCTCACCACTTTCTCCTGCATGTGTTCAGTTCTCTGAGGTTCCACGACAATCCTGCCCTAATTCTGTGCACTCCGGGAACACTCCTGACCATGTCCAAAGCACAATAGCCACCAAACCTACATATTTAACTTCTTATTTCCTTTTATATGCCAATTACTGGAGCCGGCTCTCTGCCTAAGCAACCCAGTTCACCTGCCACACCAAGCAATACATGTCCAACTTCAAGTTGAAAGTCACTGCTTATGCTAGCTACTCTCTGCAAAAACCACTGTTTCCTGCCCTGATCAACAGCACCTACGTGTCTGGCATTCACTGGAAACTGAGAATTGTACTGAATCTCCTCTCTCTCCCTCGCCTCCCTACAACCCCACTACTGCTGTCCCGTGACTCTTGATGCATCCTCTAAGACCATGAGAATTATAAGGCATCGTTCTGTTGAGGTCCCAACTTTGTCTCTTCCCCTTCAATCTATCCTCCATGTTGCTCCCAGGTTCATTCCTAAAAATCCATGTGCTTTTGTTTTATTCCCTTGCTTCAAGCCCTCCACACCACCTACAAGCTGAAGTTCTACTCCCACCTGCTCTCTAGTCTGGGATGGTCCTTCTGGACTCATTGCTTACTGCTCCCAGACACACCAGACCCTCCCAGTCAACCTGACATGCATGGAACTCCTCCAACAGGAATGTTCTTTAGGTCTCTGTGCCTTTGCATGTGCTGGTCCTCTTGCCCCCCAGTTCCCTTCCCTCCTTCCTCACTGCAAGCCCCACCTCATTCTTGCCGAGGTTCGCTTCAGGGCAGCTTTTTCTGGTCTTGTCAAGTGCTCCTCTCTCTGCCCCTCATTTGGGTATCTATTTCAACCTACTGTGTGATTTTTTTGTTGTTGTTTATGCGTTTGCTCCCCTCACAGAGTATGAACCCCTCAATGTCTTCATTAGCACAATCTCTGGAATGTTGCAGAATGAGAACATGCACAAATGTCTGATAACTTCATTTTACTATCCATGGTTTCATAGGGAAAGCAATGAGGGACATTAGAATTAGGTGCATTCCTAATGGTGGAAAAAAATGCCAAAGTCGGTGTAATACAAAATTAAGCCAACCAAGCACACCTGGGCTGAACAGTGTCCCCCCAAATTCATATCTACTCAAAATCTCAGAAGGTGAGCTTGTTTGGAAATAAACTTGCTGCAGATATAATCAGTTAAGAAGAGGTCATACTAGAGTAAGGTGGTCCATGTCCTTGGTCCATGGTCCTTAGTCCATGATGACTGGGATCTTTATGAGAAAAGGAGAAGAAACCCAGATACGCAGGGAGATGCAATGTGACAAGAGAGACAGAGATGGGACAGGTGCATCTATAAGCCAAGAGATGCCAAGGATTGCCAGCAATGCCAGTAGCTGAGAGAGAGGCCAGGCACAGCTTCTCTCTCGAAGTTTCAGGATGAGTTTGGCCCGCTCTGACCTTGATGTCAGACTTCTGGTCTCTGGACCTGGGAGAGAGAAAATTTCCATTGTGTGAGCCACTCATTTGTGGTACTTCTCTGTGGCAGCCCTGGGGAACTGATTGTCCACACTAGCCGGAGTTCCAGCAATGCCTGCGAGGAGGAAGGTTATGGGACACCAGTGAGCCGCTCTCAGTCTTCGTGCTGGGAGCAAGGGGCTTTACAAAACAAAGGATCTGCATGAAATGTTCCATGTTAACTCTAGCCTCCTTCTTCCTTTCCACAAAAGCCCTCAATGCAGCAGTGGTGCTTGAGAACACACCTAACAGAGAAGCTGTCACATCGGGGCTGGAACAAGTGACAAATAAACACAATGGCAAAGACTGGGGGCCAAGACCAGAGTCACTTCTCTTCTTTTCCTCTTTGATTGATTGCTCAGACAAGGTGGTCCTTTAAACAGCCCCGAGATTCTAAGTCATCTACGGGGCCATTTTAGCTCTAAATCCAGCCCAGCTCAGAAAGGGGAGGAGGAGGGGGAAGGGCAGCAAGCAGGTTGGGAGCAGGGCTGGGGAGGGGTAGGGATGACCCCTAGAGCCTGCAAGAGTGGGCTTTCTGGGGCCTCAGCAATGAAGAAACATCCAGGACCAATGTCTGGTCCACCTCTCAGCTCTCTGTTGGTATCTATCAGCGGATGTTTATCTGTTCAGAAGCAAATGCTAAACTGGGCTTTTAAAAGTGATTATTTTGACTTTGAATGTACATAAATATGTGATAGGGCAAGATCCACCCTTTATATTCTATTTCTAAAAGTGACAACAGTGAGCCAGAAAGCTCCCAGGAAAGAAAATGGCCCTGTGGGATTTCTGTTTGAGTCAGATAATGCTGGTGGCCTTGGCTATTCATGTACTTTAAAAAAATTTTTAATTTAATTTAATTTTTTTTCCGTGTTCCAAGATTCATTGTTTATGCACCACACCCAGTGCTCCATGCAATCCATGCCCTCCTTAATACCCAGCACCAGGCTCACCTCTCCCCGCCAACAACCCCCTCCAAAACCCTCAGTTTGTTTCTCAGAGTCTACAGTCTCTCATGCTTTGTCTCCCCCTGCCTACCGATTTCCCCCAACTCACTTCTCCTCTCCATCTCCCAATGTCTATTCATGTACTTTTAATCACTCAAGCACATGTTTCAGTATAGGCGTATATGCTGGGAAAACCACCTACAATGTGGGTTGGCAATGCCTTGAATCGACAGGTTCACTTAGAGAGAAACGACATCTCTGCAACTCTGAGTTATCCTCTGTGAGAATGTGGAGTCCCTCTCCATTTGTCTAGACTGCTTCCCCTTTTACTGAAGTCTGAGCCTCAGAAATTTTCTATAGTGTTCTTCATTAAGTCTGAAATACTTATCAATGTTTTTATGCTCTTGTGAATGGTTTCTTAACTTTTACTTTACGTTCCAGTTGGTTAGGGCTGATATTGGTAAGTTACAGAGATTTTCTGATTCTAGTAGTTAATCACTTGAATCTCTTGTTTCCCTTTTCTAAATAGATGAAGAGGACATTGGTCTTCAAAGAATGATAGCTTTATGTTTCACCTCCTAATCTCTTATTCCTCTTTCTTCAGTTTGGGCCCAAATTTCCAGGTTTATGGTGAACATTCGCATTGATAAAAGACATCCTTTTTCACACACTTTGCCATGAAGCATGTTTGCCATGATAGATTGTAAGTACATAAACTTTCTCCAGTGAGGGCATTCCTTTCTCTTGCAGGTTTCCAAGGGCTCTCATCTTACTGACTGCTTTTTCCTCACATTTGCAGATAATTGTGTGATTTTCCTCCTTGTGCCTATGAATATGGTGAATGACCCTGATTCCTTGTCTGATTCGGAACATCCCTGCATCCAGAGCCAGCCTCCTTCATCAGAATGAACTGGTTTTGAGTGCACTGTTGGATTTGGATAGCAAACACTGTAGTTGAGGCTTTGTTCTTATCTTCATAAGTGCAATGGGTCCATGGGTTCCCCTTCTGGTGTCACCCCCCTTCTCTAATTTTAGAATCAAGGTTACAGAGGACCATCCAAGGAAGCATAGCCCAATTCCTTCTGCTTTCTAGAACAACTTGTGTGATACAGAGTTACTGTTCCTTGAAAGATTGGTAGAACTCATCTGTGAAACTATTTGGAATTGAGTTTGGGGGAGAGGTAAGATCTTTAATGACAATTTCAGCATCCTTAATCTTACTGATACATGCATGTTCTCTTTCTTCTGGGCCCAATTTGATATCTATTTTTTTGGTCTGGGAAAACATCTACTAGGCTTCCACATTTTTAATGCATATATGCTCACAATAGGCTTTTTATTATTTTAAAAACTGTTAACTGTTTTGTATTCTTTATTTTGATTATTTGTATCTTCTGTTTCTCTATTATTTCCCCCCAGATCAGTCTTGTTGAAGATTTATTTTAATAATCTTATCAAAGAGCCAGGTTTTTTAATTTTTTTATAAACATATAATGCATTATTAGCCCCAGGGGTACAGGTCTGTGAATCGTCAGGTTTACAACTTCACAGCACTCACCATATCACATACTCTCCCCAATGTCCATAACCCCACCCTCCTTCTCCCTATACCCCTCCCTCCAGCCACCCTCAGTTTGTTTTGTGATATTAAGAGTCAAAGAGCCAGTTTTGATTCTGTGGACCTTCTCGGTTGTTCTATTGTTGTTGTCATTTTATGCTCCATTGGATTGATTTCTGTCAGTTCTGTATTATTCCCTTCTGTTAGATCTCCTCTAGTTTGCTCTGTTATTGTTGTTTTGTTTTGTTTTTCAACTTCTTGAGTTGGAAACTCCACTTACTTTTAATTTGCTTGTTTCTTGAAAACTATATTTAGAGTGATGACTGACTCTTTAGATATTGCTTGAGATATGTCTCAAATTTCTTGGTTTTTTAAATTTCATTTTCAGTGCTCCAAAATTCGTTTTTTATGCACCACACCCAGTGCTCCATGCAATACATGCCCTCCTTAATACCCACTACCGGGTTTACCCATCCCCCCACCCCTCTCCCATCCAAAACCCTCAGTTTGTTTGAGTCCACAGTCTCTCATGGTTCGTCTCCCCCTCCAATTTCCCCCAACTCACTTCTCCTCTCCATCTCCCCATGTCCTCCATGTTATTCCTTATGCTCCACAAGTAAGCAAAACCATATGATAGTTGACTCTGTCTGCTTGACTTGTTTCACTCAGCATAATCTCTTCCAGTCCCGTCCATGTTGATGCAGAAGTTGGGTATTCATCCTTTCTGACGGAGGTATAATATTCCATTGTACATATGGACCACATCTTCTTTATCCATTCATCCATTGAAGGGCATCTTTGCTCTTTCCATAGTTTGGTGGCTGTGGCCATTGCTGCTATGAACATTGGAGTAGAGATGGCCCTTCTTTTCACTACATAAGTATCTTTGGGGTAAATACCCAGTAGTGCAGTTGTAGGGTCATAGGGTAGCTCTATTTTTAATTTCTTAAGGAATGTCCACACTGTTTTCCAAAGTGGCTGTACCAACTTGCATTCCCACCAACAGTGTAAGAGGGTTCCCCTTTCTTCACATCCTCTCCAACACTTGTTGTTTACTGTCTTGTTAATTTTGGCCATTCTAACTTGTGTAAGGTGGTATCTCAATGTAGTTTTGATTTGAATCGCCCCAATGGCTAATGATGAGTGAAAACTAAAAGTAAGAGAAAGGAAAAAAATGCAAACATTTTCGTTATCAAAGACAAGAACAGCTAATTGTTGACTGCATTTCCTTCAAGTCTTTTTTTCTATTTGCTTATAGTTCTTAAGATCCTATGGTACATTCAAAACTGGGCATAATGATATTCAAGTCTATTTTCCCCTGTTTACAAGGAAATTACACACTCATCACAGAAAAGCAGCTTCTTGGTAGTTTATGGTGGTTTATGAACATTTTTTCATGTGTCTGTTAGCCATTTGTATGTCTTCTTTGGAGAATTGTCTGTTCATGTCTCCTGTCCATTTTTTTTACATGATTATCTGTTTTGTGTGTGTTGATTTTGAGGAGTTCTTTATAGATTTTGGGTATCAGACCTTTACCTCAAAAGCTCACTACTGCCAGACTCAAATTTACATCCCAGTTACTTACAAAGTACCCTGAAGAAGTAAGTTCAGAATCTGCGTCCTTTGCAGATCTTATGAAACCTCGCCCAATAGCCGTTACCTATTCAGGTAGAGCCTGTAGTTAAAAGGCTCTAAGCCCCTGCTGACCATCTTACAGTGTTCTCTGACCTAGACACTGGAAGGCCACCTCCCTAGAGCCTTCTCCCCTTCTGAGAAGCCACGCCTGAGGGACTTTCCTCTTTTGCAAACCTGTCAAAACAAGGCAGGCTAGGGCTTGCGTGTGCTACCACCACCTTGTGGTCATGTCTTTCTCCCAACTCAGCCCCCAAAGCCCTAAGACACCCACCCTGGCCTCTTAACACTGGTATATACTGGAACCCATGGTCAAGGCAGAAGCTGTCAATTTCTGCAGTGAAGTGGCAGGTGGTGTGTGAGGGCAGAACCTAAGACACTATTCTCTAACCTGTTCTCTGGCTGTGCCTCAGACCACTTTGAACCCCAATCTGAGACTTAGTCTTAGTCCCCAGCATGAATTCAGGGCAGCCCCCCATGCTCCTCCTGCTTTTATCGCTGGTGGTGGAAACATAGTTTACTTCTTTGCTTGCTCTCCTGCTATTGTCAGTTAAATATCTTTTTCCTATTATCAAAGTAACACTCAAGTTTTTTTTTTGAGTTTGGAAACTAAAAGTAAGAGAAAGAAAAAATGCAAACATTTTCGTTATCAAAGACAAGAACAGCTAATTGTTGACTGCATTTCCTTCAAGTCTTTTTTTCTATTTGCTTTTCATCTTACAGTTCTTAAGACCCTGTGGTACATTCAAAATTGGGCATAATGATATTCAAGTTTATTTTCCCCTGTTTACAAGGAAATTACACACTCATCACAGAAAAGCAGCTTCTTGGTGGTTTATGGACTATTCTCCTCTAAAAAATCTCCCAAGATTCAGGCCCATCATTATGAGTTTGGAAGATGCAGAAAACCTGCACTCTAGTTTTTGGCACTGAAAATGGCCATTATGTTCTTCTGTACATCTCTGCTGCTTGTGGGGAGAGAAGAAAAAGCCTTTTAGTACAGCTATTCTTGCCTCACAACCGCACAGAGCCTGGCTGTTATTAGCAGGTGCCACAACAGAAAAGCAAAGATTCTGTCCAAGTGCTTCCACTGGTCAGGGAGAAAGCAGGTCCAGCTAGAAATGGGTTAAATTATAAAACACATTCATGTCTACAGGGAGAGTCATACCGCCATGAATATATAAGACAGATGGAATTTTGTGAGTCCCTGGAGTGCCCGTACCATTCTTTTGACGTGCTGGAGGAGGCATGCAGGTTTATGAGACCAGACTGTGCACAAATCTTCCCAACTCTGTACTCAGTCAATCCATGTTGGTACCTTGAAATTGGCTGTAGCGGTAGTAAAATCTGGCAAATGTTACAAATGAGGGATTATTCCCTCACTCCAAAAAGCTGAGTGTTAATCATTTATAAGCACATCACTGTTTTTCAGATCCTGAAACAACAGAACACAGGAAAAGCAACAAATCACATGTGTAGGACCAGTAGTCTTAGGTCCTACATGTATGAACTACAACTCTTGAGGTGCAATGTTCCACCAGGACCCCACCCCACTTCCTGTTCTGTGGTTTTCTGAGTGTGGGGTGAAAAGAGAGATGGGGATGGGTGCCAGGGCTGGAGCAGGCTGACTTCCTCAGCCAGTGACTTCATGCAGTAAAATGTTGACAAATTACTTCTTAGGTAGAGAAAATGTCATTTCTTTCTTCTTCACTCTATCTCTCACATGTTCTCACCAATTCATGTTCTAAACACCTTTTGGCACCTGTCATGGACCAATTTCTCTTCTCTGTACCTGGGATGTAGCAGTAGACCAGATAGCCAAGGTCCCTGCCTTCATACAGCTTATGTCCTGCAGAGAGGAACCATTAAAAAACAAAAAAATAAATAAAAAGGAAAACAAAAGTCAATATCAGTGTTCTGCTAAAAAATAGAACAAAGTGTGAGATAATGGAAAGAGAGAGAGAAGGGAAGGCAGTTTGTCTTAGGACGGCAGCCTTGGAGGTAGAAGATGGCAAGAGGTTCAATGTAAGAACCAATAACACCTATCACTACTTTTACCAGAAAAATAGTAAAAGGAGAAGTAAACCGTTTTGTTGTTGTTTTGGTTTTTTGGGTTTTTTTTTACACAGTAGAAGAATTTCTTACTTAAAATAAGAAAAGAACATTTAGATGAGCTACTGAAAAATCATGGAGACTTTGGAAATCTACTAGAAATATTAGTGAGAACACAAAGCGCAAGGAAGTGTTTTTAGAAAGGTCACATGGGGAGCTTATTATCCAGGACATTAGTGTGTGTGGCTGAAGTGGTATAACCACACCCTTGCCAGTGCACCCTGGGAGTGCCTGCCCGTGTTCCTGACATGTGCTCTCTTCTGTCACTTGCTTTCATCTCCTCTTCACTGGCATGACACGGGTAGGCCAGCCCCTCTGGAAAGCCTTCTGGACCTCTTGAGCCCATCTCTACCTCTAGGTGTCACATGGGTTTCTCCTTGTGAGTCTGTCTCCGAGCCTCCTTCTTATAAAGACAACATTCCTTGGATGGAGTCCATCCTAATCCAGTATAACCTCATCTTAACTTGGTTATATCTACCTATTTCCAAGTAAGGTCACATTCACAGGTTCTGGACAGACATGAATTTGGGGGTGGAGGACAGACACTATGAAACCCAGGACATAATACATTGAGGGAGGATTTGAGAAGTAATAGCCATGGTTGTCTCCCAAACACCCATTCCACCACTGGGGAGACACCATCTGGTTTGGGTGGTAGGATTTCCACGTTCAGTATATGAAGACAACCACTATGGCCCCATCCTCTGTACCACAGTGAATGGCTCAGGAACCAGCAACACACACTCCTCTGTTGCTAATTAGTTTTGAGGCGGATGAATGACCCAAGTTGGTCCATTAAAAGGGAAGCTACAACTTGTATTCCATGGTTGAAGAAAGAGAACTCTTTTACTCTCCCTGACTGTCTTTTGGTTTGTTTTCAATAACGTTTTTTTTAAAATATACATTCATTGTAGAAGATAGAGAAAAGTACAAGAATCTAGCCAACTAGAAGTAATCAACATCATAAAGTATACTCTTTCAATCTCTCCTAACACTTACACACTGTGTGCTTTTTAAGGCTTATCAAGATATAATTGATATGTAACACTGGGTATGTTTGAGATATACACAGTGTAGGTCAATTTTTTTCAAATATTTGCATAAAAACAAATGTATGCAAACACATAGAGAATGTTCTGGAATAATATACATATTCTAATCTCTGGAGAAAGGAGTTGACATAGAAGACACATTTGACTCTATGTTTGCATGTTCTGATAATGTAGCAATGTACCACTAGGTTGGTTTCTAAATAATTTCAGGACAGCAAGAAAAGATATGAGCAGAATTGAAAAAATAAATTATAAGGCAAATGGAATATTTGGAGCACATTCACAGGGTCATACCTCAAAGCCTATTTCAAGGGCTCCATCTGCTTGACTTGTTTTTTGACCCATTGGACCCCAAAGTGTAGCTTTTCCCCAAGGCTCTTGTCATCTTCTGCTTTAGCTATCCTCAAGTTTTTTTCTCCTTCCCTAAACTGCCAGTTTCTTGAGGGTAAGACTGTTTCTTCCCTGACTTATTCACTGCATAATATCTCTCAGATCCAAGCACAGTGTCTGCACACAGATGATATTATTTATTGAATTGGATTTTGAAATAATCCTTTATGGAATCCACTAATCATTATTGATTTTCTCCTTTTGATAAATATTTTTTTCTTTGCAGGGCTATAATTAATACCAGTTTCCAGAGAAAATCTGTAGGTCTCTGGCTGATGAGCTCAGCAGGTTAGAACCCTGTGTTAACAAGGGCATGATCATGGATGATCACTCATCCTCCAGTCCATAGCCAAAAACTGCACTCCTGCTTCCAGCCACCTATTGCCAGAATGCCAGTTATGTATAGCAATAAATATCAGATGGGAAAGCTGGAGAGATTGGTTTAAAACTGTTACCATTGCTCTGGGTAAAGACATATTTATTAGACTTAATGCCTCTATTAGGATTATTTCTGTTCTCTCCTGCTTTTATCATTTGACCGCAAACTTCATTCATTCTTGTATCTGCCTCAGTGACCAATGGTACTAAGTGTTTGGGTTCAATAAGCAATCACTGATTTGAATTTTACCATGAATGAGTATTTTGCTACTGGCACACTATTTCAATCCATGAGGGTCGGGTGGCAAAGTAACCAAGGAACTAACATTTTCATGTGCTTTCTGTGTGCAAGGACTGTTAGCAGTCTTCTCCATATTTACCATCTTTAATCTGACAACAGCCTGTAAATGACCCCATCACTGTGTCATGAAAAGGAAAAATGAGGCAAACAAAATATAAGTTCAAGGACACCTACATAATAAAAGGTTGAAGAGATATGTGACCTAATTTAGAATC
Source organism: Mustela erminea (assembly GCF_009829155.1). Lineage (NCBI taxonomy): Eukaryota > Metazoa > Chordata > Mammalia > Carnivora > Mustelidae > Mustela > Mustela erminea. The sequence continues at coordinate 41,030,448 of NC_045621.1, read as the reverse complement.
TAAGCCTATAAAAGTTATTGCTATGATCTAAAAACACTTAGATTTCCAAATCCAGCTAATATCTGAGCTTTTAACAGCCTATCTCTACTCTCAATGGACCCAAATAACATAGTGAAGTCAATACAGCAAGTGCAAGTCTTAAAAGCAACCACCTGCATATGAGGTCATTGGATTTGAATTGTGCTGTAATTCACTTTGGGTTTGCTTGACTATTGCCTGAAATGACAAGACTATAAAATGGAGAGGGTTTAAATCAGTCAGATAGAAAAGGCAGGCCCAAGGAGAAACAGGGCTATCTTTAAGACCATCTTAGTAAGTGGTATTGGACTATGGATTGCTTCCCTCACAAAACTTAGCAAAACCAAATGTGGGAGGATGAGTTATGCTTGACTTTACATTGGTTTCAATGTAGGAATGGGTTATGATCTTAAAAACTAAACTGACCTCCAGACCCAGATACCCAAGAGCCCACTCTGTATCCTCCAGTCCCCTCCAATTGCCACCAACATCTTATATCTAAAATCACACCATAGGCCGAAAAATGGGTTTCCAAAAGATGCCCACATCTTAATCCTCCTAGAACCTGTGAATTTTACCCTCCATGGCAACAGGAGTTTTGCAGATGTGACTCACTGAAGATCATGAGATGGAGAGATGGTCCTGGACTGTTGGAGTGGGTTAGACATAGTCACAAACGTCCTGATGAGAGCAGGGTAGGAGAATTAAAGCCAGACAAGAGGTGAGAGCAGACGCAGAAGCTAGAGTGAGGCAGAGTCACATGCCGGGGAACGTGGCAGCCCCTAGAGGTTAGAAGCTGTTAAGAAATGGATTCTCTTCTAGAGCCTCTAGAAGGAATTACAGCCATAGCCTCCTATGTTGGACTTCTGACCTTCAGAACTGCAAGAGAATAAATATGAGTTCTTTAATCCACTCCATTTGTGGTCATTTGTTTTAGCAGCCACAGGGAACTAACGCATCTGTCACATCCTTCTATGAGTCAGAAAACCTGTAGGTAACAGATGACTCATTCGAAGCGGGTAACTAAGGACAGTTTAATCAAGTAGCCAATTTCTAGATGTGAGCACAGTTGAAGAAAAATAAGGGGGTGGGGAGGTGATGCATCCCGGCATGGGCACCATCGGACAACCATCATTCTGCAGGACCAGAGGGGGCCCAGAGAAAGCAGCAGGGAAGGGCCTGTAGGCCGGCAGGGTGGGGAGCAGGCAAGTAAATGCCCTCACCACACTCTCCTCCTACCCTCTGGGCTCTGCTGGGGCTGCCTAAGGGCCGAGCCCAGCTACAAGCCACGGGGCGAGGGATCCCACCTGGGCTGTCCTTAGAGGTCGGCCCCACTGGTCACAGAATGAAGGGGAAAGAATAGATAGGATAATCAAGCCTTCTGAGACATCCTGGGTCTTGGGGATGGTAGAACCATCCTCTGGCAATCTGGAAGCACTTGGCCTCTCCCTAGTCTTCCCTCATCTCCACACAGATTCAGCTGTCTCACGCAGTCAAGGTTCTCCTGATTCCTCTATCTCTGGGGGCATCTCCCCACTGTATCACCTGTACTCCCCAGCAGAGTTGACCACAGGCCCGATTGGACAGTTATCATTCTGCACTATCCCTCTAACCTTTATAAAGGTTTTTATATTTTTTAAGATGATAAAATAATAAAGATAATACGGTAAATTCAGTAATTGGCTTATTTTGCATAAATTTCTGTTTTATATATTGCATAAGTTACATTTATGAAGCTTATTGTAAATATGTGAGCATATATGTACATATTCATAGAACATATCCATAAGCAGCAGATCTAGTTAATTTATTTCACTGCTGTTCAGAATCTCATTGTAAATTGTGAAGAGTGGTATTTACCTTGAGAGCCGTTGAATTCTCAAAGCACTAAAAAAAAAAAAAAAAGACCTAAGCATTTCCATGATCTATTGTAACCAGAAACAAAAGGAAGAAGAACCAGAAGCAAAAGAAAGAAGAAAGCCATGAAACAGCAGGAGGGTGAGTTGTCTGCAAATCTTCACTCTGTGTCTGTGTACGACTCCATTGCACTCGTAAGATTTTACTTTTTCACTGAAGATGCACTGTAATTCTTCACTTGAGAAAACTCACATTTATCCCCACTGTGTGGAAGCTTTATGGGGTGATGAATTTGAGATATGGAAGCACAATATAGCAGGAAATTAACTAGTTATGTTGCCAGAATTCAGAGAACTTTGAACAATACAGTGAAAGCAAGGAAGATAATTCTATGAGGAAACTAAGCTGAATTGATCGGCCCCTTGCCTCACTTCAGGCAAGAGCTTGGTAGTTTAAATTGATGTATGTTTTTCCTGATTATAAAATTGCATAATGCATGGTAGGGATTTGAGAAAATACATAAAAGTATTAAAGTAAAAAATGTTCTCCAAAACCTGGTGTTAGATAATCCCTTCCAATTTTTTTTTTTTTGATAAATACATTTGCCTGAGAGAGGGGGCTCGTTCTATCTGTTACAATTTTGCTTCATTCAACTCTTTTCATATGGGATCATGGTGAGTATGTTTCTCTGTCAACAAAAACTACATAATTTTAAGTCAATGGGGATGTGAGAAACGGCTTGCTAAATCGAGTTGGGACAATTTATTAACCGGTTGGAAAAAAAAAGAAGAGTCAATCAATTCTTGAGTGAATTTGAATTCCTTCTCCAAAATAAATTCCAGATTATATAAATTTTAAGCATTCAAATACAAAAACATAAAAACACTAGGGTACAGCTTCGGAGAATATATATCATTTTGAAATGGGAAAGCATTTTTGAAGCATAAGACCAAATCCTTTCAATAAAGAATAAAATGTGACTATAGAAACATTAGCTTCTTTGTGAAAAGAAATCATGAACAAAGATGAAAAAAACATGGCAAAGAGGGATAAAATGTTTGCAACCTATCTGGCAGATAAGGGACTAATAAGCAAAGATTATTCACAATAAAAATCAGTTAAATGACTTAAAGGGTCAGTCACAAAAAGATTTGTACCTTGTAGTACTTTATTTTTAGATTGACATATTATCTTTCAAAAAGCTTATAAAATAGCTTTATAATCACATTTTAAAATATTTTTAATAATCTTTTAATCATAATCATAATTTGTAACCCTTTACCTTATCCTGAACATTTGTATTTTTCTGAAGGTTTTGCTGTTAGTTATACATAACACAACCATAAATATTTTATTGCAAAATGGATTTACTTGAGTTTCATTAGACTAGATTGAATGGATCAAATGGCATAAATGTTTTCTGACTCTCCTATTTTCTTTTCTTTTCTTTTTTTTTTTAAGATTTATTTATTTATTTGAGGCAGGGCAAGTAGGGGGAGGGTCAGAGGGAAAAAAATCACAACCAGACTCCTTGCTGAGAGTGGACCACCCCACCGCCCCGTTCCCAATGTGGGGCTCAATCTCAGGACCCTGCGAACACGACCTGAGCTAAAATCGAGTCCTACACTTAACCAACTGAGCCACCCAGGCATCTCGTGACACTCCTGTCTTCTTATCTTTCTTATTCTCATAAAACAAAACATAAATACAATGGAAAAGAACAGGACACCAAAAAAACTGATATTTGGAAAAATATCCCTCATTGGCGATTTGTTGTTTGATAGTCTTAACTTTGCCAGGCAGTGTAGTTTTACAAGCTTTATGGGCTATTTTATAAGAAATAAGACTCGGTTAACCAGCCTCTGTCCTAACAAAGAAATCCAAGCCCTCACATGGGGATCGGGCCACCCTGAGGTCCTAATTCCAGTTCACCACTTCTGAAGTAGATACATAACTTTGGGCTATTTATTTAACCTCCCAAGCTTCAATTTATTGACTACAAAGAGAGATTAGAACAGCCCCCATTCGGTGATGTAGAATAAATACTGTGGAATGGGCTATTAACATGTATGGAGGACCTGCTGCATAACTGTCTGACAGGCACTGCTCTGCGGGCTTTGGTGGGTAATTGGCTTAAGAAACTGTTGCCAAGGAGGAAGAGCAATGAGGCTGGGAGTTCTGCTGGACAGAAAAAAGAATCAATAAATTGATTAAAGCACATTACTGTGTGCTCTTTAAAGCGAGCTCCTTTCTCTAGTCTCCTCTCCAAAGCCCAGGGGAGTGAATCTCTGCTGGAGAAGGGATTTTGAAAGCGATCAAAGGGATGGTTTTGAGACCTGCAGGTTACCAGACTCATCCTTGAGCAAGGATGGAAGTCACTTTCTCTAACTCTGGTTGTCAGCAGGGGTGATTTTACCTCCCGGATGATAATTTTGGTGGCCGCCAATGCATGGGGGTGGGCATGCTGAAACCGGCACCTGGGGGCGGAGGCCAGGGATACCCTTAAATGTCCTATAATCATAGGGCCGCTCCCCACACCACCCCCCCTACCAAGAATTACATGGTCCCAATTGTCATTAGTGTCAAGGCTGAGAAACTCTGCTCTAAAATGATGATGTATTCCAACATTTAATTCTATTTTCCTCTACTTAGCAATATCAGCTTGGTCTCCAAATTTATACACCCATACCAACAACTTCACAATTCTGATTACATGTCAAGGTTGACCTTATGTTTTCTAGTTGGTTAGCGCACTTCAGGTCTTTACTGGCACTGAATTAAAAAAAAAAAAAATTAGAGGGGAAACAAAAACCACGTGGGAAAAAATTTAACTGTTGCTTTGGTTAATAAAAACAGTCAACTTGCAGTTATAATCAGTACGTGAATACTGCTTATCAAATACCATAGAATTTGGACAAAGGAAAAGTGTATGTTTTAAAAGCTTCGGTTACTTAGCAAGTAGAGAAAACTACCAATAAACCGAGGATTTATCTTACGAATGTAAGGGAAACAAAACCCTGACGGAAAAACGGAGACAAAACCAAAACTTCTTGAATTAACAGAAAAAACAATAAAAGTATTAAATTGCCCTTGAAATGAATTGTTTGACAAGGCCACAGTATATACCAGTTTCTCAAACTGAGGTGACCCTCAAAGAGCTTCCGATGGTTGAAAAGATGAAATTCCCGGTCCTTCTCCCCACCCCTCCGCTTCCGAATTCAAATCCAGGACTTTGGAGGAAAAGGCCCTGAAGTCTGTGTTCACAGCACACTCTTCAGAAGACTGTCACAAATGGGCAACTTTAGGAAACCCTGAAATTAGCCAGTCTTCAACAAAGCTAATCAAGGTAAAAGGAGCAGTCGTTCAAATAGAGAAGCTCGTGCGTCTATGAGCAGCCACATTTATAGAGAAAGCTCCAAAAGTATGAAAGAATGCGATGTCGTCTGTGACAGAAATTCTTGTCTCTGTCCTTCGTTGCTATTTCCACTCTGATGACAGATATTTCTAATCTCCCGAGTTTGTCCTCCATGTCACTTACTTATCTCTACGCGTCTCTCGTGTATTTATTTATCTAGCTAACTCTGCTTCTCTCATTAATCTCGCAGACTTTTCCTCCGAGGACAGAGCACCTGCTCTGGACTTCTCAGCTCCCACTGGCTTTTCTCCCCCCTGTTGCTTCAGGGGTTGTACTGTTCATCAGAAAACCTTCTCCCCTGCTCTCGTGTCCTTCTCTGGTCAGACACACTGCATGCTGAGAACACAGACTGGAGAGTTTCCCAGGCTTTTTTCCTGCTCAGTTTCCTATTCCACCCCCAGGAATTCAGGACCATGGTGAGGTGTTTGCCCTCTGTCCCCCTATCTAAAGTGATCCTTTGGGGGGAATCTTTCCAAGTGTCCAGTTGTTTTTTCCCAGCTTGCTAGTCATGCAGAGGGGTTCTGACTCTATCTGGGACATGGGTAGAGGAGTGGGCTTCCATACATGAAGGGAGACCATGCAGCCTGCTGCTGAAGGGGTCTAAATCCAGATGAAGGAAACAGGAAAGCCGTGACTGACCATGCTTTTTACCTTCATAGTTGGAGGTCACTTTCTCTATGAGGGGCTTCCTGGTTGTGCTGAAGTTTCTTTGCTGAAGGAGGCTGGGTTGTTGGTCACTTCTCCAGCTGCCATGGAGCCTCTTGGTAGCAGCGGGATGTAACAGTGCCCACAGTGTCATGGGGTCTCTGCCTATGCATGGGGACGGTGTTATGACAAAGGCCTCCAGTGCCATCTCTGTCAGCTCCAGGCACCCACTTGGAGGGAAGGACGGTGACTCCCCATCACTGCTCTAGTCCCCCTCTGCCTCTCGTCTCTGCACCAAGGACATAATGTGTAGATGGAGCTCTGCTAAGCCTTTCCCAGGAGGCGTGGGACACACATGCCCTCCATCTGATTTCCATTGCGTGACATTTTGCAGAGATCCCATGAAGTTTTTGGCATGCTTTCGAAATGTGCCATTCCTGGTTTGTAGTGCGAATGTATTTTTTTTCTCTTTTTGGATTCCTTTCTTGATTTAAAATTGGAAATGGAGTTGGGGGAGGACTGAAAAGTTCATAGGGAGGTTCCTCCTTTCTTGCTAAATGTAGAACGAAACAAGGTAGATATGGCACAAACAGTTTCTTAGGTGAGGGACAGCAGATGACAAGGAAGCCAGCTCTGAAAGGTCCTAGGCCTCCACCCAGGGAAGCAGTGTCCAGAGCTATCGGGAACCCAAGACCAACATAGCCCAGACCTGGGGACGTCAGCTCCCTTGTCACCCACCTCCCCGTCATCTTCCCCCTTGTCGACAGCAGTCAGTGGGAAGACTATCTTTCTACAATTGGCTTCTGGAAGAAACCAGACAGCTTCCTACTACTATTTCACTTTAGAAGGTTAAGATCCGATTTCACAGGAAACTCATTCCAAGTCTTTTCCTTTGGATTCAAATCCAATTATTGGAAACAAAGATGCACATGGCACCTCCCTAATAAAAAAATAGAAAAAATTAAAAAAACAGAAAACAAACAAACAAACAAAAAAACGAAAATAGTTCAAACTAAGGAGCAGGAGAAAATGAAACCTCAGCCATTTGTCAAAAGCCCCATTAAGCCCATTATTTTCTGAAAGGAAATCTTTCAGCAGCCTTTTGTCAGTTCCAAATTTAGAGGCACTCATTCAGGATGTGATAGTGGGAATGATGAGACTAATAAAGGCTCCTTTCGGGCTATTTTTAGGCCAATCCATGTGTCCTCATCAGAGGGAAGGCAAAATTCATTAGGAAAGGATGTCTCATTGGCTTAGAGCTGCCCTTCTGTTGCCACCAGCATCTGCACCTCTCAAAACCACCCTATGACCCTAGTTGCTCCAGAACCCCTCGTAGCTCCATAGCAGGCAGGGGCACAAATCACCCCTCCAGCAATGTCACTAATGTTTACAAGCAAAGAGTCTTGAAGTTGGGGAACCTGGCTTTGAACACCTACTCCCTGGCTTCCTCATTGTGTGACCCTAGAAAAGATCATTGACATGCCCAGGACTCAGAAGGATTGACACTCTTACCCAACAGAGCAATTGTGAGGATCAGAAAGGATTATATTCACGGAATGTTGTACTGTGTTGAATAGTTTCCTCTAAAACGCCATGTCTATCTTAAGTCCGTGAATTCCACCTTATTTGGAAATAGGGTCTTTGCTGGTATAAATCAAGTAAAGATGAGGCCACTGGTGTCCTCATAAGAAAAGGAAATCTGGGGGCGCCTGGGTGGCTCAGTGGGTTAAAGCCTCTGCCTTCGGCTCAGGTCATGATCCCAGGGTCCTGGGATCGAGCCCCGCATCGGGCTCCCTACTCAGCAGGGAGCCTGCTTCCCCCCTCTCTCTCTCTCTGCCTGCCTCTCTGCCTCCTTGTGATCTCTGTCTGTCAAATAAATAAATTAAAAAAAAATCTTAAAAAAAAAAAGAAAAAAAAAAAAGAAAAGGAAATCTGGACACAAGCACACAGAGGGAAGAAGGATATGTGATGACAGAGACAGAGATTGGAATGACACAGCTATGAGTCATTATCACATAGGAGCAAGCCAAAGGGTGCCCAGGATTGCTGACAACCATCAGAAGCTGGAAGAAGCAAGGAAGGATTCTGCCCGAGATCTTTCAGAGGGAACATGGTTCTGGCCACATCTTGATCTCAAGATCTCCAGCCTCCAGCGCTGTGAGAGAATAAATTTTTGTTGTTTAAGCCACCCAATCTGTGGTCATTTGTCATGGTATCCCTCGCAAACAAATACAGGCACCATTAGCATAGTTCCTAGCAAACATTAAGCACACAATCAAGGTAGAGGTCTATTTTGTTAGTCCAGCGTATGTCTGAAACAGAGTAGGCACTCAATAAATATTTGTACAATGAGATGAGCAAACATTAAGCATCTCTTTGAAGTGTATTTTAAGAACATATTTCTTTTTTTTTTAAAGATTTCATTGATTTATTTGACAGAAAGAGCAAGAGAACACAAGCAGGGGGAGCAGCAGAAGGAGAAGGAGACGCGGGAGCTCGATGCAGGGCTTGATCCCAGGACCTTGGGATCATGACCTGAACCGAAAGCAGATGCTTAACTGACTGAGCCACCCAGACGCCCCTTAAGAACGTTTTCTAAATAAGGAAAGGCTTTATGCATAAAAGTATTTATACTAATGGGAGAATTATATATAGTAATTAAAAATATCTGTAAAGATTTTAATAATATTCTTGAATATTATTAAAACATAAAGTATATTATTTGATCTCATAAAACTTTCTAATATTATAGAAAGTAACTTCTGAAACTTACCCGTTATGAGACTAAATGAGCTAATATTGTTAAGTTAAATATAAAATACGTATTAAAAAGCCAGAGTTGTCTACAGGTCATTGTGATTGTTTTTCTTTTTTGTGTGGTTCTTTTCCATCATTTCTGCTACAGTGAGTGTGTATTACATTTAAAACGAATAGAGGGGCACCTGGGTGGCTAAGTGGGTTAAGCCTCTGCCTTCAGCTCAGGTCATGATCTCAGGGTCCTGGGATCAAGCTCCGCATCAGGCTCTCTGCTCAGCAGGGAGCCTGCTTCCCTCTCTCTCTCTCTGCCTGCCTCTCTGCCTACTTGTGATCTCTCTTTCTCTCTCTGTCAAATAAATAAATAAATAAATAAAAACTTTGCCTTAAAAAAAAAATAGTTCCAGTAGCAAATGCAGTATGTACGTTAAGTTACTGCATATAGCTCCCCACCAGCCCTTCTATCATAGCACAGAGCTTGCAAACTAGAGTAATGTGTGCTTCTGTCTGGTAATGGCATTTACAAAATGAATTACTTGGGACCACGCTGATATCTGCAGCATGAGGAGGAATCACGCGTTGGCTTGAGAAGGCATCGTGTCTGGCAGAGCGCTATGTTCCTGTGAAATGACTGACCAAGGCTGGAAAGTGGAAGACGTGAAATCAATCAGTCAGGAAGTCCCATTTTAATGCTCATGGGGTGCCTGTTATTATACCAGGGAACGGGCGGTTGGAAAGAAATTGAACCAGGGAACTCCAGAGTTTGAAGAGGAATCACTGGTCATCCAATTTAATATCCAGCGTAGAGAATAAATGTTCATAATAAAATAAATTAGTTGGGCACTGTGATAGAACATGGCTTTGGTGGCCTCCAAGAAACTTGATGTATTCACATCCTCATGCAGTCCCCTCCCCCCTTGAATTTGCTCAGGCCCAATGACCTGCTTCAAGGGGTAGAAGGTGGAGGAAGTAATCCCATGCCTGTTCTAGGCCCAACCCTTAGTGGAGCCTAGTGACTTCTCTTGGGGTAAGTGGAGCAGATTGTAATAGAAGTCAGACTACTCTGTGACCACCATGCTGTGAGAAGCCAGCCCAGCCGTGCACAGAGGCCATGCATGCAAGCCACACGGAGGAGGCTGAGGTTTCCAGCCAACAGCCTCAGCTGGACTTCTAGGTGACAGCCAGCACCAACCTGCCAGGCCCAAGTGAGTGCATCTCCAGAGTGGACCCTCTGAACCAGCCACGTGATGCCTTATGAACTGTTCTTACTGAGCCCTGCTCAGATTCTGGAGCCCCGAGCAAATCGATGAAATGACAGTTGCTTACACCAGAGATGTGGGATAGTTTATTGCAAAGCAATAGATAGCAAAACCAGTATCTAGTCTCAGCTCAAACACTTCTAGGAACAGGAGACTCTGTGCTTTGTAATATAATCCGTTGCATTTTTAATAGCAATAATTGCTAGAACATCTTTTCTGCATTTAACAAAACCTGCCTTCCTGTCAATCACAACCTGTCTCTATGTAGAGTGTGTCTATAACAGCTCTTCTGGAATCTTCAGATAATTGTGACCTTCATTACCTACTCCTTCAGCCCTTACCACCACGCACAAGGCACATACCCACATCATCTTTTCTTAGAGGCAAGCATCTCCAGCTCCTTTAAGTCCTGATTCTTTCTTTAAAAAGCTCAAACTCTTGGGGCTCCTGGGTGGCTCAGTGAGTTAAGCCTCTGCTTTCGGCTCAGGTCATGATCTCAGGGTCCTGGGATCAAGCCCCGCATTGGGCTCTCTGCTCAGCGGGGAGCCTGCTTCCCTCTCTCTCTCTGTCTGCCTCTCTGACTACTTGTGATCTCTCTCTCTCTGTCAAATGGATAAATTTTAAAAAATCCTTAAAAAGCTCAAACACTTTTTTTTAAAAGATTTTATTTATTTAAGATGGGATCAGGAGGGAGAAAAACCTCAGAAACTCTTAATCTCACAAAACAAACTGAGGGTTGTTGGGGGAAAGGGGATAGGGAAAGGGTGGTTGGTTATGGACATTGGGAAGGGCATGCGATATGGTAAGTGCTGTGAAGTGTGTAAGCCTGACGATTCACAGACCTGTGCCCCTCGGGCAAATAATACATTATATGTTAAAAAATAATTAATTTTTAAAAAAGAAAAAAAAGATTTTATTTATTTATTTGGGAGAGGGAGATAGCACGTGGGGGAGAGGCAGAGGGATAGGGAGAATCCTCAAGCAGACTCCCCACCAAATGCAGAGCCTGACCCAGTTCTTAGTCCCAGGACTCTCAGATCATGACCTGAGCCCAAATCAAGAGTCAGCCACTTAATGGACTGAGCCACCCAGGTGTCCCCAAAAAGCTCAAATTCTTATTGGTAAACCAGATGCCACATGGAAGGACCACAGGGAATCCCCATTACTGGATCATGAAACAACACATTCTAAAAGCATACCAGTGCAGAGTCAAACACGTTTTCTCTACCCATCCAGTCTGTCTTGTGAATGCAGGTACGTGTGCACATATACAAATTCATTTTCGCACTTCCCCTAAAATATTTGTGATAGCATGGGAAATGCAATGACTGATAGCACCGTAAGCTGAGTAGCCAGATGGGAACAAGCTCTGGGTCTGCATGTGTCTGGGAGAGGAAGGATGTTCAATGGCATCTCCTCCCTTTAAAGGAGCACCAGTGGGGCGCCTGGGTTGCTCAGTGGGTTAAGCCGCTGCCTTTGGCTCAGGTCATGATCTCAGGGTCCTGGGATCGAGTCCCGCGTCGGGCTCTTTGCTCAGCAGGGAGCCTGCTTCCCTATCTCTCTCTCTCTGCCTGCCTCTCCGTCTACTTGTAATTTCTCTCTGTCAAATTAATAAATAAAATCTTTAAAAAAAAATAAAAAATAAAGGAGCACCAGTATTTCAGTGCATGGCTGCTCAGAAATGTTTTTCCCAGAAAACTACTGGCTAGAAAAAGTTTATGAATTAACATCCATATGCAACTGTAGGGATGATGAGCAAGGCCATTAGCTCTCTAAGGCAGAAAATTGTCTTTGAGTCACGTGTGCGGTGCCTCGAAAGTCTTCCAGACCAGGCTATTCTTATGCAGACAAGCATTTCTCTAATATGGCACAGCCGGTTTCTAAGTTACTGCTGAAACAGCCCATGGCACTGGGAATTCAATTATTGATCCAACTTCAGGATTGATGCGGGTCACAGCACCACAACAGACATACGGAGTTCTGCATTTCCAGGGAGACGGCCAAGGGATCGGAGGGGTGTGAAGCAGGAGCTAGTGTTTCTATGGTTCTCATTCACGTAAGGCTGTGTGTTATAACACAATGACACCTCGGCCGTTTTTAAGAGTCATTTGGGACAGCATTTGGGGGCCAAAGTGAATGCATGTCATTGCTTCAGATAGTTCATTTTTTCCCAAACACCGCAGAATTGTGGTATTCTGCAGAAGGGCGTATGCGCAGAGGAAAGCATGCATCCGAAGGCTCGGTTTGTCCCTGCGACACTGCCACATGCTAGCTTTCTTATAATGGACTGATTACCAAATCTCTCTGTAAATTAATTTCATCATTTATGCGGTGGAAATAAATACTTTACCGAATTGGTGGATGCACCAACCAGCTCCTTGTTAAGCGTGCTGTAAATAATCGAGGGTCACATAGACGGAAGGGTCACGAGTGTCCTTGTAGATGCGCTTCAATACACTAGACTCTTCGAATTCCAACGACCTTCACCTTTACTGCACCTTCTCACTATTAAGAGCAGCCCTAACGGAGCTGCAATCCATACAGTCAGCATTTTCTGAAGGGGCTCATCCACAGAGAGCGTTCATGGTGGCTAAGCAGTGGCTTTCCCATCGTGCATTGACACCAGCGGCTTCTTTCACTCTTTATACTTGGATGAATTTCACATGGTTTTAGCTACACTTGGGCTGAGCCCAGGCTCCTGTACAGCTGACTGGCCACAGCTCATGCCTGCGTGGATAGATGGCCCACAGGCATATCAGACTCAGCATGACCTCGAACTCACACTGCTGGTCCTCCTTCCAGAACCCACATTCCTCCCATCAGCGATGCCAAGAAAATACGGATGCTCAGCTACTTTTGAATTTTCTAGAAACCACAGTGAATATTTTTTTAATATATGTAAGTCCCATGTGGTATTTGGGACATTCTGATACTAAAACATTATCTGTTGTGTGTTTGATTGCATAGATACCGAACAAATACTTTTTAAGTATCAGAATGTCCCAAATATCACAGAGAATATACTTATAAAAGTGACTTACTGTTTAAAACTCAAACCCCACTGGGTGTCCTGTATTTTTATTTGCTAAACCTGACAAACCTGTGTCAGCAGTGTCAGCCACGTGAGGCCACCATCCACACTCTAATTATCGCATTAGCTCCCCCTTACCCTCAGGTCAAGCCCTCTGTCTGAGCTAAGGTCCCCCACGATCTGTTTCCTTCTTCTGCCATCTCTTACTGCACCCCATCCCATGTCCTCACCTACATGCCCACCCACCCCATTGGACTCTACCTCTTGGACATTGAATTACTTACATGTTGTCTGAAATGTGCACGTTCTCATCTCCAGATCTGCATCTGGTAGTGCTTACCCATCCCAGATCTTCCTTTCACTACCCTGGACAGGGAGAGAGGAACCCCAGGACAGGGGTTATGAATTATCCTGGTGATTCTGTTCCTACTCAGTTCTCTGTGATTTTGCATAGGACTCCCAGTGTACTTGTCTTCTTCAGGGTTTAGGGAGGCTTGTGACCCCCACAGGAGTATGGGTGTGCAACTGGGTCTCAGGCTGACAATGGCCTGTGACCACTCCTTCTGGACCCATGAAGAGTGGCTGTGTGACATTGTCCAGGACCCTCTGTGCTAAGAACACAGATTCTCAAATCTTGACTATATTTCATACTTGTATGATGGTGGGCAAGTCTCTTGCATCTCTGTGCCTCAGTGTTCTCATCTATATAATTGGAAATGTTTGTATCTCTTTCCGTTGTAACTCTTTCTGTTGTAACAATGATTCCAGGAACTTATGTTTGTGAAGAGGCTACAACACTGGCTTGTCATGGTTATGTCTCTCAGTTTTCTCACTCTGATCACACTCTATTTTATTTGGCTGTTAGCTTGCCATCTCTCCCCTAGTTAGAAAGATTTTGGTGGACAGAGACTTTCTTGTCCACCTTTACATCCTATGACCTGCAGAAACGTGATGGGGTGAAGATTAACTCTGCCTTATAGATTATAGAATGACTTTTCAGAGAAGTGACATTTAAGCTGAATCTTGAGGGATAGAAGGAGCTTTCCTGGCAGACAGGGGCCATTAGAAATCCAAGCAGAGGAAATTTAAGAGAGAGACGGGGTCAGGAGCAAAGCCCAGCAGACACTGCTGCCCATTTGTGATCGCTGTTGGAAATTGGCATAGGAAGGGCTGGAATGGTCATCTTGGGACCTCTGATGTTGCCAGCCAGGAGGGGCCATGGTTGTGCTGCAGACTGTCCGGGGAGGATCTGAAGCAGATGTGGGGAAGTCATCTTGGTGGATGGGGAGGTTGGACTGAAGGAAACAGGCGTGTGAACGGGAGGCAGCTACAGAAAAGGTATCAGAAATCCGTCACCCAGGGCAGGGCAGGGATAACCCAAGGGTGCCGAGGGTGCTGGGGATGAGGTTCCTGCAGGGAAGGAAGGGTCAGCACCACAGACCCAGGGGCTGCGGGGACAGTAAGAACAATAGGAGTGGGGATCGTCAGAGGGACCTCTGGATGTAGAGCCCCTTACTCTGGCCTGTGCTCTCAGTGGGTCTCTGAGTCATCCACATTTATCCATCAGTGCAAAGCCAGCAACTAGCCTCCCTCCCAGACTTCTTAGCTCCTGATTTGTGGGTTCTGATTCAGGGGACCATGGGATAGTCACAAGAGCAAAATGGGTGAAGTTTGAGGAACAGAAAGGAAATGAGATAAATCTCAAGGGAGACTTCACATTTCTTCCTCCTCTTATATTCAAACTGTGCACAATAACCATCCCTGGAAACTGGCAGTGGCCTTGAAGGAAGAAGGAGACTCCATCCTGTTATCCTGTTGGGTGTGGACCCTGTTCCACATTCCAACATTTTCAATGGTTTCACAACTCAGTATCTCCCATATCCCAGGATCAACCTCAGAGCTCACTGATATCAGCCCATTTGACAGATGTGAAGGCAAAGGCTCAGAAAGGCCATGTGACTAGCCTAAGGTCATAGCATTTATAAGTGGCAGAGCCAGGATTCACAATCACCCAATGGTTTTACTATACCAGGGACCTCCCTTGATGACCCTCTGTTCAGGCTTTCAGAAGCTATTCTTGGACAGTCCTTCCCTCAAGTCACCAAGGCCCCAATAGGCCTTCAAGAACCCTAGGCTCCTTTGCCATTTAGAGCCACCTCCACAGAGAAATTCTCATGGACATGGCCAAGGACATAGCCATGGTCATAAGAAGGTCCATGTGGAGTGTTAGTGCATTCCTCTCTTGATGACCTAAATCTAGTCCAAGGCTGATCTCATTCCTGGGTGGAGATGGAGGCCCTGTATGATGGGCAGCCTTTGTCCCCATATGCTTTAATTCTGCACCCTACATTGCATGGTCTTATCTCCTTCAATCCTCTCCCCTTCCTTCCTGAGATTCCAGGGTTCCCAAGATGGACTTCAACTATGTGAGCACAGTGGGCAGAAGCTAGGTGTTTTAAATAAAAGAGGAAAAGAAATGCGCCCCACACAACAGATTTTAGCCATTGGCACTTGCATTATTTATGTGAAAGACAAGAACATTTCTTCCTCTTACCCTAATGAAACCGAGTTTTAGTAAGAAACTTGGGATTCATAAACATGGCCACAGAGCAGACTTCATAATAGAGCTAAATGAGAGTGCAAAGTCAGGCGTTCCCTCTGTGTGTGTGGTTGTCATTTAACAGACAAAGAGCTCAAGATGTCAAGGAAAAGGAAGAAGAAGCTAGAAAGGAACAGATGCAAATGTAAATAGTTCCCCAAAGATAAATGCTGATGTCAGACCAGCAAGGAACAGTGAGCTTCATAGGGGAAATTATTGCTCAGATCTGAAGATGGATAAGATATAGGACATGGTGCCTACTTGTATTTTACTCCAATTCTCACTGGGACAGAGGCAGAGAGAGTTGGACTTCATATCTCCTTCCCTGGTCTTCTGTTTCCCCTCAGCCAGGCTCAATTTCAGGTTATTTCTATGTTGACCTGGAAATAACTGTCCATTTTTCAGTCTTCCCATGAAGTCAACTGTAATGGTGCTCATCTGACCAGGTGTGGCCAGTCCTCTGGAGCTCTGCTGTTACCTTGAGCTGTCCCCTGGGCCCCTGTTGGACACCCTGGCTGGACACAGATCACATCCCACTCCCTGGGTCACCTGTCTTCCTGACCTTGAGCCTGGTGTGCTAAATCTGCTTCTACTCCCTCCTGACACTAGACATACCTGTGTGCATGCACACACACCCACAACCTACACAGCATATGCATACAGAATACATACAGAACACATATACACACAACATACACAGAACACATACAGAGCACACACATGCACAACACATACACAGTAGACATACATCAATACCCACAATACACAACCACAACACATACACTACACACACACACACACACACACACACCATCTTTCTTTGTGTACTCTAGGATGATAACCTGAACAGATAGATATCTCATCTCTCCCTTTGCCCAGTTATGACCCAGAATGTTATGACTCACCCTGCTTCATAGGTCAGCAGAAATTCTTCAGACCCGTTGGGCTGACTCATCGCGCAACTCTAACCTTGGTCCTATTTGTAGCTGGTGGTGTGGAAAGCCTGCATTCGGCTCATTATTCTGAGCAGTGGAGTCATTCATCCAGAGTGATTTGAGCACTCTGGACAGAGACCCCTACCTAAGTAGAGCTCACCGAATGCTTGTCATCAGGTGTGGAATTGCACCACTGATGAATCACTACCGTGAGAAAGCAACTTTACGTGAGTTCTAAGACTAACTCTGTAAAGAACCTTGAACACGTGTGTGTAGGGCTACAGCACACTCTACATTATTCCTTCAGATCAGTTGTTGCATCACTTGGCCTGCTGTCACACCTGTTTGTTCAGGTGGGTGCTGGCAGCAGGTCTTTGGGATCAACAAGGTAGGACTGGGGTCCCTTATTCACCAATGTGAATGCAGCTGACGGCACATGGAGGGCAGCATCCCTTCCTGGCTACAGAAAGCTTTAAAAGCCTCGAGCCCAAATGAGTATAATTCCGTCTCTCAAGGAAACAACAGGATAATACCTAGAAACAGGCAACATCAAGAGTTCTTTCTCACTACACATGCCCAGGGCCCGGGACAGCCCTAGGTGATTCTCAGGTATGTCATCAGGGCGGCAGGAAGGGTGTGGGTCCCCATCCTGTGAGAATAAGAGAGGGGACAGAACATGAGTTTTGGGGTCAGAAAGAACAGGGTTTGAATTCACTCAGCCTGTCAGGGCCGTGCAATCGTGAATAAATAACTTCACCTCTGGACAGACTCGGTTTTCTTATCTGTAAAATGGAGATAATAACCCACCTCACTGAGTCATTCTGCTCACTAACTGGGTATGTGGGGCCCGCCAGCAGTGCTCAGGAAGTGGGCAGTTCCTGTCCTCTGCAGAAGTGCTGGTCACCATGTCTACTCCAGTCAGTAAGTTTCCTGAATCACTGCAATTAAAGAAGTCTCGCCTGATGTATCATTTTAGGGCACAGATGCCATGCTGCTGGCAGGTGGGCTGAGTTGAGGGTCCTGAGAACATAATGGTGGGGTCCCTGGTAGGCTGGCCTCAGGTGGGGTCCCGTGGCCAGGTGTTCTCACCAGCAGGATTCTTAGGGCTGTTGACTTGGTGACTTGGCCTCCAAGACTAAGAGATGGAAGCTGCCTGTTTCTTAAAGCCTTAACCAGGAAACTAGTACCAAGTCCCTTTCTTCATGCTCTATGGGTCAAAGCACTCACAGAGCACACAGAGGTCCCACAACTCAAAGAGAGGAGTACCAGAGAATTGGGGGCCATCACCCTCTCTTACCCTTAAATGTTACCTCTTCACTGAGCCCTCCCCTCCACTTGAGTCCTTCCTTGCACGCCCCACCCTCGTGGGCCCCTTCCATGGTTTATTTCTCTCCATGAAGTGGGAGCCAATTAATATAGTATATCTTACCTACTTGCATGTTTATTGTCCATCTCATCCCACTGAAATATAGGCTGCTTGTGGACATGTATTTTGATCCATGTTGCTCCACGCTGTTGTCCATACCCACAGGAATGCCGGGCACATAGCAGACCGTCAGTGAGCAGAGTGGAAAAGATGACCATGTGCTGTAGTCAACAGCTGCTTTCAGTCCAGGATCAAATGCCCTTTGTCTCCATGTAGACATCCATCCAATGGAAAGGGCTCAGACACAGGGAAAGTTTTCCAATATAGTCATAAGTTCTTTGGCTTCCTTTTCATCAAGACGTGGGGTTCTAGCCTTTGGATATAGAGATGTTCTGACAGTGGAGGCTGGTGGGACAGACACTGTGTAACTTCTGAAACTGGGTCAGAATGCTGAGGCAGCCTCCACCTGTTCTCTGGGAATGTTCACTCTGAGGAAGTTCCACCATCAAACCAACCACCGTGCCAAGGTCGAGATGCCAAGGCCACCAGGAGAGACCACGTGCAGGTGCTCTGCTTAAGAGACCCAGATGAGCCCAACCACCAGTTGTCTCAGCACAGGGCGCAGACTTGTGAGTGGTGGAACCTCTGAAGACCCCAACCACTCTGCCCTTCGCATCATCCCAGGGGAGGTCCCAGGCCCCATGGAGCAGAGAGGAGCCCTCCCTGCCCAAGTTATGGACTCACAGAACTGTGAGTGTAATGAAAAGGTGGTTGTTGAACATCACTAAGTTTGGGGTTGATCTTTCACATAGCAGCAGGGGACTGGAACCCCCATCTTTACTTTCTTAAATCGAATACTTTTGGTAAGACCTCCTACGCCCCCCACTGAGGTTAGGACATCCCATTTTTGGTCATGCTTTGGGAGTTCCTTCCTCAGTGTCTTGCGTCATGGATTAAGAACATGAAAGAATTTTCCATCCTGATTACTTTGCGAATCATCTCTCCCCTGCAGGAAGCCCATCTTTTTCAGGCTAGATGAGGAGACATCATGCATAGAGGTTTACTGAACCAGGCTCTGTCCCTGGCTCAGGGATGTAGCAGGAAACAAATAGAGCATGTTCTTCTTGCCGGCCAGAGTTGAGTGTCAGTGAGGAAGGCCAACAGCAAACACAGGCAGCCACTGACTGAAGTCTAAACACTTGCAGTGGGAGGGTCTTTTTGCTACAGTCTATCACTTCACTGCACATTCTCTAATTGGGCAGCCCTGGGGATCCCTCCAGATGCATAACACCTCCCAAAGCGGACCTGGAAGGAAAATGTGTGGGATCATCAAATTCTCATAAGTGGAGGCATGCGTGTACCTTGACTTACATCTTCTGCTCAGTGAAGCCTTATACTAACTCTCACATTGGGACTGGTCTTTTCTCCCCTGACGCTTGTATTAGAAGTTTGTCCGACTCCTCACCTCTCTGTCGATTGGTTAATGATCTGAAAACAATCAGGACTGGAAATGCAGGCAGCCCTGGAATAATTTAAAGACCCTTCGCTAATGTACTTTTTAAAATCATTGGATTTTTATACCCCATATAATTATTTTTTAATGTACTGGCAATCAAAGATGCAAACAATAAAATTTAAGTCAATCCTAGAAGGCTAGATGTAAGAGAAATGAAATTTCTTAAATTTGGTCTCCCCTCTTTCATTTCCACCCCAAATATCTGAGTTTCCTCCATTGTAGAGTCCGGGAGCCAGGATCCTCTGGAGTTTGTCCTGCCCATTCTTCTGAGCGCTCCACACCCACGTTCATGACCCAAGCACCACTTAGGAGATTTCTCATTTTAACAAGGGAAAAAGACCATAGAATATAAGGTGTGGAGAGGCCTTTAGCAACAAGTTGGCCCCTGCTTCTCATTTTGAAGCTGGGGAACCAGAGAATGAGTGGGGTGACTTGTCCAAGGTCAGCAGAATCTTGGAAGCTAGGGAGAAATCTCTGGGGAGGGCGTTGAGGGGGTTCTCCATACACTCCGGCACTCATACTCTTCTGACACCAGAAGAATTATGTTTTAGCAAAGGGGCCTCAAATCACACTCTGTAGGCAGTTCTAATCAAAAGGCAGACTCTAAATATAATTCATGTGAAGTATGTTTTGGAAATCCTTTTTGCTTGATATGTCTTCAATTATTAAGAACCGTTTGTTGGGGTGTATATTTTCCTTAAATTGAGAATGGCTATTTTTCAGAGGCAGAAATGTAGGTGATTGTTCTCTCTAACTTTCCTCTTTCTATCCTACTTGAATTTTTTTACCATAAGTATATATGATTTTTACAAAAACAAAATAAGGTCTTCTTTTAAAAAGGGGGGGGGGAGTATATTCGAAGAATATATTTTACCTTAATTACACAGATAATTATAGCTTTACAGAACTGACCTTACAGAATTGGGTTAAAAGCGAAATATGCAAGATGATAAAAGATATTTTCTAAAAATATTCTTAATATAGCTCATAGTTAATGTGACTATCCCTTGGAGCAATTACAAATGCCCACAGGTACATTTTCACCTGAACATATGCTGGAGGGCTCAGCCTCAGCCCTTCCATTCCACTCTGAAATGGAAAGAGCTCTTTCAGAAAGCAACAGCACAGATCTGCTGTAGATCTGAAAGTGAGAGAGAGAGCATGAACGGGGTGGGGGGAGGGGGCAGATGTAGAGGGGGAGGAGGAGGGGGCACAGGGAGGAGGGGGAAGAAGCAGAGTCCCTACTGAGTAGGAAGCCCAACATGGGCCTCCATCTCAGGACCCCAAGATCATGACCTGAGCTGAAGGCAGATGCTCAATTGACTGATCCCCCCAGGCGCTTGAAATGTAATTTTCAAGGACTTCTGGATTTATCCAGAAAAATGCATAGGAATTGTTTGCAACAGGGGATTGTGAGAGGGGAGGATCCAGATAACTCCCAAGAGTAAAGCAGTCAAGTTAATTAAAAGAAGTCACTACTGAAAAGTGGAGATTTGATACAATTTTCCTGAGTAATTTGTGCTAAGCACTCAACTCATGCTTGATGTATAGTCAGCACTCCCTTGATACTGGAGGTTACCAGTATTTATTCCTGGGGACTACAACTCCCCAGATGCACTGCCTCATTTCCTTCCAGCCTACAACTCCCAAAATGCACTGCTTTTCCTCCATTCAGCCTCTCCCTTCCTATCCTCATCACCCTTCTGAGAAGAGGAGAGGGGAGAGGGGGTGGGGAGAGGAGAGCCCAGCCCCCAAGGAGGAGAAGCAGCTGACCACACAATTCTCCTGATAGTGGAGGCCCCAGCTCACAAATTCGCAGTTAAACAGCATTTTTTTTTTCTTTTTTTAAACATCATCTGAAGTCTGCTCAGGCAAAACCTGGGAGTTGAATTCCCAGAATTGTCTGTATTTGTTTGCTGCTTTGATTTTACCAAGCTCTGTTTTGTGTTGTAATTTTTATCAGGCGACCCCTCCCCCGCCCCCAGAGATCATGGTGTTCATGGGTCTGCCAATTGCAGTGAGCTTTAATATTTTGCTCTTTTCATGGCCATGTTAGTAAGAACTTAGAAGTCCTGCATGATTTTAGACTGAAATTTTGGCAAAATGTCAGAGATTCTTTGAGCTATTTCAGATTTTAGAACAAGACAGGCATTAAGTGTTGCATCAAAAGATACTACACAGTTTATTAAAATGCATGGGTGCACTTTTTCTCATGTCTTAAAATGATATGAAGCATAGAATATTCAGGAAGAGTATAAAATGGTTGTGATTCCTCAGGGACTAAATCCAAAAATTTTAGGTAAACATTTTATCCTAGGAACTATTTTGAAAGCAGATAAGAATAATATATATATTATAATTTTAATGAGATGGAAATTACTGCATGTATAAATTAAGCCTTATGAAATATTGGTTTTATAGCTTAAAAACATAGTTGCATATTGGCAATTTCATATGGATCATCCAAGAATCTGGGTTTTCACCAAACATTTCTTGAACATCCACTATGTGCAGGACTGTTCTGTGGGACTCTTAAGATCGACAGGATCTAGCCCTTGCTTCCCAAGAAGGTCTGGGCATTGTTTTAGAGGAAGCTAAGGAGCACAGAAGCCTAAGAGGCAGCTCATCAGAGACTTCCTCCAGGATGCTTGATAGAGATAAGGTTGAGAGATCAACAAGTGACACGCGTAGGCCATGAAAAGCTTTTGTGTTGTTTTTTAAAGAAGACATGGACTTTTGAAGTTCAAGGACCCTACGAAAGGTGCAGAGGGCAACAGCTAACATGTATCACAGGAAACAGCCATGATTGCTGTGGGGGGACATTGCTAGCAACTGTTTACTCTTGGATGGCAAAGCCACTAGATATGGGCTTTTGGTCAAACAGCTATGGTGTAGCTGCCAAGAGGATTCACTATCAACTGACAGCAGCTTGGCTTTAAAATCCACACCATAAGCTGGCTCTGGTAAAAGGTGACGACATCAAGGAGAACTGTGGAAAGCATCTATTGTCAGTCATGGCCAAAGGAAACCCAGCACTAGGAGAAAAGAGGGAATCCAGGTAGGGAGATAGGGCCTTCCACCATCCCACTGAAACCTTCCCATGGCATGCAGAGGAAACAAGAAAATGTTGTTTTCATTATAATTTTCACTCTGGGAAAAAAGAAGAGCAATTTGTCAAGGAAATTTATTGAGTTTGAAGACCTAAAATTTCAGGGCGAAGGCTCAGATCTGCTACCAAGGGTAGAACTTTAGCCAACTGTAGGATTCCCAGTGAAGACCAGGGCCAGGGCATAGACTATAAAGTAAAGGCTCATTCGTGTATAGGAGGCTTGCATTTGATATCAATCCATTCAAAGAAAAGATGGGCATTTGAAATTGCTTGCATTTTTCTCAGTGAGTGAATGCATTTTAACTTACCCTAAATTGTGTTAATATGTGGCTAAGGGAAGGCCTCAGGAGAGTCAACAAATATCAAAAGCTTTAAAATGTTTAAATATCAAAGTGAGTATGAGTAATCTATTGTGGTACAATTAGGAATGAAATAGATTAATTAAATATAATTACAGATAATGTATTTTCTGTAATTTAAGCTAATTAAAAAGGAAGAAAAGATTCTTTATTCAACCATAAAATTATCAATAAAGTTTCATGAGCACCATCTATTGAGATATTTAATATTAAATGAGATAAATAAATTAAAAATACTATTTCCTGCAGTTAGAGGGAGATCACAAACTGAGTCACAGATGATCCTGAGACAAATGCAATGATTACATTTTTTTTTTAACCAGGGAACATGTGACCTTGTAGGAATTTTAATTAGTTCATAAATAGCTCGCATGAGGCCCTCTTCATAATTTGGGGGTAAGAGAATTGTTTTCCAATTAATAGTAATATTTCTTAAATACTCAAATACAATCAAGGAGACCAGTGGGCTTCCATAATCCCCAAAATTATGAGAACCCCACTGAATTTGACTGTGGAATTGATTACTGATGATCACAGAAGTAGCAATAAATATAGGCATGTACACACACACACACACACACACACACATCTACATACATACACAGACAAACTAGCTGCACCTATCTATCTATCTGTCCATCATCTATCCATGAATGCAATACAAAGTAATACATGAATTTACTACAAAACGTTTGCCATGTAATAACATGCTTCCAGTAAGGCACACAAAAGTGAATGGATACAGGAACCCCTCTTTCTCAGGGCCACAAATAATCTAACCTTCAAACTGTATTGATAGACGAGCAATGAAGGTCTATCAGACTTGTAACAGTCAACATGACACCTCCTGGGACATAGCATATGAGGTAAGCACAATCAAGTCAGCTGTTCTTATAAAAACAAGGGCACATCCAGTTCTTGTTGTGCAGTTTATGCCCACTGACCTCTGCCTGGTAATTTCATTTCTTAGAGGCATTGCTGTCTGGAGGAACATCGACATGAGGATGTCAGCTGCTAGAAAGGAGTATCCCCCTGCAGACATCAATGTACTTCTCCAATATCTCCAGTTCTTCTCCTTCTGGACACTCCCAGAATTGTTCTTCTCTGCTCCTTGGAGATCAGATGTGGGTGCATGACTTGCTTTGGCTGAGTTGTGAGTGAAAGGGGCACATGTAGGGGGCATTTAAGTAGCTGCCTAGAGACCCTCCCACCTCATCGATCCTAGCCATATGGTCACTGTTGAAGAGCAGCACCAAGCCACACAAGGAGGACAGCTGCCCTGGAGAGTTCTGGACCCTGTAGTGGCCTTTGTACCAACAAGAACAATAGCTTCGTTGCTTTACGGCTCTGCCTGCTGGAGCGGTCATGGCAACAGAGTCCTGCCTGTACTTACTGATACAAACCCCAACAGTAAATGAACCAAATTCCCAAGAGATTTCTTAATCAATCTCTTATGAGGGTACTTCATACAAATCAGTTTCCCAAGGTCTCACTGATCTTGGGGTAATTGAAAACATGAAGTTAAAGAACAGTCCCGAAATTGCAGAGACCCATTGAGATACAAATCCAGCCGTGTCTTGTCACCATCCTTCAACAAAAGATCAGGAAGGGGCCACAGACCTCAGCTCAGGGAAGGCTCTTGATCATAAATGGAGAGGAGTCCACATTCCCTTTGTTTGCACACGAAGCAAACTGGCATCACTCCAGCCCCAGGCAGAGGTGCTCGGACAGAGTCTGACCCCGTCAGAAGACTAGTTGACATCCAGAGTATCCCTGGCACCCCTTAAGTAGCCCAGAAAGTACAGTAGACTCGGTTTTTCATATAAAGCCCTACACACCATTTGTCATGCAATCAAAAGTAGGAAAACCTGAGCCAGCCTATAGGAAAGAAAACACGGGAACACATGTGTGCAAATGCCTGGCTATTAAATCAGTTGCCTTTAAAAAATGGACATTGGGAGATGGAGAGGAGACGTGAGTTGGGGGAGTTGGAGGGGGAGATAAACTATGAGAGACTGTGGACTCCGAGAAACAGACCGAGGGTTTTGGAGGGGAGGGGGATAGGGGATTGGGTGAGCCTGGTGGTGGGTAATTATGGAGGGCAAGTATTGCATGGCGCACTGGGTGTGGTGCATAAACAATGAATTTTGGATAACTAAAAAAAATTAAATTTAAAAAAACAAACAAACCTGTCAACCTTCTGGCAAGGGGAAGGGGCCAAGGGGGACATGAATATCAGCCAGTAGCTGTATTTGCTTTTGTGAGCACAAAGGTAGATAATACTCAACACACTCAACCCAACAACACAGGTGAACTTGAACACTTACGCTAAGTGAAGAAGCCTGACATAAAAGGCCAGTGTGTGTATGACTCCATTCATATGAAACACCCAGCATATGAAAATGCACAGAGGAGAAAGCAGATGAGTAGCTCATGGGAACAGCCGGTGCTTGCTGGATTGGAGTCAACCTGACCCACATACCTGGCCCTCCCATCCTTCCTAGCCAGCATCTATTGTGGTCACAGGGGTCACCTCTCCACTCCAGGCCTCTGGCCCTGCAACCACAAATGCCAGGGGTGGAGAGTCACATTACATGGACTTGAACATCTGAGTCCACACATAAGGGACGTTCACAGGCACTACCGTGAAGCAACTGTGTGGTCACTTTCCCATCTTTCCGCTCTGGGGGATTCTGCGCCATGGCCCTGAATGAGAGGAAGAACAGTTGGCCTTATTCTTGGCCTGGATTTTCTTCCTTCATGGAGCTGATCCTGCCAGCCCCATGAATCTCTTCCTGCAGCATGTGCTGGCTCACAGACGATGCTCATCTATCTTCACCCATGACACACAGTTCCTTCCTTTATTAGAACTAATATACTAATTGCAAAAGGACTCTGCCTGGAAACTCTTCCAACAGCCCCAAGGCTCTGCTTCATTCTTAATGAGAAGGAACGATGACCACAAACTCAAGTGTTTTAGGGAAGCTGAACAGGTCTGACTGAGCCAGAAGGAAGGGATACTACTCTAAATAAGCCATCAGAAGGCCCCCTGCACAAAGATGATTTTGATTCCCCTAAAAATTGAGGCAACCTGTTTGTGCGGGGCAAGTGAAATTTGTGACCAGTACATTCTACTAGACCAAGGCTGCCCGAGATCTGTAACCTACAAGCTCTGAAAATTAGCTTCAGGCTGAAAAGGGATGCTGCCTGCCCTTGGCCAGCCAGTTCTTGTTCAGTTCTTATCCCCTCCTGCTGAGTAGGATGGCTTCCCCAAGTGAGCAGGCAGAGGAGCAGAGGAAGCCCTACTCTAACTGTGCTCAGCATGCTGGGGCTTGGGATGGGCAGACAGCAGGTTCTCTCCCTTCGTTGTCCTATATCTTATGTGGTCTTCATCCCCCAGGGAGTCCCCCTGGGACCCTGGCGACAACAGAGGGGGAACAGCTCCAGGCTGTGAGAATTGGGTGAGGCTGACCTACGTTGGGTGTTTGGGGAAAGGGTCACACTGATACTACTGATTGTCAGAAGGTAAGAAGCTATTCAGATGCCAAAAGAAAGTGATGATCAAATGCCCCTGAGTTGGGGTGGCTTTGTGTCTCCTCCCACAACCTGGACAGGAAGCCCAGAACAAGGGCCAGTGGTGTTCCAAACAGGCTTTGGCACACCTGGGTCTGACCCTGCCTTCCAGACTGGCAGGAGGAAGCATGTTCTCCTCTCTTTCTCCCCACAAACTCACCCTTGTGAGGAGTCAGGTGGGCGATAGGCTCCCATGCCTATCCCATGGCTGGGATCCTTCCAAAGAGGCCACTCTAAACACACAGTGGGGAAAGAGAGAGGCCTGGGGAATGCATTGGAAGCATACCGAGGGCTGTGCAAATAGTTGCTATCAAATAATCCAAGGAAGCTGGGCTTAAGTTACAAGTTGGAAAAACCATAGGCTACCCCTTCATAGTTCCAGCTTCCTGTTCATCCATCTGTAGCCACGAGGCTACAGAATTGAATTCACCTGAAATTGCTTCATTTAATGATTAATCTGGCTGTGGAGTTACACTTCAGCTTTCATAGAGAGAATAACCAGCCTGATTCTAAACAAATATTCGTCATACATAGTTTTCCAAGCTTGGTTATGGAGGACAGACTCTACCCTCATGCTGGTCATCTATAATTAAATTTTCCCTACCTGTCAGGGCAAAGACAGCTTGTAAAGCATTTCTAAAGAATGAGACTGTATTCTCCCCTGACTTGTTTGAAAAGCAGTTATCAGGAGTTTTGACTTCCTGTCCCTTTGATCTCATTATCTGAGTCTATAATCTAAAGGCACTGATTAGCATTTACTGTTAGTGGTGGGATGCCCTGGAAATGCTTCACTGAGCAGCTCCAAGAACCCATGTTAATTATTTACTAGTCATACCAGGCTCCCCTTCAACAGTTTACTTGTTAGAGGTCATTGCCAAGTGGGAGCCCCTTGGTTAAATCACTTGTTCCCACAGAGCAAACTAGGAAGAAGGAATCACAAATGTTTTGCCAACTGGTCCCGAAGCCCCCATGCCCCTGCCCGCCGTCCCGCATTCCGGTCTCATGGAATCTGTTCAGTCGCTGAGCTGACAGCAGAGTTCCCTCACATTTTCTCCAGCCTGCGATGAAAGTTGACCCCCATCTTCATGGCGGCAGCTCAGCACCCTCTCCTGGTGGGATCCTGCGACATCCAGCCTGACTCAACCCATCTTATGTAGTGGCCAGCAGGATGGAGGACCAGCCCTACAGGAAACCAAAGAAAGCGTGCTAGAACATGAAAACACAGCATTATAAATAACAAGCATGACACTTGGTATTTCGCAAGAGCCTTGCCTCCCAAGATTTCTCCCAGCAGTTCTCTGAGAATCAGGGCAGCCCCTGGGGGTTGAGTGAGGATGCCCACCACACGTTCTCCCCAAGGAAAGATGAAGACCAAGGACTCCATCTACACCCAGGCAACACTGGGGCCATTCTGTGGCTTTACCCTCCAGACAACATGGTCACCTCTTCTTTTAACATTGACTTTCTGGATGACCTTTGCTGACCTTGGGGATGCACGCTCTTCTTAATGTTAGCAAGTCTCGCTTGGTGTCTGTGGATGTGATTAATGTCTGCAGAACTCTCTGAACACACACACAATCTCCTGTTAATGAGAAGCAGAAACAGGAGACAGGATGTGGTCTTCCCTGTCCTGAGTTAGTCAAGGTCTGGGCCTGGTGCCCCACCCTGACTCACTGCCTGCTTCCTGCCACTCTCCTGTCCGCTTCGGGACGTGGAAAACACATTGATCAGTTTCTTTTCATAAGGTTAGCAAATGGTCTAGCATAGATCTTTGCAGTTTAGAAGTAAAGAATTCAATGTTTGTTGAATGAATCTTGTCTATAAAACTCTATAGGCTCGGCAAATAGTAAGATCTCTTATGGAGAAATTTAAACAAGAATTTTCGTAACATGCTTTGCTGATTCTGTGTGTTCTTCCCAGCTTCAGGCAACAGGGTAGCCAACAGGAGAAGGTAGAGATGCTGCCAGCAAATGCATGAGCACCCCTGCTGTAGTCAGCTGGAACCTTCTGGAATTTCTGCAGACGGCCCAGATCCTCTCCTGTTTCATTGTCCTCCTTACAGAAAATCAAATTGACTCTCGCAATGGCTTTTATGGGCCCTCTTGCCTTAGGTAGGTCCCTCCCATCCTAATAAATTTTTGTGGGTCCTGGTATGGGCTCAGTTGTATCCCTTGCAAATTAATATGTTGAAGTCCTAACACCCAGGACCTCAGAATGTGACTGCCATTTGGAGATGGGTCTTTCAAAGAGGTAATCACGTTTAAATGAGGCCATTGGGAGGGGCCCTAACCCAGGATGACTGGTATTCTTGTAAGAGATCAGGACACACAGAGACACCTGGGTTATGCTTGCACACACACAAGGAAAGACTATATGGAGAGGCAGCAAGAGGAAGGCCCCCCCACAAGCCAAGGAGAGAGGCCTCAAGGGAAACCAGCCTCAATGACACCTTGATCTTGGTGAGAAAATAAATTTCCACTTAAGAGAAACGTTCATCTATGGTATTTTGTTATGCTATCCTTAGTAAACAAATACAGGCCCTAAAATTTTCATTTCTTTCTGATATAAGAAAGTTCACTTTTTTCTTCCGATTTTAAAAGAAATGGATACATTTTTGTGGGGGGGGGCCCTCAAAGTATGTGGCCTTTAAGCACCGTGCCCCCCGTGCTGATGGTAAAACCAGCCCCAGTGACCTTGAGGCGGTTGGCAGCGGAAGTTGCTTTCCCTCCCCAACTTCCTCATCCGTGTTCGTGTGCAGCAGCTCACATTTTATTGTGGCCCAAAGCTAGGCTGCTGGAACAAAACACTTTTGCCACTTTGTAACCCAGCATCCTCTGAGAATCTTTGAGGGATGAGGCAATTGAGAAATGCTTTGATAAACACCAATTTAATAATCAGCAACATAGTTGTCAGATAGCTATTCATAGTCAGAATGGTGTGGCCTCCAGGTGTGGGAACCCCCGCAGAAGGCTATCCCTCACGCCCCTTTATTAAGCTCATTTATGCATTCGGAATCGAAATAGAAGATGGAAAGTAGAACTGACTAGTGAGAGGTCGCAGATAGTGTTTTATTTAGCATGAAACAATTATACACATTTTATGTGTGACTTTGATGAGACAGAGGGTTTATTAATTAGATCCAGAAGCCCCTGGGGCTGTCCTTTTTACCATGACATTGGCTCCTCTTTTGGCAGGGCTGAGGCAGAACTGGGGCCCAAGACCAGAGGATTCTGCTGTGGAGTGTGAGTCCACCAGGGTGCAGGGACTTGGGTGTCCCAGACAGGAGGGAGGGCACCTACAAGGACACAGAGGCACGGAACAGGCTGGTGTCATCAAGACAGGCAAGTGGCTGGGGCTGACTCAGGGTGCAAGAGGAGGAGAGAAGACTCAAAGGGAGAGGAGCTGGACCGGGCATGGGGGCTGTATGTGTTCCCCTTCACCAAGCCTCACAGAGCCCCATTCCTAAGACATCCTGATGTTTCTCAGCACATGAGATGTGAACTTGTGTGTCATGGGTGGAGTAATGCCTCCTCCCAAAAAAGATGTCCCATTTCAAATCCCCCAGACCTGTGAATATGTTGCCTTAAATGGCAGAAGGGGACTTTAGAGATGTGATTAAGTCAAGGATTCTGAGATTAACCTGTATTCTTAAGGTGGGATCCCTGTCATCCAAAGGACATGACTACAAGAGAAAGGTAGGAATGCCAGAGTCAGAGAAGCACGGAGAGGAGGAGGGAGGGAGATGTGACCATGGAGAAAGGGTTCATGAGCCAAGCAACACCCGTCGCCTCTAGAAACTAAAAGCTAAGCAAACTGATTCTTTTCTCGAGCCTCCAGAAGGAACCCAGCCCTGCCTACCTATTTTAGACTTCTGCCCTCCAGAACAGTAATATAATAAATGTGTGCTGTCCAAAGCCACTCGGTTTGTAGAAATTTGTTATAGCAGCCACAGAAAACTCAGAACACTGTGTAAGAAATGTCATTTCATCCATCCCTGGGAACACAGAGCCATTTCTCCCGGTGGTATGACAATTCTGCCCAGGGCTTCCTGTATCCAGCCAACTCAAGGTCGAATGCTATACTCCTCGTTTCTTCACCTTGAACAGGCATTTTCGTAGTGCACTGGGAGAAGCTGTCTCAGGGGCTGCTAGCCCAGTGCAATTTTAAACCAGAAGTCCCCCACTGTACTTTGATAGATTTTTAATGATATTCAAAACAAGAGTAGTTGCCATGGTAAAATACCATAAATATCACTTAAGCAACTCTCAGAGATGCTTTTGCTTAAATAATTAATTGCAATGTTGCCATTTCTACTGCCCTGTAGGCAAACCCCAGCAATATGAGATAGTTCATAAAAGGGTTGAATCTACATAAATAGACCCTAGTCATGTTTACGTCCAGTTCTTTTAAGTATAATATCCAGAGCTTCCAAGGAAATGCTTTGGGTCTGAAGTGAGCTCTCTATCTTTGACTTACTCAAAGAATTAGTGTTGCCCCAAAGTCACTAGTGTGAAATTAAAGAATGACCATCTTCAGCTCTATTCATGGAAGGACCTTCTATGAATTAGATCAGGAAAATGGGATCTGGAGAAGAGGCCCCCCATGGGAATTTAGCTGGTGTGAAATACTAATGATTTTTCCTTGCCCTCAGAAGTTATCCCAGAATGCCACCTTTGCCATGAAGATGGCCCCTATGGTGAAGAGTTACAACAACCCTCTAGGGCTGCCGTCAGAGAGGCCTGTTGCTTAGCATGAAACTCCCTGCACCCATGGGACAGAAACCCCAAACTACCCCTATTTACATCTGTTTTGCTCCCTAAGTTCCACATATTAGTGAAATCATATAGTATTTGTCTTTCTCTGACTAACTTATTTCGCTTAGCATAATACACTCTAGGTCCGTCCACGTCCTTACGAATGGCAGGATCTTATTTCTTTTGGCTGAATAACATTCCATTGTATTTATACCACATCTTCTTTATCCATTCATCAGTCAATGGACATTTCAGCTCTTTCCATAGTCTGGCTATTGTTGATAGTGCCGCTGTGAACATCTGGGTGCATGTGCCCCTTCAGATCCGTATTTTTGTATCCTTTGGGTAAATGCCAAGTGTCTTTTGTGCAGAAAACTCTGAGTTTGAAGAGCCAAACACATACTTTCCTCCTCATCTCTCCATGGAACCTCCTTACTTATGTAAGGAGGTTCTTTACTTCTTTACTTTACTTTTCTTTTTTTAGAGAAGGAGTTCAGAGGGAAGGACCAGAAAGAGAGAGGGGGAGAGAGAATCTTAAGCAGGTTCCACACCCAATAAGGAGTCCAATGTGGAGCTTCATCTCACAACCCTGAGATCATGACCTAAGCTGAAACCAAGAGTCAGATGCCTCATCAACTGAGCCACCCAGGCCTCCCTCCTTTTCTTTACTGTAATGTCTCATTTACTTTTTTTTTTTTTTTAAGTGATTCAAGTGCTTCATGTTTTAAGGTTCAACAGTATTCTCTGGACACTCCAGTTCTCAAAGACAAGCCTGGATTTAGTAGGGATTGGGGGGCTCGCAACCACAGTTGAAATAATCATAGACATCAGCCCGTGATGACAAACTAAGTTGTTATTTTCTGGGAGTTTGGGGCTTTTTGAAAGATTTTCCTTATTTATTTGACACAGAGAGAGAGAGAGAGAGAGAAAACTCAAGTGGTGGGAGCAGGAGAGGGAGAAGTAGGTTCCTCACTGAGCTGGGACCCCGATGCAGGGCTGGATCCCAGGACCACGGGATCATGACCTGAGCCAAAGGCAGATGCCCAGCCACCAAGCCACCCACATGTCCACAAAGTAAGATGTTAAAGGACAGGAGCACAGTGCTGTGAAGAATTCGCATGAATGGTGAGGGGTGGAGGGTGGGGTTTGGAGGCCTTGGTCATAGGAGGCTTCCCTAAGAAAGTGACATTTTTGCTAAAATCTGAGGACCGTCTCAAGCTTCTTGAATCACTGGTCTTGCATCATCTTGCCAGGATTTTAAAATTTGATGCTCACAAAACTTAAGTCAAAAAAGAAAATATTTTGAATCACAACAGCAACAGCAAAAGAAACATGATTTTAAATTCTGCTTTCCAGCCCATGTGTCCTGGTGGAGGCTGGGCACAGGAGGCTGTTCCCATGCTGCCTTGTGCCCTGTTTGCCCAGGAGAGGACCAGGGGGACAGAAGTCCATCTATGCCAGCCAGGGACTTTTGGGACTAGGAACCAGACTGAGCTCAGAATGTCTCAGACAGTGGCCCGGTGCATCTGGGGGGGGGGGGGGGGGTGTGACTTCCACTGAGTTGGCCCCCAGGGGCTGTTCACCTTCATCATGTCACCTGGTAAAGTTTTATCTGACTTAAAGGGCTTTTTAAAGCTTGACCTAATTGCACTGAGCTGTGGGATTCCTTGTGGTTCCCATTCAGTGTTCCCACCAAGATCCAGCTAGTGTCAAAAACTTGACATCATTATAGAAAAAAGAACTCACTTCAGTGAAGTGAATCACGAGTTGCAAATGTAACCTCAGGCATTTGGGGGTGAGGTAGCTCTAATTTCTCAAAGAACAAAGGCATGGCAATTTGACAGCTTTTGTCGAGTGTCATAGAAATTTTCCGCTCATTGCTTCAGCCCTAACAGGTCCAAAGAAGCTTTATCCTGGCCTGAAAAAGGTGGAACTGTAATGAACAAGGAGTCCTTCTAGGTAGTGATTATGTTTTCTGCCTCCATCCTCCCCACAAAAGATCTTGCTAATCTTCCCACTGCTCAG
Source organism: Mustela erminea (assembly GCF_009829155.1). Lineage (NCBI taxonomy): Eukaryota > Metazoa > Chordata > Mammalia > Carnivora > Mustelidae > Mustela > Mustela erminea. Next base: position 40,997,233 of record NC_045621.1, on the reverse strand, counting down.
AAATGTCGCCCAACACTCTTCTCACTGTGCAAACTCACATGGCAGTCCTCTAGAGCATGCTCTAACCAACTCATGACACAGTCTAGGGAGGGAGCTGTGTGGGTCCCACTAGTAGAGTGTGTCAACAACTCACCCCCCAAGCCCTGCTCCCCACCCTCCCAGGTAGGACCATTCTGACTCTCTAACTTCAAGGACGTCATGGGAAGAACCCTCACTGAGTTGAATCAATCTGTCCATGCTGGTCATTTCAGAAGCAACACAAAACAATGCAGAGTAACAACTCTGGGTCAAGAGTCTAAATCCCAGCTCTGTCACCCACCAGCAGTGTGATCTGGGGCAAGTTCCTGACTCTCTCTGTCTCCATTTCCATATCTGCAAAGTGACAGTGAAGACAGTGCCTGCCCCACAGCGTTAGTGTGAGGATTAAATACGTTGATATACACAAAGTGCTCAAAACGGCTCTTGGCCAGTGGTAAGAGCTCCATAGATGTTGTTACCATTAAAGCATCCCTAAGAACCATCTGAGTGTTTGCAGAGCAGTCCTGGGTGGCAGGCTCGGAGCACAGCACCTAACGGGAGTTCAAATGCCCATTGCCCCCCAGACTCATGGGACAGATTCGAGCAGCTACAGAGACCTGCTTCTTCGTTCCCAGCTACACGGCACCCCGACCACTCCTGTTCCCTGGCCTGGCTCGCTGCCTGGGCCCCGAAGCCTCAGCGGGGGCTTGGAGAGCCCACAGAGCAGACTTCGTCATGCCACTTGGATTAAGAACCAACCGCATGATCCTGAGGCAATGTCCTTGGCCCCGCCAGACCTGTCTGGTCTCCTGCTCACTATCAGGATGACAGTGCCCACTTCTCAGGGCCACCAGCCCAGCCCAGGTCTGCAGGTCCCAGGCCTGGTTGATGCCTGGTCACCAACTAGGGCCCAGGAAGAAGAAATGAGCCTCTCCCGGCACCAAAGGCCCCAACTCCCAGAATGCATGAGGAGGGCAGGGAAATTGCTCAATCTTGAACACCACTTACTTTGGGAAGCCCTTCCAAAGAATCCCAAACCTGGCCTTTGCCTCAAGTCCCCCAATGTGGGGACTCCCTACCGCATTTGCAGACAACTCTAAAGCCTAGAACCCTATTCCTCAGCTGGAGCCCCATTCCTTACCTTTTCAGCATGGTGCTTTAGCCAAAGTTCCATGGAAGAATGACAGTCGAGAGCAGGGAAGAGTGGGCGGGACGGGGTGTGTAAATTGCTTGCAAGCTTCCACGTCTGTATCATCTCTTTCCCCTGCTTTTGGAGCACCTGCCTCAGTACTTCCTTGAAGTTGCAAAGATGCAGGAATTGAACTGTAACAAAAGAAGGACAGCCTTGCCCTCCTGGCTGCCTGGGAGAGAGCTGCAGTGCCTCAACCAGAAGGAAGGGGTTTGCCCAACGGTCCTCATCCCTCCTTCACATTGTGGCCACCTGGAGCCCTCAAAAGCCATGCCTAGGCTGTCTCACAGAGGCTCAAATGTGACTCTCCCCGTGGGGTTATCTCCCGGAGGGCAGGATTGACCCCCATTCCAAATTGCTTAGGATGTCGAGTCTGGGCGCCAGGAGGACATGGAAAGGGATATTACTCACACAGTGGGACTTCTGGGGAAATCAGCCAGCCCAAGGGCTTGAGCCAAGGTGGTGCAAGCAGTGCTGGCTTTGGTTTTCGTCGTGGTTAGGAGTGTGCCAGGTTGGAGGTTCCTGCACACAGGCCAACGTTTGAACTTCCCACATGCCCAAGAAGGGGCTCTTAGCATCCCTGTCAGCTTTCCCAGATGTGGGGCAGCTGGGGAGGAGGGTGGGTGGGGTCTGAAAGTTGTCAGAAATCGCAAATGGGGTCTTTGTCTCAGCCACGCTCCCAGGCAGCCTCAGCTCAGAACCACTGGATAATATTCGTGTTTCCTCAATGCCCCGATGAGAAGGATTCTCAGAGGGGACTTGTTAAAACACAGATTCTTAGGGCCCCAACTCAGCCCCGTGAAATGAGAATGTCCAGGGAAGAGGCTGGTAATCTGTGCATCTGTTCAGAGGATTCTCCTCCTCTGGGGGTACCGGGGGAGATGCTGCCAATGAGCTCAGCACCACGGTGGCCGCTTCCTCGGTGAGCCCCTTTACAGTTGGCACGAAGCTTTCACACAGTGTACAGCTTGATCTCCACACGAGCTATGAGATAAAGAAGGGATATCCTGCTCATTTAGGCCGAGAAGGCACAATGCTATCAAAGGCCTGGGGACCTGGCATCAGCAGCCCTCTCTGGCCATCCAATGGGGATCCTAGGACAGAGTGCCTTTAGGCTTCTGATCTCACACCTCACAGGTGCGCCGTGTTCTCTGCCTTTTGGGTCTCACTGTTTCCAAGCTGATAGACACGACTGCAAAAACTCAGTAGAGTCTCCTATCAGAGGGAGCACAGGAGGTGAACGCTCACCCCGTGGGCCTCCCAACCACCCTGGGGTCCTGTGGTCACCAGCCGGCTCACGTGAGGGATCAGTTGGATTTGGAGAGTTTGTATTAGTGATTTAGCCGCTCCAGAAAGAATGTGCCCGGTGCTAGATCAACGATAGCACACACACGTTCTTGCAGAGCCAACACCTCTGACAGGACCGCACATGCTCCGCCAGCAGCAAGCTACATGTTTTTAAGGAGTTCGCTCATCTGGCCTGTGGACAGGTCTGTGAATTCCTGCCAGCCCTCTCCACAGTCTTGAGAGAGGAGGACAGCGATGGTAGTGGGAGGCCAAAGGTGAAATAACAGCCTCAGCACACCGTACGTTTGAAAGGAATGAAAGTCTGGTTGGGTTTGCACAGCCACTTCAGAAAACAGTTTGTCAGTCCGTTAAAAAGTTAAGCATGCACTTACCCCATGACCCAGCAGCTCCACTCCTACATACATACCCAAGAGAAAGGAGGACGTGCCCACACAAAAACATGAGTGTGAGTGTTCACACCAGCATTACTCACGAGAGCCAACAAGCAGAAACAGCCCGGAAGTCCTCCGAAGGGTGAGTGGGTAACAAAATGGCATACATCCATGTGACAGGAAATTATAGAAAGGAACAAGGTACTAATACAGCCAACAACGTGGGTGAGCTCCCCGAACCCTGTGCTGAGGGGGAAGCGGCCCGTCACAGAAGACTGCACATCACACGACCTCACTGTTACAAAATCTCTAGAAAAGGCACAGCTGTGGCCACTGAAAGCCGGCCGGTGGTGGCCTGGGTGAGGATGGGAGGAGGGGAGGAGGGGCCGCCATTTTGACGAGGTGTTGGAAGTGCTCTTAAATTCGACTGTGAGCATCACTGCACAGCTGTATAAACTGACGAAGTCATTGGATGGTATACTTTAAAGGGGTAAATTTTACCTCAAAACAGCTGATGTTGAGTAAATCTAGTTGAGTAAAGCAAAGTATGAATTAGGAAACCACTGGGGGTGACATGGAAGGCCTCATGTTTTCAGAAGCTATTGGCTTCTTTTTGTGCTCCTCTGCCTCTGTCTGTGCACTCGTACACTTGGACTGCCATGGCAAAGGCGCACAGCCTGGGTAGCTCAAAGAAATTTTTTCTCTCACACTTTGGTGGCTGGAAGTCCACGACCAAGGTGTCCACAGCATTGGTTTCTACTGAGCCCTCTCTCTTTGGCTTACAGAGGACCATCTTCCCACTGCATCTTCACATGGTCACCCCTCAGTCTGTGTGTTTCTAGTCTAATCTTCTCTCCTTATAAGGACCTTGGTCATATTGGATTAGGGTGCCACCCCAATGACCTCAATTTAATTTAATGACCTCTTCAAAGGGCAAATATAGTCCCATTCTGGTGTGCTGTAGGTTAGCACTTCAATATGAATTTGGGGAGAGTGGGGAGGACACATGTCAGCCTGTAACACAATTCTTCAGTTGATGGCAACATCACCCTCTGCCTCCAGGGCAGAAGTCTTGGGCACTGCCTTCTTCCTCCCTCCTCTAATATGCCCACACTCACTCCACCCCTCCATTATGAACATCATCTCCCTGGTGTAATACTCATTACCTCCTTCTAGATGGTGACAACAGCCATCCCAATCCACTGATATTCTGCTTCTGAGTAAACTTTGTGCAACACAACTTTCTGACCTGACGGCTGATCACCTCATGTCTTGGGCAGGGGCCTTATCTTTCCTGTGCCCCCAAACCTACAGGATCCAGTGTGTTCCACCTCGTCCCTTCCCCTGACCCATTAAGTTCTGAGTAGTTCTTCCACCTCAGTGACAATCAGGGTTACCAAAGCCACCTACAGATGTTTGATGAATGGCCATTGAAGATAAGAAGGGGCATGAGGGTAGTTGACAGAAAATAAGAGATATCCAAACAGAAGGAGGCCAGTGCAATGATCAGGAAAGATGCTGCCAAGAAGGGTCAGAGGATGTCTGCATGGTCTGGCCCAGAGATGATGAGGTTTCAAGTTGTGAGCAATGCCATCAGCCAAAGCTCACTTGGACTCTGTGCTTATGAAGACAAAGAACCAGTGGCTGGTTCTCTGCAGAAGAGCACAGAAGTGACAAGAACCATGCAGAGTCTTACAATGATTCCAAATATCCAGGATCCAAAGAAAAATGTTTAAAGACACTTTTGAAAATGTGGACAATCAGGAAGAAAAGGAAGAAGAGAAGAAATGGAAACTGACAGAATTCTGTGTGAAATTGCCAGAGGGTTTTGGGCAAAGCACACAGTCAAGGGAACAACAGCTTTCTAGGGCTCGGCCCTCCAGGAATGATGGCCACCTAGAACAAGAGGCACTGGCTGGCTTGCACTAAGGCTAGTAAGCACCTAGCTGTGCCCACTCCCAGCCCTCCCCCCATGCCCCCACCACAATCTACCCTCTTCAGTGGTCACATTGTCTGTGTCTCTGACTCTGCACCTGTCACGAGGCATTGCATTTTGGAGAAGGTTCTCTGCTAATATCTCCTCACGCTCTGCAGAGTCTTGGGGGCTGTCTTGGATCCCAAAGGGGTATTTCTTGTGAGAGATGGTATAATTAAATGCATTATTTCCAGGAGTATAAACAGAAATATCTTGCTTGAGGGAGGGCAAAAAATTCCGCCTTATCACAAAGTACTTCTGAGAATAGCTTTGAATGTTCTTGCCTGAATGTTGAGAGTTCTGCACATTTTTTTTTACATCAGTTAAACACTATATAAATGGATTTTAATACAGTTCTGCTTTGTAAAGAGGGAGTGGTACCCAGGGGTTGGGCTATACCCGAATGCTGGTCATATCTTGAATATTCTATGTGCCCAGCATATAGTAAATACTAATACTAATAACAAAAGTTTAAAAAAAGTTAACTATGAAACAATGATGAAGACATTAGTAGTGATGCAAGAGGTGGTGTTATTATCGATCTAGTCTCACCTCCAGTTCAGGCCCGCTCTGCTCCCTTTGGCCTCCTTGTGTTTGTGATGGAGGATGCCCTTTGCCTGCTTGAGGCTCCCCTCCTGGTTTCTATCTCCACGTACTTTTTTACATCATCTCAGCTGATGGATATTTGGAGTCTCCTCCTAAGAAATTCTGTTTCTTTCTTCACTTCCTACCTTCTGTCCTAGCCCTCCTTTTTTTTGAGGCGGTACCAGTTCCCCCCTGAATTTCTTGTCTATCCAAAATCCTTACCTTAAGATCTTTGGGTTAAAGTTCATGAATCCTAAGTCATTTACACAAGGCATAAATAGAAAAAGAAAGAACTGGAAACTGAGAGTGGAAAATATGGTGGAGTTAATGCAGAGATGTTTACCAAATGTCTTGGAGAAGATGAAGAAAATGAGCCAAGCCTTGGGCATGTACCTGGGCAGTGTGTGAATGGGGCCCATGGCCTGGCTTTGGTGTGAAGCTCTTTCGTGGGCAGAACAGGTAGATATTAGCCTATGTCTGCTGGTCAAGGGGTCTGAGAAATAGGGAATGGGAACAGAAAAACTCATTGCTAAGCTTCTCACCTAGACAATGACCCTTACATCTGTCAGTGCCTGGAACTCTTACAATTAACAAAACCCTTGTGGTTTGCATCCCTCTTCTTGGTGCCATTTGACCTGAAGCAGCAATGGTCACCCCATACTACCACAATCTCATTCTCACACAGTCTTTCTTCTCCCCTCACTCAATTTTTCACTCTTCCTCTGTCTCCCAAATAAATAATCTCAGCCTATACCATGAAATAGTTCACCAAATGTCCCTTCTTCACCCTTGCCTTTACAGAAGTCTGGCTGCACCTTGGGGTTTGTGCTCCCCAATCATCCTTTAATGCAGACTAATGGTTCTCCTATACCCCCATATTCTCTCCTTTCCCTGTTTTACCAAAGCTTACCTCTTTATAGAAACTTCCCACCAGAAATCTGGACCTGAATGTCCTATCTCAATTCACCATGGCCAACATTAACTCACATTCTTACTCCCCAGTCTGCCCCTTCCACCATGCCCCCATCCGAGAAAATGACTCGCCATCAATCCGGTTGCCAAACACAGAACCCCTGGCCCCATTCTGGATTCTTCTCTTCCCCCTACAGGGGATCGATTACCAAATCCCTTGGTTCTGCTTTCCAAATATCTGTTGCATCTTCTCCACTTCTCTCAACCACCCATACAAGCATGACACTAAATCAGGGTCCCATTATCTTTCTTCTGTGTAACTGCAACAGCGTGGTATCATTCTACCTGCCTTCCCTCTCCCCCAACAATCTATCCTCCGCATAGCTAAAGATTTCCAAAATGCAAATCTGATCATGCATTTCTCTGCTTAAAACATTTTAATGACTCCCTACTGCCTAGAGTAAAATTTAAATTTTTCGCCATGGATTAGAAGGTCATTCATAATGAAACAGGGATAAAATAAAATCTACTAGGTAAGTATTTACATTCCCTCTCCCCAGTGAGCCCTCCTGCTGCCCTCCACACACATGCACACCTTCTAATGAAGGAGGCAACCGTGATCTGAGCTTTAATTCAGTGCTCAGGGCAATGAGTGAGCAGCAGAACTGGAAGAAATCCAGAACGCCTAGATTGATTCACTTCAAAAACAAATGAGAGCAAGTTGCTAATAAATTCAAAGACCTGGCTCCAGGTCCCCAAAGAGAAGGTGGGCTCAGACCTCTGACTTTAGAGCTACCTGGGAAGTGCAGCTAACCTTGTTGCAGGGGCCTAGGGTCCAGGGGCAGTGCCTGAAAGAGACAACTTCCAATGGGATCCCATTACCACAAATACCAAAAAAAGGAAAAAAAAATCAAAGCCACTGCCTGGAGACCTTGCATAATTATTTTAGATGTGGAGAAAAGCATATGTGTGGAGCTTAAAATTTTAATAAACATATTTCCTTGAAAAGCGTGTCTACAGATTCACTTTTGTTTTGGAAAGAATAGTAATAATAAATGTCCCAGGCACTTACTCTATGATATGCATTTTATACATGTTCTCTCTTTGTTCCTCTTACCCTTGTTATGCCCATTTTATTGGTAGGAAAACAGACTTACAGAGATTAAGCAGCAAATACACATAGCTAATAAGTGGCAGAGACAAAAAACAAGCTCCCTCTTTCCGGGTGCCAAAAACCAGTCAGGTAATGGCTGCACTAGAAATCAGACCTTTCTTTCGAAACAAGACAGACCTCTCAAATTGAATTCCCTAGAAGCAGAGCCTGAGTCAGAGATTCAGGCACAGGTAATGTATTGTGAAGGTGCTCTGTAGGAGACACCTGTAAGGGAGAGAGAAAGCAGGTGAGGAAGGGGAAGGAGCAAAGCAAGAATGCGGCTTCAGATAAAATCTAGCTTTGTATTAATCAACAGAATGGAAGGGAGGGGTGTCTCCATAAAATTGTCTACCTAGAGGCAAGGGTCAGCATGCTGGAGGACGAGTGCCTAATAGACAAAAAGTATCTAGCAGATTCTATACTCCAAAAGTACATAAACAATTCAGCAAAAATATCGGTGAAATTTCTCAAATTCTCTAAATCTAAGTTGGGAATAAAAATGCCATTCTTCCCTGTCCATCAAAACAAGTTTGTAACCCCCTTAGGTATTCCTAAAGCATTAGGCTGGAATCAGAAAGAACTGACCAGTAGTAAACAGAATCCTAAGGTGGCCCCATCATCTCCAACCCTACAGTGATGGCCTGAGTAATCCCCTCCCCTTGAGTGCTGCAGGGAAATGCAAACAGCTACACTGTGAACTGGCTATGGAAAGGGCCATGTAGAGGGAGCCATAGAAGGCATCTAGTAGCTCCTGCTAATGGCCAGCAAGAAAACAGGAATCTCTGTCCTATTGCCCCAAGTCAGTCTTCCAACAGCCCGAGGGAGTGTGGAAGCAGATACTTCCCCAGTTGACCCTCCAGATGGGAACGCTGCCCAACCAATACATAGACTTTAGTTTTGTGAGATACCAAGCTAAGGACTCAACCAAGCCATGTCCAGACTTCTGGCCTATGGAAACTGTGAGTTGATGAAATTGTGCTGCTTTAAGTTGCTAAGTTGTGATGATTTGATAGGTAGCAACCAACCAGAAGACTGATACAGGGCAGCACTGAGTACTGGACTAGATTTGTGAGTCATGTGATGATTGACATTTATATATGTGTAAGTGCATTCCACAAGTACAAGAGCTATTATTATGCCTGTAGGAAAAGGCTTCAGAAAACTACTATCAGGTACAGTGTAAATTGTTTATTAAACAACACATAATTAAATGCAGCAAAGTTCACTTTGGAACTCTATGCAAGACTTCATACATATAATTTCAAGCATGTCAGCACATAACAAATCATAATTCAAACTACAGAGACATTTTGATTCTCTAATTTGTTAATAAAACCCCACATATCACATCTCAAATAATTCCTCTATATTACTCATAATATAATTATAATTGCTCCATATTGTAGCAGTAGGAAATTTCCCATTTTATTTTCTTTTTAAGAAATAACATTTAAACCTCAGGGTTAGAATAACAAAGGTTGACTAGCTATATTTTAAATGGCTTCAACCCACTTCTCATTTTAAAAATTGTAAAGATAGTCAAATATGGAGAGGAAGAGCCAGAGGTCAATTTCATGGTGAAATTTCTGCTGTGGTATAGATTATGTAAGTGGACTGAGAAATACATGCTCCATCTTCTGAGCTTAAAAAAAAACATAATTGATTTCCCACAATTTCCTGCAGACTTTTTTTTTTTTTTTTTTAATCAGGAAAACAAACAAGAGTCAACAAGCCATGTAACCATCAATCAACTTTACAGACACTTTCTTCTGAATGAAGCAGGTCAGGGGCACAGCAGCCTCCCACCCCACCTTCAACCCTATGGGCATCTTCCACACATTCCCCCTTGCAGACTGTAACCCTCTGCAGGTAGCAGAAGGGCAAGGAAGGAATATGCAGAGGCCACTGCTTTGGGGGATGCTCTCTAACCATAAGTAGCTTCAAGCCAGGAGCCTGAACTGCAGGGAAGCCCATCCTGACAGCCATAGCACCCAACCAAAGAACCACACGCTATGCATCACCAGTGATTTAGCTCTGAAAAATAAGGTGACTGATGGAGCAGAACATGAGTCAATGCTAGTCATGCACTGGAAGGAATCAGAATTGGCTTGATGTGGTTTTGCAGTTTTGCTCATTTGGTTGAGTTTGGGATCTAACTCCATAGCCTGGACTCCAAGCTACCAAGCCATTTGGCCCCTCAGAACTGGGAGTGCCTGAAAATATATGCAAATTGGCCATGGGCCTCGAAACATAGACAGTAGATAGATAGATAGATAGATAGATAGATAGATAGATAGATAGGATATAGATAGATGATACAGGTACAAGTGCAGGTACAGGAGTAGGTAGCGGTGTAAGTATAGATTAAGCTGCATTTATGTTTAGATATGATTGCTGGAAGCTGCCAGCCTCGGAGAGGGGCAAATGCTCTTCCAGCCATCCTGGCTGTTGACAAAATGCTCAGCCTAGTGGAAGTCTCAACATTCCTAAATGAATGGGAGAAAAAAAAAAAAAAACCCAACAGCCTCTGCCCTCTGTAGCTTCTGACTTATAATGGTATGCAAATGATGATGCAAGTAATTAGCATTAGTAATTAGAAAATGTGTTGGAGAGGCTGACGACCTCTCCCAGAGACGCCGTTTGCATCCCAAGCCGAGGGAAGATTTGTTCGCAAATTACTTCCCAACAAGTCTATTAGAATTTCATTTCTGGACCATTTATTTATTTATTTATGCTGCTCACGATATTCAGGAATCAATTTATTGCTACCTGGAGATGACTTTCGCTGATGAGGACAAAGACATTTCCCTGTCACTCTTAATACCATCATTAGCATGCGGTCCCCGTGGCCCCACTGGCTGTTCGGGAGCTGGGCTTTTGACTCCCCGTTGCCTGATTTGAAAATTCAACCCTTGCTCTCTGAGCTCTCATGGCGATCCAGGTAGAACCTAGGTGTGTTGCCAGGCCTCTGGTATCTGTGACACCCCTGCACTTACCCCCCACCGCCTCCGCCTCTGGGCAACTTTGACCCCGTCAGAGGGCCACCATGCCTCTCTGTTCCTAAGCGACCTGGCAGACCGCTCTGTCTGTTAGGACAGGTCTCCTTTCCTTGATTCCGCACCTGCCTTCCCTGACTCACACCCTGGAATCCACATTCTGGGGCCTTGCAGAGAAGGTGCCCAGGAATCCCCAGAGTCGTGAGAAGGAAACACAACTCCCATTCAGAAACCAGTCTAGTTATGGGGCATAAGGCATGCCTCCACATACTGTACAAACAAAACAAATTGACAACATGATGAGGGAAGGCCCTCGGGAGAGCCGGGCACAGCTCACTGTGGAGGCTGGCAGTGAGTGGCACAGCCAGCAGCCAGTGATTGGCAGCGTAGAGAGCCTTCTTGAGCCCAGGGACCTCCAACCACAAGAAGGAGGAGCTTGCAGATGGTGGACACCGCCCAAGCTTCTAAGGACAGCAGCAGGGTGATGTGAGAACCACCCTGTTCTCCCAACCATGGACTCCAAGAAGATGTGATAGGCAAGGAAACACCAGGAAGAGTACCTGTTAATCAAGCAGGTAGGGGTTCAGATCCTAGCTATTTACGGCATTCCCATAAGGAGACGCTTTTATAATCAACCATAGGGGAAGCTGGCAAACCAAAAGACACTCCCTTAGTGATACTCTTATTTTCAAAAAGACAGTCCTTCGAAGCATGGAAGGTTCGTTTTGATACCTATGACCATTGTCTTATGTAATGATCTAACTCCTGTACTATTAATTAAAACCCTTTGAACATTATTATTAATTGTCCTTCCTCCTCCTAAGTGACTCAAAAGAGGCCGTCTATTCCTCACCCAAGAGGAATCTGGAACCTTGGCAAATACCTGATTAATGGATAAGAGGTATTTAATAAAACTCCAGTCTTGCAAATAAAAATATAAAATCCATTTAGCTCAAATGATCTCTTCAAAGGCCTTTGCCTGCATCCGATTTTGCTCTAGAAATTTGCAGACTCTGGTCAGGAAGCTAAAGAAATGAAGGCAGAATAGGGCTCAGAGGGGTGCTTTGGATGTTTCCTTTTCTCCTTCTTTTCTGGTTCAAGCTGTTTGTAGACTCCTGCTGTTCACTGGTTTTTTTTTAGAGGTCTGATACAATCAACCAGACCTCACGAGAAGCTATCCCATGTGATGAAGTTCGGCCCGTCGCAGCAGGCTCTCCTTCAACACACAGATGAGGTTTCTCTGGCTACGGGCTTGTTCATCTTCCCTATTGTTCGTCTACCTGGTTTCTTATCTCACCTTTTCTCCAGAGAGTCTCCAGAGATCATTTCTATGATTCTCTGATAGCCTTGTGGTAGCCACATTATCGAACATCCCAGGGGGAGTGGTCTCTGAGGAAGATCTGCAGTCAGGGCTGTGAATGTTGACCTTTTGTTTCAAGACTTGTAAATCATGGATTTGTGTTGCTAGGGATGAACACCTGAGTTGTTTTCGTCCTTGTATTGGCACCATGGCTTGTTTAATTCATTACAGGGCATCCGTGCCTTCAACATTTCCTATGGATGTTACAGAAATTCATCCCCGTTTTTGCAATAGTCAAAACAAGCTTGACATGGACACTTTTCCACTTTCAGATTTAAGCCGAAAGTTGGGCTAAAAGCAGGGGAAGAGTGCAAAGTTGCCCAGAATTTGCTGCGCTGACCATCCTTGTGCCGAACATCGTGCCAGGGGCAAGACACATCACATTCTTTGTCAGCCCTCGTCGTGGTTCTGCCCAAACACACAGTTTGTACAAAATTATCTTCCCATTATCTGTGGGAGGGGGTGGGGTGTGTGGGGAGGAGGAGAGGGAAGAAGGTACACAGATGCCAAAATCACCCCAAGTCATCCAGAAGATCTGGGCCACGCAGGGGGAGGGCAGGCTCATCTCCTCAGTGGGCGGTGTTATCAGGCAGTGCCTGCCTGGCTCTGATTTCTTAGGGGTAGCCAAGCTGGTGGGGTCAAGTTCAACTGGAGCAATCATAAAGCAGTTTTAGGACCTCTCAGATGCATGGGAGAAATGGGGGCCCCACTTGGGCATGCGTGAGTATGTCACCGATATTATTGAAAGTGCCTAAAGCCAGCTGAAGCAATATTGTTGAATTAGGAGAAACCAGTCACTCCTGGATAAACATAGCAGCTGTTGGATGCTTTAAGTTACATAATGGGGCGCCCGGGTGGCTCAGGCAGTTAGGCGGCTGCTTTCAGCTCAGGTCATGATCCTGGAGTCCCTGGATAGAGCTCCTCACTGGGCTCCCTGCTTCTCCCTCTACCCCACACCCCACTCGCACTCTCTTTCTCACTCTCTATCAAATAGATAAGTAAAAATCTTTAGAAAAAAATGAAGTTAAAATAATGAAACACAACGATATGGACCCTTTCTAGCCCCTGTCCTAGTTCTGGATAGTGAGCTAAGTGCTTTGTGGATATTCATGGATATTCACCTACTTTATCCTCAGAGCAAGTCTATCTGGTGGGCATTTACACTCCTATGCAACCCAGGAGGAAGCTATGTGACCCATGCACTTCTGCTGAGGTCACACAGACACCAAGTACCAGAGCACAGGGGTCAGCCCAGCCTGCTGGACTCTCCCTTCAGAGCTCCCTGGGGAAAGTGGGCTCCAGTAGGACTATTCCTCAAAGAGGCTCCGATCCAGTGCCCACCACAGACAGGCTGCCTCCACTGGCCTGGAAGAAAGAGTCGTTGACACTGTTAATTTTGAAGAAAACCAAATTTCTTCAACATAAAGAATACTCCTTTACTTTAATATTGCCCTTCCAAAGTTTTCCTTTATAATAGAATGTCCTTTCTTCAGTAAATTGATAGCGCTAAGGGAAGGCGTTTTTTTTTAATATCATTTTTTTAAAAATAGAAATCTGCCAACATGTATGGCAAATACATATCTACCCCCATGTGAGCCAGATTACCCAAGGGTCCGTGAGCAACCCAGCCAGCATTGGCATCTGTCACATGTGTCGCCAAAGGATGGTGACTAGAGAGGGGCAGATGTTTGCCATTGTCCTGACCATCCTGAGAGCATCTCATTACCTCCTGGTCAGAGGTAGAGGACATGCTTCACATCCCATTCCTGGGACCAGGTGCCCAGGTCCACCCTCTACTCAGAGGCAGGACTACAAGTGACCTTGCCTACTAGATAGCAAGTGCCTCCAGAACATGTGTCAGTGGGATCCATACTCCAAGAGGTTAGGTGGCTGTTATGTTTCTTCTACTCTGTCCTTGGGACAGCCTGTAGGCCCTTCTTCCTTTTGCGTTAGGAGGATTCTACCCCTTCCTCTATCTACCAGGACCTCTTTCCAGCAAGTTTCCCCTCCTCCCAGCGGACCTTGCTAGTCCCTGCAAGCGGAGAAACTGGTTCTCCAAGAATCCTGGGGGCTTCATGCTTACCTTTTTGTCTCCAGAGTTTCTTTTGAGTCCTTCTCTCTGCTTTGGTGTAGGCTGAGGTGACCTGGAAGATAGGGGAAAAGGAGATGGAAGGATTTATTCCAGTTGAGCTATGGACTGAATGGGTGTGTCCCCTCAAAGGCATACACTGAAGCTTAAATCCCAATAAGGTGATGGGAGGTGATAGGTCATGATGGAGAGGCCCTCACGAGTGGAATCAGCACCCTCATGTGAGGAGGAGGGAGACTCAGGATGACATTATCTCTTTTCTCTGCCACTGAAGACATAAGAGAAGGCCATCCTCAGATCAGGAACCAGGTCCTCACCAGACACCGGGTCTGCCAATGCCTTGATCTTGGACCTCCAGCCTCCAGAACTGTGAGAAATAAATGTCTATTGGTTAAGCCCCCAGCCTGTAGGTAACTGTTACAGCTCCCTGAAAGCACTGCTAAGAGCTACCACCTGACTACTACCTGAGCACATACCTATCCTTGTCTGGGTGGGAAGAAGACCTGCTAGCAGATACTGAGCACTGGCCCAGCACTGGGTGAAACACGGACAGTGCACTCCATCTAGTCCTAATGACTCAGTGTGGAAACACTTATTATCCTGATCTTGTAGATGAGAAGGCTGAAAAATGATGTTTGGTTAAATTTTTCCAAAGGGTCATAGTTGGAGAATCAGGATCAAGTCTCAAATCTGTCTAACTCCACGGCCAGCTGGTCCCAGTCAATGCAAAGACAGCACCTGTGTGGTGCAGTATAGGCCAGACCCTGCCACTTGCCTCCTCTTCCTCCTCCTCCTCCTCCTCCTCCTCCTCCTCCTCCTCCTTCTCCTCCTGCCTGGAGGTACTCCCCTTATGCACAACAAGGTGCCTCTCCTCTTGGCTGCCTGAACAAGTTCAGCTCTGCCCCCTACGACACCAGAGCCCCTCCAGAAGGGAAATTTCCATGGTGAGAAAATTCATCAACAGGCCCTGTACCTTCTTCTCTTCCTCCTTATTCAGAATCCCAGATGCTTCATGGGAAAGTATATTCAGAGGATAAAGCTTTCCCACAGCCTTCCTTACAGGGCCTCCATCCATCTGCACAGTGAACTTAATCCTATAAAAAAGTCTCCTTGGCATTTGAAAACCCTTATCCTGTGTAGTCAAAGGATCACAGACCTTGGGATTTCTTGCTGTCAAGAGTAAGAGTAAGATATCCATTACCTCCCTCTACTTTCACTGGCTCTCTGAGGAGAGCTTAATTTTTACTTGAAACTTAGATGCAATTCTCTTTCATGTCACCAGTGATGACAAGACCAGTCAGGGGTCTTTGGGTGGATCCAGGGTAAATTGCAAAGACCAGTGCCTTTTGCCCAGGCAGTCTGAAAATATCACATGGATGCTGAAAATCCATATACTGGAGCAAAACAGAGGCTCCGTGTTTCTATATATGGTTTATGGGGATCAAATCCAGAGCATAGATCCCCAACCCAAATATCAGAACACGTGGACACAGGGTATTTGGGTCATGGGTAACAATGAAGTCTTCTTTCAGATTATACACATAAAAAAGATTCCAGGCCAG
This sequence comes from Mustela erminea, assembly GCF_009829155.1. NCBI lineage: Eukaryota > Metazoa > Chordata > Mammalia > Carnivora > Mustelidae > Mustela > Mustela erminea. The sequence goes on along the minus strand of NC_045621.1, from coordinate 40,981,715 downwards.
TTGTAAAACGTCAAAGAACCCTGAATTTCAGATTTTCAGTAGTTTGAATATTGTCACTAAGGATGCATCACTTTAACATTTTACTCATGCCAACTGTTATGCCAATAAGAAAAGCAGTTGTGTAAAAAAATTATTTATAATACAAGGAATTTCTATCTGGGGGAACAACTCTAGAAATTTTCAACAAATTTGTAAAGAAATAACTGAAATATAACCAGAATAATGATAATTTTGGAGTAGGTATTCTTTCGAAACTTAGGGATTTATAAGTGAAACTATAGATAAGAAATTGCCATCTACTCATTCAAAACAAGTTGAGAAAAATAAAATGAAATATACCTGAAGCTTACAGTAGAAAATATCTACTTTTTGGAAATCTGTGTTTGCCATCATTGAAAAAAAAAAAAGCAAGGATAAAAAGAAAAAAGAGCTCAAAAGATGAACTTAGCTTGATTTCTATAAAAACATCCAAAATTCTAAAATGTATCATTAGCATATCTATCATTTCCTATTGCTATATAACAAATCTTCATAAAACATAGTGGCTTAAAACAGCAATAATGATATTTTGCCTCTCGTGGATTCTGTCAAGAATTCAAGAACAGCTTAGTTAAGTGGTTCTGGCTCTGAGTTTCTCATCAGGTTAAATTCAAAAGTTGGTTGGCCGTAATCATCTGAAAGCTTGCCTGGGGCTGGAGGACCCAGTTCCTAGGTTGCTCCCTCATGTGGACTGGCAGGTTGGTATAATGAGCTGTTTCTTCTCCACGTGAACCTCAGCATGGGGTTGCCTTTACAACATGGCTATAGCTTCCCCCAGAGTAAGTGGTCCAAGAGATCTAAATGGAAATGGAAATCCCTTTCATGACCTAGCTTCAGAAATCACAAGCTGTAATTTCCACTGTACTCTACTGGGTGCACAGACCCAGCCCTGATTAATGTAGGTGGGGAGGTACAAGGTGCTCATACAGGGATGAGAATCATTGAGGGCCATCTTGGAGGCTTGCTCTTATGGAATAATAAGGACGGAAATGTATGGGTGAGGTCACCGTTATCTAAGATTATAAGACAATACATAATAATATATTTTTCAAGTACAATGGAAGAATAATAGCCAACTTAATAGTGAATATTTTCTTTTTAAAAATATTTTATCTATCTCCTTATTTATTTGAGAGAGAGAGAGAGGGCGTGAGCAGGAGAGTGGGGAGAAGTGGAGGGGAGAGACATGGAGGGGGAAAGAAACTCGAGGAGACTCCTCACTGAGTGCAGAGCCTGACATGGGGTGCTACATCACAACCCTGACATCATGACCTGAGTGGAAACCAAGTGTCAGATGCTTAAACTACTGAACCATCCAGGTGCCCCAAATAGTTCATATTTTCCATGAACATCTTAGTAAATGTTGCTGTTGTTGTTATTGTTGTTATTAATAAGGAGGTAAGTAGAATCTACACACATCAGTTATATAGGTATTCCTACAAAAAAAAAATTGATTCTGGTAAAAAAGTGGCATGGTCTGGGATGACAGTAACCACAAGAGGCAGGGCCACTCAGCTGCAAAGAAATTTTAGCAAATTAATTAATTTGGCATAACTTCTTTATTCCCCAAAATCACTTAGAAACTTTTATCATTTTTCGCAAATCATAAATACGGTATTTCTTTTCCTTTTGGAAAAAAGAAAAATAATATCTCTCACTTGTCTTTGAAGCATATTTTTAAAAGCCTGGAACACTCAACATTTGGTAAAGACATGACAATTTAGATTGGCCACTTGTATCACTGCAGAATTGTTTAATAAACTCTCAATATTTCAACCAAAATTAATATCTGAGGATCTTGAAGCCATATTAGCTTCCTCTTTAGAAGAAATGAAATATTTAGAAGACAAATGAAATACTCCAAGAAGGAAATTTGTAAGAATAAGGTAGAATTTGTAAGAATTACAGTAGATGAAGAGAAGAGTATGAAACCAATATCTATTACATAGGTATGTAATTGTACATGTAATTATATAATCAGCAAATATTACCAATGTTTGGAAACTTAGTATGAAAATACATTTTAATTAAAAAAATTTTTTTTCATTTTTTTTGGTTGAAGTACAGTTGATGCTTGTTACACTAGTTTTAGGTGTACAATGCTATGTTATGCTCGCAGCAAGTCCAGATCCCTTCTGTCACCATGCAGTGCTGTTACAATACTATTGGCTATATTCCCTATGCTGAGCCTTTTATCTCCATGACTTATCCATTCCATAACTGGAGGCCAGCACCTGCCACTGCCCTTCACCCATTCTGCGCATCCATCCACCCCTGTCCCCCCCAGGCACTACATTGTAATTTTTAAGATAATTTAAAAAATGAGAAAAAAATCATTTACAAAAAATGAAAAAGATCAGAATCATATTTTAGTGGAAAGAGTCACTGGATGAAGTAAAGCAAAAATCAAACATGTGCGTGAATTTTACAAATTTATTGCAAGTTCCAGAGAAATGTAGTCTGCTGGCACTCTGAAACCCTCTGTTGTTATCCATCTAAGTAATCTTGGTTGTTTGTGATATGGTCCTCAAAGCCAAGTTACTTCGTTGTCAGCACTACAAGATTTTGAGTTGAGCTAACCAATCATGACAGTGAAGGCAGAAGGTTCATTTTCCACTGTAAGTTGCCTACAAATACACTTACACAGCTCAAGGGAGAATGGAAGCTAGAGGCTCACAGGCCTGACACAGATTCCTACTGAGTGGAAATTGTAGCCAAATTCATGGAGCCTGAAGGACTCGCTGCTGGTATGTGAAACCTGACTGCCACAACAGAGTGAAGGTGATGGCTTATTAACTTCATTTCCCCATGAGAACTTTATACTTCAGGTTCTGTGAGTTAGAGTTAGAAATGGAAGATAGATCTCCAAAATTGCTCCTGTGATTGTAATTGTGTCTCTCTCATTCTTTCTGTGAGGTTACATTTTAAAAAACTGAAAGGCCATTTTATGAATATGTTTCATACTATCCAAAAACAAATAACTAGATATTTCTGGCCAAGATGGATTAACAGGGAATGTTTTTTAGAAAGCAAAAAACCAAAAGTACAGATGCCGATTCTTCAATCAAACATAACCCAGGTGGTACTGTATTTTATAGATGTCATTAGAGTCCATAATCAGTCAACTGTCGGTCAGTGGGATTATCCCAGAAAATCTGGGTAGACTGGATTCAATCAGTTTAAGGCCTGAAGAGCAGAGCTGAGTTTTCTTGATGAAGAAGAAATTCTGCCTTAAATCACAAGCTTAAGTTTGTGACTGTGAATTCTGGTCTGCCCTCCTGAAGGACACTTCTATAATTTTAGATTTTTCTGGCCCATTCCCACACTCATGTAAGCCAGTTCCTTGCCATAAAACTCTTAATAGATATTTCCTACTGACTCCCTGACTCTAGTTGAACCCTGACTGATATGCCCCTCAATTAAGGACAGAGATTTTCCAAGTAAATAAAACAGCAAAACTCCACTATATGCTGCCAATGAGAAATCCACTTTAAAGATGAAGATAGGAGTGTGCTTGGGTGGCTCAGTCAGTTAAGCATCCAATTCTTGATCTCAGCTCAGGTCTTGATCTCAGAGCTGTGAGTTCGAACCCCATACTGGCCTTCACAGTTAGGCATGCAGTCTATTTTTTAAAAATATAAATAAATGAATAAAAATAAAGATAAAGACACAGGGTAAAAGTAGAAAAGAGAAAAGATATACCCTGATCAAAAGAAAGCTGGAGTGGTTTTATTAATATCACACAAAGTAAATTCCAGAGCAAACAATATTAAAAGGGATAAAGAGAAACATTTCACAATGATAAGGGAGTCAATTCATCAGGGAGACATAGCAATTTTAAATGCGTATGCATCTAACTGAACTTTGAAATACAAAAGCTGATTTGACAAAAGCACAATTACGGTTCAATTTCAATCCTCCACTCAGTAAAAGAAAAAAATAGATTAAAAATCAGTTTAAAGTTGAAATTAAAATATCTTATGACTTAGCCTCAAAAATAACACACTGTCACTTCTGTTATATTCTATTGGGTACACAGATCCAGTGTGCTGGATAGTATACAGCGTGTAAATACCAGGAGACAAGAGTCATCTGTGGCCACATAGAGACTGGTTATTACAGATTAATAATAGGTAAAATGTCCTGGGTAAGATTGTCATTATCTAAGATTATAAAGCATTACATAGTAATAAACTTGCTAATGCAATAAAAACACTAGCCAATCTAATAGGTGATATGAGCATTTTAATCATAGCAATCTTGCTTGTTGTTTTTTCTCATTTTAACTAGAATCAAAGCACATTGCTTACAAAGACATTTCTACAACAAATCAAAATTGATTTTGATAAAATAGGAGCATGGTTTGTGGTGGCACCACAATACAGGTAGGGCCATACAACTGGGAAGGGATCTTAATTAACAAACTCACTTAAGGATATCACAATACATGTACAATCATGATACATGTATAATCCCTCTAAGTATACACTCTGTCGTGCACCTCATTTGAGATTTTTTTTTTTTAAACAGAAATTAGCATCAGCCAGGAGCTGATGCCATCACAAGCTGGAGGAACAAAGGGTGAAAGTGGATTTACCAAAGCCCAGGGATGGTGTCATGGCCAGGTATGTCTGGTCTAAGCTGGATCCAAGGAGGATATGTGTCCCCTGTTAGTGGTAATGCCAAAGGCAGAGAAAGAAAAGAATAAATGCTTTGGCTTCTCTATTCCTTCACCCTCCAATCTCTCAATAATGCCTCCCCTTGGCCAAATCCATTTAGCAGCCATTAATAAATGTATTTGTTTCCTACTGCTGCTGTAACAAAACAGCTCAAACTTTCAACACACCATGACATAAGTTTATTTTACAATTCTGAAGATGAGAAGTCCAGAATCAGTTTCACTGGGCTAAAGTCAAAGTGTTAGATAGATTGGTGCCTTCTGGAGGCTCTAGAGGAAAATCTGTTTCCTAGCTTTCTTCCCTCTCTAGAAATAATTCCCTGCATTTCTTTCTGGTTCACAGTGGACCACAGTGAAATGGTTCACAGTGCTTTCCTCCATCTTCAAAGTTGCAAGGGTAACATCTTCAAATTTCTTTGTCTCTGTTCCCACTCTTGGCTTCTGCTGTCACAACTCCTTCTCTCTGACTTTACTGATTACATGAACTCCCCTACATAATCCAAGTCAACTTTTCCATCTCAAGATCTCTAGTTTAATCACATCTGCAAAATCTCCTTTTCCATGTAAAGAAATATATCCACAGGTCTGGGGATTAGGACATGGACATCTTTGGAAGACCATTATTCTGTCTACCACAATAAGGGAGCCTGGGAGGTGTCACCTGCAGGGCTCAAGCCTCCTGGGGACAGCCATAGAAGGGATTGCAAAAGAAATTAATCTCAAGGCAAAGAGAACCAAAACCAGAACCTCATTCAGAGAAGTTCTCTAACTTTTCAGCGTTGAAATCTTACACAAAAGTCTTCATTTCTTTGTCTTTCTGTTCCTAAACACTATCAATTAATGAATTACTGTCTTCATCATGTCTCCTAGAATAGACTCGGGAGACAATGCTACTCAACTGAAAACAATTCACTGACAGACAATGATAACACAAACAGCAACTTTTTCCTCTGGTTTTGAACTTGTAGAAACTGAGAGGGTTTTTAAAAAATCATATTCAGATTTTCATCTTTTACTTATTCCTTCCTTTCCAAACTATATAGGTTTGCTTTTCTTGTGTTGGGTTTGTTAAAGAGGAAAAGGAGCAATCCCCACATACTGTCATCTAGGACATTTAAAATCTTTCATCAAAGACATGTCATCACAACAAGAACACTGGGTCTTCTTAACAGAGGTGGATCCCAAATTACGACCTGTGTAGAGCCTCAGCATCTCTCTGTATATCACCTTCTTACCTCTGTATCCAAGTATCCATGATCCAGCATTACACCTGCCCACTGTCCACCCACTGTCTCCCACCATAGCACTGTCCTGATACGCAACTTCAGAGGCAGCCCCTAGAGGAAATGGGACCTTGACAATTACCATGGTTCATTTGCTTAGGTCAGTCTTACTGTCTGTGTACAACTGAAAGGCCATAACCTAAAATGGTCACTGGCTTCTTGCTTATTGATCACACCAAGCATGTGACAGAGTCCAATTGGTAAAAAAGGAATATCAGGTAATGGCTAGTCTTCAGAGAGTAGAGGGAATTTGTGATTGGTTACTGCCACTTGCATTACTCATCGATATCAAGAATGGCCATGAAGGGCCAAAATGTTAAGACTGCCAATGAATAGTAGATGTTTAAGAAAAATACTAGAATACAAAAATTCCATGAGGGCAAGAACTCTGATGGTCTTGTTTGCCATGGAATCCTCAGCACCTAGGACAATGCCTGGCTCAACTGAATGCCGTCCCATTACTCACTGAATGAATGTATTACTCAATTTAACTTAAAAAAATCATTTACTATAACATTACTCCTTTTGGACTGAAAATCTATAAACCATACTCATTACTACGACTCATTCTTTCTTTCTCCAAATCACGTATATAGAAAAGTTCAAACATACAAAAAAGTTGAAAAAATAGTCAAATAAATATTCATACACCAGCTGTCTAGTTTGATAATTGTTAACAGTTTTTTGTATTTAATTTATTTTTTTTCAATATTTCATTTATTTATATTTGTAGGCAGACATGTGTACCAGTTAAAGTTCAGAGACACAGAACCACCACATCTCTATATATCTTCATATCTGTATTTGTTTTTATATATCTGTAATGCCATTATCCTCATGTCTGATGCTGGAGCTTGAAGTCCACAGGGCAGGAGTCAGAAGGGAAGACCAATGTAAAATGGAAAAGATCAAAGCTGGAACCCCACAAGGATGGACAGATGGCTACTCCTCAGTTGGCAGATTTGAGTCATTTTTGTTATCTCCAAACTTGATGGGACCAATGTCCTGCAAAAGCCAGCCCCTTCCTCATGAAGCTGAACACACACACCTGACCCAAGAGTCAAAGAAGCTGAAGGGAAATCCAAGGGAAGGTGGACTGGTTGCAGGCCCATATGCTCATTCAGGCCAACAAGGGGAAAGGTGAATCAGCTGCTCAGGGAAGTGCAAGACCTACAGAATGACTAGAGTGTCCCTGTGCCCTCAGAATCTCCCACAAATGTCCTTGGTCTCCCATGGAACCACAAACATATAGGAAAGGTGACCCTAGGAAACAGATAAGCATAGCCAAGCAAACACATTACAAAGCCACCATCTCAAATCAAGCTTCAAAACTGCTACCATCCCACCCCTAAATTGTTCCACTTTCACCTGAAGTGTCCCTTCCAAAATGACATAACAGCCATCTGAGGAATTATAATGACATATGTTCAGCTCTCATGAGTAGTATGGATTAAGTGTTTGAAACAAGCCCTAGGCACTGTTGCAGTTTGATTTTACTTTCATTTGACATAGTATCTTCTGTTCTGGGAAGATTTTGTTAAATCCACCTGGCCTGGTTTAGCCTTGATGTTTTACTTCGCTCCACCAAACAACAGAATAAGATCATCAGAATCATTTTGACAAATACTAAACTTTTATTTTCGTCAGGAAAAACAAGTTAGCATAAAATTTCTAATGGGAGCCTGCCTCCCAACTAACAGCTTGAGTTTTAAAATGAATCCTTTGACAAATGGCTTTTCTCCCATTCACAAGCTGCTATGATAAAATCTCCATCCTGGAAAAAGAAAACCATTCCAAATGTTTCTTCTCAAAGATCTGTATTGTAGCTCTCATGAAGTATTGCTGTCTCTTGTTTTGTTTTTGAAGGGATTCAGAAAAAGCCTCCCCAAAATTTGCCACTTTGGCATGTGGACTATTTTAAATTGAAGATAGTCAAGACCCAGGAGACACAAGAAAAACTTTCATCTCTCCTTTAAACTAGCTAAAAGAATTTGCATAGGGGTCAAGCCCCAGAAAGAAAGCTATTACTAAGAGATCACTTTCTTATCTTCTTGACCTATCCACATGGCAGGACAAACATCTGATTACCAAACAACTGATCTTCTCAACTTCCTGTGAATTGCCCTCCTCCTCTTTGAAGCTCCAGGCCCCATCCCTTTTCTTAGCTCAAGATGACATATAAGCCTCAATTGTCCAGCATGTACTCAGGTCTCATATTTTTGGGGGGCCCCCTACATACATAATGAAATAAACTTAATTTAATAAAGGTTTTCTCCTCTTAATATGTCATGTTAATTTTATTATTATACCAGTCAAAAAACCTAGAAGGGTAGAAGGAAAAAATCCTCCCCCACCACCATTTTCTTTTCTTGGCTTTCCTTGGGTAGGCATTGCTAAACCTGTTAAAAAATTTATGTATTGTCTCTCATTAGAATCAGACTATTCCTTCAGCTTCTGAAACTTGAGCTGAATTAGGAACAGCAGATGAAGAATTTGTAACCAAGCAAAACTCCATAGCAACAAGTAATTAAAGTTGATTATAATTGTAAGACATTTACTCAGGATTTTTTTTTAATTCTTAAGAGAAATTCAATATGAAAGAACATCTCAGAATTTCAAGGCACATAAGTTGGCAACAAGTAAAAACCATTCATGTTAGGTTCAGTCATTCAAAAAATGGATGCATATTTTAGGCTTGATAAAAAGCTTTACTTTGAGAATTCCAACAAAGTCCGATCCCCAGCGAAGCCTGGGATGAATTCCGTATATATGTTTCTTATCTGTGTGCAACCTTGAGTGGATTCTTCTCTAGTGAGAGCTGTATCCCTGGTAGTTTGGTTCCCAAGCTAGTCCACAAAATCTTGTTTTACCCACATATACCCAAATTACTGCTCTAATCATACTATTTCAACTACTTCTAGCTGCATTGTTTCATGCAAAATGAATCTTGAATTCCAAGTTGCAATGCCAAGAACACATCTTCCCTGAATCCAAGAGCCAGAACAAGCAACTGCAATGGGTTTTAATTTTACTTAGTAAAATATAACTCTAGGTTAGCACTTCCCAAAACATCCCTTGGAAAGTTCCCCAAAGCAGAAAGGGAGGGAAAGTCCAATCAAATAAGCTCAGGAAATTGTAGGGGAGGAAATAACTTCCCCCCTACCCTCTTGAGTTCTTAGTTGAAACCCCTAAATAAAAGATAGATGAACAAAAGATAAACAAGCTGAAGTTGATTAACATATATACCTCATTATATACGTAGGAGATACCCAAAGGAAAGCGAGCAACTCCCCAGGTGGCCCAAGATACCATCTTCAGCTTAGATATCATTTTAGCTAAAGACAAAAGGAAGAAAGATATGTGTCGGTGTAGGAGAGGCCAGTCCCAGAGAGGTTGCTAGGAAAGCCATGGTAAATAAGGGCAAGGATGTTATGCAGGTTTGAGTGGTGACTTCTCCACTGATAGAAGTTTCTCATGGTTTAGAGAATTTCCTAATTCATCCTTCTCTTCCTGGTACAGAGAAAGAGACACTCATACAAATGGAAATTTTTCTTTATACATGTTAATTTCCCTTTAAAAAAGGTAATTTCAACTTCATTTTCAGAACTTTTCCTGTGTCTGCTGTGTCTCAAAATAATCAGCTCACATTAATCCTTCTGCCAAAGAAACATATTTTGGAGTAGTGCATTCTGCTATCCTTCAAAGTGCTGCACCTCCTCTCTCTGTCTCTGAAGACTTCAGTTCATATTAGGATATGTTAAAGAATGACTACAGGAGACAATTTTGGTGACACAAACAAATTTTATTTAACACTCTGCAGTGTGAGCAGTCTCCATGAGAATGGCAAAATGGGGCAGAAGGCGGGATCTTTCATAAGGTAAAGAACAAGGAGCCTGGACCTCCTCTCTTGTCCGTCAGCTGGAACCAGATGCCACCATAAGTTTATGACTGACCCCATCCCAGTTGAGCCTTCAGATGAGCACCCAGCCCTAGCCGACACCTTGAGTGCAGCCTGTGATGGACAGGGAAGCAGAAGGCCCACCTAAGCCACCCTCAGGTTCCTGACCCATAGGAGCTCTGGGATAATAAGATGTGTTGTTTCAACCTGCAAAGTGGAGGTAATTTAAACAGATAAGTAATACAACAGCATTTGGAAAACTTCTACTTCCCAAACTTCCTGTATACATTTATACTGTATTTGTTCTATAAGGCTTCCATAAAAATTTTCCAGAAACCTGGTGGCTTAAACAAGAGAAATTTATTTGCTCACAGCTCTGGAGGCTGAAAGTCTGAAATTAATATGTGTGCAAAGACATGCTCTTTGAACCCTGAAAGGGGATCCTTTCTTACCTTTTCCCACCTTCTGGTGGTAGCTGCAGTCCTTGCTATTCCTCAGCTTCCAGCTGCAGTATTCCATTCTCTGTCTTCACCTACATGTGCCCTTCTCCGTTTGTCTGTCTGCACATGGCTGTCTTCTTATAAGGACAGCAGTTGTACTGGATTCAGGGCCCACCCTACTTCAGTATGGCCTCATCTCAATCACATCTACAATAAGGCTATTTCCAAATAAGTGGGAGGCATTGGGATTCAGATCACACATATCTTTTTTTTCTTTTTGATGGTTGGGGGGGGGCAAAAAAATTCAACCCATAATATATAAAAGGATATTTTTAACTACGTGATGTCATTTTCTGAATTAAACACGCTAACCTAACCACCATCTTTTTTTTTTTTTTAAGATTTTATTTATTTATTTGACAGAGAGAGATCACAAGTAGGCAGAGACGCAGGCAGAGAGAGAGAGAGGAGGAAGCAGGCTCCCTGCTGAGCAGAGAGCCTGATGCGGGACTCGATCCCAGGACCCTGAGATCATGACCTGAGCCGAAGGCAGCGGCTTAACCCACTGAGCCACCCAGGCGCCCAACCACCATCTTTTTTTAAAGATTTTATTTATTTATTTGACAGAGAGAGATCACAAGTAGGGAGAGAGACAGGCAGAGAGAGAGAGAGAGGGAAGCAGGCTCCCTGCTGAGCAGAGCACCCGATGTGGGACTCGATCCCAGGACCCTGGGATCATGACCTGAGCCGAAGACAGAGGCTTTAACCCACTGAACCACCCAGGCGCCCTAACCACCATCTTTTTACAGAGAGTAAAAGTTTGTTATTCCTGATCCATATGTGACTGATTAAATGCAAAACAAAAAGTGAGAATTGTCAGGGACATCAATCACTTATAAAACCCAGTGATTCACAATGTCAAATAAATGCCCCGGCCAGATGACCTTTATAATATTTCCGGTTGACACAATTACTGCTCAGTGGAGGAAGGTAGCAGGGCATGAAAAGGATAGTATTTTGTTTCAACCTGCAAAGTGGAGGTAATTTAAACAGATAAGTAATACAACAAAGTAATATGATATGAGTAATAGGACAGCTGGGAAGTTATGGATCTGGAAGATGAGAGTAGTTTAAGGAGAAATACAATGTTCAATACAGTTTCCAAACGAGGATTTTTATAATGGTAACAAGATACCCTTAGATAATGCTCCACAATCTCTTTTTATTGTTCGTCCCTGGCAATATGCCTTTCACACAGCGGGCACCCAACATGTTTGCATGAACTAGTGGGTCACCATAACAAGCAGCTTGGGCAGAAGATGTGTCCCGAGACTGTTGTTCTCATTCTCCTATTCCAGGGGAAGCCTGGATGTCAGACAATGACCTGCACATGGTCATTTCCAGGTCTTAAGACCACATTGTCTGATTCAGGGTCTTATATGTCTGTCCTTGAATACAACGTCTAGAACAACAACAAAAGGGGTGTTATTGGGAGGTAGAATCAGGAGTAGGGTACATAAGCCACGAAGAGGAGAGGAAGAAAGGAAAGAGGGTCCATGTTTCTCTGAAAAAAGTCCAGGCATGTGGGTGGGAGGCTGTCTTTAGCCCCTCTTCTCCTCCTCCTGTTCCCTATAAGGCAAAGTCTAGAATGGGTATGTATGCAAGAAGTCCTCAGGAACCTATAATCCTTTCTGAGCATTATAACAGCAACAGTCAAAAACATTCTAATCAAGAGGCAAGAACTAATTGGAGAACATGAATCTTAATTAGCTTGCCCATCAAGATCAAAACTCTAAAATGTTATTCATTAGGCTGGTACCTTGGTGCACAAGCAAGGATTAAGAAGAATCCCAGTAAACTGGGTCATCAATATATGGTGTCCCACACAAATACTGCTCCATTGACTTTATCTATTTTCTCTGATCATCAAAGACTCTCACCAGAAGAACCCATTGCTCCATCAAAGCATAACATTTGAAAAAGTATGTGCAAGATCTGCTGGAGGTTATAAAGGCTGCAGTCTCCTCATCAGGAGACCAGGACCTGGTGCTGGGTGGGCTTTGTGTAAGTAAATGATGATCTTGGGCAGGCCCTGAAGCCATAACCTATTGTATTCTGGTTTCCTGTATAAAACGAAATGAACCAAATGTGACAATCTGTCACACAAACCCCTCCAATAATCACCTACCCAAAATGATCCAACAATAAAGAATGAATCAGCTCTGGAAGTACAGGGATAAGACAGGTTTGGGGCTTCATTGAATTTGCTGGCTCTGGTCCCATGCCTCAGATTCTCTTAGCTCTTCCTCTTGCCCTGCATCAACCTCATCTTTGTAGAAGAAAGATAGACCCAAAATGCATACCCGGTAGCCTCTAGCACACTCTTCATCGCTCGTCTCTGGCTGGCATGCATTCACATGCCCATTTCTGGAGCAGTCACTGGGTGAAGCTGGCAGTCAGCTTCCAGGAGGACAGAAGACCTCCGCACTTCTGCCACAGGTGTGCTCTGAAGCTCACCCAACTGCAAAGACTCAACACATTTTATGAAATGACATAAACAAATCAAAACTGAGAAAAATGAAGGAAACCAGATAGCAACATAACTTTAAGGAAAAATAATGTAACTAAGTCAATCCTGAATCTCCCAGTGATCCTGCACACACCCTGAGGACCCCTATCTATTAGCTCCCCGCTAAATTTAAAGGGGGGTTACATGCACATGTCATCTTTCTCTATGATGGCTTTACTACTACAGGCCTTTCTCCATGATGCATGGGGTGGTTAGCTCTTCCTAAAGAAGAGGCATTGGCGTAAGTTGCTAAGAGGAAGGTTGCACACTTTCTAGTGTGTGTGGCTATGCATACCTATGCATGCTTACCTGTGTGTGTGGCCCGAATGTGTGGATGAGCATATGTGTTGTGTTTCTTTCTTTGAACCAAGAGGGAGGATTATCCAATAGTTAATGGCCAAATGGATAAGGCATCTCATATTTAATTACGCTAATCGGCTTCTTTCTGGACTAAATCTTAAAAGTCATTTCCAGGTCAGAATTATGTAGACATATTGTGCAAGTTTGTGGCAGGACCCAGTCTTTTATAAAGTTACAAATGAGAAAAAATAGTTAGTTTGGTAATAATTCCATGATTTATTTTATCGCCTTTAATTAAAACCTTTTGTGTCAAGATGGTAGTTCATATAATAATAAGTGTTTCATTCAGCTGAAACACCAAGGTAGGCTCCTAGAGCAATTGCTTCTGTTTAATACAATCATGATCTTTGTGATAGTTATTTTGGCAAGAACTGGACTCCATGTATCACTATTTAGCGCGTAGGATGGCTTGGTATGACTCTGATATATATGCTCCAGTACCGAGCAATGAACACACCAATGCCCTTCAAATGGGCCATTCAAACATCAGCGGGAGAACAGAATCTTGGAATCTTCGAGTTTATTTACCCCAATGTTCTTATTGCCCAGATACGCCACTGAGGTGAAGTGAAACTTGCAAACATTCCCAAGGTAAAAATAATCTGATGTTAGCAAAGTACAAATTGAATTGCAGATCTTTTGACTCTAGTTACAGTGTTCAGTGATTTTTCTGTGCTGTCTTCTTCAGAACAATGTTACCCACAGACCTCTCGGGCTAACATTACATGCAGCAGCCAGTACATTCATGTTATTCAAACCTGGGGGCTAAGGAGCACCCCTATGCAACTGTTACTCTGGCTACTTAAGGATGACTGGCTATCTCTAAGGATTTGCCTTCATTTATTTTTATTTTTAAAGGATTTCATTTATTTATTTGAGAGAGAGAGAAAGCATGAGTTGGAGGGCAAGGACAGAGGGAGTGAGAGCAGACTCCCAGCTGAGCAGGGAGCCCGAGGCCAGCCTTCATCCCAGCACCTCATGATCACAACCGGAGCAGAAGATAGATGCTTAACCGACAGAGCCACTGAGGTCCCCCAAGGGTTTGCTTTTAGAGTGGAGACCTATAAAAGAAAAAGCACAAAGAAGCACGTTGTAAATATGTGTCTGCCACTAAGATGGAGAGACATGAGCTGATGTTGACTAAAACATATCAGAGGGAAATCCAGAAAGCTAAGTGCTGGGTTACCTGGTCCTCAGGGAGTTATTGTTCATGCTCACAAGGACAGCATTTGTAAGCATTGTCATACAGATAGGTCACAGGTTTATTACACATCTTATACTAACCAGTGTAAAATTATATTTACAGGCTTTGAGCAATCGGCTTCTTGCAAGAGAGGTGCATGTGAGCAGAGCGTGCATTCTTTGATCAAGCAGTTCCACTTCTGGGGGATCTTCCTGAAGATGTCATCAGGTTCTCAAAATGCATGATCAAGTGCATTTAAGTCCTTGCTATTTTAGTTAGTTCAATTTTAAAATATTTAATAATTTTCCATAGAAGATTGACAGGCTTCCCAAACTATAGAATAGTGTGCTGTCCTTAAAGATAATTACCACCATGTATGTGTAGTAGCATGGGAAATTGCTTACAATATAATTCGTGTGTTAGGTTTCTAGGGCTGTCATAACAAATTACCACAAATGGGTGGCTTAAAACAACAGAGATTGACTGACTCACACTCATGGAGGCTGGAAGTCTGAAACCAAGGTATCAGCCAAGGTGTCAGTGGGGCCATGTTCCTGACCAAGTTCCCAGGGGAGATCCCTACCTTGCCTCTTGCAGCTGCTTGTGGTTCCAGACATTTGTGGTCTTGGAGCTGTATAACTCCCATCTTTGCCTCTCTTCTCACGTGGCTTTCTCCCCTGTGTGTCTCTGTGTCCTCCCCTCCTTGAAAGGACACCTGTCATTGGATTTAGGACCTACCCTGAAATCAAGATGCTCTCATCTTGAGATCCTTAAATGAATTCTAATGGCAAAGACCCTTTTTCCAAATCAGGTCATATTCATGGGTTCTGGGAAGACATATCTTTTGGGGGGGGAGGCACAATTCCATCTATTATAATTAGTTATTATAAACTTTATGCGGTCCTACTTCAACAATGTACATATACACAGTGGGTAACACCATTTTTAGGATGGGATTGGAGAGCCAACACAAATATGAAAAGACCTCGCTCTGCCCCCCTATGCAGAGTTAAGAGAACGAAGGAATCCTGGAGACCAGAAGCCCCCAGAAGGTGTTGGTGGGTTTGGTTCCTTCTGGAGGCTCTGAGGGAGGATCAGGTCCAGGCATATCTCCTAGCTCCTGGTTGTTCTGGCAATCCTTGGCTTTTCTTGGCTTGTAGGCAAAAACTCCAGTGTCCACTCCATTGTCATATGACCTTTCTTCCTGTCTCCATGTCTCTGTTTCCTCTTATAAGGACACAGTCACTGCTTAGGGTCCATTCGAATACAGGATGACCTCATCTTAACTAATTGCATCTGTAAAGACCCTATTTCTAAATAAAGTCACTTTCTGAGGTTCTGGATAGATACGAGTTTTGGAGGAATATTACTGAACCCAAGTCAGCTGGCATGGGTTATCCCGAGTCAGTCCAGTGTGGGGGTCATGAGTGGGCAAGTAGACCTGGAGGAGGCAGCTAAGGTGTGGTACAAGATGCCCTGGGGATCTCGAGGGGAGCTCTGTCAGCTCCAAGCCCAGGCCAAATGAACCCAGGAAAAAAAGAGCACAGGATATCATTTCTAAAGAGTCCTAAGTGGAAGAACCAGACTTACCACAAGCCAGTCCCTAGGGCAAAGAGTGCAACTCCCCAAAACTGTCCGGTACCCCCCCTGCCACTGCTTGCAGGGCGAGTGTGAGAACAGAAGACCACACATATTAAATGCAATGCATTTTCTTGAAAATGTGAGTTTTGCTACCACAAAAACTCACTTTAAGAGTTGAGATGGGGGGCGCCCAGGTGGCTCAGAGGGTTAAGCCTCTGCTTTCTGTTCGAGTCATGATCTCAGGGTCCTGGGATTGAGTCCCGCATCGGGCTCTCTGCTCAGCGGGGAGCCTGCTTCCTCCTCTCTCTCTCTGCCTGCCTCTCTACCTGCTTGTGATCTCTGTCTGTCAAATAAATAAATAAAATCTTTAAAAAAAAAAAAAAAAAGAGTTGAGATGGGATGTCCCTCCCCCAATGTGTGCCTCAAAGTGGGAAACAGTAGGAGACCACCCTCTGAGCCACCAGGTGTCACACTAGCTGATCCATTGAGCTGGTCATTGAGGGAGCATCGCAGGGGAACAGGTGACAAAGCAAAAAAGAAAAGAAAGCAAGGAAGGGTGGAATGAACAGGAAGCCTTCCACAGTGGCTGCAACCACGTGGAGCTCTCTTGGATGAAGCACCAAGAGCCCCAGTGCTTCTGCCCACAGAACGACGAGCACTTCCCAATTTCATTGTGACCTAGTTCCTGGACCTCGCCCTCCTCACCAGAGGCCCGCAGAGCCCGGCTTAGCAAATCCTGCCCCCTAGTGCCCTCCTGCTCCCTCCGAGCACTGTGAAGCAGCTGGGAGTCTAAGGAAACAGCTCCTTTTTTCTTACCCTCCCCCACTGCACCCACAAAGCCATTACCTCCACCACATCTTAGTTCAGGGAAAAATAAGGCTCAAATGTCTTATCGGCTCACCAATTTTGTTTTTTCTTCTGAGGTAGGTTTTGTTTGGCTTTTAGGAATGCCAGTTTTCTGAGAGTGAAAGCCAAGGGAGTGTCTATTTGGATATCCAAAGAAAGAATGCCAAGGTCATGGGCTCAGGAAAACTGGGAATGAACCCAGGTCCTCATCTAATTGCATAAACTGGGAACTCCAGGCCTTCACTCTAAAAAGAATTAAATAGACGGGCAACAGTGTGAGTGTTTAACAGAGAGCTTTAGGGTAAATCAATTCTCCATGCCCACCGGTATGGAGTCCCTACAGCTGATGCAGAGAACCATGCTCCCTGACTTGGTGTATAGAATGCTTAATGCACATCTATCCAAGGGGTAGGTGAGTCTGCAGGGTGGGCTCGCAATGGTTTTGTAAGAAGTCGCACCGGAAACATGTGATGGCCAAAGTGGTCTACGAGGCCAACAGTCTGGCTATCATTCTCTTTGCTTCCTATCTACTAAGAGAACTTCAAACCCACTGGTTAACTTTCTAAAAGTTTGTTTATTTATTTATTTATTTATTTATTTATTTAATACTTTAAATTTTTTTTAGGGAAGGGAGAACACAATTCAGAGAGCTGAGATGTAAGCTCTGGGTTTGCCTCTTTCTAGCAATAGGGTGAGTTTTCTCTAAGCCATGCCTTCCTCATTGGTCAAATTACAGTTATAGTGGCAGGCACCCAATAGGTTTATTTTAAGAACTGCATGATGGAATCCATGTGGAGTGCCTGCCTGGTCTGTGGTGTCCAATAAATGATAGCTATTTGGCTGTTTGATTCGGTGATTGTGGTCAGGTGAGGAATGGCCTCCTAAACATGACCACATCCTAACCCCCAGAGTCTGTGAATGTGTTATCTTACAAGGTAACAGGGATCTTGCAGATGTGTTTAAGTTAAAGAAATTGAGATGAAGATATCCTGAAATGTCTGGGTGGACCCAATGAATCACGAGGTTCCTTGTAAGACAAATGTGGCATGGTCACAGAAAAGGCCATGAGTGTTGGAAAGGAAGGCTGGAGACTTGACCTTTGAAGATGGAGGAGGGGCTCTAAGCCAGGGAATGAGGAGGACAGCCTCTAGAAGCCAAAAGAAGCAAGGAAATGAATCCTCCCTGGAGACTCCAGAAAGAACACATCCCTGTTAAAAAATACCTTGATTTTGCCCCAGGAGACCCATTTTGAACTTCAAACCTTCAAAACTGTAAGATGATACATTTGTATTATTCAAAGCCATCAAAGTTTGTGCTTCAGCAGCAACGAGAAACCAATATAGTTATAAATACCCAAATCTCCCAGTGTAGCTGGCCTCATGACACTGGTTCAGGATCTTTTTATAAGAGGGATTCCCTCCCTGTCACTAGCCCAAGGATCCAGTCAGGGTGAACATATTAGTGAGTTATATATTGATTGAAATAGCTGACCATTAACCATGGTAATAGAGTCAAATTCAAATCATATTTTCAAAATGAGTAACATCACTTGGAATAAAACAGGCCTGCACCCCAAAGAGAGCAAAACAATGAAGGACAACAGGGAGAAAGCTCATGTGAACACTGACCGAAGATATAATGGAAAATACATGTTTGATACTCTGCCTAATTTGGAACATGGGAGGAGAATGGCTGAAGCAGCTACTACCAAGACAAGAGAACATGGAAACCAACACAGACGATGGCACCAATCCTAAGCCACATCCCACATGTAAGGCCATGAGAACACCAGGAGGGAGAGAAGCAGACTGAGCTGCTCAGGGGAGAAATCAGCTCTGGGGGCCTTCCAGGGTTGATGCAGAAGACCTCGCAACATAGAGGGTGGAGAGGAGAGTGGGGTCAAAGGGAGAAGGAAGACAGAAGACACATGGATTTTGGATAAATATGCAAACTCAAACACATGAGTTTGAGAAAGCTGAGGGTCTCATATCTGTGGCTTCTCTCATTGACCTCTTACTGTTTTATGTAAATTCTATTGGCAAGTCCATCAAAATGAACAGCTTTGGACTGCTTCTCTCCCTCTGTCTATTGGCATCTCCAGGAGGATGGGTTCTTACCATGGGGAATCCATTCCTTTGGCAGGGTGAACCGGTGGGTAGAACCAGGACAGTTCAGAGATAGAGCAGAAACATCCTGCTCTTGTGTAGAAATGGCTCTAGCCAGGGGACATAAGGGGTGGATGTTGTCACAAATTAAATCTGAGATTCGGTCTTTCAAAGTTCCCAGGGTGGGATGAAGGTTACAACCCCTCTGGTGTGTCTAATTCTCTTGACTACCAATGCTCACCTTTCTGCATCTGACCCTCGCAGCTCGCTGTAGTTTACTGCCTGATCCTAGCCAGAGATTTCATATGTTGCATGGATCAGTGGCTCCATCATCACCACGGCAACTGTGGCTAGGCTCCTGACTAGGAAACATTATTTGCCCTTGGGCAATGATTAGGGCAACCACAGGAAATCATACAACATAGCAAGGATGTTACGTTACCACTCTGGAGAAGTCTCACCTCCAGAAAGACTTCAGGGGAATCCAGCTCCCACCATGTTCTAGGCTCCTTGTGTCCCAAGACCACCCACCCAGACCCTACACCTGCCCACTGCAGCTGCAGCTCCAGCCGAAGCCCCTTTGGGCTTCTCTTCCTCACCCCACTCACATTCATCCACAATGGGCCCCACATACCCTCCGTAAAATCTACCATTTACATAAGCAGAGCTCTTCATATAGACAGTTGTGCAAGATGGGAAAAGTCCTCATTTGCCTTCCTTGGATTGCAGAAGGACTGAAGATACCACAGCCTAGAGAAGAAGAAGACAGGTGTGAGGAAAGACAACAGAGAAAGAAGGAAAGAGACAGTCCAGAAAGCTCAGAGGTGATTAAGCTAAGCTTTATTTTAAAAGGCCAGAACATGGCATCCCTAATGAAGAGAACTTTGTAGACTGTTTCTTACTCTGTCCCCGTCCCACTTCCCCTGACCCACTAATGCCCAATAATCTCTGAAGAAATCCGGCCATGTATTGTGAAGTGTACATAAAATTAATCTTAGGACCAGAATTAAATCTCCCGCTGTGGTCTGGAAGGAAAGTAACACAAAAAATAAGACCCACAAAACAGTTTGGGAAGTTGCCCCAAACTCGAGGAAGACACCAGCAAACGTTCAGGCTAAGGCGGCTCCAAAGGTAAGACCTGAGTGTACAGCTTTCCTCTCACATGTCCCCTGGACGAGGGAAGACAAGCGTGGTATGTGATGGGTTGGCGACACGCCAAGCCACACCAAGACATTCGAGGATGGAAAAATGAAAAAGAATGTTAAATGTTGGAACCCTGGGCAATTTTTCATCCAAGCTGTGAAGGGACAAGGGCGGTAAATGCGGTCCCTCTGTAGAGGGGTGTTCATGTTCCCAGGGGCTCACAAGAATGCAACAGTGTTATGCTTGTTCACACTGCTAATGATTCCCTAGCCAACCTGTCACCTCATACAGATTGGCTCTGGTCACACCTGCCTCTGGATAGAGGACAAATTGTTCTGCTGCCAACCCCAGAGTGGCACAATGACATTTCTAGGGAGAGGTTTTTGTCCTTGTACTGAGATTCCGATAGAGGTGGGAGCTGGAAGAGGACAGGTGTGTGCTGATCAAAGGAAACCCATGAACTCTTTTGGGTCAACAGGAAACCATTCACCTGAATTCTGGCCTGAAGGAATTAGAAACAGCCTCGGCAGAGCCTGGAGGTCCTACACTCACAATTTGTATTTTTGTAGTCCCCACCCTTGCCAATGGTGGATGAGCCCATTTCCCCCACTAAGTGTGTCTATCCCTGCTGGTCTGCTAACATCCTGGGAACATCAGTGTTTGGAGAAGGCATGGGCCGAGTGAGAGCACGGTGCCTGTGCTCGGTGAGGAGAATGACATGCACAATCCCCAGGCACATATTCACAGAACAAATCAGACAGTTTCTTTGCCAGATACATGACCCAGCAGACTCCTACCCCAGTGCCCATGAGTGTTGCTGAGCACACCTTTTCAGGCCGAAGTCTGTTTCTTGCTATTCTCTCCTTCCAGAACACAGTGGCAGAAATGTGTTGGCAAAAATGTTTGGGGAAGGGGGCACCTGGGTGGCTCAGTCAGTTAGGCATCGGCCTTTGGTTCAGGTCAGGATCCCAGGGTCCTGGGGTCAAGCCTCAAGTCAGGCTCCCTGCTCCATGGGGAATCTGCTTCTCCCTCTCCCACTTCCCCTGCTTGTGCTCTCCCTCGCTCTCTCTCTGTGTCAAATAAATAAAAATATTTAAGAAAAGTTTGGGGAAGGCAGATGACAGAAATACTAAAATTACTTAAATGGGGTTAATATATTGTTGTGATCATTGAAGAGGTCATACCTGTCCTCCATGGATGCAGGATGCATCCTGCAGGGATGCTCCTTTATTAGACCAGGGTGCAGGGAGATGGTGAGAAGAGGGGAAAGCCACATACAAACCGTGTTGGGTCAACATTGATACCCAAACCCAGTAAGACGCACAACAGCACAAAAAGAGAGTAACAGACCACTCTCATGTATGAATGGTAATTTGGACATCCTCCATGAAGCAACTGGAATCTAGCAGCTTTTTTAAAGAATAGTAAACCATGACCAAGTGGGGTCATTCCAGGAATGCAAAGATGGTTCGGTTTAGGAAATATATTAACATGATTCACTATGTTTTGTTATCAAAGAAGAAAGACGAATTCCAAATCTCCAACTTTAAATTCAAAAAAATTTTTCCAAAGAGGTTTGTTTGAAATTTATGTTTTTTTAAATTTTTTTAAAGATTTTATTTATTTATTTGACAGGCAGAGATCACAAGTAGGCAGAGAGAGAACTGGAAGCAGGCTCCCTGCTGAGCAGAGAGCCCGATGTGGGGCTCGATCCCAGGATCCTGGGATCATGACCTGAGCCGAAGGCAGAAGCTTTAACCCACTGAGCCACCCAGGCGCCCCTATATTTATGTTTTAAACTCTTAGCAGTGGAAGAACGGATGCAACCCAAATAGGACTGAACTATAAACTCCGCTTATACCAGACCAGAAGGCATCATGGAGCTTAAGGGTGCAACACTGAAATGCTTCTCAGAATGCTATCAAAGTGAGGACTAAGACAGGATGCTTATCACCATACCACTGTTGTCTAACCCTGTCAAAATATGCTCAAAGAGAATAAGAAAAAGAAAAAAATGGCACAGAAAAATGATGAGAGGAGGCAAAATTAATATTATTTGCAAAAGCTATATGGTATACATGGGACACTCTGGAATAGCAACTGAAAAACTTATTAAAAACAATATGAAAATTGTTGAAGACAGGTCAAAAACCTAACATATATTAGTCAGTTTATGTTATAAGATAGAATGACAAAAGATTTTATTTATAATAACAAAAAGAAAATACCAATAAATAATTTAAATTATTAAATGCCAAACACACCTTTCATGCAAAAAAAAATTTTTTTAATATGCCATATACACCTCTTACACGTACACCAAAAAAAAAAAAACCCTCTTCGATTCTATTAAGGGTCACATAAGAAGACTTTGGGAAATGGAAATGTATAGCTTACTCCCACAGAACAAAACTCAGAAGTTGAGAGATGTCAAGTTTTCAAAATAAGCTACAAATTTGGTGTAATTGATTTCAAATACCAACAGAATTTTTTTCATGACTTGACATGTTGATCTCAAAGTGGAAATAAAATTAGTACATGGGAATATCCAGGAAAGTTCTGAAAAATAGGCAAGACTGTGGAGCAAGACAGTTTCTAGTCTTGGCAGACATTGAGAAGCTATAGGAAGTGGGGCAGTTTGCTACCGGAGCAGGAGTAAGTCGTCACTTCTTCTTTTTTCTTAAGATTTTATTTATTTATTTGACAGACAGAGATCATATGTAGGCAGAGAGGCAGACACAGAGAGAGAGGGGGAAGCAGGCTCCCCACTGAGCAGGGAGCCTGATGCGGGGCTTGATCCCAGGACCCCGAGACCATGACCTGAGCTGAAGGCAGAGGCTTAACCCACTAAGCCACCCAGGTGCCCCAGCAGTCACTTCTAAATGAAGGTGCAAATGACCAATAATGCCTTTACTGTATCACCCATCTGGGAAATAGTTCTCAGGGGCTTGTGACCTCTTCCTGGAAAGCCAGGGGGATCTGACAAGAGTTTCAGTCTCACTGGAAAGGGACTGCATTTGGGTTTGTGGATTCTCACGTCCTGTAATCCTCTCATGGCTACTGCAGAAGGGCCGGGATCCAGGAAGTCCTCTAGCTGCTGCAATTGCCAAGTGGCCTGGGAACACAGACCTCTGTCCCTGGGTACTTTCCTGGCAATATCCACTTTGACAGAAAGCTAGTTCTTCTATATTGTTGCCCGGGACTGAGAAGTCTAGAGAAAAAGAATCCACAGGAACATTTTGATGGTAGGGAGGGGCCTGCCTTTCATCCCTAATTCACCAGATGATATATTAATTTTTTTAATTAAAATAAGTCACAAAAGGAAAGACACTCTTGACACCAAGTTGCCTGGACTGATTGTCTTTTTAAGAATAAGGAATTAAAAAAAAAAAAGGAATAAGGAATTTACAAGCATTGCCTATTGATCTAAAACACACATTTGACATAATTATACTATGCATGGCTACTATGTGAGTTCTTAGCTCCTAAAATCCTTAGGTAATATTAATCTCCTCATGTAATTGCTTCTTATCTAAAAATTTGATAGCTATGCTTTTTTTTTTATCAGTCAATGGAAAAAGAGGAAGAATAAAGCATTTATTAAGGACTGGAACCCATCAAAAGAAAAATCACACAATTCATGAAGCATCTTTCTTCTCTGGCACTTCTATTCTTTCCAGTGTATTTTGCTGTGAAAAGAGAGAAGGAGAGGGGATTAGACTCTGTGGCATGCATTCCACATTCCTGCTATGGAGACGCAGGACCCAACACTCCTGGGTGTATTCAAAGGGAATCCAAGGTGGCCCTAGAGACTGGAACAACTGTGCAACGTGTCCAGCTCCTTGAACAAAGAGCAGAGGTAACAGACACCTGCCGGGGAAGGGGAGAAGTATTCTAGTTTGAGCATGTGGAAACATATCCACATGGAGGATAAGGCAGAGTCTGGCATGCTGTTGGTTAAGGCAGAGTCTGGAAATGGAGGGTGGAAGGCTCCCCCTGACGGATGGGCATCAAAGTGCTGAGGGTGTCTGGGATCACGTGGGAAAGAGAAGCCAGTGAGAAAAGGAAGAGCCCAGGCTGGAGTTCTGGGGACCACCTCCATTTGGGGAGCAGGAGGAAGAAGAGAGACCCATGCAGAACAGAGAGAAGACTTAGAACAGGAAAGAAACACTAGACGCAGCCACAAAGTTCAGTGGGCAAAGGGAAGGCCAGGGGGCTGGAGGCACCAAGAGCTGGAGAGAGAGAGCAGGGCAGAGCCACTGGAGAGAGGTCCTGGGATGCAGCAGTGCAGACAGCATTTCTTTCAAGCCAGGCGGAAAGAAGTCCTGAGAGAGTAAAGAGGAGGTGGGAACGTAATGGTGGGGGGGGACCTAAACCCTCATTATTTGCAAAAATTTGCCTACTTGCTAACATTCCTTTGTAATCCCCAAATGGATATTCCTGGTGATTTTGCGTTCATTCTAGGAATGCTTAAGGTGATGAAAAGCTAGTCTCCCAGCATCCATGTTGCCAGCCAAGGTCAAACAAGGTCATGCTCTGTCTCCTTATTTCAGTTCATACTGTAAACAAGTGTCCTTCTTGCATACCATTAAGGGCCATGCTTTGGGCATTTTTGTATTTTTTGTTGGTGATTTTGCGTTTCAAATGGCCCCCACGCATCGTGCCGGGGTGGTGTCCAGCCCTGTTTAGCACAGAAGGCTGCGGCATGCCTTATGGAGAATACGTGTATGTTCAAGGAGCATGGTCCAGGCCTGAGTTATGGTGCCGTTGACCGTGAGTTCAATATGGATCAATAGCGGATGTTAAATAAAGTGCCTTTCAATGGAAACACACATAAAACAAGGCCGTGTACTGACTGGTTGATGAAAGGTGACCAAAGGCTCACGGGAGCCTAACCCTTACTTCCCACTGGAACAACGGCTCAGTATTTGCTAATTCAGTGTTAGCAGCAACTTTACAGATCATAACTACCAAGATACTGAGAGTGGACTGTCCTCCCTCCTTCAGGTGTGCACAACAAAAGAGCATCAGAGTAGACTGTAAGTGGACACAGCCCCACATGGCCAGCTTTCCATCTCCCAGGCACCAGCTGGTCTTTCCTATCTCAGATGGGGGAAGGGGTCTGGCTCCTCCGGTGGGTGGGCAGCCTTGGGAGGTTATGACAACAAGTTGTCACTCATGGGTCTGATCCCCGAATATGGAAATCACTCAGCCAGCTCACTTAAGGGGCCACACTGTGGGGTCACCCCTCCCAGGTAGCTGATGATAGGTAGGTATGTGTAAAGGCTTCCAGGCTTCTAATCTTTGCCTTCCAGTGGGAGGCTGCCTACCTAGCTTCACCCAACACGTGACAGATGTAAATAATCCTTGGGTTTCTAGGGTGCGTGGGTGACTCAGTCCGTTAAGCATCTGACTCTAGCTCAGGTCATGAACTTGGGGTCCTGAATCGAATACTGTGCCGGGCCCTGTGCTCAGTGGGGAGTCTGCTTGTCTCTCTCCCCCTGCCCATCCCTCCTCTCTCAAATAAATAAAGTCTTTAAAAAAATAATATTAATCCTTGGACTTTTGCCCTCTCATGCTGTTTCCTATACATGGAGATATTGACATGAGGTTGAATGTCACAGGGCAGGGAAAGAGAGACAGACAGATATCAGTAACAATATCCCAATCTCGGAGGCATCTGGGTGGCCCAGTTGGTTAAGCATCTACCCTCGACTCAGGTCATGAGCTTGGGGTCCTGGGATGGAGCCTAGCGTGGGGCTCACTGATCAGCTGGGAATCTGCTTCTCCCTCTGCTCCTCACCCTGCTGGTGTGCTCTCTCTCCCTCTCTCTCTCTCACTAAGCAAATTTTAAAAGAACTCTTTAAATCCCAATCTTAGCATCACCTCTAAGAGCAAGAGCCTCTGATGTCCGCACTTCCTCATCTACAAAACCGAAAAGAATGACAAAGCTTCATATGAGTTGTTGCAAGATTTTTAAAAGGCAGTGCATGGGAAGGTCCACACACAGACCCGGGCACTCTGGAGTGTTCTGATCTTCCTTGGGGCACTCTGGAGTGTTCTGATCTTAACGTTTGTTAAGCAAACTGACAAACTCATGAAACTGATCCTTCTCAGCATGCCACCGTCCACATCAGACCTTACTTGCAATGGCCTGCTTTGCAGCTTTGGGGCTGAGTTTCAGGGGTCCACACAAATCGTCATTGCAACATAAAGGAAAACGCCTCGCTCACACCGCTGTGGTTTGGGTGCTTTCCGTGTGGTTTGTGGTCATCTGGCCACTGAATAATTGAAAAGGGTGAACTATTCCAGCCATAAAGATCAAGCAAGGGCTATAGCTGAGAGATCCCTGACAGCATGAGAGTTGGGACCTGATTTTCATGGCCCCTATGTTAGAGGAGCAAATAAGAAAAAATTCCAAAGCTCATGTTGGAATCCTACCTTTCGCTATGGATTCCTATACATGAAATGATTTTCTAGCAACCTGAAAGACGCCTAGAACACTGTTTATTAAATTACAAAAACACTTAGTCCCTATAAAACCAGGCTCGGAGGGTTCCGTGGTCCTTGAATCAAAGACTCTGTCTTTGGGGAGCTCCCCACCAGAAAAATGACATCCACGACTTGAACACGATCATCCTGCCTTGGGTCACGCATGTGTTTTTTCCTTCCTTCCAGCCTGATTATTATGTTCTAGACATTATTCTTAACTTTATGGTAGTAAACTAAAATAATTAATAAGAATGAGGGCCATGCGTTGCTAAGGAGGTCACGGTCTAGCGGGGCCAAAACCAAGTATGAAAATAATAATGAACCTTTGAAGGAAGGTAGCCAAGAGGTTAAGAGACTGGAGCATGATCTCACAGCTCCTGGTGGCAGAGCAGGCTTGGAGCCAGGTCCACAGACTCAGGTCCCTGTGCTGGCCTTTCCAGGTTCATTTTGGGATTCTAGGAAATTCAGAGCACCATGGAGAAATCTGAAGGTCACGGGAGCTCAGGGTCATAACTGGGTCATAACTGTGGCAATGTCAAGCCTTTCATGGGTGCTGCCTTGAAAAACATTTGATAAGCAATCAGTTTTGTTATAGAAATCAAATCAATATTATTCACACACATGGATTGCAAATATATTGCAATCTATGTGTATGAATATGCCCAATATAATCATATTATTAATAAATGAAACACAGCCAGTTCATGGGGAACTCTATTTTGCCCCCTGAGGATACTCTATAAAGCAAAAGGAAATGATTTAAATTGGTTAAAAAAAAAAAAAAGGAATACAATGAGTCCATTTCTTCATAATGAGTAGATTCTAGATCTCCATATGAAGCCAGTGTTTATTTTTAGGAGGCACATAGATTAAATAGAAAACCTACCATTTGCATCTTTCATCCAATAAAGCTTCACTGGTAAATTTTCCTTCTATTTTTGTAAAATGTCAGTTGACTTCTTTCAAATTCCAGTGGTTAAAAATTAATTATACTATGCTTAACTGATTTTTTTTTTTTTTTAAATAACAGTCTCAGGCACCTAAAGTGAAGGATTCCATCATCCCTTCAAAAATACTTGTCGAATGCTTGCTGTGTGCCAGGCTCTGGGCAGGGCCCTGGGATACAGTAGCACCTGATGGGCCCTGAGTCCTGCGTGCACTCTGCGCCCCGCGCCCAGGGCGTCTGGGGCAGCCCGGTGGGACAGAAAAGAGATGAGCAACTGCAGGGCTCTGTGATGAGGACAGCTGGAAAGGGGTCAGAGTAGACCTCCCATGGGAAATGACACTGTGCTGAGGCCTGACCGGTGAGGAGGGATTAGCCAGGGAGCAGTCCCATGTGAAGGTCTCAGCATGACAAGCTGTGAGATCTCAGTACTGCTGGAGCTTAGGGCCAAGGCAGAGTTGGAGAAGTGGACAGGGGCTGGATCACCAAGACCTTTGTGTGCCATGCTAAGGAGCTCAGACTTTATCCTGAAGGTATGCAGTGTTATGCAAACTAAAGTCTGTGAAGGCTCAGACTTTGTTATTAACGTGTGTGTGTGTGTGTGTGTGTGTGTGTGTGTGTGTGTGTGTAAAAATGAATGTGCATTGAATTGAAGTCTATAATTGCATCTGAAGATTCTTTTCAAGTGTGCCCTTCCTGATGTCCCCTTACTACATGGAAACCTTTAGAAAGACTTAGTTACATCTGCTCCAATCCCTAGTAACTGGAAATTTATATACTTGGTGATACTCAGTGTGGGTTTGGTATACCCGGGCTCAGTTTTCAGCTCCCACCACACTAGTGGAATAGGCTAGTCTTCCTTTTGGCTTAGTGTCTGCATTTTGCATACCTCTGCTTTATCCCCAAGTGAAGCGAACACTAAGGGATTAATATGGAAAGAATCTGACTCTTCTGTTTTGGGATAAGCTTGAGGACAGCATGTAAGGTGAACAGCATGAGGTCAGGACCTGGTGCAAAAATGCAGGCACTGGTCAGTGGTGACAGTAATGACATGAGTGGCCAATGCCAGGGAGAATGTGTGGCCTTGATTCATAAGACTGGACCCCTGTGGGTGTGAGGAGAAGAGAAAGGGGAAAGAAGGGTCAATGATGCTCTAAAATTTTGAGCTTGAGGAAATAAGGTGGATGAAAACAGCCTGAATTAAGGAAGGCAGTTGAAGAGGGCACCGGGTAGGTTCCAGGAGGATACAGAGGCCCATACCAACTTCATCCAGGACAGAGCATGGTAAGAGATGTGTGCTTGGACGTAATTGCAGATTATTGATGAAGTCAGCAGGTGGAAGATATGACAAAGCAATCTATGGAAGGAGGAGAGGGTGGGCTAAGGAGATAACTACAAGTGGTCACCAGTATTTAAATTATTGATCAAGGAAAAGAAGGCAGATCCAGTTTCTTGGATTGGAGGGCTGAAAGCCCAGTGTGCAAAAAGCAGACCGTGAATGGGTGGAGGGGGGCGTGCAGCAGCCAAGGACCACAACTGTGTGGAGAAGCTCAGTATATAAGGAGGAAGGAGGGCAGTCACTGGGATGGGGGAGCATCAAAGGAGTGACTGTTCTGTCCGTCTCTCTGTTTGCTCTTCAACTGGACACTTGAGCATGTTAATGGTGACAAATACAAAAGCCACAGGAGAAAGCTCAAGGTTTGTGGGATGGGAGACATGACTAAGGGACAGAGTCTTAGAGGAGACCAGGTGGTGGGAAGGTGAGCGAAGATGAGAGCTGAATGACAGAGTAAGACATTTGAGGGCATGAGGACAGCAGTGTTAAGGCAATCTCTCCAAGCAGCTTCTATTTTTAAATACACATTTTTAACAATGTCCCCTTACCTTGAAGCTATTACTCAAAGCCAGTGTTTATTCTTGAAGTCTGTGCCACCTGTTCCGGTACCCTCGGTTCCCAGGAGGAAAGATCCCTCTCGGGCTCTCTGCAGATGGAAGGACATATAGGCTCTATCATTCACACCAAGGTCTGAGACAACATGGACCCCACGACTATGAACAGTGGGAAGAGGTGTGACGAGCATAACCAGACCCACACTGCTGAGAGATGTCCAAGAACAGGACAGCTCTGTCTTCCTTTCTTGGCTCGTCCTTCCTTTCCCCTGCGTGGTGTCACAGCTGAAGCCATGCTTATTTTTCTCTCTGTGTAATCTGTTCCAGGCACTACTATAAGTCCTCCATGAGATCAGCTCAGTGCTTGTCACACACATTTGGTGGAATAAATTAAATTGTTATCTTCATAGAAGTCTCTGAGATGACTGCATAGCTGCATCTGTGATGTTCCTAAGGCCCAAAAAGGTTTTTTAAAATTCAGCTCTGGAATTATCTTCTGAGCCACATAAAAAGGATCAGTCACATTAACTTACAGTCATAAAATATTTTTGGTCCCAAATGACATTTTCCCAATGCAATAGCCAGCCTCCATGATGGCTTCCTGGTATTCACCCTTAGATAGTTCTCTCTGACTGGACCAAGGCTGGTCTGTGTGACTAATAAAATACACAAAAGGGATGACACACAAATTCCAAAATTAGGTCACAAAATCCTGTGTCTTCTGTCTCAGATGTTCTGTGACTTGCTCCCTCTCTCTCTCTCTCTCATCATTGTCTCTGGGAGAAGCCAGCTGTCATGTTTTGAGGACATTCAGGCAACCCTATGGAAAGGTCCACAGAGGGTGAAACTGAAACCCTCAGTCCAAGAGCACATGCAGAGCTGAGGCCTGCCAACAAACACATGAATGATCTTGGAAGTAGATCTTTCAGACCCAGTCCAGCCTTCAAATGAGATTGCAGCCCCAGATAACATCTTATCTCAAGCTTGTTAGAGACTCTGCATCAGAACCACTCAACCAAGGTGCCTGGGGGTTCCTGACCTTCAGAAACTATAATATAACAAATATTTGTTGTTTTAAGCTGCTTAGTTTGGGGATAATTTGACACACAGCAATATGTAACTAATGCACTTAAGTTGGTTGTTAATCTGATTAATCACATTTATTTTGGCTATTTCCAAAATCAAATCCAAGGACAAATATTTTCCACAACTATAGCAATCCAAAAGAATGTGTCATAGATTCTGAAGGCAATGCCCAAAAAAAAGTATTCAAAAATGTCCTCTGCAATGGTCACACTGTTCAAATAACTGATGTTCTCCCAAAGCAAAAACTGGGAGGTTGTCTAAAACTTTTGTTTAAATTAAGTCTCAGGGGGTGCCTGGTGGCTCAGTCAGTTAAGTATTTGACTCTTGGTTTTGACTCAGGTCATGATCTCAGGGCGGTGAGACCCAGCCCCACACTGGGCTCCATGCTCAGCGGGGAGTCTCCTTAAGTTTCTCTCTCCATTCTCCCCCTGCTCTTGGCCAATCTCTCTCTCTCTCTCAGATAAATAAATAAAATCTTTTTAAAAATAAGTTAAAAAATAAAAAGGAAATAAACCAAGCCTCAGATTATAAGCTCTACCACTCGAAATAAATTCAATATGCCTAGTGAGGATCAAACATTGAGCCCAATGAAATATTAGTACCTGTGTTATTCATTTTTAAAATTAAATTAAATTTAATTTCTTTTCAGTGTTCCAGAATTCATTGTCTATTCATTTTAATGAAGAACTCCAAAATATGATGAAATTCACAACTTTTCTGGAAAACAGCATTGGCAAAAACAAAAGCTGGAAGAGTCTGACAGGTCTGTACCAAAGTCCTGTCTCTGCCACTCACTACCTGGATCCAAGTTCCACATTGGCCATATAGCCTTGGACACACTACAGAAACTCACTAAGCCTCAGTTTTCTCAGCTACAAAATGCGAAGGCACATAGTGTTGCCTCATAGGATGGTTGTGAAGAGAAAGCTGTGTCAAGCAATTAGCACAGAGCTAAGTGTCTAGCACGTACTATTAGCACCAAGAGTCATTGTTCATCTCTTCTACAGAAGCAGGTCATAAGACACCTGGTTCACAGATCTATTCTGAAAATTAAATGAGAGGGAAGCTGATCTGTAAAAGGGAGGAACTATATTAGCACTAATGTTACCTGCTGGCCCCAAAATACCATACCAATGATCTTGGAAGTGGACCTTTCAGACCCAGTCCAGCCAGAGGGCAAAGAGGGGTTCAAGAGAATTTAAGCTTTTTTAGAAAATGCCCCCAAAGTGAAGCAGGAGGAAAGGTCAGTGCTGATATCCTCAGCCCAATTTGCTATTTTGATTCCTGCTAACATTTAAGCAAGTCACGATGCCTCAAGTTTGCCTTTTTAGTGATTTGCAAACCAAGTTTATGCAGTACTGTTCTCTTCATTTTCATTTAAAATAGCTCATACTTCAGAGGTTAATCTACTATGAAATGGTTTCAGCAGAGCCTGGCTTGATCCAAAAAGCATCTGTTGGTGTCATATGGAAGAAAGTAGGACCACTTACCAAGTGACCGTTCATAAAATTCACTTCTGGATCTGTCAGAAATGAGACCAGTAATACAGAACAGTCATAAGGCAAGGTCCCTCTCTTCACTTCCAGGATGTTCCATGATTTTATTATTGATGCCCCAAATACACCTCTTAAGCAAGGAAGCAGTGGAAGACCACCGAATAGTTTTGCTGCCATTAGCACTAGTGGGGAAAAACCTCAGGAAAGTAAAAATGGCTCCCAATCCCCATCCCACTTCAAATGCGAGGCCACACAAAAAGGAAAGAAAGGAAAGCCCTCCCTCCTCCCAAACAAGCCACTTGAAGGGATGACCAGCTTTCATCACATGGCAGGAGGATAACAGAATTAGACCTCAATCAACTACGTGGGCTTCAGTCTAGACCGTCCAGCCACACATTATTGCACACCTGGACCCTGTAAGTTGGGCTGTGTACCCAGGACGAAATAGCATGTTTGAGTTAGGGGACCCTCTTAAGGTATAATCCAACATCTGCCCTGTTTATTTGACACATAGGGCCATCAGATTGAATCATGTACAGAAAATCTCTGTATAAATATACAGGGATACCTAAATGGTAAGTTGTATCTTTATTGCCTAATTGTAAGAAAGGAACAAAAACAAATAATCCAGTCAAGAAATGAGCAGAAGACATGAAAAAACACTTCTCCATAGAAGACATACAAATGGCCAACAGACACATGAAAAATGTTCCACGTCTCTTGTCATCAGGGATATACAAATCAAAACCACAATAAGATAGCACCTCACATCAGTCAGAATGGCTAAAATTAACAAGACAGGATACAATAAATATTGGCAAGGATGTGGAGAAAGGGGAACTCTCTTATACTGTTGGTGGGAATGCAAGCTGGTATAGCCACTCTGGAAAACAGTATGAAGGTTCCTCAAGAAGTTAAAAATAGAAATCCCTATGACCCAGCAATTGCACTACTGGGTATTTTCCCCAAAGATACAGATGTAGTGAGAAGAAGGAGCACATGAACCCTACTGTTCATAGCAGCAATGTCCACAATAGCCAAACTGAGGTAGGAGCCAAGATGTCCTTCAGCAGATGAATGGATAAAGAAGATGCGATTCATATATACAATGGAATATTACTCAACCCTCAGAAAGGATGAATACCTACCATTGCATCAACATGGATGGAACTGCAGGGGATTATGCTGAGTAAAGTAAGTCAAGCAGAGAGAGACAATGGGAGAAAGAGAGACACAGAGAAACACTTGTGACTCTGGGAAACAAACTAGGGCTGTGGAAGGGCAGGTGGGTGGAGGGACGGGGTAACGGGATGATGGGCATTAAAGAGGGCATTAATGTGATGAGCACTGGGTGTTATATGCAACTAATGAATCATTGAACACTATATCAAAAAGAAATGATGTACTATACATTGGCTAACTGAAATTTTTAAAAAAGAAAGTAAAAAATAGGTACAAAAATAAAAGAGAATGTTCATTTTCTGGAATTAGTGTAACTGTTCGAAGGTTATGTATCGATGTTTCCAATTTTCTTTTAAG
Organism: Mustela erminea; assembly: GCF_009829155.1. Taxonomy (NCBI): domain Eukaryota; kingdom Metazoa; phylum Chordata; class Mammalia; order Carnivora; family Mustelidae; genus Mustela; species Mustela erminea. Next base: position 40,948,144 of record NC_045621.1, on the reverse strand, counting down.
ATTGATTGATTGATTGATTGATTGATTTTGGTCAGAGAGAGAAACAGGAGCAAGCACAAACAGGGGAAATGGCAGGCAGTGGGAGAAGCAGTCACCACGCTGAGCAGGGACGCCACCCCGCCCCCGCCCTGATGCAGGACTCAATCCCAGAATCCTGGGATCATGACCTGAGCCGAAGGCAGACACTTAATCGACTGAGCCACCCAAGTGTCCTTCAATGTTTCCAGTTTTAAATGACTCACTAACAGAGTTTCAATATGAAGTTGTTTCAAGAAAAAAAAATCATTAAAAAGAACAGATCTTAACTTACCAAGTAGGTAGTTGTTTCTCCATTTAGAGGATCCCAGTATGTCCCCCAAAAACATCTAAGTCAATGTAGGCATTGGGATATATCAACACATGAAAGAAAAGAAGGAGACACTGTAAAAAATGCAAATATTATCTGGAGAACTTTAATGCATTACATAATTAAGTATTAATGAAATAAGGCAACATATTTTATTAAATAACTTCACGTGGTGTAAAACATGTGTGTCTAAGAAAGCACATGGGAAGAGAAACTTAAGTGAAGTTTAAATTTTCCAAAAAGTTTTCCACTGGAATCAGAATGTGTTCCCAAAAATTGGGGACCAGCAAGACGGAAACTTTTTTTTTTTTTTTAAGATTTTTATTTACTTTTTTGACAGAGAGAGTGACAGAAACAGAGGGAACACAAGCAGGGGGAGTGGGAAAGGGAGAAGCAGGGTCCCTGCTGAGCAGGGAACCCGATGCAGGGCTTGATCCCAGGACTCTGGGTTCATGACCTGAGCCGAATTCAGAAGCTTAACGACTAAGCCATGCAGGTGCCCTAAGACGGAACATTTTATGTGGACTTGCAAAGAGACTACATTTAGGTCAGATGTGGAGGTTTCCTGTCTGTGAAGTTCCCATGTGTTCAGACTGGAAAAGGCTTACACAAGTCGTCTTCAGGAAGCCACTGAAAGCCCACGTAACATATGTCCACACAAAACCACACACGAATACTCATTGAATCATTATTTATAATAGCCAAAAAGTGGAAGTAACCCAAATGTTGATCAACAGGTAAAAGGCTGGATCAAACACAGTATATCCATACAAACCATCTTATTCAACACTAAAAAGGAACAAAGTTCTGATACACCCTATAACAGGTAATATGGGCATGATGCTTAGTGAGATAAGCCAGTCACAAAAGGATACATAATTCCATTTATATCGAAATGTCCAGAACAGGCAAATCTGTAGACCCAGACCACTGTAGATGAGTGGTTGCTGGGCGCTGGGGGATAGGGAACACAGAATGGAGGCACATGCAGACAAGGTTTCTTTTCGAGGTGATTTAGATACTGATGCAGGTTGTACCACCTTATGAATATACTAAAAACCCCTGAACTGGACACATTGTAAGGGTGAGTTGTATACTATGTAGATTGTAACTCAATAAAAGTGTAAATTTTTAAAGTTTGGGGTGTGGGGCGGTGGGGGGGGGAGACACATAACCAAAGCCAGGCCAAAAAGGTCATGTCAAGAGGCATCACCAGTGGACCTAGAGAGAAAAATTCCCTTTTCCTCCTAAGTTTAGGGGATCTGAATCTGGAGCACATTGTGACCCTGCTTCCTGATACAAGGGAAAAGTTCATCTTCAGTAAAAGAGGGAGAAGAGAAAGGAGCGGGGTGGGTTAGGGCAGACGGGGAGTGGTGGGGAAGGGGGAGGGACAGGGAGAAAGAAAAGTGGCACAGGTGGTGTTTAATGCTCCTAAATTAACTACCCATGACGCCAACTCTTTCGGGTCCTTTCTGGGAATGTGATCCAGGGACTTAGCCCACTGGGGCTTAGGCAATTTGTAGTTAAAGTTCTATCATTAGAAATGGAACACAGTAAGTAAATCAAATGCCTGTCCCCTCCCCTTCCCTGAGCTCAGAATTCCATATTAGTTCTTCTTCCTCAGTTTCTCCCTTTGAACTGTTTCTAGGTCTCTCAGCTGAAGGCTTAGCCAAATCTCATCCCATGTACTCCAAACCAGAGTTTCTCAAGTGTCAAGTTCACTCATCAACCTAAAGGTCTTAGCATCGCACTCTAGATGGGGACGAAACCAAGTGTTTGGCTGCGGGATCCTGTCCTGTCCAGAGCCCTTTATCCTCTCTTTTTCACTTTCAAAATTAACACAAATAATGGAACCTTGCCGCAACATAAATATGTATTTGGGGAAGGAGAGAAGCATATTAGCAAACTTAGAAATTTATTTCCTCAAATTTCCCTACAACTTTTATCCTTTTAAAAATCCTGTAAGGGGAAAATCCAAGCTTCGTACATTCAGTAATTTCTCACATTGTATCGTTACAAGAGATTTTACATTTTACCGAAGTCCTTATTCCTCATATTTTGGATTTTCAGTCTTTTTCTCCATGAGTTACACCTTTGTTCACATTATGTTGCTTTCCCTGGAAATTTTTCTAGAACCTACATATGTTTTTCAAATGATCTTCATTTTCATTACTCCAGGTTTTTTTATTTCGGTTTTATTTCTTCTATTTCCTACTTCCAGCAATGATTTACTTCTTTGATGACTAAATTCATTCTAGTCTATTCTCTTTTATGTTTATAAGATCACTGCTTACTTCAACGAAAATGGTTAACAGCTGTTTTCTTTTCTTTCTTTTTTTTTTTCTCTTTCATATAAGAAATCTATTTCAGAGTTTCCAGGAATTACTTGAAATCTCCATCTGCTTTCTTCTTCTTCCTTTAAATTACAGCATTCTTTAATTTAAGGAATTCTTTTTTTTTAATTTGTTCACAGTTCTTTATAATCTCCTAATCTTTGAGGAACATCCACCTGAGAGTTTATTTTAAAATATTGTGTGTTTCAAGGGCCAATGTAACTTATGTCAGAGTCTTCTTACGAAACTTGGATTGGAAGAAAAGTGTATAGTCCTCACTATGCAATGAGAAAGTTGCAACAGATTTGTGAGCTGTGCAATCAGAATCAACTTCCTAAATCAGAGATGGAAGAGGGGTTAAATGGGGCAGGGGGAAGTTACTGAATTCACTTCAATTTGTTAAAGGTCATAGAATGAATTAAAATCAATTTTCAACACCCACTATTAACTCCTGGCATCCACTAGCATTCCCTCTCACCTGTCCTGCCAGCCTCCTAGAGCTCTTAGCCAACAGGCCCATTGCCATTAGGATGAAGCCAAAGATCCTAGACGTGACCCCTGAGGTCCATCCTGACTTCCTCTCCAGATCAACCCTTATGCCTCTGTCCTGTATTTTGTTCATTACAGTCATAATGATTTCTGTCCACTCCAACCCAACCAGCTTCTCATGCCTCAGGGAATTCCTTCATGATCTCCTCATGCTTAGAATTGCTTTTCCTTGCTCCACTCCATAACTGTCCCCTCTGTCCTGATGAAAGTTCTTGATGAGCCCATCAAGTCCCCCAGGGAAGCTCTCCTGTGCCCAGATGAGCTTCTGTCCTCTTGACATGTGCCCCCACATGCTGGCCTGGTTGTCAGGGTTGCTCCTGCTGAATGAACAACCCTCCCGTCCCCGCAATTCAATATGAACAAAATGTTTGTGAAACACTGTGCTTGTTCCTTGTCATTTCTGGATTAGCCAGGACACAAGCGTGCGAGTGTGTCAGCATGAACACACCTGACTTCTCAGATGCTTCAGTGGAGTCTAGAAAAGGAGGTCCTTCATACTTTCCCTAATACCCAGGAACTAGGTCCTGAAGTCATGGCTCCATGGAAAGCCCAGAAACCACCTGTGGATTGATCCTCAAAGGTACCAGTGTGCAACTGAACATTTCTGTGGAGAACATCCTAGCACCTGGGCTTAGTCCTCCTGCACCTGTCAAACTGTCTCCTGTCATAGGTGTGCCTAGCTATTAGCTTCCTCTCATCCTAATCCCACAATGGACTTCCACGCAAACTATTTATGGTATGAGTATATTCATAATATGGGATCATTAACTTTAATGTATAATTCTTGAAGCTGAATTTTCTTTGCTCTTCTAATGTTATTCTCACCTACAGAATGAAATCTTAAGAAACTGAGTAGAGAAATGTTGTCATTAAACAGATCCAGCTGTACCGAAGTACAAATATTTTAAAATACCAGTCGAAAATGTTATCCCATCTTGAATAAATAATGTAACAATTATGTTTTCATGCCTAGTTGGAGTCAAGAGGTTTCCTCCACATATCATATTTTTTACCCTCTCTTCCTCCATTCTTTTGTATTCATTCAATAAGCATTTACTAGACTTCTACCCTGTGACAAACATTGTCCTACACCCTCAAAAACCAACACTCCTCACCTTCAGGAGACATACATTCTAGTAAGGAAAGCAGTTAATAAGCAGATAGATGAATAAATATGTAATATATGTTCAAGTCATAAATTGACATACTGTTAATTTTACAGAATGATGGCAAGTCAATTTCAACACATTCGGGGTGGGGAAAGCCATGTCCTGCCATTCACCAAGCATCTCTTGTGGACCAGATGCTGGATCAGATCTTTCTTGTCTACCAACTTACTCAGTTCTCCCTACATTATCAGGTGGCTTTTACTCTTGGCATCTCACCAAGAAGTGGCACATCATGGAGTTAAGTGCCCTGACCTAGACTGCTGAGCTGCTGATTGATTTTGAACTCTCGTCTGACAAAAATGCCCCTTCCCCTTCCCTCCACGAAACCAGGGTCAGGGAGCTGCATACTCAGTTCTCAAACTTTTAAGATGTGTCAACTGTTGCTTTAAGCTCTCTGTTTCCAAATGTCTGGGAAATAAAGACAGAGTGGAAGAGGGAGAGAGAGAGGAAGAAGGTTGGTGTAGGGAAGACTCCAGCCAGCAGAGCTGTACTCCCCTCTGCCTGGTGATGTTCCCGTGACTCTATCACACTGGTCTGTTTGTCACAGACTCACACGGACCCTACTAGGTGCTGTTCCAGAGGCCACGAAGCCCCTGGTCCTACCTCTTCACTGCTGTTAGACTCAGAGCTGGAGGACCAGTGGCAGCGAACCCACACGCCCTGCACCTGTTCGGCAGACATCCGCACCGTGCTTCTGCAAATAGCTGGAGACTGCAAAAGAAAACACTGAGTTCAGTCCTCAGCAGCTCACAGAACGGGTTAGGACCTCTGTGAGAGCTCGGGTGATGCTGTAAGGCAAACAGAAAGGAAGAATTCAGAGAGGCATTTCATGTTTCTAAAATGAAACCTTCTCAGACTGAAGCAGAAACAAATGAAACATTTAAAGATCTGTTAGGCATTGGTGTATCACGAGTCCCCTGGGAGAGCAAACATTCCCTCCAGGAGCACCGATTGGGCTGCCCGGAAGTTTCCCAGAGAAACAAAAGGAAGTGGGAAGAACACAAAGGACTTTGTTCTCTTCTTTGATGTGAGATTCTGTTAGGAACAGACACCGTGACTCGTGGGTTTGAGTCCTTCATAAAACAGTTACAGAGAAAATTCCCATGAAACAACAAAACAAATGATTTCCTTTTCAGAATTTACACTGTTGTGAAGGGACCCTGACACAAAGTAACTCATCAAGTAACAAACTCATAAAGTAACAAAACCGGAGAATTCATACATCTGAACACCAAAACCCAGGAGAGCAAGTGTTAGCGCTAACCTTATCCACCAGACCCTTGCCCATGGGTGTTAAAGCAAGTGTGGGGCCATGCTCTGGTTGCCAGGGAAACAAAACTGAACACACCATGATCCTGACCCCATGGAGGCCAAGTCAGTGAGGAGGAGGAGGACAGATATCACACAGTAGTCAACTACAAAATAATGCAACTCACTCCAATAACACAGTGGGTGTTTTCGATTCATTTAAAATGGAATTTGAAACATCTCTGGAATTTGCCTTTGGGGTTGGCCTCTTTGTATTCACTTTGCCTGGAACCATCATTCTACCCACTCCAAGAGACAGGAAACTGAGGCAACGGAATAATTTGCCAGGATCACTCAAGACCACGGACTCCAGTCCTCAACCACCAAGCCACACCACCCCGACCCCGGGGAACTCAGTATGGATACAGTTGATGCCTCCCAGTGGGGCTGGATGCCTGGCAGGGGCCAAGCTCTCCTTATGACTTGAAACAGCTCCAGGTCATGGAAGAAGTGAGGTGCTCTGTCCTGCTAATTTCTGGGATACGGCGTTTCCTGCCAAACTTACCGCATAGTAGCCCCTTTGGAAGTCACACGTAGCAGGGTCTTCTCCAGAATCTCTCCTGCATGTTGTCTCCCGAATGCCAAACTCTAGGTCCATGTTCAAGCTGTCCTCATCCAAAACGTTGACCTTCACAAAAAACAGAGTATCAGTTCGCCTTGGGGAGCTTCTGAAGTTTACGATGCTACAAATATTTCTTCCTGTACAATGGGAAAAGTTAGACTCCTTCCCTGGGAAAGCTGTTAAGTGGTTTTAGCAATCCCCCAGTTCCACCCCCACAGTCTGGGACCAGAAGCGCTTTTCCAAAGGCACATAACACTTCTTTTAAAAAAACGGAACCAGAACTTAGGTGTCTGAACTACAAGGTCAATGTTACTTCTAATGACTTAATTTATAGTTGATCCTCATGATTCAGAGATTCCATTTTTGCAAATGTGCCTCCTCACCAAAATATATCATAATCCCCGAAGTTAATGTTCAGGGTCTCTTTGCAGTCATCCATGGACAGGCACTGAGTGCCAAAGAACTTGAATTTCCCCATGCACACATTCCCTACTGAGGCCAGACAAGGCAGAGCTCTGCCTTCTAGCTTCAGCTGTCATACTGTAGACAAGTGTCACTTTTATGGTTTATTTTGGACTGTGTTATTCTCATTTTTGTGGGGTTTTTTTCTTGGTGATTTTGCTGTTTCACATGGCCCCCATGTGTAGTCTCAGAGTGCTGTCCATGCTCCGAAGCACTAGAAGGTTTGGGTGTGCCACATGGAGAGGACACAGGCATTAGAACAGGAGCAGTGGTTCAGCAGGTACTAATTTAGTGTGCATGGTGACTTTATAGAACACAACTGCGACAAATAATGAAAACCAACTGTATTTTTAAGGGTCATTTTCCTAAAAGAATGACCCATAATTTCTTAATAATCCCTGAAATAAGAAATGAAGTTGTAAATACATCTCTGCTCTACTGCCCTACAGTACTCCCCCATCCTGCTTCCTGCTTGATCAGCGGTGGTCCATGAATGAGTTCTCACAATTGTCTATTCCTTTACACCAAGGGTGGGATACGGGGGGGAAACTTCCAGACATCGTGACAAATGTGTGATGCTCTGATGACACAGAAATCCCATGACTTAAAGATCACCCACAGTGTGTCCAGCCCCAAAGACAAAGTAGGGGAGACCCCGCGCAGCTTAGATTCCAGCTTAGATTATATACAGCCACAGAGTAAACACCTTAAAAAGAAGTTAGTAAGGTCATTCTAGAAGGTTTTGGTGTTATGAAGGAACAAACAGCGTGGTAATGGGGGTAGGGAGGAGAAAGTAGCTACTGTAGAGAAAGTGCCAGAGAAATCCTTCCAAGGCTTATAGAATGGGAAAGAGTCTGCCGTGTGTGGAAAAAACAAGGCCAATGTCCTGGGGCAGAATAAGCCCAGCTGTTTTTGCTGGAGAAAAATGAACAAGAGGAGGACCATACACTATGATGTTTGAGAGACAGCTTGTGTCACATAATTTATGATCTTGTCACCCATGGGACGGTGTATAGATTTCATTCTCATTGCAATGGGGACTTCTCAGAATTTAAGAACTAAGATGTAAATCACTATGGGTACTGCAAAGAGACCACACTGGGGCAGAGACAAGATGGTGGCAGGGAGGCCAGTTGGGAGCTGCCATGACCCAGTACCCAACCATACCCTCAGACTCCAAAACTCTAGTCCTTTTCAGTCCTAAAGCCCACCTTGACAAGGCTGAGTCCTCACACATTCAACCAAATTCCCAGTGAGGAGAGGGTAGGAAGAACCCTCTGTGAGTGCCCTGACCACTCATGCATTGGGATGGATGGGCACAGCTAAAACACTGTGTTTGGAAATAAAAGACAAACTCCAAGCCTGGGATGGGGGACCTTCACATCTCTGTCTAACAATGGACAAAGAGTGCTCAAAGAAGTAAAGTTTTCTGAAAACAAATGAGACTAAAAATTCAGCTTCGACAATATTTATTACTGAATTTATTCATAATTTTAAAATATTAGATATTAAATCTGAACCTTATAAAAAAGAATAATAAAGCCCTCTCCTGCTGGAGTGTATTGTTGGGTCTCTCCATCCAGACTGTGCTCCGGCAATTCCCTTAAAGCAATTCAATGAAAACAAACTGACGACACAAAGGCTGAGTTAAAAAGATGAAAATGTGGGATTTTTTTTGAGTGCAGATAATTTTATTGAACTATGAGATAAATTTGCAACCTTTCTTTGCATCTTTAAGCACTCTTTTCAGAATAAGGAAAAAAGCCTAATGGTTTTGCTTTTTCATCCAAACTCACTTTCAACCCATTAATTTCTACTTTGTGTTGTTTGAAAAAGGTGGGACAACTTCAATGTTTGATAATAAAGAATCAACTAGAGAAAATCCCAAATCCAGCATCCTTGCTGAGGTAAATCGTGGTATTTTGGAATTGCTGTTTCACTATGCTCCTGTTTTTCTTTTTAAAAATATGTTTTATACCAATATATGAAAAGGATCAAAAAAGGCCTTCTCCTACACGTTCATAGTGGGTGTCTCAGAGGAATGGATAATAGATAGTACTTTCGGTTTCTTCTTTCTTGTTATATTTTCTAAACTTTGAGCATATTTTGGCTTTTTATTCCAAAAAGAAACAAAAATATCCGAGCAATAAAAAACCAATAGCAAATCCTTTTGGTAATTATAAGGGTTAATTTTATGTATCCACTTGACTGGGCCATGATGCTGAGATATTTGGTGAAACACTGGATATTTCTGTGAAGGTGTTTTTTGGATGGGACCAACATTTTATTTTTTTAAAGATTTAATTTATTTATTCATGAGAGACAGGGAAGGGGGAGGCAGAGGGAGAACCACACTCCCCACTGAGCAACGAGCCTAATGTGGGACTTGATCCCAAGACCCTGGGATGTGCTGAAGGCAGACACTTAACCACTGAGCCACCCAGGTACCCCAGGACTAATATTTTAATATAGTAGGTTTCAGTAAAGCAGATCATCCTCCTTAATGTCGGTGGGCCCCATGTAATCAGTTGAAGGCCTGGATAGAACAGACAGTCTTTTCCCTGAGCAAAAAGGGATTCTGCCAGCAGACTGCCTTCAGATATAAACTGCAGTGTTGGTTCTTTCCTGGGTCTCCAACCCATCAGCCCACCGTAAAGATTTTGGATTTACCAAACCTCCATATAGTATAAGCCAATTCTTTATGATAAATCTCTCTCACTCACTCATTCAACTTCTCCCTCTCCCTCCAAATCTCTCTCTCTCTCTCTCTCTCTCTCTCACACACACACACACACACACACACACACACACACACACGTTCTATTGGTTCTTCTCCCATCTTAGCACCCACTAGCCTGGGGGAATTTCTGCTCCTCCCATGCCTGGACAGTGAGTAAGCCGTGAAGTCACCTGCAGACAGAGGAGGGAAAGGTAACTCTCTGTCCAGGCTCCTCATTTCCTTGGAAGTGAATTTCTGCATTTCTTTCTTTGCCAATCACAAACCGAGTCACTGGAAGCCCAAGAAAATTCACATTTCCCCATTTCCCTAAGCTAACAGGAAACAAACCATCACCAAATTGACAAAGGAAGTTGGGATTTCTTGGGCTTAAAAGCCAGAAGTTATTGCCTCCAAGTACAAGGAGCAGGACTGCTGAAATCGAGAAAGTCTCCTTTCTCATAAACGAGCAGTTCTTACTAAAACATCTCAAGAGGAACCATGGAGGCTGTGGATACAGAAGCAGAGCAGGACACATGCAGTGCAACATCTGGAAATGGGAAACCAGGCCAGAGAGAAGACACCCCAGAAGAATCCTGCATTCAAACGGGCTATGAGGGCCTTAGGACAATAACTGTTATTAAATTCTTTCTCTGTCCAAAAACAGTATGAAAGAGAGGACTAGCTATTATCTTTTAAACCTGGAAAAATGTTCAAAGTGTACCCAACAGACAAAATATAAATAAATAGCAGAAAGCAGCACATATTAAAAGGAATCAAGAAGATGTAAATGCACTTACTCTTTTTATGGAGCTTCTGAATGCCCGAAACAAATACGGGCTCAGAGATTGGGAATTCACTTTTGCCACAGACGCACGGAGGGCTTCCCTCAAGGAGGACGAGTCATAGTTGTACACCGGGAAACCTGGACCCACGAACACACAGGGACATAGTGAGACGAGGCACGGGGGCCACAGCGTTTGGGGAAGGGGAACTGTGTCTTCGAGTGCCTTACCTGCACAAGATGGGTAGTTCATCCCAAGCACAAACAAGATCAATATCTTCATCACCATCTTCTCTGTTCCGGGAAGAATCATTTTAATTGAGAAGCAGCGAGATTGTTCTTATGTGTTTGGGGGTGACGAACAGCTCTTTTTCAGCTGGGGCCTGGCTTGCTGTCTCCAACTGGAGCAGTCTGCAGCTTAAACAGAAACAATTGATCCTGAGGTCAATATTCACTGCTGGCTCTTCCTATGGAAAGGTTCCAGTTTGAGGCTACTTTTGAAGTTTTGACCTCAAGATGGGACTTTAGCCCACGGCGAGAGACATCAAGAGGCTCGGGACTCTGTGTGCGCTGTTTGTTTTTCTCTATTTTAATTTCATCCACATGTACTGCTTATTTCTCTTTATTGTGATTGCTTTTTTGTAAGGGAGGGGAGATGTAATCTTATTTTCAGCAAAACCGTGAATTTTAAACTGATGTCAGTTTAGTTCTTTCTTGTGTTCCTGAAGATCTTGTAGTTGACTGTGTGTGGAAATTGTGTGTTATTTCAAGATGTTTTTGGAAATTATGACTGTAAATGAGAGGATTGCATATATAGTGCCTAAATAGGTGAAACGCACGTACTGTGTACATGACTATTGACCAGCCTTCTCTGCTAAAGGAAAATTTGCATGATTCTCACATGCTATAAGATCCCAGTGTACCTGGAGAATACTAAAAAAGAGAGAGGATTTATAGTAAATAGTGTGTGTTATCAGCAGGTCCCTGTGTTCTCTTCCTTCAAGTTCTGCAGGAGAAGCTGAATTGTGCTGTGGCTCAGAAAGACCTAGCCTGGAATCTTGGCGTCATACTCATCAAGTGTCTGTCTTCAGGCACTGTGCTTATTGCCTCAACTTCCTCATCTCTAAAATGGGCATGGATAGTAAATTATAAAGTGTTATTTATTGGGGTTCCCCAGAGAAACAGAGCCAACAGGGTGTTTAGAGAGACAAACAGACCACAGAGGGAGACACAGAGAGAGAGAGAGAGAGAGAGAGAGAGAGAGAGAGATGTGTTAAGGAATTGGCTCACACAGTGGTGGAGAATGGCAAGTCTAGAATCTACAAGATGGTCCAGCAGGCGGAAGACCCAAGGAGCGTTCAGTGCAATGCAAAGGCAATCTGCGGGCACAATTCCTTCTTGCTCAGGGAAGGTCAGTTTCTGTCTATTGATGCCTTCACCTGATTGGACAAGGCCCACCCCCATTATAGAGACTATCTGCTTTACTCAAAGTCTGTTGATTAAAATGTTAATCTCATTTGAAAACATATTTGGAGAAGCATCCAGAAAAGTGTTTGACCTAGTATCTGGGCACCACAGTCAAGTTTCCTCATAAAATTGACCATCACATAAGGATTAAATCACTAACACTTGGAAGAGCCCTTGACCAATTAATCGCTCAATAAATGGTAACTGCTAGTAAGAATGGAATTCAATACATACTTTCTTGTATCTGTTATGTATAAGGCAACAGGTCCAGAGAATAGCTTAAGTGAATGAATGATCTAGCTCCTGCTTACACAAGGCAAATATGAGTGCCAGCAAGAGAAGCATCCATTGCTGTAAGAGTTCTTGGCAGTTCACTCACTCCTCCTGACCTCACTCCCAGGTGGGTGTGTGTCTGAACTTGACCTTGACAGAAGCAGAAGCACCCACAGGGGAGGAGGGGACCTAGGTCAGGAAGACAGAGCAGAGCAGAGACCTCTGGGAAGGGGACTGTAGCCATTGATCAGGGACACAGTGTGGGACAAGATGTTGGTCAGAGGCAGGCCAGCCATTGTTACTGACAGGAAGGATGAAGAGGCGACATCAGGTAGATTTACTGCCACCACTGTGCCCTACTGGAAGTGTGGTATCAAGTATGAAATTAATATTTCCATGTAAGGCAATTTGATTAATCAAAATATTGCCTCTGTCTTGCCCGCCCTTTGTACAAAGGGTCAAAATCATGCCTCTGATGACATCACAGACTGGTGGGATCATGAATATTTACAGCTCTGATCCCAAAGACACTTTTTCTACAGGACTTATTCATCAGCACATTGCCACAGAGGTTATTTTAAAAAAAAAAAAAAAAAAACCCTAGATATTCTCAGGGTCCAATTTCCATTTGCCCCATGCAACATCTCTGGGTCCAGTAGCTTCTAGACTCAGAAGTGGCCACCCGACTTGCCCCTATAGTCTCCGGTCATACAGGTGTCCCCGCAGTTCCTTGGGGGCACAAAACAACTTGGATCCCACAACTTGAATGCTCTATTCCTTCTAACAAACAGTGATGACATTCCTCTTGCTTTCCCTGGGTCAGCTTCTTCCCATCATCCGGGCATCAGCTTAACTATCACTTCCTCAGAGAGCTTTCCTGAGCACCCCTCCACGTCATTTCTGCTTCCTCCCTTCCCACAAGTTATCACGATGCCTGGTGGTCTTGCCTCTTACTGTCCTTCACCTCCAGGAGACTACAGTCTCCGTGAGACAGGGAGCGTGCCCTGTCTTGTTTGTTCCACACCACATGTCAGCTAGGAGCCCACGTGGTCTCTGAACCTTAATTCGGGTCTTCCCGTTTGGAACCTACACTAATTTCTGGGGTGCCAAAGTTCACAAAGCAGTATGCTAAGAGATTTGTAATTCTCTTACTCTTAACCTGGTTTGAACTCAATTCCATTAGAGTCTTCCAGATTTAACTAACAGCACCATCTGGCTCCAAACTCCAAGGTCTCATTAAATGAGCAATACTAATAAAAGTAATTGCAAAAGAATAGAGGAGATTAAGGAGACAACAATAAAATAATGTTGCCAGCACAGGGCTATTGGTTTTGTCTGTAGCTTGCTGGCATGAGATAGATCATTGCGGGTGTGGGTTCACATGGCTGTAATAAGACACAGGGCATGCAGTTGGTGCTCAAAAGCGATGATCTAAAACTGCGTCATGTCTGGTAAACCTGGAATATGTATAAGCCATCTGTTGACATTCAGACCATCATGATTTTTTTTGTTTTTTGTTTTTTGTTTTGGGTTTTTTTTTTTTTCCTATCTGCCGAAAGGAGTACAGCATAAATTCCAGCAGTTTTCTGCTATTCCAACAAAAATTATTTAGGTGAACTATTAAATGTGATGTAGCTATAAGTGAAAAATGTTGCAAAGTTTTTTTGTTTGTTTGTTTGTTTGTTTTACACAGCCCCTGGACATTTGCAAAAAATTTATCACGGGAAGCTTAACAAGCAATTGGGAAAAGTTTTAGTAAAGATGGATGGACACCTACATCACAGACTAAGATCCATTGCTATCACCTTTATCATTGTTTCTTTCATTTTGGTCATCTCTCTAGTAATATTAAACTTAAGAAAAGTCACTAAGTTTAGAGCAAATGTAAACGAAATCTTCATCTGATCCATAAATCACAAATTTTGCCTCCATCTTGCAATCTCATGTAAGAACATGGTTTCTCAACTCCTGAACTCCACTGTCAAGACGTACCTTGACTACCTATGACCATAATATTTCTGTGTCCTGGAAATATCAATATTATTGCTGCTTTCATATTTTAGGGGATGATGTGATTACTTGCAGTTCTCAAAGTGTGTTCCCCAGGTCAACTTCTTCAGCACCACCAGGGAACTTTCTAAGAAAGGAAATTCTCAACCCCTCCCCACCCCAGACCTATTACGTCAGAAATTCTAGGGAGAAGACTCAGCTGTCTGTATTTTACACATGCTCTATGTGGTGTGGACACATGCTCAAATGTGAGAACTACCATGTAGAGCTACAGGTCTCAGCTGGGGCTGAGTTTGCTCCTCAAGGGCATGTGGCAATGTCCAGAGATACTTTTGGTTGTCAATAACTAGAGCAGAGGACTCTACTGGGCATCTAGTACCCAGAGATGCTGCTGAACATCCTACAATGAGCAGGACAGACACCCATCCCAATAACAAAGAGTTATCCAGTCCAAAACGTCTGTCATGCCAACGTTGAGAAACCCTGATGAAAGGAAAGAAACTTTGATCAGCAGCCCTGTATTTTAATTATGGTTTCCTATAAAATTTTCATATATTTTAGTTTTGGTATGATATGTCCTATGAAAGATTTTATTTTTCTTTTAAACCTCACTCAACTTGTTTTTAGTTTTTACTAGCATCATTTTTAGAAAGCCTTCAGATTAAAGTCATAATTATTTACCTATATATTACAATTTCCCATTTTACATTTTAATTATTTAATCCATTTGGAATGAATTTTGATAAAAGCTGTGAAGGAATGATTTAGCAGTTTCTTTTTATGTATAAACCCCCTCATACTTAGGGTGTACAGTCACTTCTATTTCTTAACCAAACCACAACATATAAGAGGATGTTCTTCACCAAAACAAAGGAATTAGCTAAGTACAAGGAATCAGCTTCAACCTCATGTGACCAGAAATTCAACCCCATATTAAATGATATTTAAGTTTATTTTTCACATTAAGACAACTATCATATGATCTCCCTGATATGAGGAAGTGGTGATGCAACATGGGGGCTTAAGTGGGTAGAAGAAGAATCAATGAAACAAGATGGAATTGGGAGGGAGACAAACCATAAGTGACTCTTAATCTCACAAAAAAACTGAGGGTTGCTGGGGGGAGGGGGGTTGGGAGAAGGGATTATGGACATTGGGGAGGGTATGTGCTTTGGTGAGTGCTGTGAAGAGTGTAAACCTGGTGATTCACAGACCTGTACCCCTGGAGATAAAAATATATGTTTATAAAAAATAAAAAATTTAAAAAAAAAAAAATTAAGTGTGATGATAGGCAGCCCAGTGCTTGTCTGGAGGTTCCACAATTATTAAGAATCTGGACTCCTTCAGGATATCCTATCATTATGGTCCAAAATGGCAGCCAGAGCTCCAGCCATCACATTCTATTCCATGCAGCTTGAAGCAGGAAAGAGAAAGATGAGCCTCTTCTTAACACACTTCCCAAAGGTCACACACAACATTGCTGCTTACATCTCATGGACCAAACACAAGTCACTGGGGATTTACGCTCCACAGCAGAGAGGTGATGAGAACCACCAGGAAGACAATTGTGCAGGAGGCTAGAGGGTCATCCTTGAATAGAGAAAGGATAATATTAATAGAGTCTCTGGTAAATAATTCTGAGAAGAGATTCAGACCCTTCATGTAGACTTTTTTTTTTTTTTAAGATTTTATTTATTTATTTGAAAGACAGAGATCACAAGTAGGCAGAGAGACAGGCAGAGGGAGAGGAAGGGAAGCAGGCTCCCTGCTGAGCAGAGAGCCCGATGCGGGGCTCGATCCCACAACCCTGGGATCACGACCTGAGCCGAGGGTAGAGGCCTTAACCCACTGAGCCACCCAGGCGCCCCACTTCGTGTAGACTTTGAGTTGTATTTCTGATTGGTACGGAGAAAATTAAGCAAATCTTTTTAAATGATGCATTGCTATTTCCATGAAAAATAAATATTTGGTCAGGAAAGAACTCAGTTAGGAAAACTTTGGTTACAGTGTGATAACCAACATCAACCTCCAAACCACAGTAGCTTAAAACAATCAAACCTTATCTTTTGCTTATGCTATATGCTCTCTGCCAGTTGAAAAAGGGATGCTCTTCATCACAGTCACAAAAGACCCGGATGGATAGAACAATCATCCTCTAGAACATGGGTAATTAGCAATGCCCAATGCAAAGAGAGCCCTGGAGAATTTCACATCAGCTATTATATGCTCTGAAGCTTGTTGGCCAGGTCAGAAGTCCACCTGAAGGTAGACTCCCAAATAGATGACACAGGGCAACCGTGGCAACGACAAAAGGATATGCTGTGTTGCTGTGAAACATGCAGAAATAGTCATGATCACATGAGCACTGAACAGCCATGGTTGGCGGCACCTCTGGGAAATGTTTATTGCATGGAGGTGTGGGTGGGGAGGGGACATTTAAAAAAGGAATCCTCATCTTCCACAGTAGGAAGTCCCAGGAATCGAAAAATCTACAAATAGCAGTACAAGCCTATTATTTAGAAATATACACGTAAAAAAGTAGAACAAACAGGCAAAAGACTTTAAGGGTTTGTCGCCATTCCTTGTTAGGCACAGACTGTTATTTTTCACTCTAAGCCTCATGGCACTTTTTGGCTTTTTAAAATATGTCAAATATTATTTTGGAAGGGAAAGAAATTAAATTTCAAATTTCAAGAGTGGGAGGAAATGCCTCAAATATTTGATAGCAATCGTCTCTTTATCTGTTGAATGCACAACACCACATGTCATCCTCTCACGAAAAAAGCGAGGAACACAATGAGATGCCTTATTGGTGTCTTTGCCCCTCGACTCCGTGTGCTCAGACCTGGAACAAATCCTGTGTCTGTTTCCATTTCCACAAGCAGCAAATAAGCACCATTTAAGAGCAAAGCAAACTACAGAACTCAATAACCCCCAGAGGAAGGATAATTTGCAGACTTTTATACTTCCAGTCACCATGTCTAATCCTGTGCTAACCCCTTGCGAGCCCAACAGCGTTTCTAAGAGACAGGAATCCAGAGAATTCTAAAACAACACTCTGTCCTTTTAAAAATGTAAATCAGCAGACATGTTTGCAGGCTCCATCTCTGAATGCCCTCCAAGGATTTATCGAAAAGCTTCCCTGATGCTTCCAAAATCTTGGGATTGTTTTGTGCCTTTCTGCGATTAATAAGAGATAGTAAATATTTTTTCCTACCTGTAAGATGTGGCTATTTTCAGACCAATCATTTCCCCCAAGCATATGCTTGTTTGAAGAACATGGGGAGCGGGAGCTCGTTGGGAACTAGCATGGCTCTGTCCTCCTGCAGGCTTCTGGAACTCGTTGGGAACTAGCATGGCTCTGTCCTCCTGCAGGCTTCTGGAAGGGCAGCCAGCCCCTGGGGGCTGAGGTTTTCTCAGCTCTTTTCATTGACTCGCATGGATGTAAATAATGATGAGAGTCTGGCATCTTCTGGCCAGATGCCTTGCACTGCCCTGTCTTCCTTCGGACGACTATGATAAAGGGATGGGGGAGAAGACCAAGGTAAAGGAATAAAGAATCTATAAATCCACCTCAAGCTTGAGGCTTCTCAAGCCTCACCTCTTGCAGCCTAATCCTATTATGCCAGTTGGAAATGGAGAATTACCTCTAGATTCCCCCCCACAGGATTCTCTTTCTCATAGCTGCTCCCTCCTCCCAGCCCAGGCAGATGGAGATCCTGGGCCAAGTAGGGAGAAGGTCATGTTCTCAAAGAGGCAAAAACAAAGTCATAAATAATTTTCAAAGTGTTCCCCTGGTTTTGACGCAGTCGCTTGGATGTTTGCCATGTGCCAGGACCCTGCTGAGCACTCACATCCCACAACCATCCCCTGAGGGATACTGATTCCACCCCCTTTGGGCAGACAAGATGATGGGGCCTAGATGGTAGGATTAATGGTAGAGTTCAGTGTGTTGTCCTGCTGCCTTCTGGCAGGTACACTTTTCACAGCCCTGGGGGTGATAAAGACTCTCCCCAGGGACTCCATTGGAGGCTTAGAGCCATCTCTTGGTAGAGGCACAGCCTGATTAGTCAAGGCTCAACAGGAATTGTTGGGACTTCCTTCTTCCTTTGACCGAAACCTCCTTCTTGACCTTCTTCCTGGCCAAGCACTTGCCCCACAAGACTCGGGGGAGACCCCAGCTGCCTGCACGGTTCACTGTGATTCCTTCTTGCTGCTCTGCCCGCCCATGTGGTCCCTGCAGTGGGTGTCCAGGACCTCCTCTGTTATCATGCTTTTCACATCCCATTAGGAACTTGAATTCTCTCATCTGTCTCATTAGAGTGTGAGTCCTTTGAAGGAAGCAATGGTGTCATTTATTTCAAATAATTTATTTATTTTATTTTATTTATTTATTTGACAGAGAGAGATCACAAGTAGGCAGAGAGGCAGGCGGAAGCGGTCTCCCTGCTGAGCAGAGAACCTGATGTAGGACTCGATCCCAGGACCCCAAGATCACGACCTGAGCCGAAGGTAGAGGCTTAACCCACTGAGCCACCCAGGCGCCCCTATGTCAAATAATTTAAAAAGTGATTGTAGAATGAATGAGGGCACGAATGAATGAATGCATGTGTGAGCTCAGATAAGGAAGCCAGAGTTTCAGGACCTGCTCCATCTCACATAACTAGTTAATGGGAACAGATCTAGAAGTTACGTCCCCTAACTTCTGAACCAGGGCTTTTCCCACCATCCTTTCCAGAACCTGCAACGTTTTCCCCCTTTAGAAATCCCCGCTACGATTTTGCAAACACTGTGCAAGAAACTAGCTTATCCACTTGAAAGGGAATAGAGCAGAGATGAAAGAACTCGGAGGGGTAAAATCAGAAGGGGTACACATCAGAAGAAGAAAAAAGAGAACATACAACTATGAGAGGAAAGAAGAAACTTGGTCACCAAAGCCTCCACTTCGGTCAGCAGTGATCCCGGGATGTGGTTTGTCTCTTGGAAGCCCGAAAAGGGCCTGGGCTCATGATGTTCTTGTGCTTCGTTTTCCCACATCTTGACACCAAAGTCCAAGAAACATGCAGAATGAATAAAATAGTCTAATTTATATCAAGAATTGTGAAAGGTCTGACTGAGATTTCACCCAGCCAGGGATGGACATGGAAGCTGGGAGAAGACCCAACACTCCCGTGTCAGAGATGATGGGCAGCCTGTCAGTGACTGCAGCAGTCAGGGGACCTACATGGTTCGTGTTGGTTATCTGAGCCCCGGGTCCGCCTGGGCGATGAAGAAGAGCCAGACTCTACCCACATATACAACCAACCATGCTGTAGGATTCCTGTTCTAGAGAACCCAGATCTTTCCTAGCAGACAGTAGGGTGCCGACCCTTTCTCCCAGAGGAAGACGTTACCTTCTTATCAGAAAGTTAGCGCACCTGTCCTTGTTCTTGAACAGAGACCTTGTCTCAATCTTTCAAGGCTGTTCATCATACGAAAACCCTGAAACAAATTGTCTACAACAAAGGCAGATGTGCAGAGACATAGGAAACCAGCGACGAGTGCCTCCCAGGAAGCACCTGACCTAGGCATTCGCTCACAGACCGAACATTCGCCAACAGTCATATGCCAGGCACTGCACGGCTCACTGGTTATACATCGGGAATAGTTCCTGACCTTGGGGAGCTTACACTGACATAGTTCCTGACCTTGGGGAGCTTACACTGTGGTGGGTGGGGAGATAAGTATTCATCCAAGATCCCGTAAGTACACACAAAATGACTGTAGTGACAAAGAACATCAGAGGAGGCTTGGGGGCACCTAGCAGCAGAGCATGGCATCCTCTGAACATGTGTCACCAGAGAGTCTGAGCTTTGGATGAGGGATGAAGGCTGAGCTGGAACCAATGAGGCAAGGAAGAGAGAGTCCCAGGCAGAAGGTGTAGAATGAGCGCACGCCCAGCAGCAGAGAGCCGGTCACCTCTGAGTAGGGAAAACACATGGCTTCCCCACCACAGGCCCATTGCCCCAGACCCCCTATTCATAGCAACCACTGCCCCTCTCTGGGGTGCCCTGTGAGGAACTGAGGGGGCAGAGCTCAGGGAGGGGGAGCATGAGTCAGACGAGGCTAGAAAGGTAAATAGTACCAGAGCATGAAGCGTCTCAAGGTCATTATCCTCAGAGCATCAAGAAGCTGCTTAAGAGCTTTAAACAAGAGGGTCGCATGATCAGGTTTTCCCATTGAGGAGGGCACTTTGGCCCAGCTGTGGAGTCTAGAGGAAGTGCATAATGCATAGTGAACAGGGAGGGTTGGAGTCAATTGCTGGGGTTGGGATGGGGCTAGTAGCAGTGGAGAAGGAGCGAGTGGTTAGATTTCAGAGACATTTAGGGTACCACTGCCAGGGTATGATGTGAGAGGAGAGAGGGCACCCAGGAGGACCCCAGGATTTCCACCTGACATGGCTGGTGTAAACACTGGACAGTGTGAGCGGAGAGGCAGCGAGGCCATTGGGTAAGCAGACATGGATCCCAGGTGGGACACCTGGGCTGGACGTTACAAATCCAGAACCTGACACCATGTAGACAGTAACTGAAATTGTGAGCATGAACGAGAGGCCCCAGAGTGGCACGAGGAGAAAGCCCAAGACAGAGCCGTAAGAATGTCATCATTGATAGACAAGGTGCATAGAAGGAGTTCCAAAGGCAACTGGGAATGTGCCATCAGAGGTATGAAGAAAACTCACAGACTGTGGTTTCCAGAAAGCCAAGAGAAGAGGAGGAAAAGGAAGACGGAAACCATCACCAGTGTCAAATCTGCTGAGATTCAGGGTAAGAGGACTGAGAAACGCTGTTGGGTGTGAAGGCGCTGGACTCACTGGTGATCTTGGGAAGAGGTGTTTGTGTAGAAGGAGAGCTGATGCCTGAGCGGGAGGGAAAGAAATGGAGACCATGAACACGGGACATCTGTGACAACCCAGACCATGAAAGAAAGGGACAGGAAGGCCGATGGAAAGATGGGGAGCAGAGGCTTAGCTTTTTGAGAATAGGAAAGGTTTGAGCACATGGAAATACTTCCATGAGAGACGGTCCCTTGAGAAGGAAAGAGGTTAAATGAAAGTGGGGAGCTGTGGCCCACATTTAACCTGAGGTGCACCGAGGGGAACGAGGGAGGACTGACATGGAGAAGATGAAGGACAGGGCCTGTGTGGCAGCGGGGAAGAGGAGAAAACCCTGGGTCTGGGTTTAGGGAGGTCTCTAAATCTGGAGGAGGAAGGTTGAGTGAGAACCCATGGGGATGGGGGAGTAGGTGCAAGGCTGTTTGCCAAGAAGGAGATGGAGGCAGGGGAGCCAGAGGCTAGTGAGGATGGTGGAGGTCTGGCATGGCCACTGCAGAGAGAGGGGGCAAAGGGAAACAAGGAGGGTCAGACAGAGTGTGTGTGTGCCTGTACACACACACACGAACGTGCAGTCGCACGCAGGACATGGCCCAGCCTCGCCGGTACACACACACACCAACGTGCAGTCGCACGCACGACATGACCCAGCCTCGCCGGTACACACACACACCAACGTGCAGTCGCACGCACGACATGACCCAGCCTCGCCTGTACACACACGCACGCAGGACATGACCCAGCCTCGCCTGTACACACACACACGAACGTGCAGTCGCACGCAGGACATGACCCAGCCTCGCCTGTACACACACACACCAACGTGCAGTCGCACGCAGGACATGACCCAGCCTCGCCTGTACACACACACACGAACGTGCAGTCGCACGCAGGACATGACCCAGCCTCGCCTGTACACACACACACGAACGTGCAGTAGCACGCAGGACATGACCCAGCCTCGCCTGTACACACACACACGAACGTGCAGTCGCACGCAGGACATGACCCAGCCTCGCCTGTACACACACACACGAACGTGCAGTCGCACGCAGGACATGACCCAGCCTCGCCTGTACACACACACACGAACGTGCAGTCGCACGCAGGACATGACCCAGCCTCGCCTGTACACACACACACGAACGTGCAGTCGCACGCAGGACATGACCCAGCCTCGCCTGTACACACACACACGAACGTGCAGTCGCACGCAGGACATGACCCAGCCTCGCCTGTACACACACACACGAACGTGCAGTCGCACGCAGGACATGACCCAGCCTCGCCGGTACACACACACACGAACGTGCAGTCGCACGCAGGACATGACCCAGCCTCGCCTGTACACACACACACGAACGTGCAGTCACACGCAGGACATGACCCAGCCTCCACATGCCATAAATTGTCTCTCGAATCCAGCCAGCCAGACCCCCTTCCTCCTATCCACTCGCCAGCCCGGTGTCTGTTCCCAAACTATCCCTCACAAGGATCAACCCCACAATACGCGGTGGCCTGAGGAACCCAGCAAGAACGTCTACTCCCCAGAGGGCTGGGGAAGCCGGCCAGGGAGAGAGAAACTGTAAACGCTCAGCACTTCACGTCTGCGCTTTATCCCTGCCCCATCTCCAGAAATGAATTCAAAGCAACCCAAAGGACCGAAAAGAGGCGGCCATCAGTGTTCTGACCCAAGCCGTTTCCATTATCGATTATTATCCGGGGAGGGGCAGATCCCGAGGGTTTCAAAGAGCAGGGAGTCCGGGTCATGCATGGTTCAGCTCAGCGCTTCCTTCTCCTACCATCTCAGCCGCGGGCTGAGTGAAATACGGGAGGATTAACCCAGAGGCAGGCAGCGTGGGCTCCATGCAAGTGAATTTATCTTCCCTTCTCCGAGCCTAAAAAAAAGTGCTCAGTCCCAGTCAGGTGCTTTTCATTCTGGAAACGAAAACCTCCTCTCTTTTTAATAAGGGCAGAAACGGTGTCCCTTACTTACGGAAGGATTTGAAGAGGAAAGCTCACAAAGAAGGGACTTAAATCCAGAATTCTGCAGCTGGACCACAGAGTGCTGTCAGGAGTGGGAGGAAATTGTTCTCCTGACCTGGAAACAACCCTCACTCGGAATGAGTTTCCTGCTTCCTGATGCTCCAAGGACAGCAGGGCTCAGAGCCTGGGGCTTCCAAGGGTTAGGGGGCTGGTGGGTAGAGAGTTAGGTGTCCGCAGGGTGCAGAAGATGCTGATGGTGTCAGCTCTGGGCTGTCCCTGGGGAGGGAGCGGGCAGAGAAATCTGCAGGGAAAGTGATGGGGGGTGGGGGGGTGTTTGCAGAACCTGCCCTGGGGTGTCTTCAGTTCTGGGTCACTGAAGGCACAGGGCTCAGAGAAAAGCATCCATAAACCACCTAATCTGCCTAAAGAAAACTGACAGCAGAGCTTGAAAGGAAACCATTTCTGGAATAATCCGAGAGTGCTGCAGCTTCTGCTGGGCAGATTCAAGAAAAAGCAGAGAGCCTCGGGGGCCAGGGGAGGGGGAGGGCTTCATTTTGCCGTGGGAGCTTTCTCCAGAAGCCCTCTCCATCAACCTGGAAGGGCATTTTCTCTTTTATCCATCATTCATCTCAGAAAAAAATTAACTAGACCTCAAAGCCGTTTGCCAGCGCTGAAATGAAAGAGGGACAGTGAGGGGTGGCAGGAAACCAGGACAGAGCACCTTGCCCTTAACCGTGCACCAAGCCAGAGTTCTGGCAAGTCCTGGAGAATCAGGGCTCGTTCTTCTGGACTGACGTAAAAGCACTAAGTCAGGGTGAGCACGTGCAATTGTCGCTTCTGTCCGTAAGAAATTATTGCAAACAGTATTCCCCTACCTCATAACTCAGGGGGGAATAAATAAATAAATAAATAAAGGCGACTAAAACTCTTAATTGGGGAGCTATGTCCTTTTTTTGCTTATTTTAAAAATAAAAACAAAGCCTTCTGCTATGTGAAGAATGCAGTTTGGGGTCATGATTGCAGATGTGCCTTAAAGCCTTCGTCCACGCGGGTTCCCCTGAGACCCTGCAGGAAGTCCCCGTCCTCTTTCTCTATACAGGTACGGGTCCCTGCAGTCCTTCAGTTTGTTTTCATTTCCCCTGGCAAAATCTTCCCCAAGGGTGAATGTCACAGGATAACCAAACGCTCAAACATTTGCCCGGAACACAGAAGTTAAGCTGAGTTAATAAATGACAGACAGATACAATAGCTAACGTTATGTGGGTGTGGACTGTTTGCCCCAGCAGTAGACTCAGCAAATTTCAGAATCAGGATTTCAACCCAGGCAAACTGGCTCAAGTCTGTGCTCTTAACCCCTCGCCCTCTACCTCAAACACTCCTCCCTGGATTAGTCCTCCTTAGCCCTTAGCTGTTTCCAGGGGGTGCTTTCCTGCTCCCCAGAGCTGGGCTGGAAGCCCTTTCTACCTGCTCCCCGGGAGCCCCATACTGAAGTCTTCATTCTAGTTCATGCGAGACTCAGGACTGAAATCCTTTGGACTTGCCTCTTCCTATAGACGGTAAGGTCTCTGAGGACAGGGTTGAGATTATAAGCAACTCTGCAAGGCACATGATGTGTATGTCTACCCCCATGGGTTAATGAAAGGATGAAAAAGACCAGGTTTTTGTTAACGAAGAAAGCTGCTAATCTATTGGGGAACAGATCATTGTACCATGACCGTGAATGGTTCCTCATGGACAGGCCGCAGTCAATTCAGGTTCCAAACCCACCTGGGGAAGGACCGGTGATCTCTGCCCCCTGGAAACCAGGGAAGAACTGGACGGTGTTTAATTAGAGATGAGTAATATTTTAACCAGCCAAGAAGGGAGAAGAAACAACATGAATGAAGAAATCTCAGGGCAGGTTAGAGAACAGTGAAGAATATCCCAGGTCAATCCCACACATACCTAACTGGGGTCCTGCAAGAGACCAGCATCACCTAGGTATAGTGCCTAAAACAAACCAGTAGGACAAAGTCTCTTCACTCCAGAACCTCACAGAGAAGGAGGAGGAAGACACATAAGCAGATCATGATAAGAACTGATAACCAGAACTTCACGACCAGGATTCTGGACCTTAAATGGGGTACAAGTATGCCAAGTGCTGATATTCCCAGCTGGGTGGCTGGACAGGGCAGGGGAACATGGCTGGCCAAGGCCTGTGGCCTCCAGAAGTCCTCATCCAACACCCAGGGGACAAACAGATGCTTCTCTTCTCTACCTGTGCCATGAGGTCGAAGGGTCAGGAAGCTCTGGGAGTGGAGGATCAAGGCAAGCTTTCTAGAGGAGGTGATGTCTGAGTTGGGCACTAGCAGTAGAGAAAGAACTCACCAAGAGGCAGGTGGAAGAGACTTTAAACAATGGAACAGCAGAGAGTGGTGACGGTAGAGATGCCAAATTCACTGAGCAGTTACCAAGGGCCAGGCAGACCTGAGACCCTTCCAAGCTATCTCGTTTCATTCTCTCAACACTCTGAGGCAAACGGGGCTGTGGTTTGAGGTCATTTTACAGATGAACAAACCAAGGCAGAGAGAGTTTATATAAGCTTTGCGAAGCCACACAACGAGCCGACAGTGGAGTGGGAATTCCCAGCCAGCTCACCTGTCCCATAGTTCTGAGCCATGGCATCAGACTGTCTTCTATTCTTCTATCCGTGAAGGGCATGAAACCAAAGATGGAGGGAAAGTCACCGGAAGGGAAGGCAGCACAAGCTGCATGGTTTTCCCAGGCCGTGGAGTGCTGAGCAGTCAGAAGTAAGGATCTGGCTGGGAGGAGGACACAGCATTCAGCCCAGGCTAAGAGGGCCACTTGGGTGGTGGCCTGGGATCCATGCAAGGCAGCTAGTCTTAGAGTTCAGGAACTAGGCAGGTAGCTCAGACCAAGCACCAGTGGAAGTGGGTAAGGGCCAGGCTGCCGAGGTCACAAGCTCCATTTCAGGGAGCTGAGCAGGACTCACAAGGAGCCATGGAAGACATGAGCAGGGGCTGATACACTGCATCGTGATGTCAGGAAGACAGATTTCAAACAGCATCAAGAGTCAAGGGGGGAGATAAGACTTTGGTGGAAACATGCATCTCAAGGACATTGCTGTAATCTGGGGAGACGGGAGGCCACAGGGGCTCACAGGTATGATGTGGCCCATGGTCTACATTACGTGTGATCTGTTGCCATGATGGCTTTGTGATCTGTATGTTCTTTTACCGAAGATCTGCCCTGTGGCAGGGAGGGGGCCCCAGACACTGTCCCTGGCTTTCCCCCTTAACGTACCCCTGCTAAGCCACACATTCTCCTATGTCCCCTTCTTGGTGGGTCCTCCTCGATTTCCCCCAGCAACTTCATATGCCTCCCCACTGCCTGTGCACAGTGGCTAGCAGCCATCTTCAGCCACTTGGGTTTCACCGTCTACCCCCCAGGAGCTTCTCCGGTGTTTGTGCAAATAAGGGTGGGAGTGATCTCCATGAGAAGAATTGGGGGGAATCCAGTTTCCTCCATTAAGTGACCAAGCATGTGCTTCTCAGAGCCTTCTCATGACCCTTCTTAGTCTGTACCCCACTGCCCTTGCACCTTCCCTCACTGGGCACACTGCCGTGCGGTGTTACTTCTGCTTCTTAAATCAGTGCCCTCTCCTCTGGGAGATGGTAGAACAGGGTGGGGGGTCAGGGGCTTTCAAATGCTTCTGTTTATTCTGAACCATCCTTATTACCCAGAAAGTGCTCACAGTGGACAGTTAATGACCGCACATTGTACATAGACAGGGATGAGGGAGATTTCTCCTTGTCAAACAAGACTTCTGTAGGGGGAAGAAACTGATTTTTAAAACTCGATGCTATAAATGTGTTGATCAGAGCAGAGGGCTATTTTCTGAACCACAGATGTTCATGATTAAGCTGGGGCTTTGGTGCTCTCTGGTCTGATCAACCACCAAAGGTTCCTTTCCCCTAAAGACTTCCATCTTCAGGAGAATAAAAGTGTAGGGCGGGAGGGGTGGGCGGGGAGGCCAGTGGGATGTTCATCTCTGATACCAGCCCCAGCTCGGCTGAGGGCCCGACTTCTGAGACTTTTATTTTTGAGACAGAGGCTGTGGGCAGAGGCTGTCTCCATGGCGACCTGCAGCTCAGTCTCCTAGACCCAGAAGAAGCTGAGACAGATTGAAGGGATAACTCCCTCAATTCTCTCTGGAACAAATGTGGCCGCTTTGGAGCAAGAGGACCCTGCCTTCAGCAAGGAAACCATGCTCCAGGCTGGGCCTGAGACTCCATGATCACGTGGGGTTGTGGACAATGGACATCCATGTTGGCCCCAAGACAGATCTTGACCCTCTTGTGAGCTCACAGGAGATCTCTCTAACCTCAGAAACAGCTAAGCATGTCTGAGGGGTGATGACATATGGGGGATTTTTGTTTAGAGAAGTCAGCTCGTGTAACCCTGGGGACAAAATTCCTATAGAAACAAATCTGACTAAACTAAGGAATTTGAAGCCTTCTCCAACAGAACCAGTCCAGGCCTCCTAAACGGCCAAGGATCCAGCAGTCATCAAGCCACCCATGATGGACATACCAGTGACAGAAGGGAAGAAACAACCACCACGGTCATATAGTCTCAAAGCCCATGACTTGAATGTGCTCACACCCCTTGGCTTCTAGAGCTGTGTGTAACCCAGGGACCCTGCATGGAGGATATCTTGGGCCCAACTCTCGCTTTGTCTTGGCCCTAACGTGGGAAGGGCTGTTACTTGTTTATATTTTTAGACCTCTTAAACCAAGGCTAGAGCTGGAGACCTGATTGGTTTTGGAGAGATGTTAGTGCAAAGTTTGTCCTTATGTGGAAGAAGCCATTTTGTACTTGTTCATTAACAGTGAACCTAAGGAACCCCAGCAGTGAAGTAGCGGGGCCTCACTGCCCATTTTTGTATTGTTTACCATAGACAAGAACTTTGCCCATTGCTTACTGGGTAGCTAATGTTTGTGTTGTTTCAGAACTGGGGCTTCTCGGTTTCTGGACCACTATCAGTGGGAGTGTGGACAAGTCATGGAAGAGAGGCGAGGCACGCAGGGGCTAGTTGAGACTCTGATCCAGTTGACGGTGCTCTCCCGTGTGCCCCAGCCTTGCCAGCTGGGGGACCTGACATCTGTTTGAGACCTGGGTACAGCTCCCAGCCAGACTGGGCAGGGACAGTGTGTCCACCCACTGTGGTGGCCCCAACACACTACTTCTTCCTGCAACCACTTCTTACCAGAGCACCTCTTGGAGTCACACAACAGACACTGGTCTTGCATATCCCTTTTTGCACTTTTCAAGTGAGATCAACCTAACTCCACTTTGGTTGAAAACTTCCTAAGGGGGGGAACTTCAGTCTATTGTTTTGGTACAGATATATGGACAGTAAACCTTTTTAAAGTAAAGAAGGTGGCACCTACATGTAAAGTGCAGTCGTGAAACTAGTGTCACCCTATTTCGATTTTCTTGTTCAGGACAGGCACAAAGCTTTTTTTTTTTTTTTTTTTTTTTTTGTGAGAGGTGGAAGAATTTTAAGTTTTTCTGTGTAAAACTATTAAAAAGACTCCAGAAAGAACCACATATATTTTTTAAAAGATTTTATTTATTTATTTGAGAAAGAGAGACAATGAGTGAAAGAAAGAGAGAGACCATGAGCTGGGGGGAGGGGAAGAGGGAGAAGCAGACTCCCTGCGCAGCAGGGAGCCTGATGCGGGATGCAATCCCAGGACCCCTGGATCATGACTTGGGCCAAAAGGAGATGCTTCACCGGCTGAGCCACCCAGGCGTCCCTAAGAGCCACCTGTTTTTATAAATATGTAACTTACTGAGGAAAAGAATGAGGGAAGCCACCTTTTTATTTCTTCTCTCACCATGTACATATTTGATCATTGTCTTAAACACTTTCTCAAAATAGTGTCGTGTCTACATAAGAAACTGAGCTGACCTTTCCATAGAGAGGTCCTGGCGTCTAAAATGATCAGGAAATTAATTAGTTTGTGTCTTCTGTTGTACTTGTATCTCTCATTTGTGTTGAGAATTAAAATCCTTACTGCTTTCTCAAGAAGAAGAAAAAAAGAATTTTATTTTATGTCCACTGTCAATAAAATGACGGAAGCAACACCAGACCGTTCTTCCTTGTCATCTAATTCATTGACACACTCATTTAAACCAAGCTGCAGATTACCTATGTAATAGCAAAGGACACAGTGAGCACCACACACAAAGATATAGCAGCTTTGGTTAGAGGTACCGATCCACACCTGTGCTCCTTCTGTGAGCTACACTTAAAAATAATGACTTTGCATATGTAAATATCATGGGGCGTGGCCATGCAAAAACATCTACCAGACAAGCTGAGTTGAAAACACTTCACTTTCTTGAAAACACTTTCTTCTCTAGGACCAGTGAATTCTGAGTATGGGCCAGTTTCTCCATCACTATCGTCAACAGGAGAACTTCTTGTGCTGCTGTTACTAAGGTGTGTGTGGGTCTTTTTCTTAAACTAACAAAAACACGGACAATGGAGATAGGAGTGTATGGACGAACAGGCTGAGGGGGATCGGCCAATAGTTAATGCTAAATTTTGTCTTATGAGACAAACTGAAAATAGTTTTATTTACTGACTTTATTCAAATTCACTATTTGAATGAGAGTAAGAGGCTGAGACTCCTTACACATACACTGCCACACACTTTCTTTTTCCCAGGCAGTACGGAGAGAACCTAGGACTCTTCTTGGTGGCTTTAGAAAAGGCAGATACTCTAGTTGAAACAAAAGGAACATTCTCCCACAAACAGAGAAGTTTTGAAAATTCCACTCATTGGCAATTTCTGTCATACAAATTTTATTCCATCTACTTTCAGCATCTGAAACCACGAGCTCCTCAACCCTATTGAAGAGGATTCCCCTTTAAGCCATTAATAAGGTTTAAGTAAAAAAGACATTCATTCCCATGAATTCATTCCCTGCCAACATTATGAATGTTGTGAGTAATCATTTTAACTAAAGCCCAGACAAAATGATAAAACACTTTTTTTGGTTCATGCTTTTGTAGTTTTTTTAATTAGATGATCTTTTAATAGCTTCCTTCCAAGATTTCCTTCTTCAGCCACTGAGTTTATAGTCTAGTCAAAGCTGGAAAAACTAATTATGGACATTTAAAGTGCCTTATGTTCTTCTAGCACATCTTTTAGGCAAAGCTACCTCCCCTTCCAGAGAAAGCTGAGACTAGAAGTGTTCAGCTAGATGATCTCCCCAATTCTAAACCAATACCTCCAATTTCCAAAAATATTTAAGTAAGCGTGTCGGTTTCTGCCTAAACTAAGGATTAAATATAATACCTTATGTTAAGAGTTCTAAGTTCACGCATCTCACAAAAATATTTAAGTAAGCATGTTGATTTCTGCCTAGGCGAAGGATTAAATATAATACCTTATGTTAAGAGTTCTAAGTTCAAGAGCCTCTTATCTTAGACTTAAGTTAATAATTCCTATTTGCTATACATTTATGAAAAAGCCTTGTAAATGATTTGATAATCAATATCTACTCCCAGGAGTCTAGCTATGGAAAAATTTCCCAAATGCAGAAAAAGATGCATGCACCAAGCTCATCCCCCCAACCTACTGGAAACAGCCTTCAATGACCTGCACTACGGAAATCACTGGAGGTTGAATCATTAATATAATGTTTAAGACGACCATGAATATAACAAAAACGTCCTTGATAAAATACTAAGTGAAAAGGCTTATACAAAATTGTATATGTAGTCTGATGACATCATGTAAAATCTTATAAGAGAAATAAAATATGCATAGAAAAAAATAGATTTGGAAACACACCCTAAAATGTTAGCAGTGATTATCTTTAACCACTAGTGGGACTATTTATACTCCTTCTACTTTTCCATGTAGTCTGAATTTTCTATAATATCCATGGGTTATTTTTACTGAGAAAAGAATGAGTAAGAGAAGAAAGGAGCAACCCCTGAATACAAAATCAGGGGTGCCTCCCAAGGTCCCATTTCAGAGTGATTCTTCATCTTCACATCTTTAAGAGCTCCTGGCGAAGTGGGAGAAGACAGGATGCCGGTGTGTCACCTCCACTGATAAATAAAAAGCATAACGAGAAGTGAGAATAGTCTTTCCTGAGAAGAGCAGGGCTCTCTTGCTCCACCGTGGTTCAGAATCGGCCCTGACTGGGCAGACTTTAAACAACACGCCAACTAACTAGTCACATCGTCCACAAAGGGAAGTAGCAGAGAAGCGATTGCGCTAAACAACACTGGCATGGGAGGAGAGGCCTGACCCAGTTCTTACTCCCAGGAGAGATGCAGTACACATGGGTCAGAAGTGGGAGAAGTGAAGAAAGAAGGCGAGTGCAGGAACACTCTACAATGATCCACAGCGAGGACGAGTGATGGAGACTCAGGAAGTAACAGGGCAGCCCTCAGGAAAAGCTCTTCCTTCACATCCATCTTCTCGTGTGAGACCAATCACATGTCTGTTTCTCAGATTTGAGCACACTGTGGCGATGAAAACCATCTGCTGGGCACACCCAGGGCCTGAATAGTTCTCACTGAGTGGTCAGTAACAAAGCTCTTCTTCAGCCTTCCTTGACTTGTTCCCACCTAGACTTCTGATGTCACCTGAGAAACAGAGAAAGAACACTGTCTTAAGAATGGACTCCCCATGTCCGTGCTCAGGAGATGATCTGCTTCTAAATATATTGGTAATATACAGGTCATGAGTCCAAACGCATTTCTAAAAAATTGATTTTCTTTTGGTATTGGAGTAGCTGTGAGACCATGTTTTCTCTTAAAGATGTTGAGTTCTGACCAACTTGCCATGAGGTAAGAGACCAGCCAGGCCAGGCGAAGACTCAGAAAGTTTCCCAGTGCTTGATTTGCAGAGTGGTTTCCCATCAATGAAAGGGCAAGTTGAAAATAAAGCTAAGAACTGCTTTTGTTGAAATGAAGTTTTATTATGACATCCAAAAGAATTTCCAATTCTTTCCCTGAACTAGAGTTTCGGGGTGGCAAATGCAAGAATCAGTGGATTATTATGTAGGGATCAAGACATTTCCAGTGACTGTCTTTCCCCCATGGCCCTCAGGTCCTTAAGTCCACTCTAAGTATAAAGCTATGAGAAAACAAGTGGCTTTGTTCTGTCCTCAGTTCTTAATTCCTTTCAACCTTGTGTGGGAGAAAGGAAAATACATATACAACTGTTTATTTTATACCAAGTTATTGGATCAAAGGCTGATTTAAGGATGGAGAGGCCAGATGGGCAAATTGGTAAGAACCTACCCCTACCAACACCAGGTCACTCCCACCTACAGTTGGTGTTCTCCTTCCTTGCCCTTACCCCCAAAAAGATCACTTTCACCCCTCTAGAGACAGACATATCTGAATAATATTTTAGCAACATGTAGACGGTTGCCTATAAAATTACATTTTCTGTGAGCTTCTGAAGGTGAGCTTCTGAAGGATATGCCAAACAACATGAAAAAAAAAAAGAAAGAAAAAGAAAATGGGTCTTATATTGAGAAGAAAAAATATATACAAAAAACCTGGACATGCTGGGGGGAGGGGGTTTGGGAGAAGGGGGTGGGATTATGGACATTGGGGAGGGTATGTGCTTTGGTGAGTGCTGTGAAGTGTGTAAACCTGGTGATTCACAGACCTGTACCCCTGGGGCTAATAATACATTATATGTTAATAAAAAATAAAAAATTATAAAAAATTTTTAAAAAAAGAATAAAACTATAAAGTCACAATTTAAAAAAAAAAAAAACCTGGACATTCCAAATTCATTGTTTCTAAAGATACCAACAGTTATGAATTTATAGGCCGTCTGTTCTCTCATCCTCATTCCTTCATGGGTGGCCTGCACAGAAATGGAGGGATGTCTTTCTCCCAGTTCACTTTCCTTCACCAATTCATCAACTCTCCTGATATCAATAAAAAAATTAAGTTTTCACAAAAGGCAAGTCAATAAGAAGCCAGTGCACTTGCTCATTTTACTCACAGTAAACACATCTGAAGAGGAACAAGATTGAGGATGCTGGAGCTGAGAGGTGGATGGGCCTCTCATTTGGGATCTTTTCTGACCTTTTCTATCTTCCGCAAAAATCATGTTTAATTTTTGTTATCTCTTTCTGGTTTTTTTTAAATGTATTTCAGCTCATAAATTAAACAAAATGACAAGTGTTTCAAACCCAAACTACAGTTTATTTTTCACCAAAACAATACTATTGTTTTCATTATGTGAGAGTTGAAATACATTCCTTCTAAATATGTAAGACTTGTTGTCTTGAGCACATCTAGGAGTTCATGCCTGCCTTCCAGATTATATAAA
The DNA here is from genome assembly GCF_009829155.1 of Mustela erminea. Lineage (NCBI taxonomy): Eukaryota > Metazoa > Chordata > Mammalia > Carnivora > Mustelidae > Mustela > Mustela erminea. The sequence continues at coordinate 40,914,920 of NC_045621.1, read as the reverse complement.
ACATGGATCTTTCTGTCTTGCTCTAACAAAGTCCCCCATATCTATGATCCATAATTGTCAGGACGCAAGGAAGAGTTGGAGTGACCAGAAATACTGAAAGGAACCTAATGCAACACAATCCCCTCCATGACACAATCAATCTGTGAAGAGAAATTCTGCAGGGTAAGTGTTTAGGGCTTAGCCCATGTTCGGTGTGGGAGCCTCAGCCTAGGTCCTGACACGGGACTTCTTTGGGAAGTTAGTGGGCACTCATAAAGATTAAGGAAAGAGAAGCAAAGGGAAAGATGGAAGGAGGGAAATAAGGAAGGAAGAAAGGAAGGTAGGGGCGCCTGGGTGTCTCAGTGGGTTAAAACCGCTGCCTTCAGCTCAGGTGATGATCCCAGGGCCCTGGGATCGAGCCCCGCATTGGCAGAGAGCCTGCTTCCTCTTCTCTCTCTCTGCCTGCCTCTCTGCCTACTTGTGATCTCTGTCTGTCAAATAAATAAATAAAATCTTTAAAAAAAAAAAAAAAGAAAAGGAAAGTAGGAGAGAAGGGAGGAAGGAAGGAAAGAAAGGGAAGGAGGAGGGAGAGTCTTAATTGTATTTCTGTTCCTTGCAATTTACTCTTTTAATAAATTTTCATCAAATGGAATCCCCATTGCTGTTTTTCCTTCAATCTACATGTTCACATTTTAACATTTATTATGTTTATAATTTAGACAGGTAATGAAAAAACATAATTAAAGCAAATGGTAAGATCACGGAGCCAAATCTTGGGTTCAACTGCCAGTTAACTGAATTATATTTCTACCGTACAAATGAGCTACTGCTGAAAAGCCTTGAATGTGTGACTAAAATATGTTTGGTGGAAAAAGACGATTGACATCCATGTATCTGTCCCACAGCAATAAAGTTGCAGAGTGTATAGTGTATCATGAGAATAAGGAACATGTTTCTGGCACTGATCCATAAAAATGCCCATGAAAGAGAATTAAGAAAAAAATATCAAGTCTTTGAGCAGTGATTCCATTAATGCCAAATAGCTATATAGTTTGTGAGTGCCTTTGAAAGATTCAAAAGGATACATGTACTTTATTGCTGGCCGTGCTAACCTCCCTTGGGGAGCAAAATTTGTGGGAAAGGAATGTGAAGAGAGGCTTCTACTTGTTCCTTCCTATGTCCGTATATTGTTTGAATTTTTTAAACAATGCATTATCTTCAAATCTGATAATAATGGAAAATAAAATAACTAAGAAAAAATATCATGATTTTAAATTAGTATTGAAATATGTAAATTTTCAGAGCAAAAATGTAGTCCATTAACATGACTTACCTTGCTATAATCGGATTTTTCTCCATTACAGTCCATGAATTTCTATTTGATTTTATTAGCAATCTCTTTCAGAAGACCCTTGAGATCATTAATCTTGGAAAGGGAGAAAACATAGAACTGGTCTTAAGATACATTTTCCATCTGTCCATGATTTAAATGATTACTCTATGGCTTTTCCTTGAAACAGATGTAGATACTAAGTAGCAAGTATGGAGTATCCTGGAACAGAGCAGAATGGGTGGCAGGCGATATGGACCCTGCCCCCTGCTTACTTTCCGAAATCATGGCACCAGCAAATACTCATCAACACCAAGGAGTGGGAGCTTTTCTCAAAGGAAAATCAACAATGGTTCTCAGATAGAAATGACAGGTTTTAACCACACAGAGAAATAATATGCAGAAATAATCATGGCATATGTAGTTAATGCTAATAAAATTATAAGATATCAACAACGTTTCACTTCAGTAGAAGTATAATACTAATGAAAATATGATACAGGGGCACCTGGTTGCCTCAGTTGGTTAAGTGTCTGCCTTTGGCTCAGGTCATGATCCCAAGGCCCTGGGGTCAAGCCCCACCTCCATCTCCCTGCTCCATGGGGAATCTTCTCCCTCTGCCTTTCCTCGCACTCATGTCCACGTTCCTGTTTTCTCTCTCTAAAATAACTAAAATATTTAAAAATAATAATAATATGATAAAATACTAATAAATCAAATATTTGTAACTGAAGTGTCTACTCCCACAAAAAATGTATACATAGCAAAACAATTTAAGTAAAATACATAATAAAATTATTTTTGATATGTGCATCTTTCACAACTTATGACACAAGATGAATGAAGCTCATTCTAAATTACACACCTTATCAGTATATTTGATAAAAGTTCATGGACATAGTGCAATTTCAATACAGTTGGTTTCTAACTTGGTATGTTTCTCACTCAAGGGAAAAAAATATATGTTTTTATCTTGGGCTTATTTCCAGTAATAATCTCTTCATTTAACTTTTTTTTTTTTCTAAGAATGAAACGAGTCCATAAGGACTAATAGCTGCCTAAAATAAAGAAGGTCTAGTAAGATCGCTACTTACAGACCTAGGGTCAATTGTGAATGACTTTGTTTTAGGGTATAATGAATGGAGAAATTTTTTATTTGTTGAAGGGGCTTAGTGAGAGCCCTATATTTGTTGAGGGTAGAATGACTTCAATAAGCTGCTAAAAGCAGATGTAAGATTCTGAGAACTTGCTCAAGGAACAGGTGATGATCCCTCCCTTAAGTTCTCTGTGGATGCAAAGGAGAGACTTTTTTTGTTGCTCAGTAGGGTGGGGAGGGTACAGGATCCAGGAGGGAATAAAGAGGAGAGGGGACAGGGGAGTAGAATGAGAAGCAGCGAGACAGGGAGTGAAACCGTGCACAATCTGAGGCCTCCCTGGGACCCTCCCAGATTCTTCCCAAACCTACAAAATGCATGGCGCCAGTGGGCTTCCAGTAGAAACCAGCAAAGGGGCTGAGCTCCACATCGAGGGGCATGCAAAAGGGACAGAACCTGCAAGCTCTTCTCTGAGGACCCTGGGAACTCCTGGCCTGTGTGTGGACAGCTTCAACCATGACAAGTGACTTTCCCAGCCCCCACCTCCCACAGCCCCCACAGCTCTGGCCCACTGTCCCCACTGATGCTGTCACCGCCAGATCCTCAGTGGTCAGGAGGTCTCAGTCTGTAAACAGCACGGCTCCTGGTTCCAATGCCCTGATTCACTGATGACCTCGGACCCACGACCCAGAGAGGCTCCAGCCCTGCCCCTCTCTCCCTCCAAAGCTACCCCAACTGAGACCATGAGTGAAAACAGCACAACAACCAAAAATAGCCTGCTTTCTGCACACACACCTAAACAAGTCTGGGGTGCCTCTATTCTCAAACCAGACTGTTTAAACTGCTCTTGTGTGGCCACCCCAGTGGCTCAGAGGGTCTTTGCAAAAGTCCACCAGATGTGCCCCTCTCCGGCTAAAACTCTGCAGAAGCTTCTCTCACACGGGGATAAAATCCAACTGGACAGAAGCAAGTTCCCTCATAGGACGGCCCAGCCACCCCCACTTCCCTCCCACTCAGAGCTTCCCCAGTTCACGCTGCCCCTCGTTTGCTGCCTGGAATGCTCCCTGCTTCTCTGGACTTGGGCCTTCCCAGCTGCTGACCCTGCACCCTGCTGACACAGACACAGGTGATCTGTGGAGTGCGTGCCAGATCCTGCATTGAAAATCATTGTTGCCGGGACGCCTGGGTGGCTCAGTTGGTTAAGCGGCTGCCTTCGGCTTGGGTCATGATCCTAGCGACCTGGGATCGAGTCCCACATCAGGCTCCTTGTTCGGCGGGGAGCCTGCTTCTCCCTCTGCCTCTGCCTACCACTCTGTCTGTCTATGCTAGCATGCTCTCTTTCTCTCTCTCTCTCTCTCTCTCTCTCTCTGACAAATAAATAAACAAAATATTAAAAAAAAAAAAAAGAAAATCATTGTTGCCACCAAATCCTACACAATTCAGGTCCTATAACCACGCCACTTCACAAATGTTCCATTCATGACAGTGGGGGGCCACATCTGCTTCGAAGGCTCTTAGCCCCATGCCTGGCACATCACGGGTGCTCAGTAAATATGATGTGCTACATGTCCCCGCCACAGAAGCAACAGACAATGGACCTAAATATAAATACATGAGGTAGAAAAGTGAATATATCATATAAGGATATATATTATTTATTACATACCATATGTGTCTAATATAAATACTCATTCTGAGAATGCTATCTCCAATTGCTCCTTTCATATAGTCTCCTAATATTCGCTAAATTTTCCATAACCTTTAAATATACCTATCACTTTTCTTTTTCCTCTCCATTGGTTATAATCGTGATACACATCCTAGCATAATCATTTACGTACAGCATTCAACTCCAATCAAACAGGAATCTTCCCAGCCCCTCAGGGAATGAACCACAACACAACATCAGAATGAGAGAAGCTGTAACAAGATCCGCTATTATGTAATACAGAGTCCCCAAAGATGGCTGCTAATGGTTCCTTCGTGCCTGTCCACAAGTGCCACTCCTACCTCAGTAGGTGGGTGACTGAATCTGGTCGGTGGCTTCTCTGAACAGACTCTGGTGGAAGTGACATCACACCAGGCCCTCAAAAGTAACGGCAGTCTGCTTCCTCACTCTTGGAAAAAGGGGGACTGCCTCAAGACCGCCAAGCGATGACAAGCCCAAGCCACAACGATCAGAAGTCATGGGCAGCAGAGAAGCCCACTGAGATGCCAGATCCTGGCCTCACCACCCACTGTATCCAGCCCAAGAAACCCAATTGAGTACACATGATGCAGAACTTCCCAGATGTGCTCTTCGCAAACCCCCGACCTACTGGGGGGGAAAAAAAAAAAAAGCTAGAGCAAAATAAAATGGTGGGTTGACGCCACTGAACTATAAGGGATTGTTCGTTATGCAGCAAAGCATTTGCACAAAATACACCACCATCCTGAGTAGTTGACTCCAGTGTATACAGCTGGTCATTGCAGAGAAAGGAAAAGGGAGGATGAGTCAGAAGGAAGAGAAGAGCTGCTCGGGGGGACCAGGAAGGCATACTGTCCCGTCAGCACCAGACTGCAGGAGGTGAGGCCTATGAAAATGCAGCCTTGGTTCTTAAGAACGCCGGTGGTAAATAACACAATAATAACCAAGAAATTTTGAGCTGGATAAATCCTTATATAAGAGCTCCATGAGGATCTCTTGGGTCATTTTTTCACTCAGCAAATGTTCCTTGAGACCCTACTGGTCCAGGTAAGGCACTGGGTGCCTGAGATTCTGCCTTACCTGGTGGGGTACTGTCCAGCCACCAAAGAGCACAGCACTGGGAGGGAATGTGACAATCATCATCCAGGATGCTTGTCTCAAAATACCATGATAAAATACTACGCATGATCTCCTCCACAGAGCCCAACAGGGATCCAGTATTTATGAGTCAGCTGTAATTTCTGCTAAACCTAATCATCACTTCTGGCCACCCAACTCCGGGTGGATGTGGGCACACTCTCCCAACCCAAATGTTCACATGTGTATTTGTGCATCTGCAGTGCCCTTCAAATTAAGTAGCTAGCAAATTAGAGCAGCATCCGAGATGAGCACAGAGCCACTTAGGCTCCCAAATCGCTCTTCCAAGCCTTGCAGGTGTTTCTGTAACTACAAACATCTTACACCTGCTTTTACAGCTGAGAGAAAGGGAAGACGGGGTCCTGGGCCTGACAGAGACATCAAAGAGTTTGGAGATCATGGGAATGGGACTCCAGCCCTGTTGCCCGGAGGGGCCGGGAACATCTGAGAAGCAGCTCTGTTGCAGTACCCAGACCTCACTCAGTGAATGAAGAAAGATGAATACAGAACAGGGTCATTTCTATCTTTTTTTTTTTTAAATAATTAACTTCTTTTGTTTTCAGACTGCAACCACTGGCCTCTAGCTGAAAGCTCAAAGATAACACAGATTTTTTATTTTTTTGAGAGAGAGAGAAATTGCATGTGAGCAGGAGGGTGAGGTGGGGAGGAGGAGGGGCAGAGTGAGAGAGAGAATCTCAAGCTGGCTCCACCCTGAGTGCAGAGCCCAGCCCAGGGCTCGATCTCACAGCCCTGAGATCATGACCTGAGTTGAAACCAAGGGTCAGACACTTAACCGGCTGAGCGACCCAGGTGCCCCAAATAACACAGACTTTAAAAAAAAAAAAGTTGTTTCCAAAACTATTATCAGGACTATACCTTTGTATCCAGCTGTCTAAAGCGATGCCTCATTCTTCAAAGAAGTTTAAGAGAGAGAGAGAGAGAACAAGAGAAGGGAAAGGGGGAGGAAAAGGTTATTAGACTCAACTTTTCAGTCTTTCAAAAAACAAAACACAGATTAGTTTCATTTTCAACTAAATCCATGTCAGCTGCTTCCCAAATGAAGTGGGATCCCACTCTTACCCCAGTTAGCAGCATAGCAAGTGCATGCTACCTCTGCTGAGAGAGCGGTAAGGTCCCTCCCTCCTTTCCAAAATCAAGATCTCAGCGTCTATGGATGAAATGAATGGAGAAAGCTTAGGGAGTCTACCTTGCAACTCAAAGACAAAGAGCATGCCATGTACCTCGTGGTACCTCATGGCCATGTCCCATTAGCTGTGTTGAACGTAGCGCAGGGGTTGGGTGTGCTTACATTTACTCTTAGATAGAGTAAATTTTAAGGTACTGTGGAGCTCTCAATTAGAGTTACATCGGACCATTAACCATGTTAACGTGCATAATAAGAAGGGCACATGCCTAACGGCCATACATGACACACTACTTGGGGACCATCTATGGATTTAGCTGTGACTTTTCTAGTTCTATGGGACATTTATGACAACTCCATATAATTCATAAATAATGGTGAGGAATTCTCAAGGATAGTCTCTAACTGATCTACCAAATGCTTTTCGATTCTATTTCTTCATCACAGAGACACATGTGTGGCACCACCAAGATAATGCCAATTGTCCATGATCAGTCTCCCCAGAATCCACCGCCACAGCCATGGCAGAGGGAGCCACACTCTTGTTACCTGGTTCCCGTGCCCTGTCCTGCAGTCCCCAAATACCTCTTTCTTCCCCCCAGGACCTGGAGGACATTCAGGATGGTAGGTGGGAGGTTCTGCCCTTCTTGAAAGCCTGGCACACACGTAGGGGCTTGTTATTTTCAATTGACTAGGTAATATCTTTTTGGTGCTATTTCTTTCTGCTATAAATTCTCTTTACAGAGTTTACACAAATAAGCTACTTATGTTCTGCCACCTTGTGTATACAAGGGGAGCCTAGCAAAGCAGAAATGAACTACTGACATACTCCTCCGAGGCATCATTGGCTTTCGTGTTGATCTTGACGAGGTAATTTTCTTTCATGACACCCTCCCACGCCAGAGTCTCGTTGTCTTCATTTCTGAAACCTTGAATAATGAGACCAAAAAAAAAAAAAAAAAAAAAAACACACACACACATTCAAATTGTCTCATTTGCCCCTTACCTCTTAAATCAACACCTGCTAGTCATTTTGTGATACCCTGGAGCCAGAAGAATTAGATTTGTCCCCGCACAGGCTGATCTAAGTAATGTGACTTACCAGTGACAGCAGCAGAGTGATGGAATGTTAATGAATTTCTTAGTAACAATGAGGAATGGGAGCTGCCTGCCTGAAATAGGAATGCAATCTTTATTCTAAATAGAGATAAATCTAAAGCCTGCCTGTGTGTTTTGTGACTTAGCAAAATCATTTCAGTAATAAATTTTGTCCTCACATTTTATATGTGCTCCTCTTTCATTTGGATGACGTAAAAATGCTAAATCAACCACTCAGAGAATTACTGATGGATTGCTACTCTAAGCCTAAACCCAGAATAGGAACTTCGGAGGAAAATAAGCCTTGGACATCATTCCTCCCCTTGTGAAATATGCGGTCTGGGTGTAGACCTCAAGGAAAACTCTTACGTCTAGTCTTTTCCTTTCAACATGGTTTGCCATAAAATTGGCCTGAGGGCATGTTCCAGCAAGATCTCCCAGTTCAATTTCTTACAATACTTGGGCCTTTCGGAAGGCAAGCAAACAAAATAACAGATCAACCTGGCGCCTATGTTTCAGATAGTGGTGCACTGGGCGGCCATTCGCTGTATGAATTCATGGGGGAAAGAAAAGAACATATGTTCATGTAGGTGTCCAGTTGGAAAAAAAGTCTATTGAGTTATGTTTTTAAATTGCCTTTAAATTATAAGTTCTGCCTGGATTGAAAAAGAATTAATCGGAAATTAAAGACCTAGCCAATAAGGCAAGTGACAGGATTGAAGCAAATCCTACATAGCAAATACAGATTTATAGAAAGTAATCCCTAACTGAATTTCTTTTAATGGTATTTTTCTTAGCCAAGTGATTTCCAATGTCTTTTCCTCAAATGAAAATGTCTGCAGAAGCCCAATAGGAGTACCTGAAAATCAACACAGAAAGGATCAACACACTCTGAGCACAGAACCAGAGAGCAACAGTGATTAATGACAAAAAAAAAAAAAAGAAAGAAAGAAAAGATGGCTAACTTCTCTAGCAGTCAAAACAATGCTGTTGGGATGATGACGTTGCATTTTCACCAACCAAAGTGGAAAATTAGCAGAGTCTATGAGTCTATAGTAATAACTGTAGCCTATGTGGGCAAAGATGTGGATCAACAGGTTTCAGTAGGAAATATCTGTAAATTTGTCACAGCCTTCGGGTATGATGGATGAAAAGGTGGAAGAGGAAGGTGGCCAACAATATCAAAAGAATTAAACCTGTACATGCATTTATCTAGAAATTTCTCTCCTATGAATAACTCCAAGGAAAAAATTCAGATGTGCTAAAAAATGAAGGCATCTGTTTATCATCGCACTGTGTGACACTGAAAGAATGGAAACAGTCTACATGTTTAACAGCAAGGAATTGGTTACATTAAATATGGCGCAGCCATAGTCTGGGATACTCTACAGTTCAGAACTGTCATATATGGACACTGGGGTGGCGCAGTCGGTTAAGCCACTGCCTTCAGCTCAGGTCATGATCCCAGGGTCTTGGGACTGAGTCCTGCATCGGGCTCCTTGCTCAGTGGAGAGTATGTTTCTCCCTCTCCTTCTGCTTCCCCTGCTTGTGTGCGCTAGCTCGCTCTCTCTGACAAATAAATAAATAAAATCCTTTAAAAAAAGAAAGAAAGAAAGAAAAGAACTGTCAGAGAGATTTATATTTAGGGATATGGAAAATGTTCATGATGTATCATTAGCCAAATGAACAGATTAGATTATGAATATGTCTTTACAGAACAACCTAGCTATCACATAGCCACACAAAAATAGTAGAGTAGATACCATTATGTTGACAATATTTATCTCTGAGTGGTGGGTTACACGTGTTCTTGCTCTTATTTGTGTTTTTCTATAGTTTTCAAATGTTCTATAATGAATATGGAATACTTTCGCTTCATGGAAAGCAATATATTTTATACAAGTGGATCACTGGTAGCATACCTTTTCATGATTACTGTAGGAGGTCACCAGAAAGTACCCAAGATGGAAGTTTGGATTCTACCTTTTCTGAAAAGCTAGTTGAAAAATCTTTCCTTCTTCTCCATAGAAGGACAGTTTAGGCTTAAATCCCATGACGTCCCCCTCACTTGCAGGCAAATGCACAGTGAACTTTGGAAATGGGTTACCACAAGAGGCATTGCCAACCACAGAGTGCTGCTGTTTCTGGAATTAGTGATCATCAGGAAGAAGCAAATGAATGCATAATGAAAAGACACCTCCAGAAGTCTAATGAGTAAACGGGACTCTCAGCTCCCCATCTCCACCATCAACACACTCTAGGTGGAGAAGGACTTGCCATATGGTCACCCATTCCCTCCATTTCTCTATTCCTTCCTGAGACTAAGAACTGTTTGAAGACAGAGATTTGTCCTTAATTATACCCCGAGCTTTCTGGTTCCCCTGATCCTGGACTGAGCACAGTGTATCTTTGGAGAGTGGACCTCCATCCCCGATAGCCCTTCCATCCACCTAGGCCCAGACGGAATCCAACCAGTGGTGGTGGGGATTCATGCCCTCACAGAGCTATTCGTTTCACTTCCTCATAGCACAGACTGTGCTTATATCAAGTCAAAACCTTCCTCCCTGCTACTTCTACCCATGGCTTGCTTTTTCTCTGGAACCATTCTGGTAAAAATATGGCCCAAGGAGCCCAGCCATCATGTGACTTTGTTCATAACTGTATCCCCAGAACAAAGTTCGTATTTGCAAAGGAAAGCAAGCCTTGAGCAAGACGACTGTTTTTACACTGTTTCTTCTCTATGTGCTATAGGGTTTATCCCTTTTCATGCTTTACTCTCTTTGATTAAAAGTTTGTGACCTAAAAGTTCATTCTTTTTCTTCTGATTTTTAAAAGAAAAGAAATGTATAGATTTTCGTGGTCCCTGCAGCACATGAACTCCGGTGCTGTGTGTGATGGAGAGGCTACCCAGCCCAACCCAGAGCCAGATCCCCCAGGTTAAATCCAAGGTTAGAAGGCAGAGTGAATGGGCTAGTGGTACCCTTTCTTTTTCTCTGTGTCCAAACGTGCAAATGCATAAAAATAGGCCCCTCCCTTCTTTCCTGCTTAATGTGGTTGAAACATATCTGTATGCTAGGATGATCTGTCTGGCTCAGGGGCTCCAGGATTCGGCATTATGAGAACCTAGCCTGGTGCAGGGAAGACAGCTATACCTGAGGAGGGGTACCTGAATGTGATGGAGAACCCCATGGTGACAGATTCTGGTTCCTAGAGTGGGGGTGAGGAGAGGGAGCTGTGCAGGGACCCTCCTGCACCTCGGACCTTGGCAGAGCTAAGGAGGTGGGTGGCCACAGGAGAGAGAGAACCGACTGAGCTGTAGACCTTCCTGCCTTCGGAAAGGAAGTGGGTCCCCGTCAGGGAGACTGTGCACAGTATGGACCCCCGGCATTTGGAGGCTCAGGGGAAGCAGCCACCAGAGAAAGTACTGCCAAGTCCTTGGAGCTAAGGGGCCAGCCAGGGAACAGCTGAAGGGCTCACCCAGTGCCCACACAGTAAAGGATCAGTTTTACACATATGCCAGGTCAGAGAGCATGGAGCAGGCTTAGAACAGTCCCCCTTTTTCTGGGAAAGACTTTCCGCTTCTTCACCTCCTTCCTCCTGTGCTCCAACCTACAGCGGGTCAGTGACCGCAGCTGATGGGTGGTAGAGAAGGGGCGTAATAGAGGGAAAAGCCAACAGCCCACACTTCCTGACAACTCTGCCTGCTGAGAGGGGGTACCACAAAGACGGAAGTCTCCCCCCACCCAGCCCGAATGGCAATTAAGGAGCTGGTTAATAGACTGGACTGAATTTAGAGTAAAGTAACTGTAGGATTTCCTATTTCTCTAGGAGCAGCCGGAGAAGTCATGAGCTCTGCCGGAGTAGGGCTGACATCTCCCAGAAGCAAACACAAAGTCATGTTTTGACCCTGTCCCATAAAGCATGCCCGTTCGATGTCCGATTTACATGATGAGGATGCTTACCCGGAAGTCCTTCCTCCAGAGTAAGACTGTCCCAGCAAATCTGCCACACTCCCTGAATCTACTCTTTCCCTTCTCTTCATTCACAGGCTGGCCTGGTGCCTGATCGTTACAGACCTACCGATGTGTGCCGCGACCTAACGGTGCGTAATTCCTTCCTGCGGCCACGCGGACCGGCGGGAGGCCCTGTGATAAATCATTGCTTTTGATCCCCAGCACAGACGGACAAACCACTCACAGCAGGCGGAAGGCTCAGCGTTTCCCTCCCTGCAGCAGCACCCGAAGCACTTCTTGACCACCATGTAGAAGTAGGCGAAGACCACGAAGGGGAAGGGGATGTTCAGACGGTTGCAATACTCCTGCACCAGGAAGTACCTCTGGAACTTCCAGACCTGGTCGTTGTTCTCCTGGACGGTGCCCACAGTGTAGCTGGCAGGAGGGGAGAGAAGGACAAGCCTCAGCCTTCCACGTGCCTCCTCACCTCACTGGCAAGCACGGTGACATTGGGAACAAGGTATTCCTGGGACAGCCTGAGTCCAGGATAGGAGAGGAGGAGCCACACGGAGCCCAGAGCCAGGACAACTCGGCGCCGGGCACTCTTCCATTCATGCTGGACCAGAATTGTGTCTGGCTTTTGGGCTTTGAGGTTTGGGGTTTTTGTTTTTATCACACACCAAAAAAGGCTGTCTGCTGAACGCATAAAAAATGCTTTACTTCAAGACCTTTCAAGGATTCCCTTTTTCTGTTCGTCTGTTACTATGTCAGCCACAAAGAGGCCAAAGGTGTCGACTTTCTTAGGAACAATTTGCCCCTCATACATTGCTAATGGAAGTTTAATTGTAAATAATCCGCGAAGGAAGTTTATTAACATCTATCAAGGGCCTTAGAAATGTTCAGCCCTTGGATCCAATGACTTTACTTCTGGAAACCTAAGACTAAGGAAGTACTGAGGGAAAAAAAAAAATGTGTATATATGGATATACACACAGCTGTCTGTCACAGTCCTGAAAGTAACAGTTGCCCCAAGCTCCTGCCTCAACAGAAGGGGACAACAGAAACATTCAACACTAAGAAAATATATCACTCATTACGGTTAACTAATTAATAGTTAATTAATAGGGTTACATTACATAGCCATTAAAAATTATGATTATGAATAATTTTTATACTTTGGGGAAATGCTTCTGATACATGTTAAGTGAAATAATTAGGCTCAAACTCATACTTACGACATAATCTCAGTACATAATTTTTTTTGTAAGTCACGAGGAGAAATAAATCCATCATTACCAGTGGTCAACCCTGACACACATCATGAATGCTGTTTATGCTCTGTAGTCTGCTTCCTAAGCGTCACACAATGGATATGAATTATATAATTGAAAAAAGTGTCCATTGATCAGAGAAATGTCTGATTGCGCCATTGATTTATCGGTTGCAAATCAAATCAACTACAGCATAGCTAATGCTCAACGTGTACCAGACATTATCCCAAGCAGCCTACTTATATTAATGATGTCATCTGCAAAAAACTCTCTAGAGGATGTAAGGCCTATCATCACCTACAATGAATGGATCAGGACACTGAGGCATAGCAAGCGAATATTGTCTGAGTCTCCCAACTAGGAAATGAGGAAGCCAGGACCTGGACCCTGCAATCCAGTCCAGCATCTGTTTGCCTCGCTGCCTTGCAGACCAGACCATGAAATGTTTTGAGCTATGCTCTATTTCCAAAGGATTCGGTTCGGCTACTTAATTAAAGAAAACGATGAAGCATTTTACCATTTGTGAATTTCAACCATCCAAGATACTTTCATTACTGATGTCAAATCACCCCTTCGAGAGCCAAAGAAGGAGCAATCAACATTTGAAATCCCCTCTAAGCAAATCCTGACAGGGGATACATTCAATTCTCCCAAATCTGGGCAAAAACTTCACAAACCAAACCTGAGTGAGGGGACCTCGTGGAGAAGCCGGATCCATTTGCCGTGAAACCTCATTCTTGCCCCCTGGTACATTACGGTCTAAGACTTGAATATCCTTAACTAAGGGAAGATCATATACACAAGCAAAACACTAACCTACACACATCACAATTACGGCTCTGCTTACAAGCTTGGCTTTGCTCGTGTGAGCGTTTACTAATGAATGGGACACCCCAAATCCTGGATTCTGGGAGGACAGGTTAGCAGCCAGTGTCTCTTTGACACCTAAAACTCAGCTCCAGGGTGCAGTCTTTGCAGGGAGGGAATTAACGTTTCTTGAACATCCATTGCACTGAAATGCCTATAGTAGGCATGCAGAATGCCTGCTGGACTGATTTTCGTGTCAGTTCTATGTGGCAGATTTTTTTTAGATGAAAAAACAAGACTGTAAGTACAAGAGTGTAGCAGAGTGAATCTAGCAATGAGCCTGCAGTGTCTTCCAAAGGTAGGTCAGGGTGCTTTGAGCCTAATTCCAACATCTTTGTGTGTCCTCGCTAGTCCTCCCTGGTTCTGCCTGCAAAGGATACTGGAGGTCCCTCACTGTAATGGGGACGATGGTGGACACACCCCAGATTCATTAAGTCCTGGCTAAGAACTTGCCAGAAATTAGTCTATTACTTTGCAACAGAACAAGTGTCACCATTCAAATTACTGTCTCTGGGAGTATCTTAAATTACTAACATATCTAGTTAAAAATGATATCTACTGACTGCCTCTTCCACGCCTACAACACAATAGTCAACACAAAAAAGCAACAGCATCCATTTTAACACATCAAATATTGTTCTCTGAGGTTCCACCCAGAAGGAATTAACAGTTCCTATTGAAGGGAGGGAGAGTTAGCATGCTAAGAATAGGGGAAGCTGACTTGTACCCCCAGTGGGCCTCCCTCCTTTCCTTGGGAGCTCAGTGTGGCACTACGGCCAAGAAGAGTTCCAGTGGAAAGAAATTTGCATCTTGGCTTAACTGATCACTCAGAGGCACTGAAAACATCTCATGTCTTCCAAGTTATCTGGAAAAGGGATTGGCAAACTGGGACTGGGGGCCAACTCCAACCCTTCCCCACAGTTTTGCAGGGATGGTCAGCTTAGAATGGCCTTTCCAAAGCAGAGAGGTGGGGATGGCTGCTTTGCATATAGCCAAAGCAAAGACCCTAACTGGCTCTCACAGAAAGAGTCACCAGCCAATCTCCAGTCTAGAATGGATTGGGGCCAATGCCTGCAAGCTAAGGCCTTCATCTGTAGCATTTCTAGGCTGAAAAGCTTTGCCTCCTATCATTGCTCCGAGTGTCCCTCAGGACAACCCAGTGGCCTCCTGTTGGAAACTCCACTTCACCTGCACCTCCGGGCACAGGTGGATCCAGTGAGCTGCCTTCCTTTCCTGGGTAAACTGTAAAAACCCTTATCCACATCCCAGGGGCTGAGAATGAGCTAGATGATTACAGGACATTAATACCCCAAAGCCGCTTTGCATAAGTAACACATTTGTGGGGCCAGCCATGCTGAGGTTTATTTATACTACGGCCCACCTTCCCCATATGATAACAGCTTCTAAATCATTCTCTCTTTTTTTTCTCCCCCAAATTAGTTCTGGACTCAGCCAAAGACACATGAGGGTTCCCCAGGGAAGGCTGATAATTGAGCACTGCCTCAAACTGCTTTGTTAAAATCATTTTTATGTTCTTTAGACCCTGTCTTCCATTTCTGCAGAGGAAAGGCAGCATTCTGGTGCCAGTACACACCCACCCCCCTCAGCAAACCTAAATGTCCAGAGCAGCTCCGAGATCATCTCTTCCAACGGGCTCTGGGAGTCTCCCTGCCACCCCTGTCCATCCAGAGTCTTCCCTGAGAGGAATAACAGTGTCCCCTCTGACCCTACAACTCCAATGATATCTTGTGCCCTCTGCTACCCCGCTGGCAGAAGATGTGCAGTGATGACTGAGCTTGGTTCCCTAAGACCACCTGAGCGCCCTCCTCTGAGCAGGACAGGAGGAGACAGGAGCCCCTCAAGGGAGATGCACTTTCAGAAATTTGCTGACACTGAGAATTTTACCAAGAGATAACAAATGTTCAGGACTCAGATAGCCTTGAACGTAAATGAAATCCAGCAGTACGTTCAAAGAATAATATGCCATGACCAAAGAACAGAGGATGACTAAGTATTAAGATCATTTATATAATTCATCATTTTCATAATACATCATAGATCAAAAGGAAAAACGTTATTTCGATAGTTGCTAGAAAGTCTTCTGGCAAATTCAACATCCATTTCTGATTAGGAAAAAAGAAAGAAGTAGGAGAAAAAGAAAGGAGGTTAATAAATAAGAAATATGAGGAAAGGTCCATGACACAATAAGAAAAAAAGAAGGGGAAAAAAGAATTTAGCAAGGAGACTTGCTCCAAAATAAATAAGCAAAACTTTAATGGCTTTCCTACCTATCAAAAATTACTTGTTGAAAAAAATAGAAAAAATATTTTTCTCACAATCACAAATGGTTAGGAAAAAAAGTAATAAAAAATCTTTTAGCTCTGTAGGAATAAAACATTAAAGATCACCAGCAAACTATATACATTTGAATAAATGGAGAATCACACCATTTTTTTCTGGATGGTAAGATACCATTTTTTAAAGGTGCCAGCTTCCCCTAAATGATTCTGCAAAGTTCACATCATTACAATAACATTCACAAGATTTTTTTTTTTTGGAAGGGAAAGAAAAAAGGATTTCAGAAGATAAGATTTAGACGCCTCCATATTAAATATTTGAGAAAATCAAAAAAAAAGTTTTGCATCAGAATAATGAGAGGAACTTGTACAACAGATGTGAAAATAATTTTTTTAAAGTCAGTAATTAAAGCCACTTGGTAGTAAAAACCAAAATAGACTAATCAACAGAACAGAATGTCAAGTCTGAAAAAAAATCACAATGGAAAAGTAGTTGCTAAAACAATGGCAGAATTTTAGAATAAATTGAAAGACGAGAGAGTTGCCAGCTAGATTTCAATCAGGAAACACCTCCTGTAAGCTTTTCACAGATTTCATACGTTTTCCATCTGTTCCTCCTTTCCCGACACACCAGCAATATCCGGCCAGAGCTGCCCTGTGGCCCTGGGGACCCTGACTTCTGCATCCTCCCACTGCCCCATTGTGCACATCCTGATTCCCCTCTCATTTCCACGGCATCAAAAAGTAGGCACAACGTCTGTAACTCTTACACACAGTAACAGACAACATGCGATTTCACTGCACTGAGTTTTAAAGTGCTAACTCAGGTAAGTATTTTGCTATCAGCCTAACACAATGAAGACCATGCCTTGTACCTGTGTAAAGACCCATGAGATCTCCCTTCACCTGCAAGAAAATGTTCAGCTTCTTTAACATGGCATAAAAAACATCCTGCAATCTAGCCCCTGCCTACCTTTCCACCTTTCTCAGTGGCTGATTCTCCCCAGACTAGCTTTATCTCCCCCTGCTTTGCCCTCCCTCTCTCACCCC
Source organism: Mustela erminea (assembly GCF_009829155.1). Lineage (NCBI taxonomy): Eukaryota > Metazoa > Chordata > Mammalia > Carnivora > Mustelidae > Mustela > Mustela erminea. Next base: position 40,898,013 of record NC_045621.1, on the reverse strand, counting down.
CAACCCCGGGCTGGGCTCGGGGCTCCCAGCAAGAGGTCCTCTAAGCAAATGTCCCCTCTGCTCGAGGCTGCTCACCCTAGCCCTGTCCCCAATGTTCTGTCTCACTTCCTAACCTCCCCCTGTGCTCCACAGTCCCTGCAACATTTTTCAGTGCTGCTTATATGATACTGTATTCTATTCTATTACATTATATTGTTACACTACAGTATATTATTTATGGTATTATATGTATCTGTTTATGTGCCCATCAACTTCTTCAACAGCAGAGACTTAACCTCTCTCTGCCTCCTACTCCTCATTTGCAAAATGATAAGGAAGCCACACCTACATGAAAATAATCGATAATTACATGAGGGTAGCCCATGATGGGCATGTGTACGGCCGGGCCCAGAGGAGTATCAGGAAACCTGAGGTTGTCTTAGGACCACATTATCTGCTTTTTTTCCCCCATCCACTTTAAGAACTCTTCTTAACCAGGTGGAGAGGCACCAAACCCTTAGCTGGTACCAGGTGATTCTTTCATTTTCTCTATTTTTATGCATATTCATAATGGACATATATTTTTCCAAAGGTTAAAACACACCTGGGTCCCAGAAATAACCCTCAGTCAGGGCATGTTTGGCCAGTCCCCTTTGGAAGAAACGCACAGGGATTTATCTGCAGGACACAGTGTCCACAAGCATCACAGCTGTGTGTCAAGACGACCCAGTATCATCTACTGACTTGAAGTTCACGTCATGCTCTGATAAGCCACACAGGGCCTGGGATCGATAACTTTAATGCAGAATAATCACAGAGGCCTGCATCCATTACCTCCCCCACTGAATACCATCTGGAGAGCACTTCGGTGCTGTTTTAAAATTCCCAAGTGCGCATTTACACTCCAGTTCATAAGGTTGCCATTGGGTACAGCTATGCTGTTACATGAATATTTGTATGTGCTGCCAGGCAGGGTTGTAGCCTGGGGTGGTGGGCTCCCAAAGCCCAGCACAATGACCGCTATGATCAGAAACCATGTTCTGATGATTTAGCCCAAGGATGGGAAGGGAGTGGCTCTGGGTGCTCACAAGTTCCCAGAATGGTGATTAACGAAGAGAAAGCCCTTGGTTGAACCCAGGACTGCTCTCGACAGCACCCGCCCAGGGAAGGGATGCCCCCAAATTGTCACACCTAAGCACTGAATAGGGCAACATTAAGTTACCAGGCCATGCCTGGGGTCTTGCAAGGAGAAGGGCTGCATCCAGCCTTGAGTGGGCAGAGCTGTGGCCGGAGCCGTGGACTGTAGCCGGAGCCATAGATATGGAGTTGTCCAGCATCCACTTCCTCAACATGAAAATGACAGGCTGGGTTCCTGTCCCTCCTGGCCCCAAGTTCTATCTGTTCATGATTGTGATACAGATAATGGACTCCCATGCGGTGTGGTCCTCAAGAAGGGCTCTTGTGACTATCTCACAGCACACAGACATGGGACAGCTCTAAGGGCCTCTCTGAGATTTACCAAATTCGTGTAGCTCAACTGTCTGGCACTGGGAGCTGCTGGCCATTTTGTTTAACTTCTGTGGAAATTATCTCTGTGATCAGACTTCACAAGGCGTTGCCAGTGTTGGGTGTAAAGGTCGTGAGGGTGTGTCATCACTGTAAAATGGGACCCCACACCATCCCATTTCCTCTCTGCCCAACTTCACCTCTGGGAATTGCCTTCTCTTGCTGCTCTCACGTGGACACACGATCACCCAGCATCTGACGCCTGTCTCTGCAGCTCAGGCCAGGATAACATCTAGCGTCCTGACTCCTGAGTCCTTCCCTGGCCACCTGCTGGGGATGGTGATGGAGAAGGCAACCTATTCCCTCTTTAAGTCCATGTGGAAACAACAGTCACACGATCTCCGTGGCCCAGGCACCTGCCACGGAACAGATGTTATATATCTACGTAATGAAGCCCTTGCTGGTCCATTATTCACCGCTAGTACTTCTTGAGTATAAGACCCAGAAGCCGGGCTCCTGAGCGATAACTGAATGATGAACTAACCATGGGAAAAGCCCTGTTCGTTCCATCCATACAACCCACAAGGTCCCAGGTGCTGAGACAGGCCCAATCTCCATCTTCTAGAATGTACCATCCAGAAGGAGAGAAGGTCATTACTGCACAAGGGGGTGCAAGGAGTCTCTACACAAAGTGGGGAGGGTATCAGGGACCCCTTGGGCAAAGGACAATGCATAGTTCCTTAAAAGGCCAGTGGAACTGGGGCTGAGACAAGCAAAATGGAGCCAAGCAATCCCAGCTGAGGGACCAGCACTTGCAGACGTCTGGGTGTGTTCAAAAGCCAGGTCATGGACCGCCTTGGGAAAAAGCTGAAGAGCCTGAAATTTACCCTGAAAGCTATGCGGAAATACTGAAATCCTTCCAGAATTTTAAGTAGAGCAGTGCCATTTCAGAAACATGACAGTGTCGAGGCTGGGCTGGGGGAGGGCTTCTTTGTACACTGGAAGACCAGATGGCTACACTGCTCAGCCTGACAGGCAGGTGACATCCCCAGAGGCACGTGCTCCCACCCAGCCCTGTGCAAAGGGAGGCCATTGACCCCCATGTGCAATCCTTGTGTCTTTCAGGGGCCCAGGGCTCTATGGGACAATGGATTTTTTCTTATTTCTCTTCTAAATTCTGAAAGCAATATACAATCACTGTAACGAGTGAAAATACATACTTGATTCTTTTCATTTATTTTTTACTGGAAGGAAATGAGATTATGCCATAAAAATTAGCCTTCAATTTGCCTTTTATATTTAGCAAAATATCATCCTTTCAAGTCAGTAAATAGAGGTCTACCTTTTGTGAGACCTGCACAAAACTCGGTCATCTATAACAAGTTTTATTCGACCATCCCCCTATCAACAGGCATCAAACAATGATCCAACAAGCATCCTTGTATATACGTCCTTAGAATAGAATCCCAGTTGTAAGAGAGTTAAGTCAAAGATTTGTATGTTTTTTTCTCCTAATAACTCTTTTCATATCACTTTCCACAGACCTAGAGGCAATTCACATGGCCAGCATCAATGCCCATTTCCCAGCCTCATCCCTAACACAAATGACTTTTTAAAATTTCCACTCATCTGATGGGTCCTAGACCAGCCTCTTGTTGGCTTCATTGGGCCCTTCCCATCAACAAGATGGAGCCCTGTTTCATGTGATTTTCTGCCATTTGAATTTTTCTTCTCCGAATGGCACTTCCTCCACCAAATTTCTATTGTATCTTCTCTTTGCTACCAATATGCAGAAGCTCTTTCTACATTAGGAACCAAAAGTCTTTGGCCACCACACATTTCTGCCATTCCATTACCTACCACAGGACTTCATCTGATAGCAAACCTTTACCTTCAACACTTGCTTTACAAAACCAAAAGTGTTTATCTTGTCTTTCCTAGTTTTTTGGTTTTTGATTCTGTTTCTTTTCCATCCCAAGGTTTAACAAGGATATTTTGTTGCTAAATTGTCTGTCTGCGCTGGGGTCACATACTCAAAATCGCTACCTACCTTAAAGCAACAACATACTACAGTTCTCACACTTTAACTACACCTGGAGCCCCTGGAAACCCTCTGAAAAAAGATGAAAGGAAAAGAAAAATCATGATTTTCTAAAAGTCGTAAGGAGAGCTACCAAAGGCAATACAAATTTTTTAGAGCCACCACCGTATTCTCCTCCACCTCATTAGACATGAGCCCCAAAAGAAAGTCACTCTTCTGACTCTGCTCTTGTGATCTGTATTTAAACTGAAAAGCATCAGGCACCTGGGTGGCTCAGTTGGTGAAGTGCCTGCTTTTGGCTCAGATCATGATCCCGGTATCCTGGGATCAAGGCCCGCATCAGTCTCCACGATCAGTGGGGAGCCTGCTTCTCCCTCTCCCACCACCCCTCCCCCCAGCTCATGTTCTCTCTCTCTTGCTCTCTCTCACTTTCTCTCTTGCTTGTTCTCAAATAAATAAATAATACCTTTAAAAAATTTTTAAGAAGAAAGCTGAAAAACTTCAAAGCAGCAACTAACCAGAGGCTGAGTCCTTTAAACCCTAGAATCCAAGCCACCGAGTCCATAGAAAACATGGATATTGGGGAGGAGCTGCACCGCACCAGTGCCACACCCACATCCTGGCACCCAGGGAGATGGCTGAATGCGTGCTAGACGTACAAGGTCTGAATGTGCTGAAGAGTGTCACAGGTACCTGGGTGTAATGTCATATAAGCTTACAGCACAGCAAATAGGGACATGCTGTATTTTTATTATAGTCCCTTTAAGACGGCCCCTGCCTCCAGACCTGCAGTCCCCTAAGCGCTAACACAAGTTGTTCCAGGGTGGACCATCATGGCCTTGCTCCTGGTTTCTCCAGCCCCAGCTGGCACACGGTCTGCCCACCAGAAACACCCGAGAAATTCATGACTGAGCACATACCCAAACATGGCAACGAGCAGGTTGACCAGCAAGATGTTAGTGGAGAGCATGTAGATGCACACCAGGGGGATGGTGATCCACTCGGGGAAGCGAGGCAGGTTGTGCTCATCCAGCTCCACACACAGGGGCTTGGACTCATTCCCAGTGAAGGTGCAGTGGGAGAAGTCGTACGTGGTACCTGAGGACGTAGAGACCAAAAGGCAAGGAGAGGACCCTCTGGAGGGAACGGTACTACAGCGCCCCCAGGGTGGGGTGGGAGGGCCACATGACAATGAGCAGGTGGTGAGGATGGCTTGGGGTGGTGGGAATGGTAGAAAGTGTTCTGGTTGCACAGACACTGAGGAGATAAAATCAACAAAACCACCTGATGAACCGGAGATGAGGAATGAAATCAGGGATGTCAAGAACAGGATTTGCACAACTGCGTGAACGGTAGCGACAGACCCTAGAATGCGGACCTTGGAGAAAATCCAAATCCTCACACGTGACTAAAGCTACCGGGGAAAGGGCTGTCCCGAGGACAAAATGCACTCCCTTAGGTAAAATGGTGACTACCGCTGCATAAGGGAAATAACACTAACAACGTGCCTTCCCATCAGGGCACAGGAAAAGAGCTTAGGTTTTGGAAGAGGTTGCAGCAGAAGAGGCCAGGACAGCCCGAGGCCACAAGGATAATGGACAAAACACCAGGGAGCTCAGAAATGCAACCAGTAGGGCAGGGGAAACATCAGAATCATCGTGTCCCAGCAGGACAGAACATGACAAGCCCCGGCTCTCGTCAGCATCATAAAGATGCTTTAGACAGCTCATTCAAGACACACACTGGTCTGCACATGCCCCGCACTTTCCTCACATAAACCAGGCGTGAGCATATTAATGCCATCTGTGCTGCCACTCTCCTGCCTCTGAAGGATGCTCAGCAGAAGCTAAGGCCAGAAGTTGAGATTGCAGGTTCCTGTGCAAAATTTTCAATATTGCTTTTCTGGAAATAAATGGGCACCCAGTTATATAAGAGAGTACAACTCACAACACCCATTTCTGCACTAGTGAGGTTCATTGCTGTCCACGGCAACATCGCTGTTGAAAACATAAGAAACACTATTTTCAAGAAGTTTCAAAATTGCAGCCTAACGTTGTTGGACATGTTGGCAAGGCGGACGTAAAAATCCCACTCAGACACAAAGAAAAGGTTGAGAGGGTCAGCGTTCAGTCCCTGGTATTGGCCCAACTTCTGCTCTGGATCAGAGCAGGGAGCGCTGGGGGCTGGTTCTGGAAGCAACCACCTGCTCCTAGATGTCCCCTCCCAGGCCAGGTCAGGCTCACCATCCACGTCACTGGGCACCTGGCCAAACATGGCCAGATAGGGCTCGTAGATAACTGAGCGGAATATCCACCTCCAGCGATGCTCATTTTGCCTGAGGATCCCTTGCCTGGCCACGCCAAAGGCCACCATCCACACCGCAAAGAGGAACAGGAAGAAAAACACGTCGACCAGCTGTCAAGGGAGGACACAAGAACAGAGTCAGGTCTGTGCCCCAGGGGGCTCATCTGCTCATTTGACTACAGGGAAGGGTGGAGGTTCTAGTCACCCAGTGTGATTTTAAAAATGACCATTGCCACCTTGGGGTCTTGGGACATCTATCTCCCAGAATTGAAACTGATGCATTTTTGTTTATAGGTCTCCAAACCAACTCAGCACCAGAAATTTTCTGGATAAGAGACCGGCTTGAAAGCAAAAGAGGCACCACCTCAGAGTACCTGTCCTTCTCTACCTCTTCTCATGCTCACATTCTTGAAATCCCTACATTGTGTCTTCAGTGTTGTTTTTTTTTTTTAAGGATAATAAAAACTGTCTTTAAAAGAATGCACAGTTTTCATTTTTTTAACTTTTTGCACACACAGCATGACTTCATAGTGACTTGATGCCTCAGATATGCTTTGAATTAAAAACCACAAACTCAAAAGAACCTCAGTGTTGGAAAGCAACCTCCAGATGAGCTAATCCAAACGCCCATCTGATTTAAAGACAGAAGCACGGGAGGTTTGGGTCATCTGGAAAACAAGCTTAGGAAACCAACATCGTCAGTGTGTAATTATCTTTCTGTTGGATGTCCCTATGGAACAGCGCTGGTAATGCTGATCCTACATCTATACCACATGTTTATAGAATTGAAGCCCTAATCCGTTGCACACCTCCAGACAAACATATTAACCTCCATGGTCCCCATCTATAAATGGCTATAACCATCCCTATTCTGTCTATGCTCTTACTGAGCTGTGACTCAGTTTGACTCATGTGACTCAAATGAAAGCACCTGGTAAAGAGTAAAATCCAAATAGATACCTTTCTTAGCAATGCACTGAACTAACCATCTGCTCCTAGTAGTCATCTTCTGTTAAATTTTAAGCTGAGAGAGGCCCCTGATTGAAAAACACATCAAGGAAGCAAACCTTACCAATTGTGACATGTCTATGGGTAAAACCCTTCTACCAACAACAGAAGGAACTCTGGGTCTAACAAGCAGAATGGCAACCACAATATTCTCCATTCTTACCATCCTCTGCAACATTATAATCTTGGGTCCTAAATTTCTGCTTACAGTGAAAATGTGGATCAACCTTAGAGTGAATATAATGTAATCCAGGCAAAAGATGACTCGTCCGGAATACAGAGAGGTTTTATTAGAAGGGTGGAGCCTATGGAAGGAAGGAGATATTAATAAAACAGTTCAAAATTTTGTTTTTTTTTAATTTCTTCAAAGATTTTATTTTTTTCAATGTTATGTTAGTCACCATACAGTATATCACTAGTTTTTGATGTCATGTTCCATGATTCATTGTTTGTGTATAACACCCTGTGCTCCATGCAATCCGTGGCCTCCTTAATACCCATCACCGTGCTAACCCATCATAACCAAACACAAAGAAACATAGTCAGGGCCCTGGGAGCTAGTGGAAACAGTCCAAGGACACCACCCGTCAGTCACTGGTCTTCTGCTCCTGTGGCCTCCAGGAGAGCAATGACAGAGCTTTCAGAGTTTCTTGCCCTTGAGTCCTTCATCCTCCAACACTTCTACTGCAAGAACCCAGTCACATTACCACTGACTTCCTCACTCCCACAGCCCCTATAATGATCCCAATCCCCATCCTTGCCCAACCTCTTGGGAAGTGGCTCTGCCAGGTTTCCCCTAATGAGACTTCCCTCATTTGTACCAGATCATTTGGTTAGCTCACCCCGTGCTAATGTGTTTATTGAAAGCCTTATATGCCTTCTACCTGGAATTCTCTAGAAATCATGTGGTTCAAATGCTGAACCCAAGCAGAAAGAAAAATTATTAGAGGCGGAAATTGGGTTTTTATTCACTGCAAATTGCAGAGTGAGCATGGGTAGGCATATATATGAAGAGTCAGGCTTCTCTGCCAGAGGACACCATGCATACAGCTCAGGTATGACCATGAACTTCACCTTGAAGCTACCTGGGGGAGGCAGGCCTGAGAGAGGTGGGCATAGGCAATGCAAGCCATGGTTTGGGTGTGTCCCAATTTCTCTACCATGGGAAGTACACATTGTTTTTCAACGGTGATTCTAGATTGGTTTTTCTCATCCTATACTCTGGCTTTGAGAGACATTCTCCATAGCCAGCATCCAAGCAGAAGTACATTTTCAAAGATTATATGGCTCTCCTCAATTTCTAATCATCTCTCGTAAATTCTGTATGCACCAAGTATAGATCTGGATGCATCTCAAGTATAGATCACCAGGAGGGAAAAGAGAAGAGATGCAACTTTATGCCAGCCAAGCTGTGTCTCAAAGAGGCCGAGACAATGGTGTTTGCAATAATCTCAAAATGGGGGCAGAAGGGAAACAGACTCATCTTGGACTTGAAATATCAAAGACCTCTTCTTCACTTACCCACCCAAGGAAATCCAAAAGCACCTGAAACTGGGAAAGGTGGTGAGGTCTACTTACCGAAACACAATGCCTGCTATGAAGTAAAAAAGCCCAAGTGTGTCCATGACATTCCACAGGTCAGTAAAATAATTCACCCCATTCATGTACCACTGCAGCACAGAAAGGGACAGAGAGAGAGAGCATCAGCAGCTGGGAAACATCAACTGGTTCCAGATTTCTTTTTTAAATGTTCACACATTTTTTTTGAGTCAACAGTATGCCCCCCCTCATACCCTGTGATATTCCAGGGGGACTGGAAAGTAGGTTGCATGCTCGCTGTTCTGTTATGCATGTGTTGCTGACAAAGTCAGAAAAGGGATACAGGCATCCTTACTCTTCTTTAAAGATGAACCCACAGACAGTGGGCCCAGCCTGTGTAGGCAAATGTGGAATACCCAGGCTACCCGGTACAGTGGTATAAGCTGTGCACTGCACAACACTAGAGGGTATTATCCATACTGTTGTCATCATCGATTTGTGTATTTATCATAAATACTTTCTGGCATGTGGAAATAAAACATCTTGATGAAAAGATTTTTTTTTTAAATTTGCACACAGGGGTTGTGTGCTTCACCTGTGTGGGCAGATGTGTTTGCAGAAATGACTGACAGGAACAATGTGTATCAGTGATCCTTCCATCATTTGTGCATATTGGCATGATTTCTCAGAAGAAGGCATGTCAGGACATAAACAGAGAAAGGGCAATCCAGTAGAAGACCACATCTAGATAGCCTCTTGGTGTTCTGTCTGCTGGGTCTGGGGACCGCTGACCCTCTTGTTCATCTGTCCATTTGCTGAGAGCCCACAGGATTCCAAACACCTGTGCTGGACTCCTGGCACACTGGATCTCAGATTAAGTGCAACACAAATTCTCAAGGAAGCTATTGGCCCTGGGGCAAAAGTAGTCATTAGACATCCTTAAAATGAAACGTAGTCAGGACTGGAGGGGAGGTAGGACAAAATCCAAGGGAGCTCAGGTAAGGAATCCAGCATATTGCCTTGTGCGAGGCACAAAACCAATGCCAAGAAGTGTCATCAACTCAATCCTTTTGATTTCACTAAATGAACTCACCACTATGGGTCCATCTGATATTCAAATAGAACACACGTTTCCTATTCTTTCCCCAAAAATAAAGCGTAGGGAAACAAAAGCTAAGGAACTTGTCTGAGGCAGATGCCAGCAAGTGGCAGGCTCACGGGTTCTGGGTCTCAGAGAGTTTCATCTTGTCAGCATCCTGCTGCTTCACTACAACCCACAGAAATCCTACAGCTTTAAACTTGGAAAGGATTCAGGAAACATCATCCATTTCTTAAGGAGTATTTTCTTTTCTTCATTTATAAATGCAAACAGCAGCTTTGGTAGACAAACGTGGTGAGGACCTTATGCAATCAAGCACCAAGGAAATAAAATCTCCCAGCCCCAAGGTGACCACACTTCTCTGTGGGATGGCTGAATGGGTGAGTCCCAAAACCGAGTCAGCACACCTCAGCATCCACTGAAGTGGTCCCAGTCTCGTGGATTACCCGCCAAGAACCATCTGCAAAATAAGAGTGGGTGGGACAAGCCCTACCTTCCACCTGTTCCCTCTAAAACCCTTTTTTGGGTTTGGGAGGCAGATACGTACAGAGCAAGCAGCAGCCCCAGCCCAGCTCAGCCTTTCAGAATCCTGGCCTGAGAGATGGAAAAACCCTAAATAGATCAGCTTGGAGGCACCGCTGCAGTGAGAAAGCACTTTTTTTTTTTTTTAAATGAATAGAAGCCTTTTTTATGAATGGAATGACAGAGATGGGCTATATTCATAAAATACAAAAAAACTTATTTCACCGTATCTTTCAGGATTGGGGGATTCAATGAGCCTTAAGACTGAACAGCATTTTCCATAAAGGGATGGTGGAACTTGTCTCCTGTTACATAAATATCCACAACTTGATTACTGGACATTTGTAATTATGGACTGCCTTGGTTGAAAATTTCAACTTAGTTTATTACATCTGCCCCCAGGGAAGGAAACATTAGGAGAGTATTCTTTGTGACACCCAGACATAACCTAAAACAGGTAACATTCTGTTCAGGTCTCTTTTTCTCCTGACAAGTGCGAGTTAGGTTCATTAAGACAGCGCCAGGTCAGCAGGGGAAAGCGAACTGAGGATTCTAGCCACTGGAGCCTGCAGCCGGAAGAGAAACAGCGACCCCGAGCGTCAGACTCCCTGAAGGAGGAGAATCTTGGAGGCCTTGTGCCGCAGCCCAGCTCACAGACTGCAGGATCAGCTCTCCCATAGCAGAGCTGGGCTTGGATCCTCTCTCCCAGCCCTCAGCCCAAGGTGCTCCCATATCATTGCCTTAATACTCACGACTGCTAAATGAAACTGGTCTGTTCAAAATGATGTTTAAAGAAAAGAGAAGAAACATTTGCCTAAAGCTATATGCCTACATTATCACCCTGCCCATCACATATCACCCTTTGTAAATGTAGACAGACTAGAGAGACTCAGCCAGAACATGTGGGCCTCACCTCCACCTGGCAGGCCCCCGGGAATGACTGGGAAGTGCATTATCTTACCCGGGCACCTCTGCAGCTCACTTCCCTCCCCAGAATTCCTGCCCGTCAGCCCACTGGTCACTCTACTCAATGTCCCTGTTCTATGCAACACTGTACACTGCACCTGGACAACTCAGCACCGCACCTGGGCAGCACCACACACTGCACCTGGACAACACTGCACACGGCACCTGGGCAGCACCACACACTGCACCTGGACAACACTGCACACGGCACCTGGGCAGCACCACACACTGCACCTGGACAACACTGCACACGGCACCTGGGCAGCACCACACACTGCACCTGGACAACACTGCACATGGCACCTGGGCAGCACCACACACTGCACCTGGACAACACTGCACATGGCACCTGGGCAACACTTCACATGGCACCAGGACAATACTTCACACAGCACCTGGACAACACTGCACACTACACCTGGACAACACTTCATACGGCACCTAGACAACACTGTACACAGCTCCTAGGCAACACTTCACGCTGCCTGCCCAGAGTCCTTCTCCAAACAACATACACTTGTCCTGAGTCTCCTTTGAATAAATGACTTAGTAGTTAAATGTACATACAACATTGTATGGAGAGGTTTGTGACCTAAGACTTCACTCTTTCAAATCCTCTAGGCCAACGTCCCAGTAAACACACGCAGTGCTGTTCTCTCCTTGGAAGCTCCCAGAAATGACCCTGCCAACCCTGTTAACTGAGAGAAAGCTACATAAGCACAAAGGTATTTGTGTGTTTGGCTCATTGCTATATCACCAGTGTCTAGAACAGTGCCTGGCACCTAGTAGGTACTCAATAAGTAATTAAAAGGAATGCATGAATGAAGTGTTTGGCTTATGCCGAGACACATCTCCCTGCATCTTCCATCCAGGCCAAGCTCTGTCCTCTGAAGAAACCCAGAATAAGTCCTGTCTCCAGATCACCTGACTTCTTTCGATGCCTGGAGGAACCAAACAACACCTGGACTTTCACCTCATAGCCTTAGTGCAGTTAGGGAGACAGGGTCAGTCCCAAGACTCATGGAGAAATCACTGGGAGCATGAATGTGGAAGGGGAAAAGCAAGAAAAGAATTTTTTTTCACCACCCATTGCAGGAAGCAACCACCAAGAGCAGCGTCAGCTCCAAAGGATACCTCGAGCCCCTTCCCACATCTCCCTTGCTCTGGCCTCACAAGCTACCATCGTGGCTCCCTCCATGCCCCCAGTCACAGCACAGCTCTGGGTCTGAATTAGGAAGACCCTGGCTCATCAGCTCTTTTCTTAAAAAACATACACACACCTGCCAGAAGTACATCAACACCCTCCCTTGTGCCAGCCCCGAAGGGTCAAATACGAGTAAGAAATAAACATCTGCATTAGGCCATTTCCATGCCACTCACTTCTGGGCAACAGCAGCATATGCATGAGGAGCTGGAGAAATGCAAAAGGACCACCCAGAGGAGCTTGTGCTGGACTAGACCCACAAGGTTTCCACATAAGGCATCGGGGCTTTCTGTTCCTTGCAATCATCTCTCACAGTAGGGAGATGCCCATTTAGGAATGAGGAACCAAAAGATCAAAGAAATTAAGTAAGTTATTACCATATTGTCTATGTGCAATTTCTGCTAGCTTTTTTGTGCCCAGCCCCATTCCCTCTTTTTCTCTCAGTCTCTCTCCCTGCTTATTTGTAAGTACCCATGGCTTCTTTCCACCCTGGGCTATGACTTCACTGTTATGCGATCCTGCTCAGTGGCTGCATTTAGGGTGTCAGGCTGGTCACCTGATGTGAAGAAACCAGAACCATTGGGTGTGTTGCTCATGTCTCCACAAACTCCATGCCTCTCCTGGCACCCTACACTGCTCCCCGGAACGTGAACCAAAGCCCAGAGAGCTCAGGGACATGTGTGTGACTCAAACCACCAGGGACCCCTCAGAGTCCTGCATGACCTCCTGGGGGACCCCTCCAGCTCCACCTGCTTCCACAGACCCAGCAAGGCTCTGGAAGCAGCCTCACCACAGGATGGATACTTCAGCGGAAAGAACCCCCCCTCCCATTCCAAGAGAATGGAGCTCCACCCCCTCCAGCTTGACAAAGCCTGTAACCTCACCATTTACTCCCTTCCTCTGCAAAACCTGCACTGGGAATGTTGTCTTTTTCTCTTTGCATCTTTGGAAATGGAGGACAAGGAGGAAGGTAGGACCTCCGAACCCAGCCACACCAGGATAAGAGAAGGGAACACACAAGACCTCATGCAGAGACAGTTCCTACAATGGCTTTCAGGAGAGTCCCAGCAGAAAAGGTGCTGTTCCCTTACTTCCTTACATGGGCCTGGGCCCATTCCTGCTTTAAATGTTGAATCCTCCTTGCATCTTTTCTTCTCTCCAGCATTATATTTTCACCCTTTGGCTGCTGACACACAGTAAATCGAAGGAAAACTAGCAAAAGATGACAGCCAGGAGAATGAGACTATATGGAAGGGTTATGGGACAAACTGTACCTCCCAAAATTCATACACTGGGTCCCAGCTCCCATGTGTCCAGATAGAGCTGTGACCTCATGAGCCAGAAGTGGGGTCCTCAAGAGGCTGATGGGAGGTCACAGAATCCTCCACCCATCAGCAGGGTCCTACCCTGAGGGATAGGTGCTGGAGACAGAAAACCCATATGTGTCCATGCTCAGCACTGACTTGTGTCATTTGTCTTGTTCTTCCTCCACTTCTATGCCATCTCTATCCCCCATCTGCACCTTCTTGGCAGGGGAAGGCAGATGCAGGGCACTGGTGCCAAGACTCCTCCCAGGCCCCCTGACTATCGTACATATTGATAATTGATCAAGACACTCTCCTGCTGAGAAAAGAAAAAAATCAGAACCGTCTTCAATCCACAGCCCCTGAAAGCCAAAAAAATGAAGAAAAGAAAAAAAAAAAAAGTCTATCGGACTTGGCATGATAGTTGAAAGCAAGGTAGGATTTCTACACAAGGCGGTGACTCTGTGAGGTCAAGTGCAGCATTCCCTGCCTCCCCTACCCAAATTTCTCATAACACCTGTCATAGTATCATGTAAACATCAGCAATGGGTATGATGTTGGATTTGGGCTCAGGTGGGACAACAAAAGTGACAGTAACAGCAGCACTCAAATAATCACTGAGTCCGAAAAGATTTTCTGGGATGACTTTTCATAATACTCTAGGGACAGCATCATGCTTCACTCTCAACATTTATCCCTCTAACAGTGACTAACTGAGCACCTGCTATGTGCCAAGACTGGGCTAAAGTTTTGGGTTCAATGGCAGGGAGAGACTGCCAAAAAAACAGATCCCAAAGAAACTGCAGAAAAGCACCATGAATAATTCACACACACTCCCTGAAATCCACAGGGACTTGTATGACTTTCCAACACTGTCACTCTGACACACTGGGCATTAAGATGCTCTTAGCTTGAAAGTGCCCCCCCCACCCCAGCTCCCCTGACTCCCCTGGTGATGGTAATGGCAGGAGTGGGTTACAGTCCAAGGTCGATCTTCTCTTTGAACACATTCCCAATTCTGAAGTAATTCATTTCCATCAATTAACATTAATCAGCAAGGAGCGAGCTTGGTGCTAAGAAACCTCACTAGAGTGCTAAGATTTTGAAAATGCATCATTTACTTTAGAAAAATCATGACTTTGGAGCTTCAGAAGCAACTTCTGTTCCTCCTTTGCTCTAGGGAGATGCCACCTGCTGAGGAAAGAGGTGTCTCACATGGGGACTGTCCTACCTGTCTCACTTCATCACAGAACAGGACAAAGACCAGTGCGTAGAGGACCAGCTCGGGGGAGTGTGGTACGGAGTGAAAATCCATGAGCAGCACATAGGCAAAGAGCAGGAGGAAGGCAATGTAGAAGACCACGTTCCAGGCAAAGACCACAAACGGGGAGGTGAAGAAGGCCACATAGTACCAAAGGATCTTCTTGTGCTTGTCGATGGGCTTCTTCCTGGACCAAGAGGTGAGAACACTGTCATCGCCCTCTAGAGCATCATGTCCTGCAGGAGCTGCAGTCCTCCTCCTGAACATGGATGAATCCAGACCCACGGCTGGGGGCAGAGGAGCCAGAGCTGCCTTCTGAGACCAACCAGGCCAAAACTCAGCCCCTGACTTTCCAGGACCAACAAATCCAAGCTCCGCCTTGGAAACTGAAGACATACCTCTACCGCTACCTATTTAAAAATCAAAACCAGGAAAAGCCAGAAAAGACCCCCAGCCCTACTGTGTAGGGATTCTCACGAATGTCATAAATGCCAGGCTTTATAACCCTCTACATAAGAACATGTACACACACACTCTCTTACACATACAATTACATGTCTCGGTTTCATACCTAAAGGATACAAAGCCACAGCCAACCAAGGGGATAATAAACAAACACAGGATAATCTTCCAGTTCTTGGTGTCTCGGGAAATCTCTCCATACCATTGCTTGGAAAGAAAATTCTGCAGGGAGACAAAGATAAAGGACGTGGGTCATTATTAATGCAATGAAATTCAGGATGGTATGCAACCTCTCTTCCCAGCCCTCGCACCCCCTCAAAATAAATAACCCTCCAAATTAAGGTCTTCTCCTTTGGTGTTAGTTATCTGGAGTCTACGGGGCTATGCTAAAACCATTCACAAGTCTGTCTGATTTTCAGTCCTTTCCTAACTTGGGTTCTGTGAACTTTAAAATAGAGGTTGTCTGAGGCCAAAGTCCCGAAAGCCATGAATTTCAACCACCTCTAATTCTTCTTATGTAAGTTTAAACAAGCGTCTTTCTGGCTCCTTCCTCCTCGCTGATTGCAAATTCACACACCCGTCCACTGCTACCTGCAGGAACCCCAGGATTCATTGCTGGAGGCCGACAGGTGAGAGGAACAGGGCGACAGCTGGCATCACAACATCAGCGGGAGCTGAAATGCAGGAAAACGCTCTTCCCAGACCACCAACCCCGGAGAGATGGAATGGGGCCTCCCACGAAGGCGGGAATTAGAAAACTCAGGTTGCCTCCGAGACCCACACTTCATGGCAACACAAAAGGGTGAGCATAGACGCGTCCACATCAAAGAAACACACAGCTCTCAGAAACGGCCCTGTTCGTCGGAAGGGGTCTGGCGTGGATGCACTGGCTGGGAGAGCTAGGGCCCCTGTGCCGCATCAGACCTTCCCTCTCCCAGAAGCCGCTTCTTCCAGGGAGCCTGCCAGGCTCTGCCTAGGCTGCTGAGGCCAGGCGTGTGCTTGGCCCATGACGGGCAGCCGCAACAAAGGACAAACTGCACTTGGTGGGTCAACACCAACTTGTTTGCCACACCACGACAAGTTCAATACAGTCCCAGGAAGTCTCCATGGGGTTGAGCCCTGCAGAGCACAGTGGCAACTCTTAGCACACCCGTGTCTGCTTCCTTCTCTCACCGTTCTCACTGCCCCGGCGCCCACATGCACCTCCTAGGCTCACCTTCACAACAAAGAATTTAAATCCTCGCTTTGGGGCCTGCTTCTCGGGGAGCCAAACAAAGACAGGTAATACCCAGCCTTCCTCACTCTTCTCTCCTGCCAAGGTGGAGGAATACATCAAGCGGTATCACTAGCCCCCAGTCACAGGAGGCTCTCCCCTAGCTGGGGTTCCATAGACACCAGCGACACCTGACTCCAGGCTGTAACCTGCACCCAGGAACCAGCTCCCTGGTCCTATGTGTCTGGCCATGAGATTTCTGTGAATATTATTGAATTGGCATCCGGCTGAAACCGCTGGGACCGGTAAGCTCGGACAAGATCAAGAGTCAGCCTTCCCCAGACCCCAAGCTCTGGGGCACCAACACGATGGGGCTTGGGGCCAAAGGAGCTGTGAGCAGAGTGTGGCCCTCCTTGGCCTCCAACTCAGCCCTCCGGGCAACCCTGATCCCAGTGCCACGCTGATTATTGGCTTCAGGGTGTAATGGGAAGTCCACAAAACAATCAACATGGAACCAAATCTCAGTTCTGCTCCTTCTTAGCAGTGCAACCTAGAGAATGTTCCAGAACCTCTCTGAACAGCTGAGTTCTTATCAGTAAAATGAGATGACCTCCACTTCCACACGTGCTATGAAGATAAAACACGATCACGTACATCATGTGGGTGACAGATAAGTGTCAATCCACCCACATCTTCCTACTCCTCTCCGCTTCACACCAGACCCCTCCAACCAGGATTATGGGTGGAAAAACTCCCCTCGGCAAGCTGAGACACCAAATGCAAACCACAGTTAGTTTAACTCAGTGGAGGAAACCTCTGGGCTGGCTTCACTCCATGTCGTGTTGGTTCCTCTAGTGCCATTACTACCCATAATAACTATAACAGGATGCACTGAAGTCGAGGGCTGCATCTGTCCCATCCTATCTCCCCGAAACCCCCCAGCAACCCTTCCTTTACAGACAAGGGAACTAAGGCTCAGAGAGCTTGTATGCCTTGGTCCATCACCACACACATAACTGGAGACACAGTAGACTGAGCCTCAGATGTGGGATCCAGCAACCCAGCCCCTAAGTATGGTGCCGTACTGGGTGCTTGGTGGAAACTCCAAGAATACTCTTTCTCCTGCACTGTCTCTTGAAGCAAGGGTCTCTACCAAAGCCTATGTGCTGCCATCTCCTGGAACGTCCCTCAATTTTCCCTGCTTCGGTTCTTATATCAGAGGAGAAGGTCTGCTTTTAACACTCTCTTGTTCAAAGAGCATCTGATGCAAAGGGCCCATCTCTGAAGGTGATGTTTGGTGACTGCACGCCGTTTACCTGGACCCCAGGCTGGGCGATGAAGTGCTGGTCCGTGGCCTCCACCGCCAGCTCTAAGCAGTTGCTTCCGCCCCAGGCTTCACAGGAGTACACCAGCAGCTGCTCCGCCAGGTCCTCGTCGCTGCTGTAGCACTCTGTGAACAGCTCTGCGGGGACACGGCCACCACCAGAGGGAGGGAAGCCAAGCCGGAGGCAGAGATGGCAAATACACAGACTGGGCCTGCCCCGCCCCCACGACCCAGCCCTGACTTGGTGAAAAGCCTGGTTTCTAAAAGGCAGAGAGAATGCCGGCATGGCGTCATCCTCCGCTGAACAAAGGGGGTTTGGGGGACACCACGCCCAACGCAGCTCCTGATAGCTGCAGGGGTCTGTAAGTGCCCACTGAATTGAGCTGCATGGAACACGGGGAGCTACCCCCCTTTTGTGGGGCTCAGCCCTGGGGAGAGACTCAGACCCACTGCTTCCTTTCCCAGAGCAGCTGATCTCCCTTCATTTACATTCTCCGCCTCGTGATGAGGGCTTTTTGCCTCATCAGACACCATGCAAACCAACCAACCAACCAGTAAGTGTAAGAAACACTGACCTATTGTTTTAAAGGTGTGCTTACACTTCGAGACCTAATGCTAGAAACTGAAGTATAAATCCTCCCGGGAAATTTTTTAAAAGTCAAAATACTTGAGATCCATTTTCTGAGTTTAATCAGAAATTAATAAAATATCTTTGAAATGTAATATATTTTGAAAAGCGATTGGACGCCCTTTTGGCAACACAGAGAAGCCAAACGCATGAGGCTTTTTTTTTTTCATTACATGAGACAACAAAGTTGTGTGCAATTTTGCAGCTTGCCCCATTGCAAATTGAAAACTCCCAAGTGAGAAAGGAAAAACTGAGCAGGCCCAAACTCTCTGTCTTCGGGAAGCAATCGTTCTGAGTTTCTCACGCTCCTGCTTGGTCCAGACCGTCTGGGCAAACCGCACTGACAAGCTTTGTTCAAGGATGACTGAACAGCAAACAGAAGACAGACATTCCAGAAGGGTAATGTTTAGCAGTGCCTCTCTCCCATTCCATTCCAGGTAACGAGCAATCACACCCTGGAAGGGAGCATGGGCGGGTCACCTGCAGCCCCAGGAGAAGCCCCAAGTCTCCTAAACTTTGGGGGAGCTGCAGGGCAGGCAACAGAAGCCTTTAGTCATGTCACTCCAAGACGATGCTCTGACTGCTGCCTGGGCCCTTAGTAATAAACCATCTGCATCTCTGACCCAGTGGTGTAGGGTCTTCTCTCTATGAAACAGACAGGCTAACTTGATAACTAACAGATAAATATCTCAGATCTGGGGGCGCCTGGGTGGCTCAGTCGTTAAGAATCTGCCTTCGGCTCAGGTCATGATCCTGGGATCCCGGGATCAAGGCCCACATCAGGCTCCTGCTTAGCAGGAAGCCTACTTCTCCCTCCCCCACTCTCCCTGCTTGTGTTCCCTCTCTTGCTGTGTCTCTCCCTGCCAAATAAATAAATAAAATCTTAACAAAAAAGTCTCAGATCTGTCATAGTTTCTCAAAAGCATCCTAAAACACTCCTTCTCTGCCCCCAGACTGTGGTGCTGAGTTTCTTAGACCTAGCCTGTGTGTGGCCCTGGCAGTTGTGGGATGAGACACCCACATTGTCCTGCATCCATTCTTTTTTTTTTTTTTTAAAGATTTTATTTATTTACTTGAGAGAGAGACAGTGAGAGAGAGCATGAACAAGGAGAAGGTCAGAGAGAGAAGCAGACTCCCCATGGAGCTGGGAGTCCGATGCGGGACTCGATCCCGGGACTCCAGGATCATGACCTGAGCCGAAGGCAGTCGTACAACCAACTGAGCCACCCAGGCATCCCTCCTGCGTCCATTCTTGAAAACATCAGTAGGTGGTACAGCCGAGGGGTCTTTGGCTTCTGCCACAGCATGCACACCCCTGATCATGTGGTCTGCAAGCCCTAAATCATGCCAGAGAGGGGAGCCTGGACATGCCTCTGACCTCTGCCACCTGGCCTATAAGTACTACAGGTGCATGTGTGTCTCAAACCACGTGGGTGCCCACTGTGGTGGCCCATTCCTGGAGACTCACCAACTGCACGGGTCTCGTACTCATTGGCCAACTCCTCAGACTCCCCTGCGGCATTGATGTCATTCTTCACCTTGGCCAGAGTCTTCAGAAGCTTGCTGGCTCCCAGGGCTGCCAGAGTGCAGCCCCTGGTCTTTTAGATGGGTGGATAACGTTAGTTAATTCATAATTCCTTAAAGTGGTCAAGTCAACATTAATGTCAGGCAAGGACAAACTCTTGGCAAAAGCAAGAAGTGGTGAAATCTGAACCATTCATAA
This sequence comes from Mustela erminea, assembly GCF_009829155.1. Lineage (NCBI taxonomy): Eukaryota > Metazoa > Chordata > Mammalia > Carnivora > Mustelidae > Mustela > Mustela erminea. The sequence continues at coordinate 40,877,930 of NC_045621.1, read as the reverse complement.
TGATTCAGAATAAACTTTGCAATGTACACAAGATAGTCTTGGCCCTGAAGATACAGTCTTGAATGTGGAATTAGCATATAAAAATAAAATATCAAGATAAATGTTGTGAGTTGTTGATAGCATGAGACCTGACTGCCTAGCACCAAACTGTGGCAGCTCAAAGAGGGGAAGAGTGGTTGAGGACACAGGAGAGCTGATGATGTAGTTAGTAAGACTGTGCTCATGAACTCTATTCTCAATATCCAACTTTATGTTCTAATAATGGAGAATGTAGCTTCTACACAACGAACATAAACCATTATGTGCTAAATCACAAGGAAAAACATCTCAATACATTCCCCAAAGCAAAAATGATACAAATCCTACTTCCTATCTCTAACACAATAAAGCTAGAAATTAATTTTTTAATTAAACTTAAAAACTGTCTCCACTTGGAAAACACATACACACACCTGAGAAGCAAGTGCCTACTGGGTTGCTCACCAAGCATAGCTACCTTCCAGGGACCTCCCCTCTCAATCACGCCTCCATCGACATGGAAACAGAGGCACAACCGTATTCACTTGACACAAGACATCCTATTTTATTGATGATGTCTTGGATTAGGCATGTGAGTTTTGAGGTCAGAACAACCACAACAAAGCGAGCATTTGGGGTAAATTTGGCACAGGCCCAGACATTTACCTGCTCCCAAATGACCTTGGAGAGTTCCTTCTTGTTCTGAAGAATGGCCCAGATGAAGAGTGCTTGCAATGGGTGCCGAGTGATAGGAGACACGTCCTGCAAGGAATTAGTGTGTGGTCAGCGTGCAAATAGAATATCCCCTTAGTAGATGCACTGGCATAAGAATAAAAGCAGGTGTCAGGATGTCTAAGGGAGCACGCCAAGCATGGAGGGCTCCGTATATTAGCATAGGAATCCAGTTCAACAGCACAGTGATATGACTTTCATCACTTCAACTTACCGGGTAGGATAATTTGTCAAAAATTTCTTACCTATCATAAAAGACAACATATGACCAGGCAGAAAGTCACAAAGGGTAGAAACATGTGCCAACAGCAATTTAAAAACTGAACAATTTCTGGAAGGTTGAAGAATTCCTCTCATCACATAAATCTGTTTCTCATCTTAAAAAGTAGCTCTAGCGTACCCAGGTGGCTCAGTGGGTTAAAGCCTCTGCCTTCGGCTCGGGTCATGATCCCAGGGTCCTGGGATGGAGCCCCGTATTGGGCTCTCTGCTCAGTGGGGAGCCTGCTTCCTCCTCTCTCTCTCTCTCTGCCAGCCCCTCTGCCTATTTGTGATCTCTGTCAAATAAATAAATAAAATCTTAAGAAAAAAAAAAAAAAGTCCCTCCAACTAAGTTCTAACTTTCCTACAGCTTAAGTTCAATAATGACAATGTAAAACTTTGCTTCTTTCTTTGGAGCATTGTTCAAACTTTTGATTCCTCATACATGCAATGGCTGTTACTCAGAATTCCCTATCTTCTGATATCTTCTTTCAGCTTTTCAGATTGAAAACAACATCTCTACTCCTTCTAAACTCCCCTACAGGTTTTACCAAGATCCAAAATGCTTTAGGAAGAATTATGGATACTGCAAAGGTTTTTAACACAAATAGCGTCAAACAGAAGCTTTTCTAAAGAGTTCCAATTCCTTCAAACAACTAACGCATTTAAATTTTTGTAATGCACCCACATGCATACATTAAAATCCTAAAATTACAGGAGATAATTACCTCATTTGAGTTTTCACAGAAGCAACAAGAATTTGAGATATGTAGTTGATTTGAGGGGTGATCCCAGGAAAACCCATAGGATAGTGAGAAAAGAAGATAGGAAAAGAAGGAACCAATGGAAAAGGTGTGTTATCAACAAGTTATCACTCTCAGTAACTAGAGATTACTACCACTAGGGAATCCTGGGAGCCAGTGTAGAACACATGCCTCAGAATTAACTCCTCCCAGTGGGGAGGGAGCTGGGGTATTTATACACCAACTGCTGGTATTGATAGGACTCCGACCAGAACAAACCTTCAGCAGAGTTGCAGGTGCAGGCATTTGGAAACTTGGCCTGCCGGTGGTTGAAACACAAAGACCTGAGAGAATTCAGGTTGTACCTCCACAACAGAATCCCAGATGGAAACCTGGATTATCCCTTTCAAAATATTCACTACCCCTTTTATCTACAAAGGAAAACTTGGCCGACCTTTACATGGGCAATTGATCACACCCAAAACCAAAAGACTGAGATATGAACAGGGAGCCATTCATTTGTCCCTCTTCCTAGTCAGATGCCTTCAGAAAGTGTGTGTGCCACACCGAGAATTGCAATGAAGAAAAGCTGCAACAATAATTTGAAGTATAGCACAGAGCTTAGAGCAAGATATCTGACTACTCACCAGGTAGACTCATTATCTTAAGTAAAGGCAGTAGCAAAAATTAACAATGCCAACATGCTACCTACTTTATGGCAATAAGGGAAGAAGTGGGAAAGATGGAGGTCGAGATACTTTTTGTGGGAAGACTCAAAAGGAGACAACCCGCCCTGGTACCTACGTGAAATTCTACATCTATGTCGTCCCTGCTACTTCTGTCTTCCTTCCGGAAGCCTCTCCGAAAGTTAGCCACCAGTTTCCAGACAAATGTGAGGAGGGCATCATTATATGAATTCTTGGCAATCTGCAGGTTCCGGTAGACAAGGGTGCTGAAGTGGTTGGAGAAGAGTTCAGTGAGGACGTCATTGGTGAGAAACTTCCGCAGGTTCAATCCGTTCTCCAGAAAGAGGCGGACAAACTTGGGTCTGTCCTTTATAAGAGCCGTGAACATGACTTCTTGAAGGTCTGCAGACTGTGGAGAAAGCAGAGAGGAGACTCAGACCACATGGTCAGCCAAGGAAGTAAGAGTAACTTCAATTTCTCTTTTAATCTTTTTTGGGGAATAAATTTTATCTTTTCAGCTCTGACACAATGTTGGATCATAGTTCAAACGGACAGGGAAGTGGCAAGGCAGAGTCTTTGAAGTCAGCCAGATGTGGGCTTGGAGGTGACCTGGCCTCCTGCTACTGTAGAGAAGAGATAATTACTCGGGGAGAATGTTGGTCAGTAATTCATCCCAGCGCCTGGCATGCAAGAAGCACCCGGGACAGTGGGGCTCACCCCATCTCTCTGAAGTCTACAGTAGACACTGACTGTGAACCAATGGCCAGCCTGTTCACTCTGCACCTTGGGAGCTGTTCCTTCCAGTCACGTACCATCCTGCCAAGGGCTGTCACGTTACATCGCAGTCAGTCACTGGGACCCTTGACAGTTACACTTGGGTATTATTTATCTTTACCTCCCCTTTCTGGGATCCCTGATAAACCTATCCCGTAGGAGCTTATTGAGACTCTTATTAAAGATGATTAGTGTTTACCTCAGACACAAATGAGTGGGCAACAGGCCACACTAGCTTTCATGTCTTCCAAAATATACCTCAGAGTTGGGTTCAGTTGCCAACATTACCACTTAGAAGGTTCATAAAAATCCCCACATCACCAGCATCGAAATCCAGATTTAGGAGGGAAAACCAGAAACCCTGACAACACAGACAACCATCATCTAGAACCAAAGAGCAGCTGCTTCTGGGACCTGGAGTCTCTAGTCCCCCAAATCCCTGTTACCACACACACACACACACACACACACACACACTCTCTCTCTCTCTCTCTCCCTCTCTCTCTTCATTACTGTCCACACAGCCCACTCCACTCCTGATGCTAGCCTGACCCCCACTTTTGGTGAATATCCTCTGCCAAGGACAGCACTGTTTCTGCCTCACGATAAACTCCTGGGGATCACACATTGCCTAGACAGGAATGGTCAAGTGTCTCGTAAGTCCCTACACTGTCGTCCAGGTGGGGTAGGAAAGGAAAGGGGTGGCTGCCCCACGGTGGCAGAAGGGAGCTGCACCTTCTCCCCAGTCTTCAAGGCAAATGTCCCATTGCCCAGCATTTCCCATATTCTTCTAGATCATTTTCCTTTCTCTTGGTCACACATTGGACAGGGCAGTGGGCCCCAAACTTCAATCAGAGTCACCTGGAGGGCTTATTAAAACCCAGGTTGCCAGAGACTTCTTAGAATTTCTGCTGTAGCAAGTTGACATAAGGTCTGACAATTTGTGTTGCTCCCAAGTTCCCAGGTGATTCCCGTGCCACCACCGGTTTGGGTGGCGGGAACCACTGTCATATGTGGAAAAAGAAAAGCTTTGCAGTCAGACACATCTTGGTTTCCGGATCCTGGTTCTACCATTACCTACATGCGTGACCTAGAACAAGGCTTTCTCCAAGCCTCAGTTTGCTCGTCAATAACACAGGCACTTGCCGGGGTGAAAGAGCTAACACAGGTCAGAGAAGGAGTACCAAAAAATATCAGTAGCTCTTGATCCGCTGGTACCCAGGGAGACCTGGGTTATTAACCAGCAGAATGAGATCATCCCTGCTAGGGGTTGGTAAGGGAGGGGCAAGTAAGCTAACACCACGAACCTGCTTCGTGCGCTGTGGAAGCTTACACAAATATTACCATGGTTTCAAAGGCTTTTACCTGTTTTTCAACAAATACATACAGAATGTTTCATATGTGCCAATGTCCTAAGTGCTTCAGAAACATGATCTGATAATCATTCTAACAGCCCAATCAGGAAGGTAATGCCCTGATTCTACGACCATCACCTCCATTCTCAGACGAGCGGTGGTGTGTGGGTACATGTTTAACAACTGCATCTCTGGGAGAAGATCATAAGCCCTGATTTGTGATACCTGCCAATTCCTGTGGTGCCAATGCTCCCACTGTGCCCCATTTTCAGCCACCACTGTGACCTCACTGAATGCAGAATTGGGAATAGACCTGGGGAAGAACCTACTTCATTGGCTGGTATTTCCAGCATGAAGATCCAACAGTTATAAATAACTTCCAGAGCATGCATAGTAGCAAATTTTGTAAAATAATTAGAAAGTGATGCATTTTGACTATTTCTTGCCTTTGTTTTTAAATTTAAAAATTTAATTCTGAGTTTATATAATTTAATTTTTTAGAGTGACTGTATTTAACAACTGACTCACAAAATCTCTGAATCCTTAGCAGTCAGCTCGTGCACGCCAGTATGAACTGACTCCAACACACCACCTATAGGGAAATTGGGGTAGCAGAGGCTAAGACACGCAGAGGGGCTGGGTCTGCAGTCTGTTCTCTTAGCCATTATGCCCTTTACACTGAACTATCTTCAGTAGAGTTAATACAATTAGATGTACCATTCAATATATGCTTAAGTTTATGTTTATTTGCACTACCTGACCTTACTTAAATAGAAGATCTCACACACAGGGATTAATTTACAAATCAATTAACTCAATCTACTTATAATTCTACCTTCTTTCTACTTACTAAAGCCTTGCGGTGTGCGATAGGGTTCATTCTACCACAAAGACCAAACACAATATAATGTTTGCTAGGGGAATGAATAATTTAAAAATCCATACACCATTACTTTATTTGCATTACATTATTAAAATTGGTAATGTAGTTATATAAACCAAGTCTTCATCTGATTCTGCAACGATGGGCCTAAAAGTGTTTTCCTGAGCCTCATATTCAGAATGAACATGTCATGAGATACACGAACTTTCCGATCTTCACAAACTCATATAAAATTAAATAGATTCTCACTGCCCACTGATGACTTAGACTGATCTAAAAGAGTAGAAGACAAAGCACCGTACAGCCTCACAGATCCCAGGGTGACAGGTTGTAATTCTTCCTACTGAACAGAGCTCCTAAGGCTGATTTTACTTGAGCTGTACACAAGAAGACACTGCTAAAAAATGCAGTGCTATATACCTCTGATCAAATTAAAAGTAAAAAGAATCAGTCTACTGAAAAAAAAAAAAAAAACATAACTTTATCAGAAAATACAATTTCCATATTGGAGGTGATTTTCTGGCCGAGAGTCTAGAGTCTCTAGCTCTAAGACATTCACTGTGTGTCTTCAATGAAGTTCTTCTACTTTTCCCTTAGGAATCTCACTGCTGACAACCCTTTTATCACAGTGTGGCTGGGGAGATGGGGCAGGGAGCAAAATGAGCACCACTGTCTTGTCTAGAAGTAGTTGAACTACTTCTGATAAACCCCTTTCAGCCATCGTGTCCTTATTGTCCCCATAAGTTGTCCCCATCCGCTCCGAGGAGGGCATCTGTACCTCTGCACCCAGATGGAGAGGCACCTCTCATGTTGGGACCATGGGCCATGAATGCTGGATGGAGTTAGTGGACTGATATTTTCTTCCATGAGTTCTTTTGTTATAATCCCTTGACTACAAACCTTCTAAGTCCATGCGAATGTCCTATATATACTACGGATGAGGAAAGTGACGGCTGGCACCAAAGGGGACTCTGCAAGATCTCTGCAAGATCTGGTATTGAAGACCTAGCAAGAAGTGAGTCAGACCTGACACAGGCCTAACCCAGGAGAGCTTTTTTACCTCCCATCGGCGGTCATTGGTGAAGATCTCGTCACTAGCGAGGTCCAGTTGGTTCCACTCCAGCAGAAGCTTCAGCTGCCCATTCCAGTTATCCTTATCTTGTTCATTGGTGCTAAAGGCTGTAGGAGGACAGGGGAAAAAAGCAACTCAGCAGAAAAAAGAGTCAGAACCATCCCATGGCCACTTGTAAGGCAGATTCTAAGCACATTCCCTTCGAATCAGACATTCAGAACTGTCATTTTACCCACTTTTCTACATATTGTTTATTTTACTCACTCTTGTCCATATTCTGCATGTCCTAAAGCATATAATGAAGATCAACTCAAGCCATAATAATATCTTTCCATTTCATATCCTAATGGTGCAATTGTGCTATGTTGATATTTTCCATAGATTCAAATTTCATGAATGTTGCATTTCAAGGACCATATCAGACTTATATAACTCTGAGTCTATGAAATAATGAGTCATATTATAAAAATTTTCTAATGTCTTTTCCAGAGCAAATGTATTCTGTATCTATGTATCTCTACAAATACAATCCCTTTTTAATAAATACACTTACAACCAGATTTCTGGCAAACACAATAAGAATAATTCTAATAAATAGTTAATGCTTAAATCACATTTCCTAGTTCCTTTACCCTAGTCTGCATACCTTACATATACTAATCAGATGGCTCGACTCTACATGATCTTTGCCAAGGATCAATTTACTTCAGGTAACTTCCACCATAATGGATTTCTAAGACAGCAAAGATCACAGATGAGAATTTCAAAACAGGTTCATTCATAAGCTTCAGGAAACTTGTAAATTCCTGAAACTAAATGCAAAATTATTTGTGTGAAGGTGTATGCATGGATGCACATATATGTGAAGACCTAGGACAAAGGCCTATCATAGTTTTTTTCCACCTCCCGAGACTCAGATGAAAATTTTAAAACACTGTTACAGACAGCACTTTGGAGAGTGCTGGGATTATATTTGGCCACTATTTTAATGACATAAAAATTCTTGTTCTATTAAATACATTCAACCAAGGAGGTTAACTCAGCAGGCCACTAGTAGTTATTCTGGCTTCCAATCTGTGATAACCAAAATTAAGTATGAGATTATATTTCAATAAAGCTGTTCAAAAAATAAATGCAGGGCATTAGAAGCCACAGAAAGCAACACAAAGCTAAAACTTCCAGAGGAGCTATTTTTACTCACCTTTATACAAAGCATAGGAAATAGCATTGCTCACAATTTCATCCCCAGCTTCTTCCATTTTAATAACTGTTAATAGGTGAGAACTTTCGAGAATTTCTTTGAGCTGGCAAGATTTAAAGAGCACAGTTAGGCAATTGATTTCAGGCATAAGGAGCAAAAATGTCTCTCTTTTGGTGAAGAACCTTTTATTCCATTCTTTTTTTGAAGACTGCCTATAGGGGTGATCCAGACACCCTTCCCTCACCTACGGAGCCTGTGCCCAAAACACCTAAGCTCTGAATTGGAATAATAAGTCCTTAGCCACAACGAGAACAAAGTACTGGTTGAACAAGTGCAACACATGAGAAAAAGTTCCTATTGAAGAGCTGAGACTCAGGGACTAGGGTGAGTGTAAGTGCATGTGTGTGAGCATGTGTGAGTGAGTGTGTGTGTGCGAGTGTGCGAGTGTGCATGTGTATGTGAGTTGTGCATGTATGAGTATGTGCATGCATATGTGTGTGTGCATTGTGACTATGCGTGTGTGAGTGAGTGTGAGTGTGCATATGAATGGGAGTGTGTGCATGTGTGAGGATGCATGTGTGTGTGCATGAGTGAGTGTGCTTATGTATGTGTGTGCATGTGTGAGTGTGCATGAGTGAGAGTGCATGAGAGTGTGTGTGTGTGTGTGTGTGTACACATGCACACACGTGTCACATGAGTGAATAAAGGAGAAAAGAACAACAGAAAGCCACAGAAACCATCCAAGTGTGGTCAGGAGGGCTTAACCCGTGGGAAGGAGAATTCCAGTGCAAACAATAGCCAAGAGGACTTGGTGACTAGATAAAGAAATAAGGAACTTGTTGTTATTCTTTGTGATATTTCTGTAATATTTCATTTTAAAACCCAATCCCAAGGCTTCAGATGTCGTTGAGCTTGGCCAGAGCTTACTGAGACAGAGCTCCTCTAGAGGAGGAAGCCAGCCTGGTTTTGGTTAACTGGGCTCCAGGTCAGGGACAGGGGCCCAGCAACATTTGAAAACAAGGATCTGGAACTACGGAGAGTCTCGCCTGGGCAGGGGGACAGAGGTCTTGGGCCAAGGTGGGAGGGTGGAAGCCTGGAAGCCATGCAACAGATAAAACCTTGGATTTGAATGTTAGGAGGGACCATTCTGTCTGCATTCTCCTGGGAAGGCGGTGCTAGAGACTTTCCTTCGTGGATGCAGAGTCCAGGAGTGACCAGGAAATAAAGGAAAACCACAGGATGCACACTGAGGGCAGCGGGAGGGGGTGTGAAGGGAAGGGTCCTCTCTGCATGTGGGCAGCCCTAGCTCAAGCAGAAGGAAAGGGGTCCAACTAGAAATGACAGGCAGTGGGTGGTGGGGCGCCTGGTGGCTTAGTCAGTCAAGCATTCTGTGTTTGGCTAAAGCTGTCACCCTGGGGTCCTGGGCTCCAGCCTAGCATCAAGCAGCATCCAGCCCTGCATCCAACCCCACATCAGGCTCCCTGCTCGGCAGGGAGTCTGAGTGTCTCTCTGCTCCTCCCCTGCACTTGTGCCCATGCTCTCTCTCTCACTCTGTCTCTCAAATAAATAAATAAAATCTTTATTTTAAAAAAAAAAAGAAAGAAAGGAAAGGGAAAGGAAAAGGAGAGGGGAGGGGAGGTGTGGAGAGAAGGAAAGGAAAGGAAGGGAAGGAATGACTGGTAAGAGGGGTCCATGTCCCAAGAGTCTGGGCACAAGTGAGGGTGGGCAGCACAGATGAGATTTTCCTTCCAAACAAAAAGGAGGAAGGAGAAAGTGAACGTGGATACAGAGTGAATTGATGAGACCCAGGGACAGCTTTGGGGAACCCTATCTGGTCTCCCACCCTGAAACCTCCCTCTTTCCTCCTTCAGCCCTATCCCTGCACTGCAGCCAGCACGAGTTTTCCTGAACACAACTCACCACATCTTCATTCTGTTTCAACCTTTTAGTGACTTCCCATTCCATTTAAACAAGACCCAAATCTCAAAACAGTGTTCAAACAGCTGCCTGGCCTGGCCCCTCATAAGCTCTCCAGCTTTCATTCAAAAACTTCTACCTTCACTGACTTATTCCAGGGCCTCAGGTAGGCCATGCTTGCCTCACACCTCAGGACCTTTGCACATGCTCTTCTCAATATTACAGTCCCAGTTTTCACCCCACTGACTACACAGCCTTCAGATCCCACATCACCTCCTCTGAGAATACCTTCAGAATCCATGCTACCTTTCTTTAGCATACTCATTTCAGTTTGATATTATATGATGCTATATACTGTAATCATTCAACTTAAACTTTTTTTTTCCATTTCTGTTTTCTCTATGAGGACAGGACTCTTCCTATCATGTATACTGTTCTTTCTGAAATGCTTATCCCAGAACCTGGCATATGATATATGCTCAATAAATATCAACTGAATAAATGAGTAGATGAAACAGTTTGACATAAATGAATGGTACCGAGGCTGACTGATAGGTTGGGATAATACGGAGGTTCAAGTTCTTGAGAAGGTGAGGACTAGGCACAGGTTTAACAACTTTGGGTGAACTAGTAGAAAGAGAAAGCATAATCCCAGTGGAGAGATAAAATGGGTTCCCTGGAAAGGTCAAGAAACCGTGAGTTCAGAGTTTGAGGTTGGTTATCCAGAAGATAAGAGAAATCACCCATAATTAGCCTTGGGGGAGAGCTCAATTAATATCTGACTGGATATATACATTCATTAATTAATAATTCTTCTCTTGAGCTTGGTCTTTTGGAAAATCTGTACCAATTGCAAACCTTCATATAAGTGCATAATTAAAGTGCCAGACGAATTTTTATTATTAATCGATGTCTTCTGACGTGATTATAATTATGATGGATCATTAGCATATTAGATATGACTATGAATGAGGTATAAATCCCAGAAAGGATAAGTGAAATGCATCTGATTTTTAGCCTGTTCCAGATTTCTATAATAGTTTTCTGAAATCAGAAATCAAAATCCCTCATTAAGGGGACCCATTAGATGGTCTCTGTTCTTTGGACATGACCTGACTCAGATTCTTCAAGCCAACTTGCATGAGTGAGAGGAAAGCCACTGGAGAGGACTCAGGGCCATCCTGGGTGGGTAAGTTAAGAGTTGTCTATTTCTTCTTCTATGGGTCTCCTTGAACCAACCACTGAATTCCTCCCATACATCGCGGGAAAGCACCTTGAGCACAGTGCTCAACACACAATGTCTCTGGGATTCTCTGCGGATATGTCTGGAATTGTCTCAGACATTAAGGTCTCCGTATGTGGAGAATCAAAACTGTATACCACTTTGGGGAGGAAGGACTCCTATTTCTTATCCACATATTTCCATGCAGAGCAGCCTCCATCCCAACCAAGCCCCTTGATATCCTCCACCCTTTCACTTCCTCCTACTTAGGGTGGGGGAGTGACATGTCTAATTGGTAGCTTTCACTTTGCCTGGCCAGCCAGCCCTTTACTGCTTCTTCAGTGGGATCTGCTCCTTGCAGAGTGTTAGTGCTCTGGTCTGCTATCAGCCACATACCTAGCCTGGGGGGAGGCAGTCTCTATCCATGGCTGCCTCTGTCTGGGTGGGCTCGTCTGTCTCATTCTGGGGCTCAGCACAAGGAAGCTCATTACGACTATACCCCTAAGCCACATCTGTCAACTTTGCCTTCATCCTCAATGAAGCTGATAAAATCTGATCTCTATTTGCCTGATTCTTGTGTCTGTCTTTCAACTGGACTTGGCCAAGATACAAGAAAATCCTAGAATGAACTTCCATATAAAACCCCCAACTTTACATTTTTAGTAAAATCTGGAAAATGCAATTATTCGAGTAGGAATATCATATAAGCATTTGTGGGGCAGGCCATCATTTAGTACCAACACTGACTCTGGAAGAAGATGCATCTGAACTTTTAAATTCTAAATTCTAGGTAATAAGGCTTAATCCAGGAAGAACTTCCTTCCTGATCACTTCAACCCCACTGCACCTCACCCAGAGTATCAGCTAACTGTCCATTCATCTGAAGTTAATTAAGACCAGTAGAGTCCCCACTGTGTGTTTATTTGCTAGAGAACTGAGTGGCCTAGAAGACTGGGTTGATTTTCCTCATTATTTACAAGGCTTTGGTTCATCCAGGCTTGCCTTAAACAATGGCAGAGGCTACCACAAACAAGACTACCCTATACCAGGGTTTCAGTTTGCTGCACTGGACATTTTGAGGTGCTTTCACAACTAAATACTGTCAAAGTGCCAGTCTAGTTAAAGAATATTTTTTATAGGGGCGCCTGGGTGGCTCAGTGTGTTAAGCCGCTGCCTTGGGCTCAGGTCATGATCTCGGGGTCCTGGGATCAAGTCCCGCATTGGGCTCTCTGCTCAGCAGGGAGCCTGCTTCCCTTCCTCTCTCTCTGCCTGCCTCTCTGCCTACTTGTGATCTCTGTCTGTCAAATAAATAAATAAAACCTTTTAAAAAAAAAAGAATATTTTTTATAATATATTCAACCTTGAACTCTCATGACAAAATGGGCTCTATGACTTAAATAACTCTCCCATTGTCTATAGTCTGTTATTTTCTTTCTCCAAAAATTCCCAAATGGCAGCACATACTCCTAAGAAATACCCAAACATCGAAGGCCATTCTAGAATGAGCTGATGGAAACACACCCACTGATACTAATGTGGGCTTTCTAATGAACTGAGCAGTGAAGGAAGTGGAAGTCAGTTCAAGTCAACAGCATTCACAAAACAGAGTAGTTAGAAGCTATGGTACCATGTCAACATAGTTTTCTATAGGCTTAACCATAAGAAGTGTAATAGAGATCCTGATAAGTCCATGTTTCTTACATGATCTGATGAGAAAGGTGAGAGATTCTGAGTTAAATCTTGGGCCAGTGAATTTAGAAAGGCAATTATTCTGTAGTAACCACTTCTCCAATGGATGTAGACTCCATTTAGCATCTGCAGTTGTAAAACATTGCCAAGAATCTCCTTCCTCTGCTCCACTGACACACCAACATTCAGAAGCTAAACGTTTGTTGAAGTCATGGTGTAAAAGGATTACCAGCTTTGCAAACAGGTCTGAGTTTGAACCCTCAATGCTACCCCCCACCAGGTATGGAGACTTGGCGAGTTATTTAACTTACATGAGCTGCAATGTCCAACAAGAAACCTACTTTGGGCCAGAGTATTGCTTCAGTGTCGGTAAGAATGGACAAAAGAGCTGTAACTCTAGCACAGTTGAACTCTTAACGCTTCCGCCTTCCCCATGAACTTGGCTATCTTCTTCTCAGCCCCCAGAAGCCTCCTATAGCTCACCCATTTGATCCAACTCTCAGTCTCCTCCTCGGGCAGCCGGGACACCGTGCGGGGTAAGAAGCGCACCAGCTTCTCCTTGACCACGGATGACGTCAGGGCATCCTCCACCTCCACCAGGCTCGCAATCACGTCTGCAATCTGCCCTGAGCCCTCCACCACCACACAGGGGATTTTACTTTTGATGGAGGTGTTGATGGCCTGAGAGAAAGGAGACAGAGTTGGCCAGACTGAAGACACCCTGATGACCAGTGGAACGCACCAGAACCAGGCTGGTCAACCACACACCTTGACACATCTCTGCACTTCTCCTTTTGGGGTTTTATATGAATCAGAAGCAAACCAAATTTTTGCAATTGTCTATGAATGAGCAACATAAGCCAGTTGTATTATAGCCTGTGCTAATACTAATTCCTATAATAAGGACACATGTGATGAGCTTAAGTTCTCCATAAAAAGTGCTTAAAATATCAATATATACAAAATTGATCATTTCAAATACTGACATCATAGATATGCATGACAAGTCCTAAAAATGGTATTCAATATTATTGTTGACAGCTTATCTGACAGAGGTTATCAGTATTCATACTTTTAAGGTATGAAAATACCTTCAAAGCAGTAGCCACATATGTTGACATGTATATCCCTTATAATTCCCAAATAATTTTCCTTGCCCTTTTTATGAAAAGAGAATAAAATTTAATTTGTTTCCCAGATATATACACACCACATTTTTATTATTTCCTTTACAAAACTACAGAAGCTATTCTAAGTCTTAAGAATTTTAAATCACTTAACAGCAAGACACAGTGATCTACATGCACAGAAGAAACCAAGGAGCCCCTATCCTTAGCAGAGACTGAACGCCTTCCTGGAGGACATGTCGCCCATAGAGTGTCTGGTGTCTCATCCTGGCGAGCTGAGGGGTTTTTCCAGCTCTGCACCCCACTGCCTGCCCCATTGGACCGGTGTGTCCACATACTGGGGCCAGAATAAGATGATCAGACAGGAAGCTGTCCCTCCCCTCTCCCATCCCCTGTCCTGGATGTGGTTACTGGCCGCACAGTCATTTGAGGGGAATGCCACAGAACTACAGTGCCTGGGCCCACAGTGGTTCTCTGGAAGTCAGAGAATTCCAAATCAAAAATTTGAAAGAGAGCTAGTAAACATAACCATCTTTCAATTCCTTTCTCTCCATCCCTCCTCCTCTCTTCCTCTTCTGCTCTTCAAAGATTCATGTGCTGACAATTTTTTTTTTAATCTTTAATTTTTCCCTGAAAAGTCTTTCCCTGAAAACTTTCATTTAACAATGGTCTCAGCAGGACATCTCACAGCAGGTGCTCCATAAATATGTGTGAGTGAATGAATGAATGAATGAATGAAAGGCCATTGTTATATAAAAGGATAAACAGGGACGCCTGTGTGGCTCAGTTGGTTAAGCAGCTGCCTTCGGCTCGAGTCATGATCCCAGCATCCTGGGATCGAGTCCCACATCGGGCTCCTTGCTCAGCAGGGAGCCTGCTTCTCCCTCTGCCGCTGCCTGCCATTCTGTCTGCCTGTGCTCACTCTCTCTCCCTCTCTCTCTCTGATGAATAAATAAAAATCTTTAAAAAAAAAAAAAAGGATAAACAAAGTGCTAGATTAGGAGTCCAAATAACTTCACTGGGAATTACTTGTAACTCTAGAAGGAGACTCTGGGAGGGAGTGGAGAGGACCAAGAATCGTGATACACAGGATAGAGGATACAAGGGGATAGGCAAATGAACGTGGAAATTAATTAAAAGAAGGAGTTAAAAAATCAAATTTTTGTGAGGTCCTATTGCTAAAACAGTGAGATCTTCAATATGGTGTGCATGCCTTCAAATACCAACAAGTATGCAATCACACTGATACCTTCTGAAAGGTCAAGCAGGAGCCTGGCTGGTGATAAGAGCAACTCAGAAACATCTGAGTAACACAGATGGAGTGGGGAGCAGAATTCTCCTCCACTGCTCAACACTGGAGTTATAGAATTGTCCAGGAAGATTTCTATGATCCCAGAGTCGCTTAGGACTCGGGGTTCCTTCTTACGGGTGGAATCCTTCCAGGCCCAGGAAGTGTGTGGTTGGACCTTCAGTGGTCTGGGAAACCCATCTGAGAGTAGCCTCTCTGTGTGTGATCACAGCTCATCTCCATGCAGATGGGGTGGCCATGATTTTCCGATATATATGCTGGTTATGATCTGTAGTTTTATGAGTTAATATCAACTCTTCTCTTTGGTGGGCTGATGGCCAAAGCCAATATTAGGTATATAAGCTATTCATGTTCTTGCAAAGTCTCCTCTGGACTGCTAGGGAACATTGGGTGGTGAAAATACTTGCAATAGTAAAAGAAGTTAGTCAGATTAGATCAACGTGAACTCCAAAGCAAATTTGTTGGGTTAGTTTGTTGATCAATTTTCTAGAAAACCAAACCAAGACTCACCTTCAAAGTCTCCTTGCCACCTCCTTGGGCGAAACACACAATGGGGATCTTGCCACCATAGTTGGAATCTATAAGGCATAGAACATAAAACTGACTCTGGACTCATTAGAAATATTCATCTATCTCAGGAAGAAGCATACCAGGAGCTTCTGTTCCCAGGGTGTGGGGTGATGACTGCAGATCTCAGACTTGAAATCTCCCCATTGATCTTGACAGGTGTGTCTCTGCACCCCAAACCAGTATGACATATGTCATGTTGTAATTTGTTACTGATATTTAAAATGCTAAAGGCTGTGAATAATTTACTTTTACTAATATTAGACCAGGTTCAAGTTTATCCTTATAATACACTCTTGCTAATTTGCATAATCCTATGCTTTCTTGAGTGGGTGGCAAATTTGCATAACTAAGTATTCTCTCAAGAAAGAGTATTACATATATAAATGCCTTCCTTCATGTATGTCCCACTGAAAAAGGAAAAAGATGTTGAAAACTTCTCCAATAAATCCCTGTTATGGAGTCTATCACTACCTTGTGAGGTACTCTTGTTCCATAATAAGACGTATCTCAACACCAACATCTCAACAGTGGTGAAGAGAGAGAATATGTCACTTCCCATACCAGATAAAGGCTTTCACTTAACTGCTACATTCTTCCCTTGAAACCAATATTTTAAATGGTTCCACTATATAGAAATAACCAGGATTCAAACACATAACCCATCCAACTGTTGACCTAATGGGTTGGTTTTTATCATTTTTACCCTAGCTAATTACATTGCTTCATAGGCTCAGATTTGCCAGTATGGATTTTATTTGTTCTTGAACGTTGTCTAGCAGAAGAAGAGACAGCGGGTTTTCTGTACTGACAAACCAGAGTGCAACAAGGCAGCATTTATGCTCCCACACGTTGGCAACAACGGTCCTAGGATGTCAAAGAAAGAAGAGAAATAACAGCACCTCTCTGGCAACAGGACACCTAATTGGGTTCACCATGCTTCACTTAATGAGTGGTGGCTACCATTGTTGGTGCTGCTGCTACTGCTCTTGATACTAGGTCTAAGATCCACTTTCTGAATCCTGACCTTGAATAGTGCGCTCAGAAATGTACTTCTCCAGCTGATTCCGAAGTTTTGCTTCAACTGTAGGATGTCCATGGCACCCGTTGTCCACGAGCAGCAGATGAGTGTGATTGTTGTCCAGGATATACAGAGGGTCTCTCTTGAAGTCATCCATTATGTACTGAGCTGAGAAATATCCCTGAATAGCACAGAGAATCTTGTTTTTGAGATTTATTTGTTGGCCAACATGCATGATAATATTTTTATATGTTATTATGAAGGCTAACCCATCAGGTTCAAACATATTGATGCCTCCTCCCAAAGTCCTAAGTTTTTGGAAGGGTCTTAGAGGTCTTATAGTACAGGACGTCATTTTAAGTATGAAGAATTGAAGGTTCAGAATGGTTGGGTCACCTGCCCATTGTCATAAATGGCCAGTGACAGTGTAAGGATCAGATTCCCAATTCAGTTCTTATTCCATTCAAGGAAGTATGTGTGTATGTATGTTGATGTATGTATGTGTGTGTATCCAGATACACACACATGTGTGTACATGTAGTTTTATACACATACACACATATACATACACAGACTTATATTTGTGTGTGTGTAGATGCAGGTAGAGGAAGATTGACATAAACACATATATATTTCCTATCATATGCCAAGACTTTGGCCAGGGTTTATGAATTAGAAAGTGAACAAGATGGGATCTCTGCTCTTTAGAAGTCCATAGTTATAGGACCAGAAAAAGAAACAATTAAACAGATACTTTGTCCTAACACTTAATGACATAGAATAAATAATAGCTGGGGGGGTGGGCATAAACAAAGAAGCTCCGGACCCCTGTGTCCCATTCAAAGGTGTTTAGTTCTTAAAGGATTAGGGCTACATTAAAAGATGTTCAAACTGAATTCTAAGAATACAAGTCAAGTTGAAAATTCAATGAGGAGAAGAAGGTTACTGACTCTATTAATGGTATATATGTTCAATCAGAACAAAGGAAGAATGAAAAAAAATTTCAAATGTTACAGTTCTCTTCTCAAAGTGGTCCTCACCCAGCCAGGAGCTCTACTCAGGAGAGTCCTGGAAATGACAGATAGGATAATATTGGCAAGACAGGCATCCAGGCAATTACAGAGGAGCCCTACAAACCTTCTTGAAACAAAGCATTCCTACTCCACTTACACTTTTACAGACACAAATTCTAAAACCTTAACAAGGAAAGAATCACAAAAGGAAAAGCCAAAGACCATGCTTTCTAATGAATGAGGATATTAAACTCCTAATATTGGCTATTTAAATTCAGTTTAATTAGTTTATTAAGGAATAAGTAACACTGTTTCCCAGAGCTCTGTCCATTAGATTATGGATTAAAGGGGAAAAAATAGCAACCCAACAGATGCGAAAAGATATTTGGTACTCAATGTTCATTCTCAATTTAAAAAGAAAAATTATAAACTAAAAATAAAAGGATGATGCCTTATGGTACCTTCTTAAAATAATGTTATTGAAGCTTTCACCAAATTCTGTCTACAGTAAAAATACTAGTCTCATTCCTACCACTATGATACCAGGTATTTTGGATGCCATTGGGATACCTGTTATCATCACTGTTATTTAACATTAGTCTGAACATTTTAGCCCAGGCAAAAAATGCAAGATATAATTAAATGGAAAAGTTATGTTTAAAAGTAACACTATTTATCAGTGATATGGTTGCAAACACAGACTACCGAACGAATCTACTAAAAAACTATTAGAATAAAAAAAAAAAGAGTTCAAAACATTTGATTCAAAACAACAAATAAATCCTTTCTTCATGAAAATCACTTCCAAAATGACACTGAATAAACACCCCATTCACAATAATAACAAAAATCCATTACCTCTAGAAACGATATTAAGAAGAAATATGTAGGTCCTAGTGAGAAAAACTGTAAAATTTTCCTCGAAGATACAGACTAGCATAAAGTGAAGGATATATCCTATCACTGGAAGAAGACTTGATATTCAAATTATTTCAATTTTCCTGCATCAGTTTTGGGTTTTAATATGACCTCACTCAATGAGTGTGACAATAAAATTTCACACTCATTTTTTTGTGCTGTTTTGCCTTGTGGTTGTACTTTTTTTAAAAGATTTTATTTATTCAATAGAGAGAAAGCACAAGCAGTGGGAGCAGCAGGCAGAAGGAGAGAGAGAAGAAGACTTTCCATTGAGCACAGAGCCCAGTGCAGGGCTTGATTCCAGGACCACAGGAGTCTTCATACACTTGATACTTGAGCTGAAAGCAGAGGCTTAAAGGCAGAGTCATCCAGGCACCCATATATGGTTGTACTTTGACAAAGGGATTTAAAGTTTAGATAACAACAATAGTAGAGGCATGAGCTCTTTTTTTGTGTATATGTAATGCAACAATACTTCTGACAGTGTAACACAGACTCCAAATGAATAAAACTTCAGTACCTGGTATTGTTTTGGTTCAGCTAAATCTGGGTTCTGGTAGAGCCCATCTACTAGTAGTGGGGTTTGTAACGAAGCCATGAATAGAAACCACATGGGAAGATATGGCCAACAAAGTTATTGTGAACAATTACTGGGTTCAACTTGTGCAAAAGACCAAGCACTGTTTTCCAGGGAAGACAGAAAAGAAACAAAGAAGTTGACCACAAAATCATATGGGTTTGCTAGTAGACTACCCTAACTCACCAAAGTATCATGAGCAGACTTGTAAAAGGAATAAAAACTAGTGTTATAATTTGAATATCTAAAAATAATACATACTCATTGTAGGAAACATGGAAAATACAGAAAAGAATGAGAAAAAATAAAATCATGCTTAATTCCACAACTCAGTGATAATCATCAAGATTTTAGTGCACTTATGTCTTTCCTGGACATATAGATTAATTTACATTGTTTTCAAAATTTTCTACTTAAAACTGCAAATATTTTCTATATTATCAGAAAATCTTTGCAAATATTATTTAGCACAAATTTCTTTCTCTTTACACAGTAAGCTACCTAAAGATCCCTCTATTCTTGATATTACTAGATATTTAGGCTTATGTTAATTCTTGATATTATTAGAAATATTTTAAACAGTGTTTGTCTAAATATTAAATATTAAATTCTCTAGTGATATTTATAAGTATGGTATGAACAGTCTTCATGCACTTGATACAAATTTTGCACTTGATCTTAGCCTAAAGGCCGAGAAGTGATTAATACAAATTTTGAAATGGTTTTCCAGAAAGGGTACAGATTTGATCTTTCTGCAGAAATTTATGAAGATCTCATGCTTCCATATGTGTTGGAGACTACAACCATATTTTAAATTAACTCTTTTTTTAAGATTTTTTTTATTTATTTGACAGACAAATAAATAAAATGAGAGAGGGAAACATAAGCAGAAGGAGTGGGAGAGGGAGAAGCAGTTTTCCCACCAAACAGAGAGCCCAATGCAGGGCTCAATTCCAGGACCCTGGGATCATGACCTGAGCTAAAGGCAGATGCTAAACAACTGAGCCACCCAGGTGCCCCTAATTTAACTCTTAACAGACTTTTTAAAATTTTCTGGGTGAAATCATCTAGCCCAGAGCAATTGTAAAGATTTTTATTTCCCTAAACTTTAAGCTCATTCACTGATAATTCTTTTAATCAGATTTTATAGTTCTTGTTGAATCATCTTTTGGAAATTATGGTTTTACAGAAAAATATAAATTTCCATGAGATTTTCAAATGTATTGACATACAGTTGTATGTTCCATCTGTAAAATTTTTCCCAATATTTTTATTATATTTGATTTAGATTATTCTATTTGATTTAGTTCTATTTATTCCTTACATTGTTAAAATTATTTCAGAGAATAAATAAGAGTTCTATTCTTCCTATTTTTTCTTTCTAATTAATTTATTTCTGATGGAATATTATTATTTTCCTCCTTCTCAAGGGTTGTTAGTGGTGTTATTTTCAAACCTATTAATTTGAACACTGTGGTAGCTAAAAGACTGTGAACCATGGCTGTGGCACTTACAAGCCATGTGAATAAAGAAAACCTCTTACTTTCTTTATGACTTAGTTTTCTCCTCTGTAATGAGAGCACTTCATTGTAGCACTTCATTGTTGTGAAGACTAAATAATGTCAGATATTATTCAATTATTATTGAATTATTTTCTTGATTTTTGCTAATAAGTGTTGTAGGACTATGCATCCCACTCTGAGTGCAGCTTTGGCCATATAATGTTTTCATTTGCATTCTTTTCTAAGTGATCTGTGATTATAGTTTTGAAAGTTCAAAAATATAAGTTCTTTTTTTTTAAAGATTTTATTTATTTATTTGAGAGAGAGACAGTGAGAGAAAGCATGAGCAAGGAGAAGGTCAGAGGGAGAAGCAGACTCCCCATGGAGCTGGAAGCCCTATGCAGGACTCGATCCCGGAACTCCAGGATCAAGACCTGAGCTGAAGGCAGTCGTCCAACCAACTGAGCCACCCAGGCGCCCTGAAAGTTCATTTTTGAACCAATAGTTATTTAGCAAGATGTTGTTTATTTGTTTTCTTCTTAATTTCCAAGTGATTAGAACTCTCCATTTAATCTTTACATAATCATTTCACATTTTACTTATTGATAGAGGATGCCATCAGAGAAATACTGAACTCTTTTGTTGTTGCTATTCCAATCCAGCAAGGGGGAAGTACCTACCTTATAGGGTTGTTCTTGTGACTCTATGAATTCATATATGGAATGTATCCCCATGGCAATGGTGATTATACAACACTAAGCCAATGCCCAGTACAAACATGGCTAAGAGATAAACACTACATTCTTTCCCACCCAGCCTGCCCCTGTCCTCAGAATCCTAACCCAGGCCATTCTGACCCCTGAAGTTGACATTTGATGGGAGATGATTTTGCTACCCCTGGCTGAGCATCTAGAAACAACAACAAAATCTACAATTCACTCTGCACAATTAATCCATCCCATAATAATACAAGTTTATTTTTATAAAAATTCAGACTCACTCTAGACTACAAAGCTAGGAAAGTTCCTCACACCCAGTCTACTCTCTCTGCAAAGCCCTCCTCCTCCCACCCCACCTTGCCTCCTGGGAGATGCTTGGAAATGGCTCCATACTCTCCTATGTCCCTTACATACCTCAAAAATGTTACCAGGCACAAAAGTAATATCATTTTTAAAAAAAATTTTAAAAAGGGGAGCCTGGGTGGCTCAGTGAGTTTAAGCCTCTGCCTTCAGCTCAGGTCCTGATCTCAGGGTCCTGAGATCAAGCCCCACATCAGGCTCTCTGCTCAGCGGGGAGCCTGCTTCCTCTCTCTCTCTCCTCCTGCCTCTCTGCCTATTTGTAATCTGTCTCTATCAAGTAAATGAATAAAATCTTTTTTAAAAAAAATTTTTTTTAAAGACCCAGGAGCGCCTGGGTGGCTCAGTCATTTAATTATCTTACTCTTGATTTCAGCTCAGGTTATGATCTCTGGGTCATGAGATTGAGCCCTGCATCTGGCTCCATGCTCCGTGTGGACTATGCTTGAGACTCTCTCTCTGCCTCTCTCTCTGCCCCTCCCCCTGCTCATGCATGCTCACTCTCTCTAAATAAATAAATAAAATCTTCTAAAATAAAGATAGAAAGTAAAAAGAACCAGAATAATTCTAAAAATCCTGAACATTTACCACCTAAACTTCCAAAGAGTCCCAGGTGGAAGAAGATGTAGAGTAAACTGGGATTTCTGAGCATCTGGTCCAAAGCTTCTAGGTAGACATCACCTATTGTTTAAGGAGGTTATCAATTCACTAGAAGCGCTGTTTTCAAAATTCTACACTTGCTAAAAATCCTCATGTATCTACCTTGCATTTATACCATGAAATGTGGGTTGATTACTTTCTAAATATGCTCATAGGAAACTTTAAGGAGAAAACTATTCATAGCTCTCTTAAAGCCAAATTAACCAGCATTCCCAGCAATTCTTGTGAGTGTGGCCAAGCAATAAAGATATGGTGCCCAAGGCTTGAGCCCTGTTGGGACAGACTCAAGTAATGTTTATAATGAATAAAGAATCTGACTTCAACACAATAATGTCAGGAAGAATTTTAATAAACAAAACACACCTTTTAGTAACTCTTTCGCAGGACTTCTTTGATGGTGTCACTCTTTTTGTTGGGTTGGTTTTTGTTCTTTTGGGGAGAGTTTTTAGTTTTGGGGGGTTTTTGTTGTTTTTGTTGCTGGTATTTTGGGGAGGTTGTTATCATTGTTTTTTAGAGAGAGAGAGAATGCATTGGCCGGGGGTGGGGGCACAGGATAGAGGGAGAGGGAGACAGACAAAGAGCCAGAGGCAAGGCTCAATCTCATGACCCTGAGATCATGACCTGAACCAAAATCAAAAGTCAGAAGCTTAACCAACTGTACCACCCAGGTACCCGTGTCAACCTTGTTCTTAATTGTCTGTCCCAAAGGTGCTCCTTGTAAAGTTAAGTTCCCTATGAGCTTGTCCCCATCTCAGAGCCACAATGTTCAGACCAGAGCCCCACGCCATGTTCTTTCTCTTCACAGACCTCCTCCTGTCCCATCCCTCTTCCTGTCACATACCTCAGCATCACAATTCCTGAGGAGGGTGTCCCTGTTGGAGACCATGCCCCAAGCTGCTATGCCAATGGCAACGATATTCTCCTCTGAATTCCTGCTGATGGTGTTGTCTCTCACCACCTCCCCAATGTACTTCATCAGGCCATAATGGGTGCCTCCAGTGAGAATCCAGGCGCCTGTCAAAGACGGAGGAGAGCAAATGCTCAGCTGGCTCTGAGTAAGGTTCCCATCCTGTGCTCACAGACCCCTGAAGAAGTCCCCACCATGTGAGCACCAGGACAAGGCACTGCAAGCCACCCCTTGCAATGGGCTTTGTTGAGGACCCTATGAAGAGGAAGGAGAAGAGAATCTCTAGAGGCATTTCTAAGAGATGTTGGTTTTAAAAGGATCCAAATTCTGGGCCCCACTCTTGATCTAAATCATCAGATCCTCTGGGGGTGGGGCCAGGGAATCTATATCCTTACCCAGCCTTGCAGGTAAATCCTGTTATGGATAATAAATGCCAGGCTGGAGCTTGAGAGCAAGTCAAGGCAGGGCTGCCATGAAAAGCCAGCACTCTCCTCCCAGACTCCCATGACCCTGGTGCCTACCATGTAGCTTTACTTTATAATTACACAATTTTGCACACTGGTATTTTAAGGTTTACATTTGATGATCATCACAATGTCAAGGGTTTTGCACATTTTTTTTTCAGAAATGAAGTAAAGAAAATACTTATAAAATATTATTTAGCATAATAATAGAATCTAAAGTTGGAAGCCACCCAGATCTAATGTACTACCCAGGCAGGAATCCAGCCTGAGGATGGTCACTGGCAAGTCTTGATTAGCTCTTGATTAGCTCTTAGAGTCTCTAGGCGGCCCTCTCCCCCAGTTATTAGAAAGTCCCTTTGCTCACTATTTGTCTCCATTCTGTAATTTACTACTGTCTTCAACGATAAGGAACAAGGTAAGTCACCTCACACATAAATGCCCTTCTGATATTTTGAGGTAAATGCAGCGTGGTCCTTAGGGTGGTCCTCCCCGATTCCTGCAACCATTTCTAACAGGACATGAATGGCAGACCCTCGGCACCCAGTTTCTGTCCTCTAGACAATTTTAGCTGTCAATGTTCCCCTTTCATACCAGGTGTGGGAAAGTGAAGCCAACACAAAGGACACGAGACTGTTGAAATCCAGCACCAGCCCTTCCCTTCATCTGACTGGAAGTACTCAGGCCAGGGATTTTTGTCTGTTTTTTTGTTTTTTTTTCTGTTATATTCCCAGCACTTAAAACAATTCCTGACACACAGTAGGCATTTAAGAAGTATTCTGAATGAACAATGTGTGTTCAGGATTTAGTAGTAAGGAAGCCGACTTGGTCAGTTTCAAAACAAAGTAAACTCCTACTGCAACTCCCTCTGATGGGTCAGGAAAGGGAGAACTAATGGGAACATTCTTGACGTTTAAAGAAAACAGGGAATCATGGAACACTACATCAAAAACTAATGATGTACTGCATGGTGACTAACATAACACAATAAAAAAAAGTTTTTAATGAAAGGTACCTTTATAAAAGTGATGTCAACAACAAAATAATATACACAGGAATAAATCTAACAAAAGATGGGCAAGAAAAAAAAATAAAATAAAATAAGACATGTGTCCTATGTTCTGCCAGTTAACTAGTATTCTTAATAAGACATTTTTAAAATATTAGGCTTTGATAAACTGAATCTAATCGTGAGGAAACATCAAATCCAATGAAGGAGCCATCTGCTAAAACGATTTGCCTATATTCTTCAAAATGGCCTGAAAGACCAAGAAACTCTTCAGAGCAATCCAAGATGAAAAAAAGCTCTTTAGTTTGCTATAGAATGAAAAGCTAAGTCAATGGAGTCCACTGAGGAGGGGAAAAAGGAGGTGGTTTGTTTGTTTGCTTTTCAGTTTGGGGAGTTTGTGGGTGGTTTTGGTTTTGGGGGTGTTTTTTGTTTTGGAGTTTCTGTTTTGTACTTTATTGTTTGCTTAAAAGGACAATATTGAAATAATCCGCAAAAATAAAATATGGACTTTTTTTTAAGATAATAGCACTGGTTAGCTAACTTTCTCAGGTTTGAAAATTGTACTGGGTTATGTGAGAGAACATCCCTGTTCTTGAGAGGTTCATGCCGACATACTTAGAGCCAAGGGTCATGATGCCTGCAGTTTACTCTCAAATGAGTAAAAAATCCTAACATGTGGGGGTGCCTAGGTGGCTCAGTTGTTAAGCGTCTGCCTATGGCTCAGGTCATGATCCTAGGGTCCTAGGATGGGCTCCCTGCAGTGGGCTCCCTGCTCGGCAGGGAGCCTGCTTCTCCCTCTCCCACTCCCTCTGCTTGTGTTCCCTCTCTCACTGTGTCTCCCTCTGTCAAATAAATAATTAAAATAAAATCTTTAAAAAAATAAAAAATTTAAAATCCGAACATGTGCCTATTTTTTGGAAAGTAATAAGACAATTGTGGGAAGATATTAATAATTTGTGATTCTAAGTGAAGGGTATAAAGATGTGCCTTATATGATTCTTTCTTCTCTGTAGGTTTGAAATATTTCATAATAAAAAAATTAAGAAAGGCAACACTGTGGTGAATATTTCAGGTAACAAAGCTACAGTTACTCATCTTGATCTCAATCAAACTCTTACCTAGTGCTTACAACCTGTCAAGCACCATCGCTATTTCCAAAGGCACATCAGTGATCTCAAAATTAAAGAGCAAAGAAATGAAATTTGCCTTATGGTTTGCCAGAGTATTTTCTGCGTAAAATTTTATATGTAGAAGCCACACAATGAAAACTTTAGATGATTCAAGGAGACAAAAGAACCCACAAGGAAGCACCTTGACGCTGATTTAACCTTGTGACCCCTCACCATCACCTCCCACCCCAAACCCCTCACCACCACCTACCAGAGCTCCCTGTCTTGTCCATTCGAGGACCTTGCTTTCAATAGATCATGATTAATCGTGTACTTCTAGAGAGTCTATATTCTGTGCATGAACTGCATTTGGGGACTCAGTTCCGTCTCCCGAAGACAACGGGGCCCAGCATCGACAGAGGCGGCGCCGTGTCCCCACCCCCTCAGGGACCGCCCGCACCTTTGGACTGCGCGATGTAGATGAGGCGGCTGAAGATCTTGCGCATGCGCGGCTTCAGAGCGAAGTTCTTGGCACCACCAGTCACAGAAATGACAAGGTTGG
Source organism: Mustela erminea (assembly GCF_009829155.1). NCBI lineage: Eukaryota > Metazoa > Chordata > Mammalia > Carnivora > Mustelidae > Mustela > Mustela erminea. Next base: position 40,851,562 of record NC_045621.1, on the reverse strand, counting down.
GAGTTCTCAGGTGCCAGTGCTGGGTCAGCAGCTCATAGAGGGTCTCCGCGTCCGTGTCACAGGACAAGCGGATATACTGCGGGGAAGAGGGAAAGTGTCAGGGTGGGGCACCGGTCCTCCCAACCACCTGCTCCTGTGGGAAGAGCGAGGCGTATGGGCCAGCAGCTACCGCGGGTCCCCACGAGGACGTGGAAGGAAAACAGTAGGCTGGGGAGGGGTGGTGCCACCAGCGGGCCATCCAGGCCAGCTGGAGAACTCGAGAATTGATCCTAAAGACGGTGGAGAACCTGTGAAGTGTTTGAAGCAGAGTAGAAACAGGATGGGATGGGGAACCCTCCAGCGTCAGTGTTGACTGTACACCAAGAGACAAGACCGAGAGAGGGGAGTTATGGGCAGGCAAGAGATAATTGTGGCCCATTCTGGGGTATGGGGCCCTGGGAAGAGACACAGCAGTGTGCCACCTTCCAGGGCTGCAAACACAGGGCTTGGGGATGCGAGGAGTCCCAGGTTTCCAGCTGCCTAGGGCTGGTGATGCCATGGAGACCGGAGACTCCTGTGCATTTGAGGATACCACCATGCCGGCGGTGTCCTCAGGGAAAGCCTCTGGGCGGCAGCCAGTCAGGAGCTGAGTTTTCCAGCTGTACATATTCTAATCACCGCTTTTTGACTTGTGCTTTTTGGACTGACTACCCATATCTCCTGCCTCCATCCTGTGAACCCATTCAAGGTAACTTAAGGGAGTTCAGGTTGTGTGAATCAGCTAAAATAGATAACCTTTGCTTACCTTCCCTTTCTTCCCCAGAGTCTCAAACTGAATATCCCCGAAGGCATCTGTCGGAAATTCCTTGGTGTGTTTCTTGTAACTCCATTTCTCATTTGGGTTGATCTGGGTGCCTTCTATATGCTGGCTCTGGGCATAGCCACACTTGCACACATTGTCCCTGAGCAGGATGATATTGACAAGAAAGAACTGGTTTCATTAAGCCTACTTGAGTCATTCATCACATTTTTAGAATAAACTACATGTTATTAGCTTAAATAAACACAGAGATCTGGCCATCAAATCCTATTTTCAGACTACAGTCATCATCTCAGTGGATTGTTTAAAAGCTATCTTGCTGTTTTATCCCTGTTGTCTATTGTGCATGCACCAAAAAGCTGGCTCTGTATTGAGAGTTGAGGTACAGAAGTGCCTTCATGGAGTCTGTCTCTGCATACATAGCCTTGAGGTTATTATGGGATTAAGCCTTTGAAATCTGGAGACTCTTTATGTAGCTACCCGTGTGGTTTATAACATGCAGGAGCCCTGAGTGCCAGCCCTGCCAGGGTGCGTCTGGCCAGTAATACTTGCCTGAGGTGAGGTGAGTCCTCCTTCTCAGGGCTGGTACTCACTAGAGACAGTGGGTCCCCTGGCAGGGACCCAAAGCAATTCAGAAATTAAGGAGACCATCCTGTCTGTACTAGATGTCAGCTGCTTGGGAGACTTTCTATCATTGGGCTAGACAAGAACAAACTGCAATAAATAAACACTATTTCTCCCCATGTAGAGTGCCACAGAACTAAAATATATGTGTTTGTTCAGGGACACGTGTGCATTTACAAAATCGGAGGAGGATGAAAAGATAGGCAGTTAAGAGGGAAAGGATTGAAAATCTGTTCTGAGGCAGGCCTGGGCTGAACCCACCACACCCAGCAATTAACTGGATGGGACCCCTGCTCTCCAGTTTGGGGGACCTCTCGGGAACAGTTGGTATAACACCTATTATGTATGTTATATATAACATATATATATATGTTCTAACACCAGTTTAGTACAGAAGAAGCCAACCCCTCCTTTTCTCCAGCACAGCCCCAGTCCTCCCAGGGTTACTGAGAGGGTTGGAAACAATAGCACACCCTCCAGCAAGTGATTTTGGGTTGTGCTGTTGCCATACACACAGATCAAGGAATAGCAGAGGCAGTGGCAACAGAAAAGAAGAAAAATGCAGTTTAAACAAAATCTAAAAATCCATGTCATGGCTACTTGGCTCCTCTTTCCAGAGCTGTGTTGCATCCTGATCACCATGTCTCCAAAGAGAGGAAGAGGAACCACAACAAAATTGTCAGTGTGGCCAGGTTGCCTGGGTTGTTCAGTGGGTTAAGCCTCTGCCTTTGGCTCAGGTCATGACCTCAGGGTCCTGGGATTTAGCCCTGCATTGGGGGGGGGGGGGTCTCTGCTCGGCAGGGAGCCTGCTTCTCCCCCTCTCTTTGCCTGCCTCCCTACCTACTTGTGATCTCTCTGTCAAGTAAATAAATAAAATCTTTAATATAAAAAAAAAAAAAAAAGTCAGTGTGGCCAAAGCAGCTCTCCCTTTTCCCAGTTTCTTTCTGCCTGCCCCACCCACTTGGCTCCCCCTATTGTCTCTCCCATTAGTCTTTGGACAAGAGTCAGAAGGTGCAAAGAATTCAAGGGAGCCATGGCCTGTGGGGAAGCAGAACAGCATGCATGACCAAAGGTCCTCATCTGCCCAGAACAATCCCAGTTTATATCTGCTGCTCAAGGCCTAGTAGGGTCAGAGCCTCATCATGCTTGTCAGTGGTCCAAGTCTCAAAATAAAGTATGTAGTCACCCTAAAAAGATGCTCCCTCTGGCAGACATAGGCCTGTGACACTAACACACCTGTGCAGTGCACAGCCTAGGCAACTATATGTGGCGACTCTGAAGCAAAGATTCCCTGTGCAGGCTAGGTCAAATAAACGTAAACAAGCTGAGAAATTCTGTTAGGGTTTGCTTCTAACTAGACTCTGTTTATCTTCTATTCTCTGTTCTTAGCATAAGGGCATTTGGCTAATATCTTCCAAATGATGAAGGCATAAATGAGTGAATGAATACATTGATTAGTCATCATGTAAATAGTTAGAATACTCATCATTCCTCAGTGATTTTTGTAAAGTTTTTTTTTGTTTGTTTGTTGTGCCTTCTGGAAGGTGGACTTAAGCATATATAGCTGTCATGGGAAGGGCTATATTCTCAAGGTCTTCTTCACTGATGAGCTTATTTGACAGATGGAAAATATAGAATTAATTCTAAAAGCACTCTATGGCAGTAGATCACATTTTCATTTTACCAAATGATAATAGTGGTATGACAGGTTCTAAAAATACAATGGAGAAAAAAATAGTTTGAGGAGGAGGTTTTATGATTGCTCCAGAAGGAGGCAGATTCTATTGGTAACCAAGATTCTACTACCTGGAAGCAATTGGCCTCAACTGTGTTATGTGAAATGAGTTACTCTGCTAACAGAGATCTTTTTGAAGTGCTGGAAGCCCAGGGTAACCAGCGAAGACCTTATACGGTGAGGAACAAGTACACCATGGCAGGAATCCTCGTAAGCAGGTCACCCTCCTAAGGGTGAGGTTGTGAATGATACATTAGTGTGGGTTCCTGCTGGAGAGTACATGTGTAACATGGACCACAGTGAGCCTGTTGCTGCTCTACAATCCCATCTATACCGCTGGATTGAGACAAGGTTTTTCCTGGGTTCTGGGTGGCATTACTATTTCTTATAGTAAGTCAGCCCTTGTAGATTAAGCTAGCTTGAGTTCCTTGTAACTCAAAGTCTTAATTACTATAGAGTATGGAAATTATCTGTGTTCAAAATATATGTCAGACTTCTAGTATTTTCCAGGGTTATAAAAACGGAGGTAAAGCCTGGATCCAAAATCCCGCCTTCAGCAGTCATCTCGCCCCTTTTCTGGCACAGGTTTGGGGGCATCATGCAGTTTAGCCAAGAAAAGAAAGACAACCAGAATTGATTTCAACTTCCTCAGTCCTTTCTTTTACTCAGTCCCTTACTTGGGGTACTTACTCAGCTCTATTACAGAGCCAAGGTTGCTCCCCAGTAGTCTCAGAGTCCTCCCCACTAGGGCCCAAGTTGGCTTCCTCTTCTCTCTCTTTAGCTTTTACCATCTTGCTACCCACAAGGGTCTGTCCACACCCACAAAAGTTCATTGCAGGATGGGGAAGAGAAGTCTCTGCCTCACCTGTTCTCACTAAAGACTTTTAAGGCAGCCTTTAGTCTCATGTAGCAATGTAATTTTATGTTTAAAGTAGTTAAAATTAAAATTACATAAATTCAAGTCCTTGATTGTACTAGCCACATTTCACATGCTCAAAAGCCCCCTGTGGCTAGTGACTATCATATTGAACAGTGCAGATATAGGATATTTCCATCATGGCTGAAAGTTCCATTGCATAGAGCAGCTATAAAGAAAGTAGAGTCCTCTCTATTTCTATCTAGAGTGCAGCATGGCCAAGGCAGAGAGAAGAGAAGAGAGCAAACCCAGACCAGGGGCTTACAGCCTCAGAAGTGCCGGGACGCAGCCCCTGAGCCAGACAGCAATGTTTCAGAGGCCTTCACCAGATGGGGCAGTGGTTGGGCATCACCCTCCAGTAACTACTCAAGAAATAGACATCCACAAGGGGTAGAGCTGAGAAACTTGAGCAGTCTGCACATAGCACATATGAGCAACCACAGGGATTCTCTGGGGAGACTCAGACAACCTATGTCAGCTTGTGCGGCAAGCAAGCAAGTTGGGGGTATCAATATTAATAGTCACTTCATTTGATGTCCTTGTCCAATAGGAAATTTGGATGACACAGAGTATTCCTATCACCTATGGAGAGATAATAGCAATAAATACGGGGAAGTTCAAAGAGTACAGAGTCTTGGCCCTGGTCTACAACCTTGTGCCCTTCTAAAAGGGAACCAGAAGACCCTGAGGCATTCCTGTCTTCTGCTTGTGTTGTTCAAGATGGGGGTTGTTCACCACATCTCCCTTTGTTTTGGGCCAGACTCAGGCTGTAACCAAGCCCTCTAAGGTGGACAGCTATAGGTTTCCCTACCTTGCATCCATTTCCTGTTTGGCTAGCAGGAACACCCTGATTTTCCTTTGAGGCATCCTTCCTTTCCACATGGGTTCCATGTGGACATAATACCCACGTCTGGCCAATCAGCATATCTTATTCCCTACTCCAGGGACAAGTTTAAATGTAGGCACATAGCCCAACTAAGGCCAAGGAGAACCATGAACATCCGTCCAGAATTTTTGGAGGATTTGCTAAGAATGAGGCCCTCTTCCCCCCGCCACTGGTAACATGTCAGATATAGTAGCCACTTTGCCACCAATTATGAAGAGCCTGCCCACCCAGAGGACAGCAGAAACAACAAGTGGGAAGAGACAGAGTCTCTATGCCACTGCCCTGGCTCTGGTTATGCTTTTCAGCCAAAAGTTCCCATTACTAACCCTTTCACTTAAACCAATTAGACTGATTTCTGCACCTAAGAAATTGCTGATGAATACAATATGCCTGAGGCAGTCCCATTCTTAGAAAGTATAGGGTCAGGAGACAAAAAGAGCACACAAGCTGGGAATCCAAAAACCTGAGTCCAGTCCCTCATCCATCTCCCACTGGCAGTGTGACCAGTAAAATACTGAACTGTTGGGGCTCACATGCCTTGACTGTCAATGATAAGAACAGCTACCTTGGGGCACCTGGGTGGCTCGATTGGTTAAGTGTCTACCTTTGACCCAGATCATGATCTCAGGGTCCTGGGATCAAGCCCCACATCAGGCTCCCTCTTCAGTAGGGAGTCTGCTTCTCCCTCTCCTTCTGCCCCTCCCCCAACTAATGTGCTCACTCTCTCTCGCTCTGGCTCTCTCTCTCTCTCACTTTCTCTCTCTCAAATAAATAAATAAATAAACTTTCTTTTTTTTTTTTAAAGAGCAGCTACCTTCAAAGGGGGCTGGTTGTAGAATTAACAATTAAGTATATAAGTCCCCATGACATAGTAGATGTTCAATAAATATTTCTTGAGTGAATGAATGAATAAACTGTATTTTCTACCAGTCAACCAATAGATTAACAGCAAAGTCTTTCATTGAAACCATTGAGGGAATAAATAGTTGACTCATGAAGTTTATACTCTATCAAAAGGAGTCATGATGAGTAAGTTTACACCAGTGACAAAACAGAGATTCTTAGCTTTTCTGATGTTCATGTTCTAATTCACACAAAGCAAGAAAACACATTTATTAAGACCTTTTTGTGCTCTGAGGCACTATGGTAGGTATTTTGGTGTTACTTCATTGAATCCTTACCACAACCCGTTAGGTATACTTTGCTAGCATTTTAGCATCAGAGAATTCTGTTCAGAAAAAAAGCATAACTGGTTCAAGATCATGCAATGAGCTGGCAGCCAAGCCAAGGTGGGACCCAGGGCTGGTTCGAACACACCTCCTCTTGCTTGTTCTTACATCCTTCCTCTGTTGGCTGCCTCTGCTCAGCAGAAGGTCGGTGATGTAATTATAAACTACAGCAGCAACTATCTAACCAATGAATAGCTAGATTCTTTCTTCTCTCAGCCCCAGGCAACAGAGGAAAGGCAAAGGGACAGGATGAGAGGGAGGTAACACTAAAATTATCTCTTTGGGTCCAGGCACATCTTCGACGGGAAAGATCAGCAGTTGGGCCAATAACTCAGTCACTCATTAGCTAACATTCATCAAGTACCGCCTGCATTTACAGCTGCAGGGGGATGCTCCCCATGGCTTTTGAAACCCCATGTTGATGCTCCAAAACACTTGAGACTCAGAGTGGATGAACACCCGATTGGATGGGAAGGCCAAAGGTCAACAGCCTAAAGAGAAGCCAGATTGCCACACATGTTCCTGCTTGGGGCCATCTGCCAACCACTAGAGCACAACAACCTTCATTGCTGTGGCTACTCTGGTGGGCTCCCAGGCTCATGGAAACACCAAAGGGGGCAACAGCCTCTCTTGGAGACTCTACCAAATATTACCAAAGTTAAAAATACAAAACGAAATGATACTGCTCTAGGGACTCGCCCTAGGGACCAAGTTCAAGCTACTTGCCAAATTCTTCCTGCTCACAAACCATTTCTGGGAATTGCAAGATGAAAACAACTTTAATAATGAACTACTGAACATTCGTTCGTCTGTTGAAATGGTTGTTAATAATTTATTTTCCAACATGGAAGCAAAAACGGAGGGAAAATTGTTGCTTACGTGGCCTTGGAATCTTTGGTAAAGAAGACACATTCCCGTTTCTTAAAATTTGCTTGAATAAAATTCACCAAGTCCTTTGGAGAAAGAACATTGGACAGCATATCACTAATTTATTCTCACACACTGCTGTCATTAATGAATACTAAATATGATCTACACCTACTTCAAAGGTTTCAAGAATTTACCACATATTCATAGCACCCAGCATCCGCTCATGCTTTTAGAGTACCACACAGTTTTTTTAAAAGAGGCATACATTTAAATTTTTATAACTAAATGCAAATTTTTATACAAGTTAACTTGGCGTTATCTTGTAATAAATGTCATGATACACATACAAATCATGTTTTTCCGTCCCTAGGATTACCAAGGGAATGTAAGCGTTTGTTGAGAGTGTAGCATAAATAATGTATCAAAGCAGATTCTCTTTCCTCTTACACTTGCTTTTCAAAAGAAGACATATTCCAAAGACTCCTTCAAGAGTTGTGTTTACTCCCCCATGGAGAAGGTCATAAGGCATATCCAGGACCTCATTCTGATAAACAACCACAAGTTTCTATACATCAAAGTCTTCCCTTCAGATGCAAAAGTAAACTATATGGAAAGAAATGAAGAATACATTGAAAAAATATATATTCCTCAAGCGGGAGACTATAATTGCAAATGCATTGAAAAAACTACACTCCTCAAGTGTAGTTTTATACTCCTCAAGATTAATACACATTAATCATCACAGGATTGATAGACTATCTCAACCACTTGAAATCACCAACAATAAGACAGACAACTGAAGGGGAAAAGGACAAAAAGCATGAGCATGCATCGAATAAAAGAGGACATAAAATTAACCCATAAATATGTGAAGAGAGGCTCAGCCTCCCTATTAATGAAGCAAGTGTGAAGGAAAACCACAGCGACTTCCCATGGCACACCCACCAGGTGGAGAAAATCAAAAAGGCAGCTGACGCCAGATATGACACCATGGGGCCTCGTGCTCCCTATGGGTGGGTAAGTAAACTGGTACAAATACTCCGGAAAATTATTTACCATGTCCAGCAAAGTTATCCCCCTACAAATCATGCCCTGGGGAGAGAGAGGTAGGTTTGTCCTGTGAACAGCCAACAAGCTCAGAATGCCTGGCCATGGGTTGTCAGCCCTACCGGGATTCTTGCCCTGGGGAAGTAGGGCTGGCTGTCCAAACCCCCTTCCCTCAGGGCGCTGACTTTTCCAACAACTTCATAGAGGTTTGGCCCCCTAAGTCAAGCCGCTGGCACCAAAGCCAGCCTTGACCCCCACATCCTTGGCAGCAAGGCTGCCACCGGCCCTGCCCCAGAAAAACAGGCGGCAGGCAGTCTCTAAGAATGAAGTCCACAGTGCATGAGGCAATCTGCCCCCTGGTGCCCACCACCCTACATTCTGAGACATCAGAGAAGCAGGGACCGCATGCCTCCTCTTCCTGACCCTTCAAACTAAAGTTATCCCATAGATCCTGCGTCTTAAACCCAGACCCCATGAGGGTGAGGTGTCTACCTTCACCCACCCGACTTCACCCTCAGAACATTTCCCAGCGAACCCCACCTCACACCCCCCAAAACGTTCACATGGCATTGCTCCTAACAGCAAAGCCCTAAAACCCAGACATTCCCCTCAGGCTGGACAGACATGCACAGGACAGAGCACTGAACAGGAATGAAACAGGCCAGCAGTTGCTTCATCTCTCCACACGGACAAATTTCAAAAACGTAATGATCACCACCAACAAAAAAACTCCCCAAAGAATACGTGTAGACATCCATGTATACCAAAACCAGATAAAACTAAGCAATAGGGGGACACCTGGGGGGGGTCTGTCAGTGAAGCCTCGGCCTTCGGCTCAGGTCATGATCCCAGGGTCCTGGGATGGAGCCCCACATCGGGCTCTCTGCTCAGCAGGGAGCCTGCTTCTCCCTCTCCTTCTGCTCCTCCCCCCTGCTCATTCTTTCTCTCTCTCTCTCTCAAATAAATATATAAAATCTTTAAAAAACAAATGATATATTGTTTAGGGATATATATTTATATATATATTCAAATAATAAACTTATAAACACAGTAACACAGAATGCAGGCTCTCAGTGACCTCTGGCAGGAGAGAGAGGATGGCACGGCGGGGGGGAGGGGGGGGCACGTGGGGCCTTCCAAAGTCTTGCTGCTGATAGAGAGGCTGAGCCATTCTTCACACATTTATGGTTATTTTTGTGTCCTCTTTTTTTTTTTTTTTAAGATTTTATTTATTTATTTGACAGACAGAGATCACAAGTAGGCAGAGAGGCAGGCTGAGAGAGAGGAAGGGAAGCAGGCTCCCTGCCGAGCAGAAAGCCCGATGCGGGACTCGATCCCAGGACCCTGAGATCATGACCTGAGCTGAAGGCAGCGGTTTAACACACTGAGATACCCAGGCTCCCCTTTTGTGTCCTCTTTTATTCAATGCATGCTCATGCCTTTTGTCATTTTCCCATTCGGTTGTCTGTCCTATCCTGTCCTTAAGCTGGTGGTAGGTGCAAAAGTATTTTTATTACTCCTCCTTAAGCTGGAAATTGACACTTGAACATTCTCTTCCACAGACAATAAAAAAGTGGAAAACAACCACAATTCCTATACTCATCTGAAGGCAAAAATCTCAAAGCCTGTGATGCCTTTTCTCCCTGATAATATTTTCTAACATCTTAACTAATTTTAAGTCTACTTAATAACTAAATGAACAGGACTCTACAGCTGTATAGTCCTGCGGAGTCAATGATCACAGACGAGCGGTGGTGCAAACACTGCTTTGTAGCTAAAAATTCCCTCTGAAAATGCACTTTGCAGAGTTGTGTGTTCACAGGGGGTTGGGGGAGGCGGGTGGCTGCAAACAGGACCCCTTGGAAATGAGGTATCCTTGGGTGGTCTCAGTTCTAGCCGGGGGAGCCGCCAGCACCTCTGAGGATGTGAGCAGGAAATCCATCCAGAAATCCTCTGGGAGCCATGGAGAATGGCAAGGGAAAGTCAGCCCTTGTCCATCTCCCAGAGGCATCACAGCCCAAGTCCAAGAGCAAAATGGGGAAAAGGCCTTTCCTGTCTTCAGGGAGGCCTCTTGCTTGAGGCTGGAGGAGAGGCCCCACTGTCTTTGCCCTTCATTTGTTTCCTGCAGGGCCAGGGCTAAGGTGAGACCAGGTGTAAAATCCAAGGAGGCATTCTGTGTTGGGGGTGGGCTCATGCTGGAGCAGCACCTGAGAACCAGTGCTGCCTGCATACGCAGTATGCGGGGGCCGCTTGCCCCTCGTTTGTTGTGTTAGAGCTCACCAACAGATCACAAACCCAGCCCCCTGTAACCACCAGTCAGACCTAGACACTGACATGCCCAGCACCCCTCCCAAACCCTCCTCCCTCCTCACCCCACAGGGAGCTACTGTTCTGACTTCCAACACCACAGACGAGGGGGGCCTTGATATCAGACTAGAATGCTGTCTTTATATCCTAACAAGCGAGCATATTGGATCTGCCCGCAGGATGGGCACGAAGCCAGTGGGACGTGCCTGAGCAACAACATAGCAGACAGGAATGGGGAGATGCTCCCCTACCAGGCAGCCTCAAAACTCTCCCACCCCACAGAGTCTGGTCACAGGAAGAAGAGGGCCCCTGCTGGCCCCCAGGAAGCATCGCTGGCGGTTCCCCTCATCTGCAGGGCAGCGTAGTTGCTGTCTTGGAACAGGACACACAGGTGCCCAGGAGAACAATTAGAAGCTGTTGCAAGAACAAATGAGGACCCAAACTGAGACCCAGCCACAGAGCTGAAGAGAAGGACTTAGATTCGAGAATCATTTGCGGTGAACCAGCCGAACCCGAAGCAAGAACACCAAGCACTAAGCATTAACCAGTGTGAAAGAACACCAAGCACTAAGCATTAACCAGTGTGAACAGCTCAGTATTGTAAACTGCCTGAATGCCTGTTAATAAACACATCATGTAACAATGTCTTAAGGCTACAACGTTTAAAATAAGGATACTGGAAAAACAACACAGAAGAGAATATGCTTCCTTATGTGACCAAAACAAGCCACAGAACAAAACACTACACTTTGAGGTACGATCTTTTTAAAGAAACAGTGCGCATCCCCAAATAACATCACAGGCAGAGCACTGCCTTCCGACATGACGGCACCGCTGCTGGGGACTCACGCTTTCGCTGTAGGACACGTCGGTGCTCCGAGACATGCTGGAGTACAGCGTCCGGGTGCTGTCCAGCGTGCCATTCCTTCTGTTCCTCATGCTGAGCCTGGCCCCCTCGAAGGACATCTTGTCTGTGGAGAATGGGGCGGGACAGGGGGTTAGTTTGAGTTGCAAACAGTAAAAGGGCTCCACAGACAGCCTTGTCTCAATGCTCTCTGTCTCTACCACCTCCTGCTCCACCCCAGGACGCCCACCAGTAACAGCACCCCTGCCCTGCTCTTGTGGCCTCATCCTCCCCGCATCCTCCAGGACCTGCTAAAGTTCTGGTCCTTACAGCACAGGTCTGCCCACACCCCCCACACCCTGCCCAGATGCCCCTCTCTGGGGCAGGGTCCACACTGTAGACCACCACACTTGGGAGTTTCACAATAGCTACTTCCAACTTAAGGGGTTTGGAGTCAAGGGAACATAAAGAGCAAACCCTAACAACGACTTGTGACATCTAGAGGAAGGGGCCGGACTCTGAGAAGGATCCTGGCCCTGATCCATCCCATGGTGGCAGGGGCTGAGGGCCTGGGTGTCCAGGTCACCCTGAGACTGGGAGCTGACCCTTGGACCCCAAGGACACCTCGCCATTCCCTCTCAGGCCTGGCAGCAGGCCATTAGCCCAGGACACACAGAAGCCTCAGCCATGACAGGGTGGCTTCCCAGGCCGCCCCTGCTCTCCTGATGCCCAGACCCTCCCATCTCAACCTGCAAGGGTGCCCTCTGACCCTCAGCCTGGGCTGCAGACAAAAAGCACCAATGGCTACTCCGTCCATGTGCCTGTGTCATCTGGCAGACATACTAGACATGACGTTTCTAGGATGAAAGCATTATCCTTCCCAGTCTCCCTGAGTCTCCTCTTCCAGTACCAAGCTTCCTCAGCGACTCGTGACAGCCCTCCAGTCACAGCACATACAAGAGCCAGACCCCCCTCCTTCTCCCTTGCCAGCCTCTCCAGTGGCCCCTGGGGTCACACCCTCTGTCTGGAACCCTCTTCCCCAGACCCCCTGTCTATTCATCTTCTTCTCATCCTCTGGGCCTCATGTGTGTGCCACTTCTCTGGGGAGGTGCTCTGTGACCCCCAGGTGGGGGCATGTCCCTGTGACCTCCACCCTCCACCAGATCTCTGGGTGGGTGGACCAGATCTCTCTTGTTCAGCACCAGGTCCCAAGACCTGGCAAGGTGTGCAGAGTAGATCTGTACAAATATTTACTGAGTGAATAATTTAAATGAGTAAACAACACACCCTTTCCCAAACCCTAAGTCCTCCTCCAGCTTTTAAACTGCTTCCACATCACCTTCCAGAACCCCTGGATGTGGAAAGGCCTCGACCAGCCACTCCGCCACAGGTTCCGAACCTCAGCCTGTGGGTCTGACTTCTATGTCTCAACTGCCCCCACCCCAGGCAGCCTCAAAACTCTCCCATACCACAGAGTCTGGAACCTTTTTTGAAACCCACTCAGAGCAGCAGTCCAGGCTGTTTAAAATGACGAGTGCTTTTACTTCTCTCCCCAGACATTTCAAAAAGAGGCTCTGAGTATTAATTGGTACTTTACATACATTATTGTAAAACCACAGATCAATCCTGCAAGGTATTTACTGTGATCCCCATACAGCAAATTGCTTCTAAGTAGGGCACCAACGGTCAGGAAAAGATTTCATTTGCCTCACAATGAAAAACTGCTTTTTTCGTTGCAATGGGAAAAGGTGTATTTTTGCTTTTCAGTCACACTTCAAACAAGAAATGGGCAAGTTGCGTGAGACAGGCAGTGAGCTGCCCTGTTCTGGCTCATCAAATGCCTGCATCAGACATTTGTTTCCAGCTGCCTTCCTGAGCCCAGCTCAGGTTGGTGGATTATGAGTTTGGTCCTTCTTTAGGACATCTCACATCCCAGGGGCTCAAGGCATTCACCCGTCCCCTGAACATGGTCAGGAGTTAAGGCATGGGTGGAGAGCAGCTGGGGCATTAGGGGAAGGGACAGATAACCGAGGACCATGGGTAAAGGTCAGAAGACTCCAAGGGAGAGGGCCCAGAGAGTGAAAGGAGACCCACAGTTCCCCTTCCTGGGGAACTTTGGGAAAGTGCAGGTAAATCAGATGGGACCATAGCCAGTAGGGGAGGAAGGAGTGAAAGTCACACCCCAGGGCATCTAGGTAGCTCAGTCAGCTGGGCGATCGACTTGGCTGCGGCTCAGATCATGATCTCGGGGTCCCAGGATCCAGCCTCACATTGCACTCTGCACTCAGCAGGGAGTCTGCTTGAGGATGCTTTCTCTCCCTCTCCCTCTGCAGCTCCCCTCATATGCTCTGTCTCTCTCTCTCAAGTGAATGAATTAATCTTTAATGAAAAAGAAAATCACACTAGGGAGAAACCAATGGATACATCCTAGGCTAAGAAAAAGTAACAAAGTCACACCACCAGGCAGAATAATACAAAACCTGGTAGAAAACTAGGTTAAGGGCTAAAATCCCAACCCACCTTAGAGAAAACACAGATCACAAGTAAACTTGAAAACAGACTAAGCCTCCCTTATCATTAAAGCCCAACAACAATGATACACTGAGAGGAGGTATTTTCAGATGAGAGTATCTGATGTTGGGAAGAGGGAAATGAGACAGAGGCTTCCAGATGACTGAGTGGTGTGGAAACCATTTCACTACCTGCAGTGCAACTGGGCAATGGTATAGCAAGGGACTTAAATATTGTTGATGAGGTGCACTGGCTTTGGGGACCCTAGACAAAAGAAATAGTAACACAAAAAAGTTGTACTGAAAAGCTATTCATTGCTGAGTTATTTGTAATAGGGACCATTAGAAACAACCTCAATTTCCATTAATAGAACATTTCACCCAAAAGAAATAAAAGGATGGGGCCATGAAGGGGGTATAATTCAATGGCATGAAGAAATTATAATGATTTATTGCAAGTAGGAAAAGAAAAAGCAGAAAGCAGGGAATCCTGGCAATTTAGAGCTCTGGCTTCACAGACAGGGCCTTGGGTGAAGCACTAAGCTATGAACCTTCAGTGGGTCCTTCCCCCTCTCAGTTCCTTATAAAGGTGGCTCGGAGCCCACGGGAAAGGCAGCTCCAGCAGGACAGATGGTTAAGTGCCTCATGGATAATGTGTAGAAGGCACCAAGCAGTAAATACACCAAAATGCTAACCACTATCTGCTAACGTAGGGGGTAGGATAGTGAGCAATTATTTTCTTTTTTCTACTTTTTATATTTACCAAAATTGACTACTTTGCTCATGTAATCTGGAAAATAGACTCAATAAACAGGATAAGCATCGAGAGGCTGGGCAAGGGGAAGATAACCAGTGACCATGGTAACAGGGTTTCTGCATTGGGGGATTGAGAGAGCATGTAGATAACCAGTGTAGAAAACCGGTATAGACCTCCCCTCCACAGGAGCAAATGGGAGGAGAGGCCATCAGCTAATTTGTTGGGTTCTGTTTCAATGTTGCAAGAAGAAAATTAGCAGACAGGGATAGATAAAAGCACAGGGCCGTTCTTGTAAGAATAACAGAGCGTGGAACAGAAGAGCTCTGTGGGGCAGGCAGATCCCCCTACAGTCCCTAATCAAAGATAGATAACCGACTGAAGATCAAAGGAAAAGAGAGCCAGCAATAACATAATAAATACTGATGAAAAGCTCTGATTATTTTTCCCTCTCATATCATATTGTCTGAAATCCTTTGTGGACAAGGAACTGGTTAATTGTTGTTCCTACCGCAGCACCTGCGTCCCACCTGGCCTGCCTAACTCTCACTCCAGAGAAGAAATGGGCACAACACACAGGTGTTCAGGGCTTCACTCAACAACCAAGTCTAGAGTGTGGTTTTAAAAGGGGGTCCTTGGGGTACCCAGGAGGTTCAATCCATTGAGCGCCTGACTCGATTTCGGCTCAGGTCATGATCTCAGGGTAGTGAGATAGAGCCCTGTGTTGGCCTCCACACTGGGAATGGAGCCTCCTTGGGATTCTCTCTCTCCCTCTCCCTCTTCCCATCTTTGCTCTCTATATAAAAATAAATAAATAAACCTTTTTAAAAATTAGTAATAAAAAAGGAGGGGTTCCTTGAGGGGCCCCTGGGTGGCTCAGTCATTTAAGCCCCCGACTCAGTTTCAGTTCATGTCATGATCTCAGGATCATGAGATCAAGCCCTGCATTGGGCTCCACACTCACTGGGGAGTCTGTCCTTCTGCTCCTCCCCTCCATGTGCTCTCTCTCTCTTTCTCTCTCTCTCTCAAAATTAAAAAAAAAAAAATCCTAAAGAAATAATAATTTTTTAAAATAAATAAAAGGGTATCCTTGGGGACTTTCTGCTGAGAAAGGCTCAGGGACTCCCACCCACCCACATTAGTGAGATCAGCCCTGCCTTCATCATATTCATGTGCCCAAGGTCCTAGAAGTTCCCCTCTGAGGAAAGGTGTCTTCTGCCAAAGAGCAGTCTGAAGCTTTGGCTCTAGAGATTTGGTCTGTTCTGCATACCTGCTGCCATCACCCACCTGCACAGGCAGATGGGGGACACCCAGAGCCTCAGTCACTTGGAATGGATAAGAGAGCCATTACTGTCCTTGAAGAATAAGTTTTTGTTTTGTTTTTTTTTTAAGAATAAGTTTATAGATGGTTTACCAAGCTCTAAAAGTGATGGATTTATTCATGGCATCCCCAACAATCAGGAGTTGGATTTTCACACACAACGAGAAATAGGATCCAATAACTCCAAAACTGTAACACAACAGAACACGAGATAGCATTCGATAGCCACCATATGCAAGAGCCTAGTCTTGAAGCCTCTCCAGAATGACTACTGGGATGCTACTTCTTTCTGTGGATCAGATTTGCAGCATTTGACATTCACATGAAAGAGGCACTCGCATTCCACCCACCTGGAGGGCACTGGAGTAATGATGCTTAAAAGTACAAGCTTCAAGTCTAGGACCATCCCCTTCTTTTATTTTTAACTCTGAGTGTATTTCTCTAAACTAATGGAAATCTCAACTAGAAGTTAGAAAGCCAAGTTAAGGGAATAAGAGCTCTTTTTTTTTTTTTTAATATTTTATTTATTTATTTGACAGAGAGAGATCACAAGTAGACAGAGAGGCAGGCAGAGAGAGAGAGAGAGGGAAGCAGGCTCCCTGCTGAGCAGAGAGCCCGACGTGGGACTCGATCCCAGGACCCCGAGATCATGACCTGAGCCGAAGGCAGCGGCTTAACCCACTGAGCCGTGGGTTGGATGGACTTCTCCTAATAGTTGGTGGGAATGCAAGTTGGTGCAGCCCCTCTGGAAAACAGTATGGAGATTCCTCAAAAAGTTGAAAATAGAGCTACCCTAGTTGCACTACTGGGTATTCATTCAAAATAGAGCTACCCCAGTTGCACTACTGGGTATTCATTCAAAAAACACAAACACAGTGATTCGATGCACCCCAAAGTTTATAGCAGCAATGTCCACAACAGTCAAACTATGGAAAGATCCCAGAAGCCCCTCAACAGATGAATGGATAAAGATGATGTGGTGTATATATACAATGGAATTTTACTCAGCCATCAAAAAGAATGAAATCTTGCCATTTGCAGCGACGTGGATGGAACTGGAGAGTATTATGCTGAGTGAAATAAATCAGAGAAAGATGAATACCGTATGATTTCACTCATATATGGAATTTAAGAAACAAAACAGATGAACATAGGGGAAGGGAAGGAAAAATAAAATAAGGGAAAAACAGAGAAGGAGGCAAACAATGAGAGACTCTTAACTCTAGGAAACAAACTGAGGGTGGCTGGGGGAGGTGGGTGGTGTAACGGGGGTTGGGCATTAAGGAGAGCACATGGCGTAGTGAGCACCAGGTGTTATATACGACTGATGAGCCACTACATGCTATCTCTGAAGCTAAGAATACCATACGTGTTAAACTGAATTTAAATTAAACATTTTTAAAAAGAAGAATCCACCAATAAAACGACAGCAAGAGTGCCCCTCATGTTTAACATCATATTTGAAGAGGGTGATTTCATGTCGCACACCCACTCAATTCACTGTGCTGTTCTCAAAAATCACAGGGTCAGCGAACACATCAGAAAAGTTCAAGCATCACGCCACAGGCCAAGGACCAACATTCAGGCAAAACCAAATGATTTGTCAAAATACTTGCCTTTAGTAGTGAAAAGTTTAATGTCAAGAGGAATGCAAATCAACACATGGAGAACCATCTATTTATATCATCTAACTTGGAGGGAAAGAAGACTGTGTGGTAGGAAAAAAAAAAAAAAACAGCAAGGGCTTGAGGTCAGAAAAACCCACGCTTGTGGCTGACCAGCAATGTCCCCCTATAAACGGTGACAATCACATGGGACGAGCCCACGGCAGCTCCTCTGGGGACTTGGGTGACATCAACATCAGTGTTCCTGTCCTTACTTCCATTCCTGGGGTGGGGGGGGGGGGGACTTTATAAGAAGAGACTGCATAAGGTGTTCAGGGAAAGCAAAGTGGCAGAAAAGATTACGGATATATCAACATCACCCCCTGCTCCCCTGCCTCGCCCACCAGAGAAACCTGTTTCATGGGCTCAGCTCCTGGGGTACATGTGGAGTGAAAATGAGGAGGAGCCTAGAAAAACTGAAAAGATTGATATTCAAAAGGACCCGAGATCATCACAGGAGAACAGATGTGGAGAAATAGGAGGAGGGGGGGAGAGTTGGTAGGGTTGTGGGAGGAGGGCCAGGCACGCAGTCTGAGAAGGCCAAGGGCTACCACTGTGAATAAGGTTGTGGTGAGATAAGTGGACAGCATCTTTTGGCCGCTTTTCTGAGTTCAGCCATTCCTATCAGATATCTCTTATCAGAAATGACCTCAGAGGGGCGCCTGGGTGGCTCAGTGGGTTAAGCCTCTGCCTTCGGCTCAGGTCATGATCTCAGGGTCCTGGGATCGAGTCCCGCATCGGGCTCTCTGCTCAGCAGGGAGCCTGCTTCCCTCTCTCTCTCTCTCTCTCTCTGCCTGCCTCTCTACCTATAATCTCTGTCAAATAAATAAATAAAATCTTTAAAAAAAAAAAAAAAAAAAAAAAAAAGAAATGACCTCAGAATATAAGTACTAAAAACAGCTCGTGTTTGATCTCACCGTTTCTGCAGGTCAGGAACCCGGGCACGGCTGAGGTGGGCTCTCCGCCATCCGGGTACCAGCAGGGGCTGGGGTCGCCCCTCAAGTATGGACAGGACAAGGCCCTGCTTCAAGCTCACATGGTTGTCAGCAGGGTTGAGTTCTGAGGGTCCTCCGGACCTCGCTGCTGGATGCCACCCGTGGTTCCTGGCTCTGTGGGTCCTTCAACGTGGCAACTGGCTTTATCAAAGCGTGCCAGCCAATAAGGTGACAGAGAGAATCTGCCACAAGGCAAAGTCACAGGCTGTGTAACCTAAGCATACAAGTGACATCCCAAATCACCTTTGCCACGTCCTATTGTTAGAAGCAAGTTACTGGGTCCTGCCAGCATCCTGGGGGAGGGGAACACACAAGGGCAGGAACACCAGGAGGCAGGGGGCCTTCAGGCCATCTCAGAAGTCTGCCTACCACCCTTGCACTCATATTTATTTCCAATGCTCTTGCTCTGTCGGGCCTGAGTATCTTTTTTTTTTTTTTTTCCTGAGTATCTTTTGAATGAGACATTGTGCCAAGACTGGCCATAAGACTCCTCAATTTTACTTGGGTCTCCTACATGTAAAAATCAGATGCAGGATCCTTAAGGTATCAGACTCTGCAGCAATACTAAGGAGGAACCCCGAGCAGCTTTAGGAAAGAGTGACAGAGCCCATAGCAAACCAGACTCTAACGGTACAAAGTCAGCATTAGGTCAAGTTCGCTCACCTGCCGGCTACCTTCCGGTCACTCTCTGAGCCACCCTCGTCCCCCCCCACCCCCCACCCCCACCATGACGGTCAATGTATTCGGGTTTTTAGGCCCAGCTTGCTATTTTCAAGCTATTCTTTTTAGATTGTATATTTTCATGCACAAGAATAATTTTTATTTACCTATTAACTTTATCTCTCTGATTTCGACCCTCTTCACGTGTCACTGGTGTCCCCGCCCAGTGGGTGTCCGTTCGCACCTGTCTTGTCCACCCTGGACCCGTCTGCCCACATCAGAAGAAAGTGTCTGGGAATGATTTCAGTGGAGCGACTCATAGGAAGTGTATGTGAGGAGCTGCTTCTTCACGTGAATGTCTTCTTGCCCATGGACAACTTGACAACCATTTCCCCCCACTGCAGAACCTGTTCCATTCTTATTAGACTTTTCATG
The DNA here is from genome assembly GCF_009829155.1 of Mustela erminea. Lineage (NCBI taxonomy): Eukaryota > Metazoa > Chordata > Mammalia > Carnivora > Mustelidae > Mustela > Mustela erminea. The sequence continues at coordinate 40,831,966 of NC_045621.1, read as the reverse complement.
TGGTAAAGAAAACCCTGAGGGTGGCTTCGTCTTTATTCTTTCTGTCCAACAGTCATTTGCTTTTCCCCCTTATTCTTAAATGCTATTATTTTTATTGACTCTTACTAGACAGTGACCTATAATTTTTCCTTTGACCTCGTGCTCTTTTTATGTGCAGACTCGGGTGTGGTTGTTTTGTTGTTTTGGTTTTTGCAGCCCTGAAAAGCTTGCTGTTTTCATTTTATTACTGTGCTCAGATTACAGCCCACCCTGGGAATGGGCGGCTCAAGGGAGAGTGGTGTTGCCCCAGTCCTGTAATGCGTAATGAAGGCAGTTGTGACCAAGAGAGAAGAAGGGTAGATGCTCAGAAAAGAGGTCTCCTGGCCCCAGCAGGGAAGTGCTTTCCAGAATTGCCTCCAGTCCTATTTCTGCACAAAACTGGCACCCTACTCAGGCATCATCATGTGACCCAAGGTCAAGCCAGAGAACATGCCCAGGTGTTCAGTGGACACCAGCCCATGGCGTCCTGTACAGTGACCCCTGGCCTGAGCAGCTTGCAGAGTAAGAACTGCGCGGGCTGAGTAAGCCATGAGGCTCTGCCCCATCCACTCCAACATAGACAGGAGCTGCTTGGGGCAACTGTTCCACTCCCTGGTTGTGGCCGGCCACCGGGAACACATAGAGATGGGCCATGTACGCGACAGGCCTTTCAGAAGAGGAAAATAATCCACACAGAGGAGGCATGACAGTCAGAAAGTCAACAGAATCAATCTACTTCCCTGGGCCAATGAAGGAATCGGGTCTTCGGTACTAAAAAAAAAAAAAAAAAAAAAAAAAAAAAATCGCACTGAGTCTCATGCCAGGCAAAATTAATAGGCTTACAGGTGTCCTGGTGAGATTATTCAAGGATAAGAATAAACTCAAAGTTACACAAAGAGCGCAGCAGAAAAAAAAATAAGGGACAAGAGGGAGGGGCGTAAGGGGGGGGTTCGAAATTCTGCAAGCTAGAAGGTGAAGCACATTCGTATTCTTAGAGGGAAAAGACTGGATTTAGGAATTACATCTTCAGCCAGTTCATCTGTGAGTGGCAGAGAGGCAGACCCAGAAACTGGAGGAGTGGGTTGGGGAGCTGTTCACGCAACTTCAAGAAGTTCCAGAGTGAGGGTCGGTGGGGTGGGGGAGGCAAACAAGTAATAAATGGAGAACACGGGGTACCACTTCTTTTCTTCGCAGTTTAAATTTTTATTTTTTCCTCAGTGTTCCAAGTTTTGAAGAGACTTACTAAAATATTGTTGAATACCAAGGAAGGAAAAGGCAGGACGAGAGCAGAGGGTCAAAGGAGAAGGTGACGCTGGTGACCGTGAGGGGCTGGTCCGGCACATGGGAAGCCAGCCTGCAGGGCTGATAGACACTAATGGGTAGGCAGCCTACCCTTGCTGGGAGCCAAGGCAAAAACATGAACGCGGCCAGGTGCAAGCAGGACCCAACCCACACGTCCTGAGACATCACCCAGGGGACAAAGGGCGCCCGCATCAGGGGAGCGGATGGGGCGGGACTCTAAAGGGGGATCTTTCTAGTGTTGGAACCCATCCAAAGCTGGATTGTGGTGACAGTTACATGAATGGACTCCTGCTAGAAGTAGATAAAACTATACACACACAAGTGAGTGCATATACAACCAGTGAGAAATCAGAGTAAGGTCTCAATGTCAATGTCAGTTTCCTGGTGTGGGTATTATACTAGAGCTCTGTGTGGTGTCGCCGTTGGGGGGAACGGGTGAAGGGTACATGGGACCTCTTGGTATTAGTTTCCCAACTTCTTGTGAATTTACCCTTATTTCCAAATAATAATTTAAGAGGAAAAGAACTGTGTAGAAAGAACACGGGGCCACATGGTGGGGGACATCCTAGATAGAGCCAGCAATGCCTGCAGCACCAACCTATGTTCCTGGTCCCTGTAACGTCCTGAAGGCAAGTGGAAGGTGCATCACTAAAGTAAACCTCAGGGAAAGGGACTCCAGGGTAGGCCAAGTGATGGGCCCCAAGGTACAGATACCTGAGAATCTAGCCAGGTTTAGGACTTATTGGTTTAACTGTGTATGATCTTTGCTTTCATGTTCTTATCAATATCTCAATTATTTTTATCAATGGTCCTTACTCTCAATGACTGCAGAGGGGAACAATGAAATTAATGGAATCCTATACCTTGCTATGAAGATTGCCTCAGCAACAACTAAATCCAAAATGGACTCTGGCTTAATTATTCACATTGTCACAATTTCATAAAGAGACCACGAAGACACTGGCTCCCACACACATCAGGAGGGACAGCAGTTCCAGCCTAAAGACAGACAGGATCTCCAGTTACCCAGCCAGAGAAATACATGTTCTCTGCACAGACTGAATTTGCCCAAAAAGTTCTCATCAGCTCTGGGGTGGCCCACAGACTCTATATCTCTGACAAGTTCCCACAAGTGGCTGGTGCTGCTGGTCAGGGGGTCCCATTTAGAGAACCACTGGGCTCACCCAGGACTCTGCCAACAGCACCAATAACCCTCTCATCCCCAGATACAATCGCAGCTCTTCAGAACTTGTAACTGGATCTTTTTAAAACACAGACTGAAGTGCTTCAGAGACCATATCACATCAGTTTGGGCTCAGTGTGTTTCTGTGATCATAGCTTGAATTTACGGACAATACAGTTCATCCTGCAAGGATGAAACACATCTCATCGGGCCGTGAGTGGCACCCTAACAACTGGAGTGAATAGTAGTCATGTTCATGTAAAGTCTCTTATGTTCCAGGTGCTAACTCAGCTCTTAACAGGTATCAGCCCTCAGCCCTCTGGCGTAGTCTATGATTATTATTTTTCCACTTAGATGGATGAAGAAACTAAGGCATAGAAAGGTTAAATAACTTCCTAAAAGTCACACAGCAGATCAGTAGAGGATACAGGACTCAAACAGACTGGCCTGAGAGCCCAGTCCTTAAACATTAAGCTAACAGTTTAGTAAGTAACAATTGTGTGCTACTTTAATACTTCTTTGGGAAGAGATAGATTGTCATTCATACTATATAAATACACCATTAATATTCAAATCAAGGATTAGAAACTTGGTTTTGTTGGCCAGGGGTAAGGTTGGCCTGATATTATTTTTATTACTGATGCTCATAAATAATTTTAAATAACCTAGAAATCACCCCTTCACAACAGAATACTCTTGTATCCTGTGAGCCCATCGCAAAAACAAAACCAAAATCGAAAATCAATCTATTCGGTCATTATCCAAATGCAAGAATGGCGTGTGGCAAGTTTTTAAGATTATGGTTTACCGGCCTCTCGCCACCATCAAACCGGTCCTGAGATGTCATTTTCAAGCAGGTTGTATATCTAAGTCTTCATTAGGTAAAGGAGACGGGAGAAGTTTTCTTTACAAAACACTGAACGAGCGGAACTGTGTCATTCATGCTCGGAAGAATGCTCCAAAGGGCCCGTACCAAACCCCGGCCATCTCCACTCTTCGCTCCCACCAATGATTCATTATGATGGTGACTGGGACACTTGCAGAAGCTTCAGATAGAAATGACACCATCAGAGAAATCTCAATTCCCATTCTGGCCTGAGATGCACATAGAAACTACAGCGGACCTGCGAGGCTCAGCATTCACCTAGCCTTCCCCACCTCCTTCACCCTGAAGAACTAAGATGTGTTTCCTTATAGGAATTATCCCACTTTTCTAATTGCCATATTTTCGTCAGCCACATTTTTGAAGTTTGCATCGATGGGTTAAACCCCAGTGGTGACAGCCCAAGGGAGCTCCGAAAGTCATTGATTCTGGTGTCTCCTGGCCCAAAGAGGAGAGGTGAGAGACAGGAGGTGAGTCTTGGTAGCAAATGAGCTGGAAGTTGGTATTTGCTGAGAGCCCCCCAACCCCAGAATAAGGAGAAAGCCTGGGGACCTAGGTGCCTGGATCCTATTGTCTTCACAGGTGCCAAGAATAACATCAGTTCTTAGGCAAGACAAAAAAGATGAATAATGGTGATACCAACTTTGTTCCAAATTTCAAAGAATTATAAATCAAAAGTTACAACCTTGAAAGAAAGTTCTTTACACTCTCAAGACACTGAGGAACTGAAACCCCTACCATAGTGTGTTTGTTGTATTCTGCTTAAGAATCTTAACTCTGAAGTCCGCATTGGCAATCATGACCTCAAAATTGAATAGAGATAAAACCTTTAATTATCCATCCAACCCCCAGTATTTCCCTTTTGCTTCTAAAGAATCCAAGCCATTAGCATGTTTCAGAAGCTGTATATAAAAATAAGTCAGATATACTTTTCTTCCTTGTCAAAGACTGTTGGCTATTTGAATACATTCTTTCTTGATGCTAATTTAGGCTCCATCATAGTGCGATTTAAGAAAAACCTGTTTTGTGATGTCCTCGATCAGTTTGAGAACATAGGATTGCTTCAGACAGTCCGTTGCAGAGTTCAGATGCCAGTGAGTTTTTTAATAAAGCTCTTTGTTGGAAATTTCTGACTCTGTCAATCAGGGGGGAAAAAAGCTGTAATCGTATTTTAAATCATTCAAAAACCTAGCGCAGTCTCCTCTGTCTCTAAATAAATCCACACGAGTACTATAAGTATCTGTTAACTAGCATTTATTGCTTATCCCAACCGCTCTTTGAGAAACATCACCTTTTGTCTTGTTAGTTTCCGATCTTCAGAGAAAATCTAAATGATGTCCATACCAAACACACACTAGTCATACCAGTTCTACAAGTTACAACAATTGCAACATTTACAGAGACACGAAAAGCGAAAGTTGGTAACATACCATTTGAGGTTTGTCAGGCAGGATTTGCTTTCACTGAAAAGATCCTGCTGGCCTCCCCTCCCTGCGGAGGAGGAAGGCTTTTATAAGCGGAGCTTCCTCAGCCCCGCCCTCCTCCCTAAGGCTCTTTCAAGAGGAGGAACAAAAAAATTTAAGCCACTGAGAGAAGACTTTTACAGTCATGACATACAGTAGCAATTCAGTGATTGAATATCAGTGACGAAGGCATAACTATAGAACATCACATTTTAAATGCTAATAAAGTAAACATAAACTTCCTCCCCTTGGCTTGCCCTAGTATTTACTAAAGTCACACTAAAATTTAATTTCTACAATTTGTGGCACATCTTAAAAACCACAAATGAAATAAGAAAAGCTCACTATGGAAGGTAATGACAAGATTAATTAACAGATTAAAAGCTCTTAATTGATTAGAAAAAATCATAAATAGAAGACATTTAATAAACTTTTTTTTTTTTTTTTTAAGATTCTGTTAGCTTTCTCCCTGTTGACTTATATTCAGCACTGGGCTAGCTGGGCAGGGGGAGTGAGGGGAGGCAGGAAGCCTAATTTATATTTCCATGCCTTCCTTACACTTTGTCTTTATGAACACTCAGCTAGCAGAGAGGAAGTAACAATCACCAGCAGGACATTTTCTGTCATTTTCTTTCAATAATGTACTACAGATAATCATGGCAATAGTTTGGTTGTAGATGGTGCTCCTGGAGTGTTGGCTGTTCTCTCTCTCTCATTCTCTCTCTCTCTCTCTTTTTTTTTTAAGAATCTATTTATTTATTTGACAGAGAGAGATCACAAGTAGGCAGAAAGGCAGGCAGAGAGAGAGAGAGATAGAGAGAGAAAGAAGGAAGCAGGCTCCCCGTTGAGCAGAGAGCCCAATGCCGGACTCGATTCCAGGACCCTGAGATCATGACCTGAGCTGAAGGCAGAGGCTTAACCCACTGAGCCACCCAGGTGCCCCTCTCTCTTTTTTTTTAAGATACTATTTTTTTTTAATTTTTTATTTTTTATAAACATATATTTTTATCCCCAGGGGTACAGGTCTGTGAATCACCAGGTTTACACACTTCACAGCACTCACCAAAGCACATACCCTCCCCAATGTCCATAATCCCACCCCCTTCTCCCAAGCCCCCTCCCCCCAGCAACCCTCAGTTTGTTTTGTGAGATTAAGAGTCACTTATGGTTTGTCTCCCTCCCAATCCCATTAAGATATTATTTTTAAGTAATCTCCACACCCAACATGGAGTTTGAACTCACAAGCCTTAGATCAAGTGTTGCACACTCTCTCGACTGAGCCAGCCAGGCACTCTGTCTACTCTTTCTATTATGTATTTATATATGAAGTGTATGCCACGGGCAAGAAGAAAGAGGATAGTATAATTTAAAAATCGAGTATACAGGGACACCTGGGTGGCTCAGTGGGTTAAGCATCTGACTTCGGCTCAGGTCATGATCCCAGGTTCCTAGGATAGAGCCCCACCCAGGTCTGGCTCTGCACCCAGCAGGGAGTCTGCTTCTCCCTCTCCCTCTGCCCCTCCCCTTGCTCCTGCTCTCTCTCTCTCAAGTAAATAAATAAAATCTTTCTTTAAAAAAATACACAAATAAATAATAAAAATTGATTATACAGTACAAACAAGTGCAAAAGGGTTAGAGATTAAACATAAGAAATGTCAGGGGGCAATTTCGTAAAGGCAGAGGGATTGGGGAAAGATCTGAAAGGAGAGATTAAGATGCCATTAGTGAGAGGAGCAGCTCCTACAAAGAGCATGTTCAGTCCAAAGGGAGACAGCTCTGTGTCAAATAAATAAATAACATCTTAAAACAAACAAACAAACTAAGGGAGAAAACCCCTTTGACAAAGAGAAACAAAACAATTCCGATAAGACCACAAACTCAAATACTCCGAGGGTTAGGCAGGTCATGAAAAGGAATGGAGGGACCAAATGCAAGGCAATGGGGAAGAGTGGGGACTATGGAAAATTGGGAATGACGCTGTGAATAAGCCTTGTGAGAAGAGGTCTAGCAGGAAACAAAGACAGAATCTGAGAAATCTCAAAACCACCCTTAATGAGGATCCTAGGACTAAAATTCCCACATTCCTACAGTTTCCTTCCCTGCCCCCCACATGCATCTACACAGACCGAGCCCCTGGATCCCGTCCTCTCTCGCTTTAGCCTACAGTCTACACAGCCTCCTTCCAGGGATTTTCAGAGATCAAGAAATCAGAAGGTGGAACCTAAACCCTAGTTTGAAAACCAGAATGTGACCTGGAAAGGACGAGAAAGCTAGAAAATTACCGACAGAAGTACAAAGTGCAGCATGATGTGCATGCGGGAATACTGGTGGGAGTGGACAAGTGATGTGGGAATGAGAGATGGGGGAGGGGAAGCATGGCCTTTCATCGGATGACACATTATAGAGCCAGGGAGCTTCTCCACTTAGAGCACATTTCATGGGGAACGACTCAAAATACATGCCCTCAGGTGAAAGGTGTAGGTTGCAAAACCGGGCGCACAATTTCATTGTGGGTTGAAAAAATACCTTGAGGAAAAAAAAAAAAAGAATAAGGAGGCTGGGGTGGGGACTAGAGTGGAGGGGTGGTGCTTGGGAGAGTTCCTGCAAGGATGGCTCCGGGGATTAAAAGAAAGACGGGCTTTGAGTACAAGGCTGGGGGCTCCAATTTGATTTGATGGGCAGTCCCCTGTAGGTCCTTAATAGTGACAGCAAGAGTCACACCCATGCTGAAGGTCATACACAGCATGAACTGGAGAGGTCGGTATCGCAAGGAGGAGAGTCTCCAGGTGGACGCAGTCCCTGTGAGGTCCAGGGAAAGCCAGTGCCTCCTGAGAATGAAGAGGGCAGGTCCAAACTCGAAGCTGGGCCTAGCATCTGCGTCCTGTCCTAGAAGGCTGGATTCAGCCCCCGTTCTGGGCTGAAGTGTGTCTGTCGCCCCCATCCCTCCGAATGTATTTGGAGTCAGGGTCTTTCTTACAGAGGTAATCAAGTCAAGATGAGTTCTTCAGGGTGGGCCCTGGTCCTGTATGACTGGTGTCCTTATAAGGAGATGAAGCTGGGACACAGACACACACACAGGGAAGACCACGTGAGGACAGAGGAGAAGGCAGCCATCTCTAAGCCAAGGAGAGAGGCCTCAGAAGACACCAAACCTGTCTACTCGATCTGGAAACTCCAGAATGGTGAGGGGGAACGTTTTGATTATTGAAATCACCCAGTCTGTGGAATTCTGTTATAATTTAAGTCCTTGCAAACTAATAGAGCGCCCGAGGTTAGGTGTGGAGGGGGTTGCCAATCCATCCCTAGGAGCAGCCAGGACGGCCACAGATACACCAGGGAAGAGCAGACAATTCCTCATGGGAGTCTGTGGTACTCCCAGTCGTACCCAACCGCCACCTTCAACACTGCCCAGTCCAGTATGTCTCTCTGAAGTTCCCAGCATGCTGGGAGCCAAGTAGCCCTGTCCTGCCCTCAGAGTGAGATGAATTAAGCTAATGTGGACTTTTCTCATTCATTTTTCTGATTCTTAAACCCACAGGTTCTTTGTTCTGTCCCAAAGTTCACCTTAATTCCAAACTTGTATCCATAACAAAGTATCTTCTGGCCTCAAAAAGTTCTAGTCAAATGTCTTTGGTACATCTTGAAAGTCTTAAGCGAATGGATCCTTGCTGTAAGTCAAAGCCATCGTGCCCAGGGAGGGATGGAGACAGAGAGATATACAGGTGTGGATATACCGGTGTAGTACAGGTGTATGAGTATAGGTATAGGACAGGTATAGGGAGAGGGATAGACATAAAACCTGCAAATTTGCCATTTTACCCAAGTCTTAACAAAATCCCCAAATTCTTCTGCCAAGGCAAGCGTGAAGATTTTTTTAAAGAATTTTTAAATGCTAGGTGGTTGCATTATCGTTCGGTGCCAGAAGGTGGTCCCTTTGAGCAAAATCAATGGCGGCCGCTGAGATGTGTTCACGCACCTGTATCCTCAAAGCGGTTTCACAGGTGAATAATATACAGGCCATGGGTGTCCCTCCAGACCCTTCTTTGCCCCTCCAGATGAGAAAAGCCTGTCAGTACGCTCCCTGCCAAATCGTAGGCCCAGATTCTCAGCTATGCTTTCCTATTTTCTGTGCTGTGAGCAAACATGTCAGAATCGAATGATGGCTGGGGCTCAGGTTCCATCCCAGGGTAAACGTACTTAATGCCACGCACCTGCACACTTAGAAACGGGTGAGATGGCAAATGTTATGTTAGGGGAGCTTCACCACAATGAAAAATAATTGTCAAAAGGATTGAAGGATTGAACCCACAGTGGTGGGTTTGAGCACCAGCTCCGCCTTTGCTAACGGTGGGGGGAGGGGGGGAGACACGCCACTCAAGCCCCAAGTCCCAGTGCCTTGGTCCCATGAGGTCCTAATGCCTGCATCTCAGGCTGTAGCCAGGTTGGGGGAGAGGGGAGTCCTGGAAGGACCAGCCAAGGTGGATGGAACAGCCCTAGTAATGTCCTTTCTCCCTCCGATTTTGTCTGTCCCTCCAACTCAGTGCCCGCATGTTGGGGCAGGGAAAAGAGGCTCTCTTCCTGTTGCCCAGACCCCACTGAGAGAGTGGTGGGGGGTTGCCACGCCACTATGGGGACTGAGCCCCACATGTTTCCACGGCTCTCTCTCAGTGGGTGGCCCGTGACCACCTGCATCCATATTTCAGGAGCATGGGTGGGAAATGATGCTCCGGGCCCCACCCTAGACCTCTTGAATTGAACTGGGATCTCTGGGTGGGTCTGAGGAATCTGCAGAGTATCAAAATCAGCAGTTGGACAAGCTTGGCTCTGAAAAAACAGGGGCCATCAGAAGAAATGCTGTCCTGTTGTTCAGCAGGAACTAGGCAGAAACTCAGCCTGATGGGAGGGGCGTGGCTGGTGTTGCCCTGGGGGAAAGGCATGTGCAGAGGTGGCCACGCTCCATGACACCCCCCCCATGGTTCACTGTCCACAGGGGAAGGAAAACGTCAACACTGGCTCCTTTCCCCAAAGCTTGGGTTCCTTCTGCCACATGTTGTCAAAGGTGACAACTTGCCTTATGCTTTTCTTTTTTTTTTTTTTAAGATTTCATTTATTTATTTGAGAGAGAGTGCATAAGTGGGGGATCAGAGGGAGAAACAGACTCCCTGCTGAGCAGGGAGCCCAGTGCAGGACTCTATCCTGTGACTCCAGGATCATGACCCGAGCCAAAGTCTGTTGCTTAACCAATTGAGCGACCCAGGCACCCGCCTTAAGCTTTTTGAGCAGTGGCTCAGAATAAGGTGAAAATACCATAGGCACTGAGTGCTCTGTCCCTGGAAGACAGATCTGGACTACAGTCCAGGCTCCAGGAAAACCTTGGGCAAGGTCCCTGACCTCTCTGAGCCTCATGCCCTCACCTGTAATACCCACCTGTAAAGCTCTCAGCTCAGGCAGTACGAGGGGAGTAAACATCAGGGAGTGTGCACGAGGCTGTGTACCCTCTAGCCACAGGCACAACATTCCCTGACTGTCAGACAAGCTTGCCCCTGAGGCTGACAAACAAGGAATTAGCCAAGAGGATTTGAAACTTAAAGTAGATCATTTCAAAGAGCCTCAGCAGAAAATGCTTTGAAAAATCTGCAATTCAAACAGACAAAGCCAACAGTGGGGAGAGGGGGGAAGGTGGGAGGGTGAGTCTTTTGAGGAACTACTTTCTCCTTGACTCCAGCCCCACTGTGCTTCAGCTCCCCAGTGTCAGAGAAAATTCGGCTACTTTGCATATTGCAAATTCACATAGTAGTCAACGTGACCTATATGACCTTGCTCTGTCCCATTTTAGAGCTCAAGGCAATAAGAGCCCATTTCTTCCCTTTTATCCAAATTACCAAAACTTTGCTTGAAGGAGACAAAATAAGTTCTGAGTGATTTCTGACCACTTTTATGTGGTCACGAGCGGCCTGGGAAGAGCAGCAGACCCACTTGGTTTAGAAGAACCATTCCACCTTCCTTCTGCTCTGGGGGCTGAGAAACCCACCCCAAGACAGGAAGGATGCTTAAGCGCTGCTTAAAAGCACGCAGTGGCTGTGGACGATGGAGGATAATGGAAAGACAGAGTGAAAAGTGGTGGACAATTAGGATTATTAGAAGTATTGCCATCCCCCAGAGTGGGCCCTGAGTGGAAAAAGGTTCAAATGTCAGAAACAAAAATAGCCAAAAGACCCCAGATGATAACTGAGCATTTGCCCCCAAAGTCACCTGATGTTCAGAAAGATGTTTTCCAAGGGGAGAGTGGGCACCACAGCATGCTGAGCCCTAGAAGTCCCGTCCCCACTCATCAGGGCAGAGTGGCTGGCTGCCAGGCTCTGGGCTGGGGGCTGCCGATTCAGACATGCTGAGGACAAAGCCCAACACATGAGGAGAGCGGTTCAGTAAAAATAGTGGTATGGAATGAAGAAATAGGAGTCATGGCGGGATTCTGGTCCGTTTCACTGAGGCATTCCATCCAGACACCAAGGACAGGCTTTCCCTTAAGCTTCTTACCTTAGATCCATCCTATAATGATAATAGCTCAACATGGAAAGCATTGGACCATTCACCCAATAAGGTAGTCCTATTTTTAACAAGTGTGCCATCATAAACTCCCTCCGGTCATGAGCATGTATCCACATGCCCCTGGGACATAGGCTGTCGTTATTGAGCAACTGTTCTTTGCCAAGCACGGTTCTAAGTGTTTTCTACGGGCTGACTCACGGAACCTCCCAAGAAATCAGAGGTAGGTGCCACCAGTATCATCAGCCCCATTTTACAGAGAGTATAACTGAGGCACAGACAGGGTAAGTAAACTTGCCCAAAGTTACATAACTAGCAAGTGGTAGAGTGAGGTTTGAAATTCAACCTGTCTGTTTCGAGGGTCCTCTTGTGTAACTTCTGTACTATAGGAACACCACACATACACACACCAACACGCATACACACAGACATCAACACAGATACACACATACCTACATACACACACATACTCCTTACTCAGATAAGAGGCACACTGAGGCAGGTTACCCCTAATAAAACTCCAAGAAAGGCAAGGCTGTTCAACTGCCCTCTTCAGCCATACTCTTTTGGGGACACATTAGGTTTTTAGGAATTTCCAAGGAGTCTTCTTGATGTCTCACTTCCGTGTCTAGTAAACGTCTCAGACTTACCTGTCCCAATCAGAGTGCTTGAGTCTGCAGAGCCCCATCCCTAACCTGTGCCTCCCCCAGGATGGCTGATGACTGTCACCCACCACCCCGGAGCTGTTGTTGGTTCTCTCTTCCCATATGACCCAATCCATCAGTAGCTCCTGTGAGATCTGCTCCCAGTCCCATTTCGGTATACCCCAAACCCAACCATTCCTCTGGTCTCTGCTGCTACCTCCTCCACCCACAGCACCACTGTCCCTTTCCTGGAAGCCAACACGGTGTCTAGCTGGCTTGTCCTCTTCTACTTGGGCTCCACCCCTCTTCCCAAGCCATCTCCTCAAAGCCCCTATCAGATTGCATCAGTCCCCATTGTAGAAACTTCAGGTGGTTTCTCACTGTAGCCAGGATAAAATCATGTCCCTACAGGGGGCCCACAGCAATCTGCCAACCTCCCCTCCCAGCATCCTCCCTCCTGTTCCTACTGAGGCCATTGACAGGTTCCATTTGCTACATCTAGAACTCTCTTCCCCCAGGTTTCCTAGTCCGCAGCTGCTTTAAGGATGCCTAGAGCAGAAGTTAAGAGCTCTGGCTCCAGAAGGGGAAACCCCAGCTCCACCATTCCACCTGTGTGAACTTGGGCAAGTTAATTGACCTCTCTATGTCCATTTTTCCCATTTGTAAAAGGGAGGTAATAATTACACCATCCTCATAGATACTTTGTGAGGATTTCATTAGCTAATACATGTAAAGGCATTTAAAATAGTACTTGACACACAGTAAGCATTCAGAAACCATCCCCTCTTTTGAGAAGCCCATCCTGATCCCTACCCTCATCACTCTGTCACATCCCCCATCTTGTTTTTCATCGCCATGTTGATCACTACTTAGATTAGCTTCTTTCACAAAACCCAGTAGAAGAAAATCTTGAACTTCCTTTTGAACACGTCATCTTTGATCAATTGTGGACTATGGACAGAGGATCAACACTAATGTATACATCTTCAGTCTTCACACAAAGAAAGTCCCAACTCTGACAACAACCAGGACTGGCCACACATTGACGTGGAGTCCTGGGAACTACAGATGCATTGGCGGCTGTTTTTGCTTTTTTGGCCCCTAACTTTTTCCTAATCCTAGAACAAGATAAAATATTTAAGACTCAAATACGTTCAACGCTTTCTTGTTCCCTTTCTCATAAACTACAAACAAATGGAAAATTAGTTGCTGCGTGATGCTATAGCTCAGGCTTAGAGAGGGTCACAACAGCATAATACCTGTGCCTGGCCTGGCTCCTGGTATGGCTAGTGCCCAATAAATAGAGGTTGATTGATTCATCAGCACACCACCAGAGCTCCTCCGAATGGCATTTCTCTAAAGAGAAACTAAGGGCCAACAAGCTTCCTTCCTGTGCTCCCACCTCCCGAGAACATGGGCTCCTTTCCTACTTCATTTGAAGATCACAAGTCCTGGGGCACCTGGGAGGTGCACTCGGTTAAGCAACCGACTCTGGTTTTTGGCTCAGGCTGTGATCTCAGGGTCTTGAGATCAAGCCCAGCACCAGATTCTCAACTCAGCTTACATTCTCTGAGAGAATGTAAGTCTCTGCTTAAGACTCTCTCTCCCTCTACCCCTCCCCCCTGACCATCCAGATGCACATGCGCTCTCTCTCTCTACTATAAATTTTAAAATCTTTAAAATAAAAAAAGTCTCCTTCATTGAGAGACTCTTGTTTGCAAACAACTCTATTCCTGGGCTCAAGTCATAAAAAGTCATCAGTTGTGAACTAAGAACAAGCCCATGCTATTCAGGCTGCAAAATGGAACGGAAATGCATATGAGGACTTTTCTTCCAGCTCTGATTCTTTTTCTGTGAAGGACATTTCCTTCTTTCTGTCTGTCTCTGTCTCTGTCTCTCTCTGCCTTTTTCACTCCTCCTTTTGTACCTTCTCTTTCACCAGTGTATTGGGACTCTTGGTCATTCCAGTATCACCTCTGAGCCCAGCCAATGATACTCAGACTTGAAAGTTGCTAGATCTTTCTCTACCTTCCGTGGCATATCTATTATATTAGAGACTTGGAGAAATGTTATTAACCAGATTATCTAAAGAGATCAGCCCATCAGTTTGACTCTCTGCTGCAAGTAAATAAAAACCCAACCCAAACTCAAGGTGGCTTAAGTAAGTATGTGATTTATTGGCTCAGGAAACTGAAAGTGACAGGGCCCTACCATCTTCAGGATCAGCTTGCTCAGGGGCTCAGATAACATCACCAAGATCCCGCCTCTGTCTATGTATTTCTCTACCTGGGCTTTGTTCTCAGACATGTTTTTCTCCTAATGATTCTAGGATGACCACGCAGCTAGATCTACATCATCTCTTGTGCAAAGAACATGAAGGAAAGAATGTCCACTTCCCACACACAAATAGAAGTCTCAAAATTGAATCTTTGGATTTCTGATTTCTCTGACCAAGGTCATGCGTCTACCCTAGCCAGTTACTCTTATCAGCAAATACAATTCAATGGTTGGGTTGTGCAGAGATCACAAGCCCACCTGGGGAGCTGTTGTAGAGCAGTCGTGATCAGCTGGGAGCTGGTGGGCTGCACCCAGCCCAGATATTTTTCTCGTTAGGCCAGGACAGTGTTTTAAGATCTTCCATTTGGGCATCTTTAGCTGATTCCCTCAGTCTCTGGTTTCTTACATCTGCTCAGCCTGATTTATACACTGATCTCATTGCTTGGTCCTGGCAGCCATTTGACTATCGTAGATGGAGCCTGAGAATTCAGTGTAGCTGGACTAATGATCTTTGAGCACCGATTTGTCTTATGTGTTTAGAGCATGTAGAAATATTGAATTAGACTCATTAATCTACCGGTCAACATACAAAACTTGCCTTCTTAATCAAGAGTCTACAGGACTTGGGGATTGGGTCCATTTAATCAGAAGTAACCATGGGCCTTGGGCATATCTCTGTGCCCCAGCAGACTTCTGTGAGGATAAAATGATGTGTGTGTGTGTATGTACATGTGCACGCACGGGCACGCGCAAAAATGCCTGGAGACTATTTCTGTAATAGCAACCCCTTGTCAGCACATTCTGAGGATTAATGAAAAAAAGTAAAAAAGTTTTTTAAAAAATGTATTTCTTCCTCATGCCTAAGTTACATGTGGGCATTTAGCAGGCAGCTACCCACACTGTGTTCAAGGACCTGTCTCTACTATTCTGTGGCTTTGAAATCCACTGGGCCCTGGAGTCCTCTGTAAGATCACCTGTGAAATTCAACAGATAAAAGGGAAGTGGGAAATCGTGAAGCTAACTCTAGATGTGACAAGTATGGCTTCCAACTACATTACACCAGCCAGAACCTGTGAGCACACCTACCTTGAAGAGAGGCTGGGAATGTAGTCTAGCTGTGTGACCAGTAAGAAAAGGAAATACGGTCTGTGAACAGCTAGCCAGAATCTTTGAGAAGCTATAATGCATATGAAGGGTCTCATTCACTTGGATCATAGTTTCCATATCCCTTATCCTTCAAGATGACACTTTAAAAAATTTATTTATTTATTTATTTGAGAGAGAGTGAGTGGGAGGGAGAGGGAGAGAATCTCAAGAAGACTACCTGCTGAGCAGGGAGCCTGACGTGGGTCTCTCGATCCCATGACCCTGACATCATGACCTGAGCCAAGAGCCAGAGGCTCAACTAAGCCACACGGGCGCCCCGTAAGATGACACTCAATGCCTTACTTGCACACTTTGGAGATAGGTTTTCGCAAAATGAACGATTTCAATTGCTCTGATTGATTATCAAATACCAGTTTTTAGTCATTGTACCAAAAGCTTTGGCTGTTTCAGTTCATTTGTTCTCTGAATCACCCAATGGAGTGGGCGTTATTATTTCATTTCACAGATGAGGAAATTGAGGCTCAAAAATATGAGGTAATTTGCCCATGTTTGGCTACAATTCTCAGAGCCAGAAATCAAGCTGCAATGTATCCAACTCCAGAGACCGTGCTCTTAATACCAAAAGCCAATTTCCAGGTCGGGTCCAGGTGTTGGTTGTTACTGTTTTGTCTGAATGACTGCTTTGGTGCAGTTAATTAAGAACACTAGCTGAAGTCTCGGCACTACTTAAAAGGCTCATTTCATTGTGAAATCATATGTCTATACTGGACCCAATGGAACCGTCTGTTGGTTGGGCTTTAAACTTGCTCTCTGGCCAACCCTGGACATGGCTCCTGCTCTCACACACTTCTGAAGCAACAACATTCCCCCCGAGGCTCGGTGGGAGCTGTGTTCAGAGCTACAGGCAGCTGACGCGTACCACAGGTATTCCTGGCCATCCCGAGTTCCTTCTTTTCCACCACCGTTCCAGGTGAGAGTCAGGCAGGATCAGAAGATAAGAAAGGAACACCCAAATCACAGGCTTCTCTGATGCCCCTTTTGACAGAGAAGCTCAGCCATTTGAAAGCAGTTGAAAGCAATTATTGAAAACAATTTAAAAATTTTAAATACACTGAATTTTAGAAAAAAATGGCAATGAAACGACACTTTTATGAAAAATAAATGAGGTTGCTTCCAGTAATTATAGATCAGTGCGGATATGTTTCTTTCATTGGCCATTAATTTATATCAATTATTTATCGAGTCCTGTGATGCTGTGTGCTTAAAACCACTTAGGACTGGCTGCTTTAATGTGGTCTTTAAAGGGACAGACTATAGATTCCTCGTCAAGATGTGCTTTCTCTCCTGTGACTGGCATGGAAAGAAAGAATATGCTATTGGGATCACCTCCTCCTTACAAGGAGCTTTTTTCTCCTGCCCTCCACCCCCGAAAGTTACAGTGAGAATTTTTACAACTTTTTTCCTGGGGGCGGGGAGCCATGAGGTTCCTTGAATACAGAGATGATGCTATTCTTAAGAATTGGTGGTCTGACACAATGGGCATCTTAGGCAGCGTCCTGGCTCAGATAGTGTCCTGATTAGATGGCCCATTGGATGTCCTGGCCACACCCACGAACATGAGATCAAGACTTGTCCCTGGTTTCTTTATGACATCTGGTCAACCCCCCACCCCACCCAGGGAACATGAACTCAGAATTCAAGTCCAAGCGATGGTATTTGACATATGGCTGTTCTATTCTCTTTTCACTTTGGTGCTGTTTCCTGTTCTTGGATCTCTAGTGGTAACAACAGAGCCTGCTGTATACAGAACGGAAATTTCCCCCATGCCAGGGAAGAAGTAGGAAAAGTGGTGAAGGTGACTCAGGATAGAAGTAGTAGTGATGGTGGGGAAGATGCTTTCACTCCGAGACGAACTCAGCTGCAGGTGCCCGCTCACTGGGAAAACCATCTGCCAACCTGGCTAAACCTACTGAAGTCCAGCCCGCCTTCTAACGGCATTTAAATGCCTGCAAGCTGGCTGACCAATGCATCCCTTTTTTTCACAACTGCCTTTGATCTCATGCCCCTATCAGGCTGAACAACCATGGTCTGATGCCTCCTCTCCTCCGTGCTTTGCTCTCTTATCAGAGCATTTTCTCTCCCACCTTCTCTGCCTCGCTAGTGCCTACACAGCCTTGAAGGGCCCAACGCCTGCATTTCCTGTTTCAAGAAACTTCTTGTCAGTTTCTGCCCTTGGCGTCCCTGAGTCACATTTCATGTGACCATCACTGCCACTGCATCTGTCCCCGCAGTGTGCTGTGACTTCCGTGAGGACAGGGCTGATGTCTGCTGGCATTCTCAAGGCATTCTGGGACACCCAAGACAGTCCCATATAGAGCGGGCTTGGTTTATGTTGCATAATTAATGAACCATGCCCAAAACTAGCAAACAATTCTGGATGTACCTAGGGGGAAACTGTTCCTTGTTGACAAACGTAGAAGTGCTTTATTCATTTCAAATCTCAGGATTTGACTTATATTTTCTTCTGTATAATTCACACACTAGATTCCTTCCTCAAACATTCTCACCATTCTGGTTTCATCTGAAATTTAAATAGTTGGTAAAAAATAATCTACTAAAAGAAGAGTAGATTTGAAGGCCTTATTTTTAAAATAGGATGACGGATCTGATAACTGGTCAAATCATAGATACCATTCAGTAAAAGAATAAGATTTCACATGGGAAATTATATGATCCTAAATAATAACTTCTTGTATTTAAATAGTTCCTTATCAGTTATAAAGAACTTTTGAATATACTGTACCTCACCCATATTTCAGCTCAACACAAGCCTGAATGAGATGAAACCCACGTATCTGGCATTTCAGCATGGCACATAGGCCAAACAGATCTTGTTTAAGAAGGTTGCTTTAAAGCCAGGCTTCCTGTGTTCCAATCCCATTCATCACAGACAAGCTGTGTGACTTTAAGCAAGTTGCGTAAGTTCTCTTAGCTTTAGTTCCTTCACCTATAAAATGAAGATAATCGTTGAATCTTCCTTTGACGGTTGGTGTGAGATATAAAATGAGTTAATGTTGTGGTTCTCAACCTGTAGAGACATCAGAAAGGTTTTTTTAAGATTTTTTTTTCAAAGATTTATTTATTTGAAAGAGAAGGGAAGAGACGGAGAGCAAGCAAGCAGAGGGGCAAAAGGAGAGAGAAAGAGAATCCTCAAGCAGACTTCCCACTGAGTGTGGAGAGCTGGACAGAGGGCTCGATCCCACAACCCTAAGATCATGACCTGAGCCGAAATGAAGTCAGCTGCTTAACCAACTGAGCCACCCAGGTGCCCCCATCTGGAGGGTTTTGAAAAATACTGAGGCCGAGGCCACCCTAGACCAAAGATAGCAGAATATCTGGGGCGGAGCCTGGCCATCCAGACACAAGTATTTTATAAAAGTCCCACAGGTGATTCTAATACACAGGTAGCATTGAGACCGTACTCCCTCCAAGCTGAATGATGGAAATCACCTAGCACAGTACCTGGCACACATAATGTTTAGTATGTGTGGCCATGCTTGATGTGTGCAATCACCAATGGGTTTACCTCCATCATTGTGGCACGGGGCTGCTAATGACATTTGACTTCCACTTTACTGATTTTCCTTGCCTTTTCGCTATTCTCACAGGGAAGCTCTTTAAAATATGTTGCATACTTTCCCTTATTCTTTTTTCTATTGATAACTCTTTTAAATTCATGTAGATAGTTAGAATTAGAAAAGAACGGTCCATAAAAATGCATTTAAATCTCCTATAATCCTACACTAGAGAAAACTACTATTCACATCTCTTTGGATACTTGTCCAGGTTTTAGTAGTTAGGTATATGTTCCAAAAGTAGAACATTCGAGGGGTGCCTGGTTGGTTAAGCAGCTAGCTCTTGGCTTCAGCTCAGATCAGGTCATATCTCAGGGTCCTGGGATTGACCCACATAGGGCTTCCCACTCAGTGGGAAGTCTGCTTCAGGATTCTCTCCCTTTGCCCCTCCCCCTGCTCCCTGTCTACCTCGCTCTCATTAAAAAAAAAAAAAAAGGAAAAGAAAAGTTCATTCGCGGTATATCTGCATTTTCTACTCAAACTTTTTAGGAATATTTTGATATTCCTGAATTTCAGGAATATGTTGATAAATATATTTATAATACTTTTTTAAAGATTTTATTTATTTATTTGACAGAGAGAAACACAGCGAGAGAGGGAACAGAAGCAGGGGCAGTGAGAGAGGGAGAAGCAGGCTTCCCACTAAGCAGGGATCCCAATGCGATGCTGGGCTGGATCCCAGGACCCTGGGATCATGACCTGAGCTGAAGGCAGACACTTAAGGACCAAGCCACCCACGCATCCTGATAAATAGATTTCTAAGACTTATTATTCTACTCTAGAAGCTATCATAATATATTCAGCCATGCCCCCTCTTTTTTTGAACAAATAATCTGTTTCCAGTTTGTGTGTGTTATAAATAGCACTGCAATAAACATTCATACATCTGTTTATTCATTCTTTGATTTAAGAAATATTACTAAGTGACTGCCTCATGCCAGGCATTGTTCAAAGCAATAAGGACACAGCAAGGAGCAAGAAAAATCTCTACATCCCTTCCACAGGGAGAAGAATGACAGTAAAAAAAAAACATAAAATCTGTGGGACAGCGACAGGGCTATAAGGGAAATAGAATGAGAGCAGCGGGTAGTTTGGTATGTTAACTAGGTGACCAGATGAAGAACTTGTACCTGAGCAGAGAAATACAGGTGGTGAAGGAGGGAGCCAAGCAGAGGCCCTGGGGAAGCTCATCCAGACAGAAAGGGGCGCGGAAGTTACACCATGAAGACCCTGTGCCTGGAGTAGTGCAGGCAAGGGGCAGAGGGGTGGAGAAGTAGAGAACGTGGGACATTGAAGAACACAGGTCAGTACTTGGGATGTCACCCCAAGAGGGAAGCCTCAGAGGGCTCCTAAGAGAGGAGGGACAAGACTGAGCTGTGTTCTTCACAATGGCTCCTTATAGAGAATGGGACGTAGGAAGGCAAGGATAAGAGCGCCGTCAGCAGTGGGAAGGTAATTACAAAATCCAAATGAAAATGGTGGTGGCTTAGCCAAAGCAAGGAAAGGCATGGAGAAAAGTTTGTGCGACCAAATCTTTGTTCACACCTTAACCTTCTGTTATGGATTGAATTGTGTCCTGCCCTCACCAAATTCCTTTGTTGAAGTCCTGATTTCCAGTCCTTTAAAATGTGACCTTATTTGCAAAGAGCGTAGGTGCTGATACAACTAGTTAAGATGAGGTCATACTGGAGTAGGGTGGGTCCCTCATTCAATATGACTGTTGTCCCATAAAAGGGAAAAATTAGGGGACAGAGGTACCCAAGGGAGGACACCATGCAAAGATAAAGACAGAGAGCAGGTGATGCTTCTGTAAGCCAAGGAAAAGACTGCTAACCAATCACCAGTCTAGGAGAGAGGTATGAAACAGGTTTTTCCTTCAGAGCCTCCAGAAAGACACCTTGACCTTGAGCTTTCTAACCTCCAGAACTGTGAGACAAGACATTTCTGTTGTTTAAGCCACCTAGTTTGTGGTATTTTAATACGAAAGTCCCAGCCAACTAATAAACACCTTCCTAGGATAAGTCCCTACAATAGAACTTCTACTTCATAGGAAACATGTATTAAGATTTTTGATACATATTGCTATCACAAAAGGTTGTATCTATTTACACTTCCAACTGCAGCATCTACAAGGGTCCATTTTATCAATATTCTTACTAATCCAGGAAATTAGAATTTGTTTTATAACATTTCACAGTACGATAGGCAAAACTATCTTACTGCATTTTAATCTGCCTTATTTGATGACTAGTACTTGGACATTCTTAAATGTTCACTATTTCTTTGTGGATTACTTGTTCCCATCTTTTACCCATTTTTCTATGGGTCTGCATGCCCATACGACTCATACATACACAAAGAAAACACCTTACCTTTTCGAGTTTTCATTTGGCTTTTAATTTTTAATAGTTTATATTTATAGGTTTTATTTTTAAGCAATCTCTACACTCAACATAGGGCTCAAACTCACAACCCCGAGTTCAAGAGTAGCACACTCTACCAAGTGAGCCATGCTACTTACTACAGTAACCTCTAGCTGCATATGGCTATTGGGACTTCAAATATGGCTGCTCCCATGTGAGATGTGCTGTTAGTATAAAATACATACCAGATTTTGAAGACTTATCATGAAAACAAAGAACATAAAATATTCCATTAATAATATTTTCTTTAAGTTTTGATTTAAATTCAATTTTATTAACATTTAGTGTACTATTAGTCTCAGGGGTAGAATTTAGTGATTCATCGGGTGCCCATAACCACACTCAGTGCTTATCACATCATGTGCCCTCCTTAATGCCCATCGCCCAATTACCCCATCCCCCGACCCACCTCCCCTCCAGCCACCCTTATTTATATCCTATGATTAGGAGTCCCTTATGGTTTGCCTCCCTGATTTCATCTCGTTTGATTTTTCCTTCTCTTCCCCTATTTCATCTGTTTTGTTTCTTAAATTCCACATATGAGTGAAATCATACTGATCACATGTTGAAATGGTAATATTTTAGAAACATGGAATTAAATGAAATATGTCATTGAAATAATCTCTTTTTCACTTTCTTAATGTATCTATTAGTAAGCTTACAATTACATATGTGGCTCCCATCATGTTTCTGTTACATAGGACCACTCTATATCATAAAGATTTTATGTTTTGGTATATAAGTTTTTGATTGTCTTTACTAAAGTAAAGTCTATCTGGTGTTTCCTTTATGGTTTTGGCTTTCAGTGTCTGGCTTATATACTCTATACCCCACAATTATATTAATGATGGCCTATAATTTGTCCTAATATATTTTACATTTAAATATTTACCTAATGTGAAATGTATCTTTTGCTCATGGTGAGAGATTAGAATCTAACTTCAATTTTTTTTCTAAATAGTTATTTTGCTTTGTTTCTACAACTTGACTGGTCTACTCATATTCTAATCAATATAGCTTCAGAAGGTACTTTAACATCTTACAGGACAAATATCCCACATTGGTTTTCTCTTTCAAATATTTCCTGCCTAAACTTATACATTTGTAATTCCAATTCCAGATGTACTTTCTATCCCCTTTATAAATTAAAAAAAATCCATTAGGATATTTATTGGAACTATGATAAATATATAAACTATTTAGTAAGTAGCATATTTTTTATTTTTTTAAGATTCCATTTATTCGTTTGACAGAGAGAGAGAGTGAGCACAAGTAGGCAGAGAGGCAGGCAGAGAGAGAGAAAAGCAGGCTCCCTGCTGAGCAAAGTGCAGGATGCGGGACTCGATCCCAGAACCCTGGGATCATAACCTGAACCAAAAGCAGCCACTTAACCGACTGACATTTGGCCTGAGCCACCCAGACATCCCAGTGTGTAGCATTTTTAATAACAGAAAAGAATAACAACAATGCCCAAGAATAAAGACCCACTCATGTAAATCTTGGTACATCCCAAGGGAATGCTGTGATGTTGTAGTTGTATACTTATTTAACCTGGAAAGATGTCCATGATGTATTACTGAGTTCTGAAATGTGAAGTTTAATAGTATTCTCTTAGTATTCATAGATCTATATGTCATATTCAGAGACACCTGTCTGAAAGACTATTAAACCTATTATAATAATTATTTCTAAAGAATTCTCCTCAGCTTCTTTCTCTTATTTTGCACTTTCTACATTAGTTGGCTAATTTTTTGTAATTAGCTATTTTTTTTTAAACTTTTTGTTTTAGTTAAATATACAATTGACCAATTAATTCATTAATCCTGGATTAACATTTGTATTATACCATATTTTGTCAAGCCATTCATAGTATATCACCCAATTTTTTTTTTAAAGATTTATTTATTTATTTATTTGACAGAGAGAAATCACAAGTAGATGGAGAGGCAGGCAGAGAGAGAGAGAGAGAGGGAAGCAGGCTCCCTGCCGAGCAGAGAGCCCGATGTGGGACTCGATCCCAGGACCCTGAGATCATGACCTGAGCCGAAGGCAGCGGCTTAACCCACTGAGCCACCCAGGCGCCCTATCACCCAATTTTTTTAAAGATTTTATTTATTTTTTTTGACAGACTGAGATCACAAGCAGGCAGAGAGGCAGACAGAGAGAGAGGGGGGAAAAGTCTCCCCTGCTGAGCAGAGAGCCTGATGTAGGGCTCAATTCCAGGACCCTGAGATCATGACCTGAGCTGAAGGCAGAGGCTTAATGCACTTAGCCAGCCAGGTGCCCCATCACCCAATTTCTTAAAATTTTTTGCCTCCTTCAAATAAAAAGGTACCATTACAATCATACAGACTCTATACATTTCTTATTATTCATATTCCAATTTTTCTGGTTTTCTACTATATATTACAGTTAGTAATTGATATGTGAGAAAACTAGAAAATTTTATTTATGTATTTAATTTTTTTAAATTTCAGTTACCTAGAAAGGGAGGGAAGCTAGGGAGAAAAATTCAGTCACTTGATAAAATCCGTAATTAATTCTACGTTTCCTCATTTGATTTATTCTCTTGCATTTTCTCAGTAGGCAATTGTATCATCTGCAAATCATCAGTTTATTCTTTCCTAATGTTTAAACTCTTTCCTTTTTTACACATAATACACTGGGTAGTTCTTTATATTAATATTGATGTAATTATATACTGCATAGATATAATTATAATGTTACTAACACACATCCTTGTCCTCTTCTCCATCTAAACAGTAATACCCCTGTAATTTTGTCATAGTTATAGCTGTGGGCTCCTGGCTCCTTTTGGAACATGCTGTCTTGGTGTTGCAATCTGTGGCATACCCAGCACAGCACCTGCTAGGTTTTGTTTTGACTTAGCTCTAGTTAGAGCCAAGGCTCTGACAGGAGAGGCACGTGCTGTCTGGAGAGGATGAAGCCTCTGCCTTCTCTCCAAGTGAAAAAGGAGAAGGTACTCCCACACAAGGACCAGTGAGCTGCCAGGTTGCTGAAGACACCAGCCTAAACTTCCCGTTCTTTCCCAACCAGAACCCTGACCTGGGCACAGTACACCTGCTATGTCTGGGAATTCACCTTTTCCAGAGCTCAGCCACAATGAGCATTCAGCCCTGGGCCAGTACCTCAGCTCTCTCTGCCTCCCTCCTACAGGAGAAGAGCCTCTCTTCTATGCTACCAAGGGGACATCTGCTCTCAGCTTATTATCTATGCCCAGAACTCGAGTCCAGTTATCATAGCCATCCTGTTCCACTGTTCTTAGGGCTGCTACTTCCCCCATATGTCCCAACTGCCAGAAACAGTGCACCAGCTAGCACATTTCCCTTCCAACACTGCACCATCCCCATCCACCACCAGAGAAAGAGGGAAACATTAAACCTCCATTAGGTACCTGGCTCGCATCAGCACAGGGTCCAAAACCCAGTTGTATCACCTGTGTAGTGGGTTGAGCAGTGGTCCCTCAAAAAGATATGTCTCCCAAAACCTGTAAATGAACTGTATTGGAAAAGCCTTTGCAGTTGCCATTAAGATGAAGATATTGATAAAGGGCTAGTATCCAAAATCTATGAAGAACTTATCAAACTCAACACCCCAAGAGCAAGTAATCCAATCAAGAAATAGGCAGATGACATGAACAGACATTTCTGCAAAGAAGACATCCAGATGGCCAACAGACACATGAAAAAGTGCTTCACATCACTCACATCAGGGAAATACAAATCAAAACCACAACGAGATACCACCTCACACCAGTCAGAATGGCTAAAATTAACAAGTCAGGAAATCACAGATGCTGGCAAGGATGCAGAGAAAGGGGAACCCTCCTACACTGTTGGTGGGAATGCAAGCTGGTGCAACCACTCTGGAAAACAGCATGGAGGTTCCTCAGAAAGTTGAAAATTGAGCTACCCTATGACCCAGCAATTGCACTACTGGGTATTTACCCTAAAGATACAAACGTAGTGATCCGAAGGGGCACATGCACCCGAATGTTTATAGCAGCAATGTCCACAATAGACAAACTATGGAAAGAAACTAAATGTCCATCAACAGATGAATGGATAAAGAAGATGTGGGGTGTGTGTGTGTGTGTGTATACATATATATATATATATGTATATATACATATATATATATATTAATACTATGCAGCCATCTAAAGAAATGAAATCTTGCCATTTGCGATGACATGGATGGAACTAGAGGGTATCATGCTTAGTGAAATAAGTCAATCGGAGAAAGACAACTACCATATGATCTCCCTGATATGAGGAAGTGGAGATGCAATGTGGGGGGTTTGGGGGGCAGGAAAAGAATAAATGAAACAAGATGGGATCAGGAGAGAGACAAATCATAAGAGACTCTTAATCTCACAAAACAAACTGAGGGTTGCCAGGGTGAGGCGGGCAGGGAGAGGGTGGTGGGGTTATGGACATTGGGGAGGGTATGTGCTGTGGTGAGTGCTGTGAAGTGTGTAAACCTGGCGATTTACAGACCTGTACCCCTGGGCCTAATAGTACATTATATGTTTATTAAAAATTTTTTTTTAATTATTAAAAAAAAAAAAGACGAAGACCTTGAAATGAGATCATCCTGGATTAGAGTGGACCCTAGATCCGATGACATGTGTCTTTATCAGAGAAAGCACGAAGACAGAGGAGAGAATGAAAGGATGGAGACAGAGACTGGACCCAAGCCAGGCATCTACAAGCTAAGAACACAAAGATTATCAGCAGCCACCAGATGCTGCCCCAGAGCCTAGAGAAGTAGCCAACCCTGCTGACAAATTGATTTACAGTTCTAATATCCAGATTGTCATTTCAAGTGCCCCCCTCCCCCAGCGTTCCCGGTCATTTGTCAGGGAAGCCCTAGGAAACTAATAAAATTTTCTTTCTACAACCACCCTTGGAAATAACTATCTCAAATTGGGTTCCTCAGGAGGCAGATCTGGAGATAGAGTTTAGAACACAGAATATTTATTGAAGACTTTCCTTGGAACCAATATCTGTGCAAGGGAAGATTGGGGTAGAAGCAAGAGGGGACAGCGGTTGAGCCACAACTCAGGTCCAACAACAGCCTTGGCTGACCTTTGCAGTTGACTCAAATTGGGCCAAAATGGCCACAGTGATCAGTCACGGGTGTGGGCCACCCTGGCTGGGTGTGGCTTTGGCAAGGCAGCTTTCTGTAACTGAGGTGACCTGTGGAGGAGCTGCTGCTGGGAGTGCCCCTGGCAGATGCGGGGGGCACTCCCAGCAGGTCAGGCATGGACCCCTCCACTGCAAAAGTGACACATCACAGCGAGCAACACAGCTTCTTTGGCTCAATACTGTTTTTATAAATTTTGAATTTTACAAAATTCAAAAAATACTGTTTTGTAAAAATCCTTTGGCTCAAAACTGTTTTTGTAAAAAGTCATCTGTTTTTCATGATACCATTCAGCTGTTTGCCCTGCAATAGGTTTCCATGGTATGAATATGCCACATGTCTACTGTTGGTTTTGTTTATGAAGCGAATTGTGTGTCTCCCCATCTCCCCCTCCCCCTCCTACCTACACCCAAATCCACCTGTTATAGTCCTAACCACAAGTACCTCAGAAAGAGACTATATTTGGAGATAAGTTTTTTAAAGATGTAATTACCTTAAATTGAGATCATTAGGGTGGGTCCTAATCCACTTAGGAAGAGGAGATTAGGGAACATACACACGACCACCGACCACGTGAGGACAGAGGGAGAACACAACCATCTACAAAACAATCCTGCCAATACCTTGGTTTCAGACTTCCAGCCTCCAGAACTGTGATGAAATAAATTTCTGTTTTTTTAGCTACCCACTCTCTGGTCCTTTGTTATGGCAGCCCAAGCGAACTGATGCAGTATGATTCCAGTGTGGGGCTGCTACTAATATTCTCTTCTGTGTTCCTTTCTACACGTGTTCACAAGCTTCTCTAAGGGTATATAAACCTCTCTGGACCATATGCTCCATAGGCATAGAATTGTTGTTCCAAGTGTATAATGTCCAAGTATTTTCCTAAGTAGTTGACCTAATTTTCATTCTTATCAACAGGGTGTTCAAACCCCAGTTGCAACATACCTTTGCCAACTCTTGGTATTATTACCAGACTTTTTAAATCCTTACCAACCCAATAGTGCATACTGGTATCTTATTGATGTTTTACTTTGTATTTTCCTAGGAATGATGCAGAGCGCTTTGTCATGTGTTTGTCGGCCATTGAGAGTTCTGCTGTTGAGAAGGGCATGTTCCAATATTTACTCCATGTTTCTATTGTGTTTCCTGTTTTGTAGGTTGATTCATAATGATCTGGAGTAAATATACTGTATATTATTGTATTACTATATATGCTTTTGTTTTAGTTATACCTTCTCCCACTCTGTTTCTTTACTTTATGGTATCTTTTGATTTATCTTAAGTTCAATGTAGTCAAATGTATCCACTTCTTTTTACTGTTAATATTTTTCTGTGCTTGGCTTAAGAAGCCCTTCTGTTCCCACTCACTTCTTTCGCCCCTCAGCTTTGCTTCTTTGAGAGATGCCCTGATTCTCCCCTATTGCACACAGTTTCCTAGATGCCAGAGGGCAAAGCCTGGGCACATGTGAGCCACAGACAGCTTTGGAGGCTGGCAACTCTAGAAGGAAGAAGTCTTCTCTCCTAGCATCTTTCCATAAAGGAATGTCCCTGCCCTATCCTAAGCCACACCCTCACCTCTGCAGCAGAAGTGAGGCCATATGATTGACAGCCCCCACCAGAATAACAATTCATTCTGAAAGAATGGGTTGCTGAGCTCATCCACTAGAAGCAGAGGGAGAAGCCAGACATTTAAGGACTTGGAAGATGGTCAGTATAGTTGGAGTACTCTAGAAGAGAGTCTTACAAGATGAAGCTCGATATGTAGGCAGATCTAGATCACACTGTGTCTTGTGGATGGTACTAAGGATTTTGGATTTTTATCACTAAAGCAATGGGCTATACCATAGGTATATGATGACTTGGGGCAAAGCACATTAACAGAGCTTCCATCAATACATTCGTCAACTAAAGTATCATTTGAAGTTCTGTTCAGAGAAGTAATCTCCAACTCAAATGAAATGACTTGAATTTGTGAACTCCATCATCCTTAAAATTAATCTTTAGGGTAACAGATT
This sequence comes from Mustela erminea, assembly GCF_009829155.1. Classification (NCBI taxonomy): domain Eukaryota; kingdom Metazoa; phylum Chordata; class Mammalia; order Carnivora; family Mustelidae; genus Mustela; species Mustela erminea. The sequence goes on along the minus strand of NC_045621.1, from coordinate 40,803,298 downwards.
TCTATTACATGCTCAGCCCTGGGATTAGTACCATAGGCAGGAAGATGTGGTCCTTGTCTGTAGCACTGACAGTCTCGTGGGGAGATAAAATTAATCTTTAAGGCATTTAGAAAGTAAATTCTTACTGAGTCTGAAATCTTTCACAGCAAACATTGTTATGAAAATAAAGGCAGATCCTCCCTTATTGGGTAAACAAATCTGCCTACTTCTACTTGGAGGCTTTATTTCAGAAAAGATCTCTGAATCTTTTCTGAAAACTCTTAGTGAGACTAAAATATTAGTTACCATATAAGATCAACAGTAGATACTCTTCCAAATTAAGTTATGAGTTCTGGTTTAAAATACAGACTCACCAGTTATCTGCCATGATCAAACATCTGGAACAGCCTACCCAGCAGAAGTTAATGGTGATGGATAGGCCCCTATCTGCTCTGTCCAATATAGTAACCAGTGGCCAGGCCACATTTGGCTTTTGGGTGCTTGAAATGTGACTAGTGTGAGTCACTGAAATTTAAATATCAATTTTAATTCTAATAGCCATGTGACTGAGTGCAAGAGCATTGGACAGCTTGGGTCTAGAACATGGCCAAGAACCCAGGAAGAAGAGATTGCTCAGCAGCCAAAATGGGTATTCCAATATTTATGAATAAAAACTACCTCATCCATGGAAAATTACCCTAAGCTCTCATGGAGATCATAAAGGATCTGTGTGTGATTATTTTTTACACACTTCTAATAAGTTTTGCTATATTGTTTCTAGTGCACCAAAAAGAATTAAAGTGCATGTTCACAACAACAAGGAGTAAAATCTAAAATTTCTAGGGAAGAGATGAAAAATGTACATATTTTAGTATTCTTTAGATTGTGTTCTGCGGGACATGAGGGTCTTACAATTTTGAGAAACAAGAAATATGTTAGTGCCCCGTAAAGATGTAATTAGAGTACAAATGCTCTGAGAATCTTGCAAAGAAAGTGGTTTAATTTAGCTTAAACCAGTGTTTTCAACCAGGAATTTTTTTTTTTAAGATCTTGCAAAACAAATTTTCCGTGGAGCACCATTTGGATTTATAACTTAAAAGAAGTTTAATGCAGGAGACATTTATTGCACGCTAAACGTGTCTCAAATTTCAAAGAGCTCTATCATAAAGCTTTACCAATTTTGCTAAATAAATAATCCTTATATCATTTACACTTTTTCACACACACACAGAAATATGGAAAGGTTCCCGATCTACTCGACCAAACAAGCAGTTGCTAAGACAACAAAAACCTAAATAGGACAGGACAAAGAAAGAAAATTATGGAATATGCTTGATTAAAATGATGGATAAAAATAAAGTCCAGCAGCAGGAGATGGAACAAAGCTCTTTGACGAAGTTAAAGATTGCTTAACATTGGGAAATTAATACAGACAATTCACAATACTAGGTTAGTGAAGGTGAAAACTCACACAATCGTATTGATAGACACCAAAATAGCAGTTGATAAAATTAAAGGTCAAAATGTTGATAAAAGTAAAGATCAAAATGTTCAGTGAAATTAGGGGGTGGGGCAGTAAGGAAATGTCTTCATAAAATAAAAGGAATTCTCTGGTGCCAAAAGCACTTGCTTTTGGCTCACTCACTGACTGTAGGGATGCTGTGCTATACCACGCAGACTCCTGTAACACAGGACCCAACAAGGCAGCATTATCATTTTCATGTGTCTGAGGTAATGGTGCTTCATGGGCCTCTTCACCCATAAAAAAATATGTGCATATATATTAAGTTATATTTTTATGACTCCATAGGTATAAAGACTAATATAATCCAAGCTGGGTTATATCTATTTTTTTTCTTCTGATTTTAAAAGAAATTAGAACATTTAGGTGGCCCTTGAAAGTATGGTAACCCTAAGCAGCATCTTCCTGGGCTGATGGAGAAGCCTCCACTTGAGTTCCTTGGTGTGTAGGTGGTTTTAGCTGTAGCCTTTTCTGGGTTCACCTCAGCTGCAGAGAGCGGCCTCCTGGCCTAGGGTTGTGCTCCTTCCTGGGGGAGTCCAGATCCAACAACTGATCGATGTTAAAAGGCCTGGCCCTCTTAGTCCAACTTGGGGCAATCCAGAGACCCATTTAGCATCAGAACCACCATGGGGCAGCCAACGTTTCCCTCATTTTCATCCCCTTCCTCCTGCAGGGGTCAGTCTTGAGTACCCCAAATAAACCTCCTGCTTCAGACTCCATCTCAAAGGCCTCCTCCCAACCTGATAGGACAGCACACTCCAAAGGAAACCATACTGTACATTTTTAGCTCAGAAACAGGCCAAAAGAACCTATTGTTTAGGGGTACATTCACAGTCTGCAAAACTGTAGGAGATAAGGGTGCTATCATTACAATGTCAGAACAGAGGTCGCCTAAGTGGGAGGAGGCACACAGTGAGTTTTTTTGGGGGGCTGGCAATGTCTCATTTCTTAATCTTTTGGGATTCCAGTGGTGTTTGCTTTACAAGTGTTCTTTCTGCTATACATGGATGTTTTATGCAATCCTCTATAATGCTAAATCTCACATGAAAAAAAAGAAGAGATTTAACAAGAAAAAGTATACTTATTGTCATCATTACTGTCACTATTATCATTTATTTGTTGTGCTGTCCTCTGTTCTGGATTCTGTCCCCTCCAATAGGCAGGAAGAAGGAAAGACCATTTATTCAGGCTTCCCCTCAATATAACGTACAGCTGTGGATGTGTGACAACTGTGTCCCCAAACATTTGCGTCCAGGTTTCCCAATAGAGAGGAATTGTAAGTAGAATCAGTGTCGGTGAGTAACAATGAAGGCTTTTTCAGGTGGTCTGACAAAGTCAGACAAAGTCTGACAAAGTCACGCCTGCCTTCTTGACTTGCTTCCATGAATGATGAGATCGGCTCTCATGTTACCTACTCTTCCCAGCAACGGAATGCATGAGTCCAGCTCCAAGGTCTTAGTCTCACATCACTTGACTCTCTCTGTGACATTAATGGATATTCTTCCCCTTCCCAAGACTTGTATTCAATAAAAGAACACGTACACACCAAGATGGATATAATAATGTAATGCCAATTGAATATTACCCCCACCTTAAAAGACCACCAGAGACGTGAGTCAAAGCCAATCAGCAAGGGTCGTTTATTGCAGGTTCGAACCTGGACCTCTGCGCCGCTCGTTGCCGATAACGCCGAGAGGTCCAGAGCTGGGTTGGTGCAGGATTTTTATAGACAGATACAAACAAGTTTCGGGTGGGGCTGAGCTGATTGATTGATAGTTTGAACAGGCATACTTGGCGTCAGTGGATTGGGTCAGGGGACCCCGCGCTAAAGCAGACAAAGCAATCTTACAGAAGCAGAACTGGCCGGTTAGCCCACGCATGCGGAAAAAAAGCACTACCAGGATATTGAAGGCCTGGTTACTTATCAAGTAAAGACAATTGGGAGTCTCCTGGTGGAATGTTACATTCCTGCTATCAAGCATCCTTGTTAATGAGATTTAGGTTTAGAAGAAATTGAACTTTATTTACTTTTCCTTCTACCTCCACCTCCTTCCGTTTTCATGGAGGGGAGGGTGACATTAGGGCTATTGATAAGGTAACTTCTTTGTTGTAAATCTCAAGGACATTTGCAAACCAAGGGAGACTCCTGTCTTGCAGGATTGTGATCTCAGCAAGTTAACTATGTATTATTTTATGGCAGTCAGGGATGCCTGAGGAATGCTACACATATGGAGGGGAGCGGGTGAAGAGGGGTGGTGCAAGGCGCCAGCCTTTGCTTTGTCCTCAGCCAGCCTCCTGCTCCTTCAATAATCCCCAAAAAATGGAGCAGAGCTGAACCTCATCATTCCATCAGATGAGGTCCTAGAGGAAATGGAACCCAAGGAAACAACACCATGGCTTAGAAATGTCCTTGCCATGGTCCTCAAAGCCATCAGAAAGGTTAGTACAAGCCTCACGTTCCTGTAAGGAGGAAAGCCACAGCTTGAAAGGCAACACTGTCTACTCATAGCCATTCAAGTTTGCGGCAAAGAAGTGTGATATTCTCAGACCTTTCTAAAACAAAATGGTCCATTAGGCTCCATCCGCAATGGGGTAGGTGTCCTGTAAAAGCCAAGAAAGCAAGCACAAAGCAGATACCTGGAAAATGCAAAAGTGCTGCCCTCCAAGAAGGGGAAAAGGAAAGTAATTTAGCTAAAGCCACTGCTCCGGAGCCATTTAGAAATCTCTGTCTTTCTACTTGCACTAATACTTACTTGGTTCCCATCTGGCTTTTTAAAACTTTAAAGCTAGATCCAAGAGCTATTCTCTGAAATGAGCTGGTAGCTCTTTCCAGGCCTGAGATTTGGGATGCTAATTGGAAAATGGCGCCTCCACTCAGATTCCATTCTAACTGCACACACTGGATCCACGGGCTCCTGTCACTGGCACTCAGGATGTTGCAAAGAAACTTAGAAGCAGCCCTCTCTTCTGCCTGTTCCCCAACCCCACGCCTGCAAATCAGCAAACAACGTTCCTTAGTGGCTATCACAGTTCAAGTCAAGGACTGAATCAGGTGATTTGACATAGCTTGTCTGACTGAATCTCCATAACTCTATGAAGTAAAAACTATTCCCATCTTCCAGATGACAGAACTGAGGCTCAGATAAATCACCCAAGGTGGCCTTAGTCACAGGCTGAAGAATTGGGACTTCAACATGGGTTGTCCCCCTCCTTTGCTGAGATGATTGAAGGACACAATGCAAGCTGTTTAGCACAGTCTGCTCCAAGAACAGGGTCATTGTTATTACTAATTTATAGGAAATGGATTGCCCCAGGGCCCACCTCCCCATTCCCCTCGTATTACCCTTTCAAAGAGTCATTCAAACAGGGCTATCCTTGAGCAAAGATGGGCAAAGAACCAAAAAAAAAAAAAAAGGCCAGTTTACAGAAAAAGAAAAAAGAAAAAAGCGGTGGCCATTAAACCTTTAAAAATATGCTCAACATAATAAGGAAAACTAACACAAGCTAAGAGTTTATCTAGATTAGCAGGTTGGAGGAGCAAAGTTCAAAGACCCTGTAACACAGGACACTGAGGAAGACATTTCTTGTCAGACTGCCAACTGGTAGACCCCAAAGTCGGCAGTTTGGCAAAGTCTATCAAATATTACGTGCAATTACCTATTCATTATCTCTGAATTAACTCTGCTCACTTCCACACACTTCTCAATCTGTGGCATGCAGGCACAAGGAAATGCAGAGCTCTGTTTTTTTTCAATAGTAGAAATCAAAGATAAGAACCATCAGACAAAGGCTGATACATGCATACTATGCCATTCCAGCAGCTGTTAAAGACCACACAAATAAAGTGCTTTCCCTATCCGTAGATGAGAAAGCAGAGGCACAAAAAGGGTACTTTCCCAAGTTCACTCAACTGGGAAGAGACAGAGGCAGGCTCTGAACCAGGCAGACTGGCCCAGAGTCCCACACACCTGCTACACTATGCTGCAGACCCCATCGAAATTATCTTTCACGCTGAAGACCAAATGAACAGCTTTTCAGACCAAAAAAAAAAAAAAAAAAAAAAAAGCGAAGGAAAAAAATATATACTTGTTAAAGCCAAGAAACGTTATTGCCAGCAGTTATATTGTAAGAAATGTTAAGGGAAATTCTTTAAAGAGAAGGACAATGATTACAGATTTTTTAAAAAAATGGATATCTCCAGAAATGGTAAAAATGAAAGTACAAATTAAAAAAAAATCCATATTCTCATTTGCTTTAAAAAATAATTAACTGTCTGAAACAAAAATAGAAACAATGTGTTATAGGGTTTGTAATGTGTAAAAGTAAAATGCATAATAGTAATAGCACAAAGGATGGAATGGAGGAATTGGAAGTATACCGTTTTAAGGCTCTTATGATGAAGTTCTAGAACCTAGGTGAGGTTCGGTGGGCTGAGGTCCGGAGCCGATGACCAATAAAGAATTCTTGAGACATCTTTGGTGCAAAATGGTGGTTTATTAAAGCACGGGGACAGGACCCGTGGGCAGGAAGAGCTGCTGCCCCGGGTTGTGAGGGTAGGCATGTTATATACCTTGCAGTTGGGGGAAGGTGGTGAAGGGATGGGAGATTTCAACAGAGTTTTCACATGTTAGGGAGGGCCTACAAGGTGCAGGGGGGAGGCCTTGTCCTTATGGCTTGATCAATGTCGTCTTTAGGTCAGGTATTAACATCAAGATAGTTGGGAGATTCTTGGTGGGGTATTATGATACTGCTGTCATTTACATTCCCTTCTACCTCAGCCTCCTCCAGTTTATGGTGGGAGGGAGACATTAGGGCTTCAGGAACTGAGAGTTATTTGCCTCTGGAAATTTGTGCTATTGATAAGGTAACCTCCCTGTTTAGGTCTCTAGGACATCTGTAGAGCAAGGGAGATTCCTATTCTGCAAGATTGTGATCCCTGCAAGTTAACTATTTATCATTTTATGGCAGTCAGGGATGCCTGAGGAATGCTACACATATGGAGGGGAGCGGGTGCAGAGGGGGTGCAAGGCGCCAGCTTTTGCTCTGTCCTCAGCCAGCCTCCTGCTCCCTCATCACTTATGCTATATTTGAAGTGATCTGTTATCATTTGAAAGTAGACTGTGAGAAATAAAAAAAAAAATATGTTGTAAACTGTAGGACAATCATTTAAAAATGTTTAAGCCAATAGCTAAAAATAAAATGGAATCATAGAAAATAATTAATCTAGAGCTAGAGGAAAAGAGAACAACAACAAAAAAAACCAACCAACAAACAAACAAACAAAAGATGGGACAAGAGAAAACAACCAGGAAGAAGGTAGATTGCATTTCAACCATATTGATGAAGTTCTAGAACCTAGGTGAGGTTCGATGGGCTGAGGTCCGGAGCCGAAGACCAAGAAAGAATTCTTGAGACATCTTTGGTGCAAAATGGTGGTTTATTAAAGCACGGGGACAGGACCCGTGGGCAGGAAGAGCTGCTGCCCCGGGTTGAGAGGGATGGCAGGTTCTATACCTTGCCGTTGGGGGGTTGGTGAAGGGATGGGAGGTTTCAACGGAGTTTTCATATGCTAAAGAGGGCCTACAAGGTGCCAGGATATCGGAGGCCTACCGGAGGTCTTGCCCTTGCAGGCCTTGCCCTTGCGGCTTGATCAATGTTGTCTTTAGACCAGCCATTAACATTAAGATAGTTGGGAGACTTTTTCGTAGGATGTCTCAATCCTGCTATCAATCGTCTTTGTTAGTGAGATTTAGGACATTTGCAAGCCAAGGGAGACTCCGGTCTAGCAGGATTGTGAGCTCTGCAAGTTAACTATTTGCTTATTGTTCATGGCAGTCAGGGCTGCCTGAGGGATGCTACACAGAGGACTGAGGGGAGGGGGTGGAGAGGGGCGGTACAAGGCGCCAGCTTTTGCTTTGTCCTCAGCCAGCCTCGTGCTCCCTCATCGATATCAATAATTATGCTAAATGTAAATGATCTAAACTAACTAAATAATAAGCAGAGATACCAGAATTTTTCAATCCAACATTCTACTACAGACTGTCTATAAGAAATCTGTCTTAAACATAAAGTCATAAATAAATGAAAATAAAATGAATGGAGGAGGATATACCAAACGCTAATCAAACCTAAGATGGTATGGTTATATTAATAACGGACAAGTTAGACTTCAGGACAAGAATGTGCCACAAGTGGGACGCCTGGGTTGCTCAGTTGGTTAAGCAGCTGCCTTCGGCTCAGGTCATGATCCCAGCGTCCTGGGATCGAGTCCCACATCGGGCTTCCTGCTCAGCAGGGAGTCTGCTTCTCCCTCTGCCTCTGCCTGCCATTCTGTCTGCCTGTGTTCATGCGCTCTCTCTCTCTCTGACAAATAAATAAAAAATCTTTAAAAAAAAAAAAAAAGAATGTGCCACAAGTAAAGAGGGACATTATAAAATGGCAAAGTGATCAATTCACGGATCAATTCACAATAACTGTCCTAAATGTAGATAGCAGCAGAGTTTCAAAATGCATGGAGTGAAAACTGACAGTACTGAATGAGGAAATAAGCAAATCCACAATTTTAGATGAAAAATTCAAAATGCTTCTCTCCATAATTGATAAAAACAAGTAGACAGAAAATCGGTAAGTGTATGGAAGACCTGACTAATACAATCACACTTGACTTAATTGATATACAGCAACAGCAGAATATATATTTTTTCAAGTATGCAATCACCAAGATTTACCATATTTCAGACCATAAAAGATCCTCAACAAATTTAAAAGAACTGAAATCACACAAAGTGTGATTCTCTCACCATAACAGCATTATATTGAAATCAATCAATGACTTTAAGGTGGTGGCCTGGGGGTGGGTGAGGGCTTGACAAGAAAAGCACAAGGGAATTTAGGAGATGGATGAAACTCTCCTATATCTTGATCATGGGGGTTATAACAAGACAACGCATTTGTTGAAACTCATAGACCCTGCACGGAATCAATAAATGCTACTGTATAAAAACCACACTTAACCAAAACTAAGATTTTTCAAATAATGATGACAGAAAAACTCTCTAAATTTCTGATATACAATAGAAGTCATTTTAAATTTCTTTCCAAGTCAACATGACTATATATTAACTTTGTTCAAACCAAAGGACTGGGTTCTAGTTCACCACACATGCGTAGTTCACCTGCTTTGTGAATGAGTAGCCTTAAGGAAAACCCTCTTACACTTGAGATATGAATCAATGCTCCCACACTCCTTGCCTTCCTTGCCAATGAAACTAGATTCCTGCCTATGTGTTGATCTATAATCTTTTGAGATTTTACAAGACGTAAAAAGTATATAATCCTGTAAAAACCATTCATTCTCTGGATCACTTTCTTCCTATGAAGAGTGTGTTCCTGGGCAGCTGTCCTAACTTGGCCACAAACAAAACTCTCTTTCCTACTTTTAGATATTCTAAAAGGTTTGCTCTTTTTGTGTCGACATCTTCAGGACATGAGGAGATCACAGTTCCTTCAGGGATGGACATTGAGGCTCACTACAAACAACTAACAAATGTTGCAGAGAAAGGAGACATTGGTTTCTGCAGTTTTTCCTCTTCTGAACACTAGTAGATTATATCATGAATTTCAGAGGAATGACTGCAAATGAAGAACATAATATTTTCATAATAAATTCAATGTGAGGTAAAAAAAAAACAAAAAACAAACCCACTAAATGGACCACGGAAAGGAATAGGTATTGAAATGAAAAATTGTTATCACAATTTTTATCAATTTTTATCAAATATTTTTATCAAATATTTTTATCAAAAATTTTTATCAAATATTTCCAAAACGGTGGAATTAAGAAAAATCATAAAGAGTTCTAAAATACACATCCCACTCAGCAACAGAAAAAAAAAGAAAAGAAAAAACCCTGGGATATTAAGCAAGACATTCAAGATATGGAAGATGAGAAAACAGGTGAGAATTCCTAAAAAGTCTACATTCTGTGCATTTTACCACAATGTTAAGAAATCATTGTGATAAATAAGAAAGACACATAAACAATTCTTACCTCCTGCAAGAAATAACCTTAAAAGAAGGGTGATGGTAGTTGAATATAAAAAGATAAAGATAGTTGCAAGAAGACCTAACACAATGAATATAAAAGTTAACTTTGAGTAAGGACTGGATGAACCCAAACTTTGCAAACACCGAAGCAGTGTCTTCTGTGCCGGAGTGACTGCAGTTGACCCTGGGAAAAAAGACAGAATTGCAATGACTTGTCAAAGAAGAGAGAGAACCCTGGAACACTTCTAAGGTAAGTAATTTTTTTTAAGTATCTAGCAAATTATCAATTAACCTGGTGCGTCCTGTTTTAAAACTATTCACACATAATAACGAAGAGCTGATCCTTGAATGCTTCAGAGAAACATGTCCTCAGAGTTTTCAGATCCATAAATAATGAGGTTGATTAAAAATAGGTCATCCAAATCAATCTAATTGCCTTCTATTTTTAATATAAATTCTTTTCATTGATTTTTAAAATGGATAGTCCATTAAAACACATTAATCATGACTCTAAAAGAGTACTTGTATCACAAAAAGCCTAAGGTGAAGAATAAAAAGCAATTTCCCACCACATGAAGCTGAGGCGGGAACATCACCAAAGAGAGCTGGAGCCCTACTTTTCCTGGGGAAAAAAAAACATTTCTGGATAAAAGCTGGGAGGTGAGGTATCATTATGATAAAATGTTATCCAGCTGTATGACAGCAGTTTGAGAATGTTTGGAGGCATGCATGTCTTCTTTGGGTAAGTGGTCTCCAATTTTGTAGAGCCAAGGTAAAAACATATGATTGGATCTGCTGTGTTTTCTATGACATGCATGCTCATAATTGCAGAATACCTGTTCATTCTAGAAAATGCAGCTAAGGAGAACCAATATTAAAAATAATCCATAGCGCCATCATCCAAAATTAACACTAGAAACATTTTATTTTTTTTTAAAGAGTTTATTTATTTATTTGACAGAGATCACAAGTAGGCAGAGAGGCAGGCAGAGAGAGAGAGGAGGAAGCAGGCTCCCCGCTGAGCAGAGATCCCGATGTGGGGCTCCATCCCAGGACCCTGGGATCATGACCTGAGCCGAAGGCAGAGGCTTTAACCCACTGAGCCACCCAGGCACCCCAACACTAGAAACATTTTAATACATACAGAGTTAAAGTTTTAAAACATACAATGTATATTTTAAATGCAGATATATAATACAGGCCTATAGCTTTTTATACTTAAAAAATGATGCACATTTCAGATGCTAATATACAGTTTCTCAAAATTTTATGAATGGAGCACACTGAGTATCTATGACCACTTACTCAACCATCCTTCTAGGATTGGACTTTATAAACAGTGATTCACTAAAGGTTCTACAGCTAAATCTTTGCCAACATCCTTAATTGCTTAAAATAGATTTCAAAAACTAGACTTATTAAATCAAAGAATAAACACTGCTTGTGAAATTTGACTGACACTTTTTGGAAAGGCAACTTGTCAGCCACTACAGTCTCTAGAGCCATGAAAGAGAGTGAACCCTTTTCCTGGCAGCCTAACTGATGGGTCTTTGATGCCTGTTGTTGATAATTCATCTTGGATGGACGCTTTCACTGTTACATAGCGGTTGCTATGTCAACTTTGGGACCAGCCCAAAGCTATGCTTGTCTAATCACAGATGGTGGTGACATTTCCGCACCTTTCCAACACAGAATTATATGCATGAAAACCCTGAAGAATACCCATTTATTATATAAAATTTTTGTAAAATTGAGGCACATTTTATGAAAGCAGGCATAAAATAATTCTAATGAGAACTATTTCCTGCGCCCTTGATTTTGTACAGCACTTAGAGGCTTGAAAATTCAGGCCAGGCCAGCAGAGGGCGCTGTGCAAGTGCAACCGGAGGTGGAGAAGGATACTGCCGCAGGGCTGAGCACACCTTCATCTCTGTTGCTATGGAAACCCTGTGAGACCAGAAGTGCCGCACCCAACCATTTCCGCTGCTAGGGAAGGAGCTGATTTGTGACCCTCCCCTGTTACACGGGAGCGGTGCGGGAGGAGTTTACATAGCAACTCTGGGGTCCTGAGGTCACATGTTTAGGCTGCTACATAGAGACAGGTTATTTGTAGAGAATGGTATCAAATAAAAAACATCTTTCAGGGCTCCTTCCTTAGCTGGGCCACCACTTGGGGCCACGGGATGGGTAAAACTCCGTCAGAAAGGACTGGAAAAACAGCTGGCCAGAAGGACAAGAGCCAATGCACCGGCTTTGGTTCATAGGGGATTGGCCGAAGTGGGTGTGTTTTGGGAATTTCAATTAAAGACATGAACTTGAGAATAAGAAATTGTTCCCCTGAAGCTGCCCATGAATCCCTGGGGTGAAGGCAGATCCTTGGACAGTCAGTGAAGGAAGGGAAGGTTCGCTCTGGAATCCAGGAGTGGTTTCCTAGGAGTGGGCACCAAGCCCCAGGAGAGGCCAATTTTGAAGTCTCAAATCTCTAAATGTGATGAGTTAAATGTTTGAAACTAATTTGTGTGAAAACAGGGAACAGCATGTTAAATTTCTAAACACTCCCAAGGAAGGGGGAGGAAGAAAACATAGCCTATCTGCAAAAATTCAAAAAGTGAGAAATTGAATGTATAGGTTCAGTGGCCACTTGCAGCGAGGTCCTTGTTACAGGCTGGGTCCTGCAGAAATCAGACTGGAAGACTGAGTTATCGTGCAGGGTGTTTGTTAGGAAGTGCCCCTCAGATTGAGATCTGTGGAAGGGAGGGAAGGAATCAAGATGGGACAGTCTGCCTCCACTGATTCAATGGAGAGCTCAGGAGCTGGAATGAACTGTCAGGGCTGTCCTCCACTGGAGTGAAATGGCCCAGCCCCGACAGTCCCATCTAGATCTGCCAGTGAATTTGGGCCATCCTCACGCTGTACTCCATGGGTGAGGGGCTCCTCTGCAACTGAGGGGCAATCCCAGAAAAGGCTGATAACTCAGAGTACCTGCGGATAGCCCTCCCAGGAGCCAAGGCATCTTGAAGGGAGATCCAGGTGGCACATTCTGTGCCCATCACAATACATTTCCTGGACACTTACACTCCATGCACCCCGAAGTTTTCACCCCCTACTTCTCCCTTAATTTCTGCCCGATGGCCCAGGAGGATTGGGGTGCAGGCTGAGAGCTGGTGAAGAGCCCCATCTAAGGGAACAAACAGTGCTCGAAGTTACGGAATTTTACAGTGTTCTTTGTATAATTGATTTCTAATCTCAGTGGTCAGAAGAGATGCTTGATGATTTCAATATTCTTGAATTTATTAAGACTTGTTTTGTGGAAAGAAAAAAAAAAAAAAAGACTTGTTTTGTGGCCTAACATACAATCTGTCCTGGAGAATGTTCCATGTGCACTTGAGAAGAATGTGTATTATTGCTTTTGGATGGAAGGTTCCGTATGTATCCAAAACCATCTGATCTAAAACACCACTTAAGGCCAGTGTTTCCGTATTGATTTGTGTCTGAGTGATATATCCATTGATGTAAGTGGAATATTAAAGTCCCTACTCTATTACTATACTGCTGTCTATTTCTCCCTTCCAGTCTGTTAATATTTGCTTTATGTGTTCAGGTGCTATCTTGGGTGCGCACATATTTACAAATGTAATGTCCTCTAAATGGATCGACTCCTTTGTCATGTAACATCTTTGTCTCTTATTACAGTCTTTGTTTAATAGTTGATTTTGTCCAGTATTAAGTCTAGCTACCGCCCCCCCCCTTCAGTCACACACTGCGGGAATATCAGCACAAACACACAAATATGGCCAAGCTATGAAGCTGAATAAAATAACTAAAATAGCAATCATAAAATAAATTATATCAGCCATACGAGAGGCTGAATCATCTTTCCATTCTCTCTGGAGAAAATACTACAGATTTAGTATCCGTGAAGAGGCTGAGTAAGCACTCAAAACTATGTAAGGGAAAAAGGTGCGCCAGGACGTTAATAAATACATTATTTTCTTGGATCCTGTGATATTTATGGTTTTTCTCTTTTAAACACGTGTTCGCTTTCCTTCTTTTGTAATGGCAATTTGGTGTTTTCTTTCTTGGACCCCCCCCCAGGTCCTAACAGCGCACGACCCGAAGGGCGGCCCCCCCACTGAGGCGAGACGCCCCCCTCCTCCCCTGCAAGTCACCCAGACATCTCAGGCGCACAAATAAAGAAGCACACGTATTTCACAACAAATTCTCGAGGGGCACGGCCCATTGACAGGCACTTCACCTTCAGACCTAACACCCGCCCATCTCCCAACGCGGGCGTGGTGGCAGACCCCACCCCTCTCCTTTTTGCGCCGGCGCGGAGGGAAGAGGGGCGGGCCGGAAACTCGGGCGCGGATTGGCCGGACGTAAATCGCGTGGTTATGTTTAAAAGGCCCAATCAGCACCCGATCTTTCCGTGCCAGCCAATAGGCAGTTGGAAGGGCAGGCAGAAAGGGCGGGAGTCGCTATTTGAACGGGCCGCGGGAGGGGCTGCCGTTCTGCTTCCGGCTGGAGTCGGGTGTGGGTCTCCGGCAGCCATGGAGGACCAGCTCCTCGGGGACGACGCGCTGCTGTGGCAGCTCCGGGAAAGCCGCCGCCGCTTCCAGAGGCACATGCAGCGACTGATAGAAAAGGTACGGCACCCCCCCCCCCCACACACACACACAGGCCCGCTGGAGTGGGGGATAGGGGCGCGAGGCCGACGGGGGAAAACGGGGTTGGGAGCTGGGGTGAGGATGGAGGCGGGGGAGCGCGGGGCCAACGGGAAGGGCGGGAAGGGTAAGGGAGACGGGGGTGTAGAGGAGGAAGCGGGGTTGGGGAGAGGGGACTGGGGGGCTGGGATGGAGAGGGAGGTGGTTGGGGGGCGAGAGGGAGGGAGCTTGGGGTGGAAGAGGGTGCTTCCAGACTTCCGGGGTGGGGGGGAGAGGGACGGAGTTTGGGGTGGGGGGTTCTTCCAGACTTCAGCCCCGCGCTGGCGCCGCCTCCGCCCGGGTCAGGGCCTCCTCGTGGCCCTCGGACCTGACGAGATGCCCTGTCTCTCCCGCAGTACAACCAGCCCTTCGAGGATGCCCCGCTGGTGCAGATGTCCACCCTGACCTATGAGACACCCCAGGGTACGAGTCCTCCCCACCTTCTGAGTGTTTACGCGTGTGAACAGAATAGTGTCTTCCCAGAGCGTGAAATGCCGTCCCTGCTCTCTCATGAAAATAAACCGTGCTCACCTAGGAGGAATTAAAGCATTACTAATTCCCTTACTTATTTCCGGCAGAATTACTTATTAAAACAGAATTCTGCAGACTCACAGATGCCTGCCCCTGCTTGGTCGCTTGTTCTGTCCCCTTGGGCTGGTTGCTTTAACAGTGGAGGCCGGGTCTCTGTTTCTTCATCTGTCACATGGGGAGAGGACTATACCTACTTCGTGGGGACGTCTGAAGTTACATGAGTGTGTTTGTGGAGTTCTTGGAACAGGGCCCGGCCCTCATAAACACTCGTATTGACTGTTACTTGACTGGGAGTGTTAACTGTCCTCAGGCTCAGAGCTCTCGGAATGTGACGAGAAGGAGCCGTTCTGTGTAGTGGTTGATGCTGAAAGCTGACTTACCTCTCATGGATTCTCTTTGCTAACTAGGTGAAGACGTCAGTTCCGCCCACTCAGTCTTATTCCCAGCTCATTCTGACCCACTAGTGAAGGCCAGTCTCCCATCCAGCTCTGCTGTGCGCTGGACAGGCAGGCCCTAGAAGTTTCGTAGGGCCAGCTTCTGAAGTAAAATAAAGGGTTAGCTGTCTGCCTTTTTAGCTGAGCCAGCCACCTGTGGGTGAAAAGTTTATGAAGACAGAAGCTAAGATATTCCGGCTCCAGGTTTCACTTACTCTCTGGTCTCTGTCCAGCAATGACAGTCGCTTTCCGGCGTTTTGAGTAAGATGAAGTATAGAGACAGGTGATGACAAATCTAACCTGAGGGCAGGACACAGGGCCATGTAGGAATCTTTCCTAAGGGTGCCATTGGCAGGCTTCACTCTGTTCTTGTGCACCGTCTCTGCAAGGATGGGCAGTGTCTGGAGCATTCTGGCCCCTCCACATACCTAGTAGAGCGCCACTGACTCCAAGAGTGAAGCCCACTCTGACTCCAGTTTGAGGAGAGCAGTAGTTGAAGCATCTACACAGCCTGACAGCACTCCTACTCAGAGCACCAAGGCCTCCTGGAGAGCTTGTTATAGCACAGACTCCTGGGGCCTCCGGCAGCAATGCTGGGTGTGGATTCAGTGGATCTCAGGAGCTCCTGGCTAATGATAATGCGGTTCCCCGGACCTATTGCTTAGCCCGAGGAGGTACTTTCTGATTAGAACTAGCGGACCACCTTGCGGCAGAAGTTCCCAATTTAAGGCAACAGCACAGGATGTAGAGTGTAGCTAACACTCCCACACTCGTGGTGGTGAAGACAGTGGGGGAATAATAGTTGTTCACATGTGTTGACCACTAACCAGGTGCCCTGTGCTTCTGAGAGTCTCATGCTTTGGATTCTCAGCAACCCTTTGAGGTAGGTACTAGTCCTAGGATCATTGTTTCATAGCAGAGATGCAGCAGAAAGAGGTTAGGGAACTAGCCCCATGTCACTTTGCCACACCAGCAAAGCCTTAACTTGAGTTAGCATATTTGCTAAGCATCACGCGGTTCTGGAAAGGCCACATGGTGCAGTGGGCAAGAGCACAGAGAGTCACTGCCCTGGATTCACAGCCTGGCCCCACCAGTTGGCTGTGCAGCCTGAGCAGCCTGAGCAGCCTGGACTTGGTGACTTGACCTACTTCTTGCCTCTGTGTCTCCATCTGTACAGTGAACTTGGTGAGCGCCAGCCTCCTAGAGAGTTAGGATTTCTCTACAAGTTCCATAGATGTGAGTTGTAAATACTAAATGTGATATATGTGGGGAGTGTTTGGGATAGAGCCTGGATCATTGTAAGCACTGTGTATCATCATTAGCAACCATCTCAACCCAATGATCCCTTCTTATTCACTTTGAATTTACCTGGGGGCAAATGGAGGTTTAGGAAGAGATCAAGTATTCTGGCCCAGGTTCTGCTAGCTAGTAAGTGGCAGGACTCCCAAATCTCAGCATTCACCCACATGCTTAGGCCTTTCTCTGTACTGGTAGACTTCCCTCAGAAAGCACTCCGAACATGGGGTAGAGAGGTTGCCCTCAAACAGTGCTTCTGATCTACGTGTAATATATAATTTACTCTCAATATATCTACTTTAAGGATAATACTTGGCATATGTGTGTTCTTTAACCCCATTTAACTCTGGCTTAATGACAAAACTAGATGAGCTATTGCCTCCTAGATAGGAGACTGTCATTAACGACAGGTGTTTGTCTAATTTTAATTAAAAAAAAAAACAAAGCCTTCAACTCCACAAAGATGAAAAACAACAGAATATCAGAAGTAAGGCTTGCTTTCAGTGTTGTATCTGTCTTTTGCCTGCCACTTTGGTTTTCTTTGACACAGATTGAACAGAAATTCAGCAGTCAGGATTGCTTACGTGGTAATTTTAATTTTATTTCTTTTCTGAAGGATTGAGAATTTGGGGTGGAGGACTGGTAAAGGAGAGAAACAAAGGACACATCCAGGTATTTAACGTCAAATTTTACCGCCAACACAAGCTGCCATACAGCAATACCGATGTGAATGAAGGTGTGGGTCAGCTGTGGCTGCGCCAGGATCCCCCAGAGATCGCTGCAGGGCTCCTGATCTCTGGCATTCTCACCCGAACTACCCCCCCATTTTCCTCTAAGTATTTACTGAGAAGCTTTGCTTCTGTTGCTTGTCAGGTACCAGAAGGAGCTGTCCCCGTTTCCTCTGCTGTAGGCCGAAGGGCTCTTGACAGCAGCCCCATGGGCAGGGCTGGCTGGAGGGAGAAACCCGTTCCTGCCCCAGCTGCAGTCATCGCTGTGAGCTTACGTTGTTGGGTCCTTACAGAAAAGATCCAAACCAGTTGCTTTGAGGAAACGTGCCTCTTTTCTCTTCTGCAAAGGGAAGAGATTAGGGAGAGGGTGCAGGATCACGCCTCTTTCCCCCATGGAGGTCCCTTCCAAAACCCCGGTGTGGTTTTCCTGAATTTATCTGTGGACACTGAGACAGGTGGCCTGCTATGTTCATGGGAGGAGCCAACATAGTTTGCCTTCCCGCTGGGAGACCCACAGAGTCTTGCCACGGTAATTTTTGCAAGGACGTCTGGGATCCCCTTAATGACTGCTTCTCAGCCAAGAAGACGGTGCCCCAGAATGAAAACGTCAGGGTTAGGATTCCTGAACCATTAACAGGAATTCTGAAATAAAATTTCTTCCTGATTATTTTCATCACACACATCATGTATTTAGTTGTAGAAATGTTAGAGATACATGTAACTATTAAATTCAACCTAACTTCTACAGTCACTCATGATATTTTAGTATAATATAATTCCTGTTTATAATACACATGTTTTTCACCTTCTTTTTTCCACATAATACATGTTGTGAACATTTTTTTTCATCATCCATTGTATCACTCAATTACCTTTTTTTCAAAACTGCTCTCGTGGGTAGGCATTTAGCTGTTTGCACCTTCCTTTATTATAAACCGGGATCGGCACACTTCCGACAAAGGGCCAGAAGAGAAGTATTTTAGGCTTTGCTGGCTGTGTGTTTCCAGCTACTCTGCTCTATATTAGGAGGGGAAGGCTCATGTATGCCATACATGAACAGGCATGGCTGTGTTCCCTTGAGCTTTATAAGACCTCTGTTATAAATACCCCTTGAAGGACCATCTTTGCGTTTTCCCAGGGCCTATACTAGCCCTTATCTAGTAGTCGCCAGGAGGTGCGATCATCAGGTCAAAGGATTTGCACTCTAAATTATGCTTAATAATGATGCCCACCTATCAGACCAGTATTTGAACGGCCTGGGTTGCCAAGTGTTTTCATCTGCACAGTTATTTAAGGTTGTTTTGTTTTGTTTTGTTTTTGTTTTTTTAAAGATTTTATTTATTTGACAGAGAAAGATAACAGCAAGACGGAACACAAGCAGGAGTGGGAGAGGGAGAAGCAGGCTTCCAGCTGAGCAGGGAGCCCAGTGTGGGATCATGATCCTGGGATCATGACCTGAACCAAAGGCAAACACTTAACTGACTGAGCCACCCAGGCACCCCTATTTAAGGTTTTTGCTTGAAATGTAGGAGCACTGCTGCCTGGGATCTATAGAATTTTGAGCTCCTCTCCTAGGATTAGAAAACTAGATGTCATCTGTGCTGACCCCTCAGACTTCTGCCGTCCCCCAAAGTTACTATGTGTGACTATGCCCAACTCTGCCTTCTTTTACCAGACAACCAGAAACTCAGCTGCTCTGCACCCCCAAGATGGTGCCTGGAGGCTGTGGGAGGCAGTAAGCCGCAGTGGGCTAGGTGTGTGTTGACCTATCAGTCTGGTCCCAACACAAGGCCTGGGTTCTTTTTGTAGCCCCAGAGCTTCCAGCCGCTGGGACGTCAGTGCCCAGGACTCAGCTTCCCCTCGTTTTTTTTGTTTGTTTTTTGTTTTTTGTTTTATTTTTAAGAATTTATGTATTTGACAGAGATCACAAGTAGGCAGAAAGGCAAGCAGAGAGAGAGAGAGGAGGAAGCTCTCGGCAGAGAGCCTGATTCGGGACTTAATCCCCGGCCCCTGAGATCATGACCTGAGCCGAAGGCAGAGGCTTAACCCACTGAGCCACCCAGGCACCCTCCCCTAGTTTTCCAATCAAGTTCTGCCTCACCTCCAGACACAGCAGCCACGAAACAGTTCCAGAGACTTCTCTAGTTCTTCCTATCTGTTCCAGGTGATTCAGCCCTTCCTCACCTGAGGCAAAAGGGGCGACATTCCCTAAGGCAGGATTCAGTTACCAGGCAGTGTTCACAGCCAGCCACAAATCCCCCTGATCCTGAGGTGACACCTGCAGGGACAGGCCTCACCATGCTCTGACTCCTGTTCTTGTGAAGCGGGGGAGTTCCTAAGCTCCTTTAGCCAATCTGGGGTCTTGAATTCTCAAATTTTACTAATGAGAACCCACGGATGGCATTCGTCAGGATTGTTAGCGAGGCCTGTTAGCGGTCTGGCCCCTGCATTCCCGTCTTTGCTCCTCGCTTCCCCTACTCCGTCCCTCGCCATCCACAGTTTACCATCCAAGTGGCTCTGGGAATAGCAGCCCAGGCACACCCAGAGGAAGAAAGCCATTCCTTCTCAGGAGAGGCCCTGCCATCAAAAGGGAGTCTCAAGGCCCTTTATGCGGGAAGGTTCTAGGAGTCCGTGAAACCTTGTGCTCTCACGCTAAAGGGAGGATTGTAGGGTTGTTACTTCACTGTGGCTTTAAAGTGTGTTGTCACTGAGTCGAGCCTGTCTTGATCTACTTCTGTGCTTTTGAGGACTCCCCGGTGGAGGCAGTCAGCAGGAGTGATGGCAGCCCCGCGGAAGCCAGCACCAGAGGTCCAGCTCCCTCCGTGCCCAGCACACAGGTCCTGGCAGTGGGTGAGTGTCCCTGTGCTAGGTGGCGAGTTCGGGAGGGGCACGGGTCCCCAGTACAGCATTCAAAGTCCAGATCCCTCACTAGGACTTTTTACCAAGGTTATTTTAAAAACAAGAGCATCTTAAAGTGCCTGCTAGTTCCTTCTATCTTGCTTAGTTACATTGTGGTTCTTGACACCTAAGCAGCGCTCAGACCTTCTTGAAGAATGGATGTACACGCTCCCGTCCGTTTTTTAGCTTATTGCCCCTCTTAAAAACGTCTCAGGAATTTCACAAGTCTTCAGATTGGCCCCACAGGGCGGTGTTTGAACTGCTGACTCCTGTAGGACGTCTTCCTTCCTCTGCGTCACCTTGTCCTCCATGGGGCTGCCTTCCCTGCCCCAGGCTGCCCAAACCCCGACCCAGCCTGTTTTCTGGTGAATCTGTCAGCACTGCCTTTCTCTCTTTGGCGCCTCCCTCAGCCCTGTGCAGCCCGTCAGTGTTGAACGCACTCAGATTTCACCTCAAGCACAGTCAAGCATAGTTGACGGGCCTCCCTACCTTGTGTCCCTCTCTCTGCATTGCTTTGACTTCTCTTCACGACCCAACTTAGAGGAGCTGCCCTTGCTTCCCACCTGCCAGGCACTCCACCAGCTCCATCCTGGCTCCCGACTCCCATCTGGAAGAACTCTCAGTGATCCCAGCCACCCTGTTGCTGACTCATTGGCATTCTGGGGCTTCTATCCCACTGCCCTCTTGGTAGCATTTGGAGCTTCTGGAAATCCTGGCTTTAGTCTGTGGCCCTATGGGTTTTCTTCCTTCTCCACCGCACTCCTGCCATCCCACATCCCTTCTCTACCAGATGCCCTTTCTTGAGATTGGTCTGAGCCCCTCACTCTAGTGCAACCCCCAGCCCAGACCCTGTCAGCCTCTCTTCTCAGTCTAAACTTGGCACATCTAAACTGAAAATGTCAACCAGAAGAATTGCCCTTGGCACATCTGTAATATGAGCCAGAAACCCAGCCCCTCCATCCCTCCCTGTGCCTCTGCCTCCCCCGTCCCTCTTGTAGCTCTGCCCCTGTGCCCCGCCATACCCCCACAATACCAGCCCTTCCCCTGCTGGCACCTGTGACAGCGCCCATTCAGGCATGCCACTTCTCTGCTCAAAGCACTGCAGTGGCTTCATGTTGCTCTTGGGATGAAGAGCAGAATCCTGGCTTGCCCACCGTGTTTCACTGCCCCCAGGAAGCCCCCTGACCCCCAGATCAGAACAGACCCCCACCTTCACCCAGGCTCCATACACCAGCCCTACTCCAGATAGCAGTTAACCAGACTGTAGGTCTGTAATGTCAGACTTTGTAACTGGCCCAAAACCCCCATCTCCTGCTGGCACTGGTCCTCCACAGGCTTCATGTGCTCTGCCCAGCTCTCCCCAGCAGTTCACCTACTCCAGGCCAGCTGTAAAAATGGATTCAGTCCTTCAGACAACACAGGGCGGTCTTGCCAAGGAGAACTAGGTGTTTACTCATTGATCCCAACTACAACTCCACAAATCCTTAGTTCCGTGAGTTCCTGGACTGCTTGAAATAATTAGAATGGTTATCCCAGAGCTTCACTGTCCAATTTGATGGCACACATCACCGGTGGACAGTCAAATGAACTGAAAATTAAATAAAATTTAACTTAAAGTTCCCCAGCCTTAGAGCCACATTCCAAGTGCTCGCCGGCCACACTGGCTGACCTAGCAGACAGCAGGGAGGTGGACAACAGCCCTGAGCCACAGGGACTCTGCTCCTAGAATCAGAGGCCATCGAAGGAGTTCAGGGTGATAGAAGCCTTCTCCAGGGGCACCTGAGTGGCTCAGGCGGTTGGGCTTCTAACTTAGTCTCGGGTCATGATCTCAGGGTCCTGGGATTGAGCCCCACATTGGGCTCTGCCCTCAGCGAAATGTCTGCTTCTCCCTTTCCCTCTCCCCTCCCCCAGCTCCTGCATAAGCTCTCCCTCAAATAAATAAATCTTTTTTTTTTTTTTTTTTTTTCTCAGTAAGATTTGATTTATGTATTTGACAGAGAGGGAACACAAGCAGGGGAAGCGGGAAAGGGAGAAGAAGGCTTCTTGCTGAGCAGGGAGCCTGATGTGGGCCTCAATCCCGAGACCCTGGATCATGACCTGAGCCAAAGGCAGATACTTAAGGACTGAACCACCAGGCACTCAATAAATAAAATCTTTTTTAAAAAAAGAAGGAAAGAAAGAAAGCTGCTTCTCCAGTCATATTCCTGCTCTAATGGGTTTGTTGCATTGCTAGTAATCAGGACAGCGACAGATGGCTGTGTCCTTATTAAAGGGAGCACTCTAGAACATACTCTAATGGTGCAAACACTATCTTTAAGAGAAAATGCAAGGTTTCTTTAAAATGCTGATTGAGATTTCCATTTTTTTGCTTTCAGATTCAAAAAACGATGATGCATCTTTATATCAGGAAGACATGATTGCTGGGTCCTTCATGGTAAGACCCACCTGTTAGAATGAAGGGACCGAGCCAGAGCTCAGGGGTATAAGAGCATGTCCTCATTTCCAGTGTATTTCTTGTCCTCTTTAGACTCACTCTTTGCTAATACCACTCCTCACGTCTCTGATCCTCCTCCTCCTCCTGTCTAGCATGCAGCAGCCTTCACTGCCCCGGTTCAAGCCTGGTTTACTGAACTCAAAAAAAATGTTGGATGATGTTCCGTGTGAACCGTCACAGTTCACTGTGCACCCATACCCTTGATCGTGATATTGAAAGTTAGGTTCTAAGTTGGCCTTTGCCTGAGAGGCAGTGTCATAAGGAAGTTGTTTCCAGGGAGTATTTCCAGGTCAGCCCTTGGAAGCCCATGTCGTCACGAGGTCACGTCATCAGGCCATTGATTTGCCTGCCACCCAGAGTGGCCCAGTGGTCCCAGAACCACCTGTCAGGATCCAATCTCCTCTTCCCTCCATTGGGATACACGAGAATACACAGAGAACTTAGTCTAGTGGGGTGTCTTTCCTGGTCCCAGTGTCAGATGCTGGAAGAGCTCGCATGTGGGTTTTTCCCTAAAATTGCTGTTTTCATCCAGAGTTTGCCATAAACCTGGTTTGACTTTTTAGTGTCTAACTAGAATAGGCTGTGACCCTGGGGGAAGATGGAGGGTGCTTTTTGAAGTGTTACATAGGGGTGGCAGTGAAGGGGAAGTAGGTGGTCCCAGCAATAAGAAACATCCTGGACAGTGTGTGTTTGTGTTATCCCCCTTATCCTCCTTTGGCTTCCCACTCCGGTGCAGGGTGAAGGTCAACACGCCCTCTCCCCCGTGCTTGGCAGAAGGGGAACGGAGAGGCCTCCTTAGCCAAAACACTGAACATCTTTTCTCGTAAATGTACTGATCAGGGCTGATTCTCAAAGTTGAGTCCCGAACTCACCTAAGAATATTCAGATTGTTTTAAATTATTTTCTATTCTAGGAATGCTGTCCTAAACCTCCACAGACTTCTCTTTTTTGTCTTTTTTTACTTTCTTTTGGATGGTTGCCCCTGGGTAAATGATCCAAAGTTCGATTTCTGGGTCCAGAGGCTTTTCAGAGGATCTGGACCACTTTGCACTAACAGCAAGGAGCGAAAAGTGACTTTGAAGAACTTCATTTACTGATGTGTAGTTAATGAACTTGCCAGTTTGTTTCAGCACCCAAGAGTTCATCCAGACCCAAAAGCTCTTATGAATACTGATTCGCTTCTGTATCAGCCTGCAGTGCCTTGGAGCCCTTTGAAAAACAAGTTAAGGAGGAAATACTTGACCCAGGTGGATGTTCTGCTCCAGGATGAAGGACGTTCAGAGGTAATGTGCTTCCCGGCATGCATCTTCTGATAATTGAATCCTAGAGACACACGGAGGCCCACCAATCAGGTTCTTGTTCACTCTCTCTGGAACCCAGAAGGAGCCTCCCAAGCAAGTGTTTAGAAACCATGTCATTCCCGGGCTTGCAGACTTCCACTCTCCTTGAGGAAGCGCTCCAGGTCCTCAGGGGCAGCAGGGATCAGGGAAGCTCATGGGATGCATCCTCCGTCGCCCTCTGTTCTGCAGCAGCTCACAGAAATGTTAAGGGGCCCCACCTTGGGGTAGTGATGGGGAAGCAACAGCTCCCCGCTCCCCGTGGCTCTGGGGTGACCGGGCTGGCACTGGCAGCAAGTGCCCTCTGCACCTGACCTGCGGTTGTGTCACGGGGTGTCTATGCTGAGGTCTGGGCTGCCCCACCGGCCCTTGCCCACCACGCTCCCCCACAGCCAGTCTCCCAGAGCTTCGTCTGACAGAGCAAGGACACCAGCTGTAGCTTTCCAAGTTCTGTCAGGGTCTTCTCATAAAGGACATTTTCATATTCAGTAACTAGGAGGTAAGTGACGTGGGATGAATCATTTATCTCAAAGGCAGCAAACTTCACAGGAACATGTACTTTTTCTTATTGTGTTGCTGACCAGTGAGAATGCCATGGCCGAGGACCATTGAATTGATGGATTTACTGGAAATGGCCTTTTCCTTTATCCTAGAGCAGCGGAGGGTGGGGTCCTGGCAGATGGGTGGCAGCAGTGACCCTCTCAGGGGGAGTCCCCTGAGGGTCACATGGACAAGCTCCTAGATTTTACTAAGACACCTCCTCCCACCACTGCTGGAGGCTGCAGCCACTGGGATTGTGGTCACACTTGTCACATATGCTGCTGAGCTCAGACCCACGGCCTGTGGATGGGGAAGAGCGGCTCTCATACCATCCTGCGGGGCCTGGCACTGGCAGTGGGGGACAGCTTAGAACACCCCCAAGTGTTAAATCATATGCTTTGATTTCAGTGTACTGACGATGGAGTTGGAGAGGATACCCCTCTAACACTGAGTCCCTCCTTGGCCTCACCTGCTGGGCCTGTCCATGGTGAGTGTGACATAGAAACTTGGCGTGAACCGTGTCCCTTCTGCTTATGTGCATGTTTCATTGACATAACTGTTAGACAAGCACTTAATAGATAAATTATTCATATTTAACTAACAGACTGCTTTTTTCCTCTGGCACTGTGGTGTGCTAATTGTTAATTAGCTCTTTATTCCAACATACTGTTGTGAAATGTTTGAATCTCCAGAAACACAGGACTCCTACAATAAACATCCTTTGTTTGCATGTAATAATCCACATTTTGTAGCATTTTCTTATTCGCCCACTGCCCCCATGCCCACGCACCGTGTCTGTTGACCAGCGCTCACATCTGTGCTGTCCCTAAGTGCTGGCAGGTCTGCTAAGAACAGGGAAACCCCAGGCCTGGGTGGAGCTGTCCTGTGCAGGCCAGAAGGCTCCTGGGCCATCTCCTATCTCATGAATAGTCCTGGCTGCTGGTAGTCTTGCAGAACGTACCTGTTTGGACTTCTCTGGACTTCCTCCAGGTTAAGTTCATGTTAAACATTTTTGGCTATCCGTTCTGAGTACAGTGTTCAAAATCATTTGATTTCTTTTTCCTCCTGCCATTATCATAAATTTGATAAGCACTTGAGTGCTTTCTGGGTCCATTTTCACTTTTTAGAGTTCTCCCTATCCTCGTTGGTTTAATTTTATCTTTTAAATACATAAAACATGGGGGCGCCTGGGTGGCTCAGTGGGTTAAATACATAAAACATGGCACATGTGCAAGTCCAGTCTGTATGAAGAGGTGTATCCGGGAGTCCTGGGTCTTCCCCAGGAATCCAGGTAAACAGTGTCATTGTTTGGTTTCTTCTGAGACTTTGAAAAAGGCATCCAGCGTGCACGCCATCACCCGGGGAAGGAAGACCCCACTGGGGAAGTTTTGTGGGGAGAGTAGAAATTTAAGTTCGAGAGCTAGAAAGAAATCTCTGAGAAAAATCTAGTTCTATATTTTCATGGAACTTTCCTCTTTTTTGTCTTGCTTAAAAAAGCCTCATCCCCATCTACCCTTTAGTTCTGTGGTCTCGCCCCGTCTTGAATGGTGGCACTTTACCTTGTGTGTGTTTTCCTCCAGGAAGCCGTGGCCATGTGTCCAGAAGGAGTCCTGGTGGCCCAGTTAAGCGGGCTTCGTGGACCGGGGAGTGTGATCCAGCAGACCTGGCCCTCGTGCCTAGAAGCGACAGTCTCACGTTCCAGGGGGCTGAGGGGCACAGCCGCTCAAGCAGCCCGGCCTTGGAGGCTGACATCATCTGTGACGTGACCATCAGCGACCTGTATGCTGGCATGCTGCACTCAATGAGCCGGCTGCTGAGCGCAAAACCGGCATGTATCATCTCTACCAAAACCTCGCTCATCGCTCACAGCTGGAGCGCCTGGAGGAGGCACAAGTGTAAGAACAGAATGAACCAGACACCGTGCCGGGGAGCCGGGCTCTCTCAAAGTGTTTCCTGGGAGACACTCCCATCCTGTTCCAAGCCACTGAAGGACAGGAAAGTGTTAAGAGATTGCGAGAACTTTCTAGATGCTTCTGGCCAGAAGGCAGGAGTAGAATTGGAAAAAGCTTTCCCTGAAGTCAACAAACCCCAGATCCACAAATTAGATCCACGCTGGAATAAGCTTAGGGGGTTGAAGAGTTTAATGCCTCAGGGGTGTTCATTGACTTACAGAGGAACCTGTACAATGCATCATCTTGGTCAGGAAAGTAGACTTAAGGCACTAAAATGGTTAATTTCTCCTCTAAAAATCGTTTCCAGACCAAGAGTACTGCGGGACAAGGGAAGAAATCGTTACAGGGAAATTGGAATCAAATTTGATAAGCTTCATCAGGAATACTGCCCAAACCCTGGGAAACAGCCCTGCCTGACTTCCCTTCCGGGACCCTCAGCAGTGGCCGTGTACAGGGGTGGTCCAGTGAGCCCTTGCAGCCCCCGGGGCTTAGAAACCCGCAGGCTCAGCAGGTTCCAGGAGGCTTTTGAAGACCTGGAAGAACGAGATATTGGAACAGTGAGATGGAACAGCAAACCCCTGCCAGTGAGGGGTTCGCCTCCCTTGCTTTCAGAAACCAGCTCTGTGCAGAGCCCAGGCCACTCGGAGCAGACCCTTGACCTTTTTCAAGGAAACCATCTCGAAATACTTAGAAAGTCTGTATCTCCCAGCAAAGCCACATCAGTAGCTGGCGGACAGCCTCCCAGCTGTGGAAGGAATCGTTACAATGAAATAAAGGAGAAATTTGACAAGCTTCATCAAAAGTATTGCCAACAGTCATCGCAGCAGACACAGGCACCTTTACGTATTGGAACATCTCCAGGTGGAGCAAGCCTGGAAGTTCAGTACCCCAGAGGAGGCGCCTTGGAAAAAGCAAACCCAGACTCTGGCTTCCAGGGTCCCCCAAAGCGGTCAGCATCACCCCAGTGGAGCATGGAAAGTCCACTGGGCTCAACCGCACTTGAGGCTCAGCCGTCAATGAGCTTCGTGCTCACTGCCACAAGGGGCCACCAGTCCTCTCTGAAGAGACGCCGACTCTCAGATTCCTTGCTGTATGGACAGTG
This sequence comes from Mustela erminea, assembly GCF_009829155.1. NCBI lineage: Eukaryota > Metazoa > Chordata > Mammalia > Carnivora > Mustelidae > Mustela > Mustela erminea. Next base: position 40,775,736 of record NC_045621.1, on the reverse strand, counting down.
GGCCAGTTCCCAGGATCCATCGCGTGTGGTGGGCCACGCCATCCCAGGGCCAGGGGAGAGGCCGGCTCCCGACAGCCACCCTGGCAAAAGAAGGTGCGTTTCTGTGGGTCGAATATGGGTGTTTTACAGGGGGATTCTTCTATGCTCGTTTTCCAGACTTCCCCCAAATTCTTTTCCTTCCTCCGAAATGAGCATTTATATCCAGAACCTGTTTGTGGGTGGGATGTGTCGAGGTGGGGGCTGAAAGGGTTCTTAGCGGGAACATTTTTCACACTTCCCACAGCAGTGCATTTGGGGGACTTTTCTAAGAAGCCTCACTAGTAGTGCGCTCTGTCTGTCCTTGTCCGTTTGTGTCCTTCCCAGCCTCTCCTGGTCCTACCCCAAAGACAGACATCCTAAAGCACAGCTGATCTGCAAATAGTGACTTTCCTTTTATTTCTGGACTCCCTGCCGGGGACAGCAGGAGTGGCTGGCCTGGGCCACCTGCTGCTGCTCTGTGACCCAGTGTTCGGCACGGAGGTCCCACCTCTTCCTACAGTCTGGTTCGTGCGGGCACTTGAGTCACGTGTGAATGCGCGTGTGCCGTTCTTTCTCGGGAGAAAAGATGCAAGAAGGCGGGGTGGGGCGAGGCACCGTGGATTGATCACCGTTTTCCCATGAGCCCCAGGCTTTCCAGCACACGCTTCAGTGTCCCCAGGCTGGGGTTTGGGCAATGAGACTCTCCTGAATGAGCGCACATTTGTGGTTTTATGCATTGGTGGTGTGGGCAGGTGAGGGCATGTTGAAACCTTCCTCCTCCCTCCTAGCCCCAAGCAGATGGGCGCCCCCCCGTCAGTGGCCATTCAGATGGACCCCATCTCCCCTAAACATGCCATGTTCTCTTTTCCCCACTATGAACCCATCCCAGGAACCTGTGCGTTCCTCTCAGGGATGAGCCCTGAGCTGTCACTGTCCCCACCCCTGAGTGACCCCACTGGTCTTTTCCTGCCTTTGCCAACTCACGCTTCTCGGCATTCAGACCCACATGGCCCCACTCTCGGAGAGTATTTCCAAAAACCTGAGAGGGTTTTGGCTGCAGGTGGGGCTGGGGACAGGAGAGGACTGGTCCTTCCTGAATGAACACAACCCGTAGGAGCCAGTGCCTCTTCAGGGTCAGAATCATGGTCTGGTCTTTTTTCCTTCTGCTTCCACTTCCTCCGGCTGCCCCTGTGTCCTCCAGCCTGCTCTCTGGCTTGTCCTCCACTGAAGCCACTGTTCACCAGTGCCCCTGATGGCCACGTCCCGGGGCATTAACCATGCGGTGGCCTCTGTTCCTCCTGACCTGTCCCCTACATTGTCCTGTCCCTCAGCTTCACCTCTGTGGCTTTTCCCACCTCGTCCGCAGATTTGCTGCCATGTCAGGCCACCTGCTGACCCAGCCCCTGGAGTTCAGCGGGGTCACTCCCCCAGCCCTCTTCCACCTCCACTGCCGCCGACCCACCCTTCCCACCTTCTCGATGACTGGCAGTCTATTCTCGTTCACCTGCCCAGTGAGGGCCTGCCAAGGTCACAGCGAGGAGTAATGCCTTGTGCCTGGCAGTGGAGCAGCCAGAGGAGAGCTCGGCCCTCAGTGGGACCGGCTCCCCTGGAATTTGGTAAGTCATGGTGGCCATGCCCTGGAGGCCTCTCGCAGTTCCGTCTTAAAGCTGTGGCATGAACACACTTAACCATTTTCCATGTTTTTTTTCTTTTTCTACTTATAAATCTTGAGAAAATGGACCAAATCTTCCTGAGCTGCCTACGGAAGGCATGTTAATGGCTGACGTCTGAGTCCCTTTCTGTGTGTCTGGCTGTGCAGAACCTTCTCACTGCTTCCTCCCTGCAATGACCCCTTTCATGAGATAGGTCTCATCTAACAGGCAGGCTCTGTCTCTTACTCTATAAATAAGGGAGTGTAGCTGAATAGCTGAAGCCTCTCTCGAATCCTGAGTCGGCCCAGGCCCTTGATGCCAGGCCAGGAACCACCTGGCTCATGGGCATAACCACCAGGTGGCGCTGCTCCCTAGAGGCAGGTAACCCTTTGGCGGGTTTTTGCATCCTTGACACATTTTCTATAGTGGCACACAAATGCTTAGATATATATGCAGTGGAATAAATACAGGACAGTTAAGGTTTTGGTGGCATGGGAATTCTAGTGGAATTTTACTGAAATCATTTTCCTTGTCCTCTTTTTTTTTTTTTCTAAAGGAAAGAACACACCTTTCAAGATGGAAGAGAAAAGTGACTTTGTACTCAGAAAAATTGAAAGCTGAAGATGTGTAGCCAAGTTATTTTTCAAGAGTTTGTCCCTCTTCCCCTGTACTCTGTGTGTGTTTAATCCTCAAGAATATGTGAGAGCTGGCTTCACTTATCTGCCCTTCAAAGCAAATTTCAGTGAAACTTGTCCCATTGAAATGACTCTGAGTTCTTGGTGTAGAAATTATTTGAATAAAGTTGCTCAGTTAAAATTTTTCAGGTGATCCTTTATGGGCTTATTTTCCTTGTGTGTTCTTTTAAAAATGTACACACATCCTCAGAAAGCTCTCCATTCCCAGTCATTAGAGAACCTTGTTTGCTCTAAAACCCATGTCCACCCCAGACATGAGGGTTTAAGGTTTAAATTCAGAACTAGGGACCTGGTCTCTTCTATGCTAGCAGGTAGCAAATTAAAACATTAGCTCATCCCTGAAAAGTTAATTCCTAACATCTTAATGTTTTTAGCTGAAAACGTGCTGTATTCAGATAGTCCTGGGATGGTCCCAAACCTTGCAACCACACGGCGTCCCTGACAAAGCATTTGCTCACACTGCCACCACCCCACAACCCCCCACTACACCACCTGCCACCTACCCAGCAGGCCTGTGCTACTGTTCTCTGGCCCAGCCAGGTCCTCGCTACTGGAGAGGCTGGAATAGCAGGGTCACCTAGCAGAAGAAGGCAAGCTAGGAAGAGCTCAGGCACGGGTCTTGGGTAATTGATAGGATCTGCCAATAAAGGATGCCATAGACTATATGTGGGATGGTGGGTATTTTTAACATGCCCAGTTTAGTACTACACGCATTCCACGTCTTGGCTTCACCAAAAGGTGTTAGCGCTTGCCAGGAGCTGATGGGTGTTGGTATCACATATCAAGATTCTAGGTAGCTGGTTTCCTCCGTGCTCCTGCTGGGTGTCTGCTGATAAGGAAGCGTGCAGCCGCGATCCTCGAGTGCATGCATAAGCTTACCTGTGGCATACATCTAGACGTGAGCTGGTCGTCGATAGGTGTCTTCAACTCCTAATTTTGCCAAATGGCTTTCCCAAATGGCTATTCCAGTATGCAGTCTGGTAATAGAAGAGGTCCCATTACTGCCACCCGTGGGCACCACTCTGGGGGCGGGGGTGGGGGGTGGTTGGTTTGAGAAACGTATGGCAGTTTGCGTTTCTAGGGAACTGGATTTTCATTTGCTTTGTTTCTTACTAATCTGGGTATGTCCTGGTTGCCAGTTCAATTACACAAACCAATCTGGTCTGGAATAAATTGCAAGTAATTTCTTCTGTCTGTGATGTGTCATTTAACTCCATGGCACCTTACTGTAAAGAAGTTAGATTTTAACAGTCAGATAGCCTAACCCTTTATTTTTTTCTGGCATCTGCTGTTAACTTTTTAGAGAAAACCTAGTCTCAGGATTAAAAATACTCTTTCATCTTGCATCTTTGCTTTTCTAATTTAGGTCCACAAACCCTCTAGAGATGTTCTGCACAGGCACGAAGGGGATAAAGCCTGGTTGTATGCCACCAAAGCTCTTTCCTCCACACCTGCCCCAAGTGACATGTCTGATCCTGCCCTAGTCGGTGGCATTTGGGTCTGTCAACATCGAGAGCTTCTCAGCACTTGGCAGGAAACACCGTCACGATTTATCCCACGGGAGCCACCAAACAACCGGAAAACCACTGTCCAGGAAGGCTTGCACACACGGATGGTTCTCTGCCCTGACCCACAGCCCTCTCCCACCAGTGGGCCCATGGTGTTGACTGCCCCGGGCGGTCATGTTGGAACAGCCCGCAGTCCCACTCTTACTGCTCAGGAGACTGCTGCCGGCGTGAGCGTCCCGAAACCTTCCCCTGCTCACCTCTCTCCCCTGCCTCGTCCTTGGATGTGGCGATCATTTCTCCTTTTTGAGCCTCAACCAAGTTCTGTTCCAGGCTCTGCTAGGTCCCTGTCCCAGCCTGTCCCGTCAGGCCCCATCGTGGGAAGAGCGAAGGTAGGCCTGATGTGGTGTCACTTCCCCGAGACACCCCCCCCCCCGTCACCCCCAGATGAGGTGGCCACTCCCCACACCTCTGCGCCCTGGCTGCAGCCCTCCTTAGTCAGCTGCCTATCGTGGTCCCTGCGCAGACGCCTCTTTTCCCTCAAGGGTCGGGTCTGGCGGGGCAGAGGCTGGACAGCAGGCTGCCTCCCCTCACTGCCTGGCTTTCAGACTGGATTCAGACACTCTCACACTCCGGGGAATCGTGGGGACTAAATTCTCCCTCTGCCCTGCTGCCTTGGCTCTGAGATGTTGTCACCTTACAATCAGAAATCTGCACTCCCAACGGTAATGGAGGTTTATTTCAAGGGGAGGGAAAAAAGGGACGCTGACGATTTTAGAACGATGTTTTTCTTAACAAACTAAATTAAAAATGTTTTGCCTCGCTGCAGTCCGGCTGTGGTTTGTCACTCCGAGGGGGCAGTTTATACTTTATATTCGAACCGTCTAGCAAAATCCTCCTGGGGAAGACAAAAGCGGCTGCTGGCTACACGTATCCAAGATTTTGAGAGTCTCCAAGGCTGCCCTGCGGACCTCGGGGTCCGAGTCGAGCTGTAGCTCCTGGAGAGCTGAGAGTGAGCACAGACAGGAGAGAATCAGGAACCGGTGAGGCTGGGCCCCCAAGCTGGTAGAAGCCCCCCCAACCAGACCTCCTGTACAGTATGGGGCTCATGCGGGCTGCAGAAGGGGGACCCCTGTGTTTGCAGCCAGACGACAGCAGGTGGAGCTGTGCCTGCACACATGTCCCCCATCCGAGCCTTTGGCTGCTTCTCCACCAGGGACAGAAAGATCACCCACAGAACCTGGGCGCCCTGTGGATCGGTTGAAGGAGTCAGGGTGGAAACATTTTGTAAATATTTGTAATGGGGAGGCTGGCAGAAGACCCGAAAGGACTCCGCACCCAACTTGTTGTCTTCCTGGAGAGCCCTCTGCAGGCTCATGCAGCCCTCTGTGCCCTGATTATACAAGGGAAGGGTCGCCTGGCTCTTCCCTGGGCGGATTCTCTAAGCTCCCCAAATGAGGTTAGTGCACTCAGTATGATTAAGTCTCCATTACTTACAATTCCTTAATGCTGGGAAGTCCAGTTTTCTCAGATGGTGTGCAGACATCTGCTTCATAATAATTCCTAAAACGAGAGCCAGTAAAATGCTCATCACGCAAATACTGGGTCAGCAAGAGAGTCTGTTTTGCCTTTTGAGATAACTGTTTAGCACTCCGCTGAAGATGCTTAATAGAGAAACGGGCAGGTGTGAAGCTACGTGGGAGAGGACACAGAGAAGGGGACTTCCACCAGAGTCTCCCCTACCCTGCTCCCTGGCTCAGGTCTGGCCCTCAATGCCCCTCCCACATCAGGAGACACGCTCACCCACCTGCCAGGTTGCAGGCAGCAATTCGGATCCTTGACAAGTTACTATTAATGTAGGTCATTGTTTCTAGTAAGAAGTTATAGAGCACGGCAGGCTTTTTCTGAGTCTGCAAAAGATGAGGGATGAACAGAACCAGGGAGGATGAGATCCTAGAGATCATTTGCTCAGAGTGTGTTCCCATCTGTCTGATGTGCAAGGGTCTTCCCAGAGAAGGCAAGTGCCCACCCCAGCATCACACAGCAGACTAGCAGCTGGACGACATAAGGACCTTCGGACCTCTGTTACATTCTGTCTGACCCAGAGAAGAGATGATATTGTCTACAAATGGAGCGGTTGTCCACTACCGTGGCCGCTGGCCACATATGGCCCTTGGGCACTTGAAATGTGCCCAGTCTGAATTAAATATGAAGAGCTTCCTGCATTTTGATGACAGTAACTCAAAAGCGTAAAATATCACATTAATACTTTATACATTGACTACATGTTGAATTGACAATGGTTTGGATCCGCTGGGTTAAATAAAATCTATTATTCAATTTGCTTTCACCTCTTTCATTTTTCTTAACATAGCTACCAGAAAACGTATGGATATGTGGCTTGCATTCTGCCTCTGTTGGACGGTGCTGGTCTTGACGTTTCATATGTGTGAGGTGAGCACAGGCTCACAGGACAGAAGTCTGTGGCCGCTGTGACCCTAAGCCCCAAGCCCCAGGGCACCCAACCTCCAACAGACCCATGGCCCTCAGCTTCCTCACCAGGATGGAGCACAGCGTTGTCTGGAAAACAGTCATCCCATCAGCCTCACTGCTGTCCCTTTGGCCCGAGCTGCTTTCCAGGGCCTTCCAGCCCCAGAAGTGCACACACTGAAACATGGTGGCCATACAGGCCTGGAGAGACACCAGGCAGAGGATGGAGGAAGGGTGTCAGGTAGACCAAGGGGACTCCCATGGTCTGAGGGTGGGGCGGTGGATGACAGGGCTGACGTTCCACCGATAGGCCAGTGGGCAGCCCCGGAAAAGCCTCAGGAGGCCACAGAAGGGGACCTGGGACCAGATCCCTGCCACCCTATACAGTGTCTGGTGTGCATTTAGGGAAAAAGCCCTGGAGACAGATGCAGCCTCAGCAGCCCAGCCTGGGACCTGCCCCTCCAGGACACTGGGGTCAGGAGCCTCGCAGGGACCGGTAGCACCAGGGTGAGCTTTCTCAGCCCCAGACCCTCTCTGAGCACTGCAGCAACCAGGCCCCTGGCCTCTGGCCTCCAGCCTCCAGCGGGGACGGGCCACTGGAGACTGGGGGGCAGGGCGAGGCCGGGCTATCTATTCCCCAGGGACAGGAGTGGCAGCAGTGTGCCTGGGACCCCGGCCACGTGGTCCTCCTGCTCCGGCCCTCTTGGCTGTTCCTTCCTTAAACCCTCCGGTCCCCTTCCTAAGTGTGCCTTCCCGGAAGCACGCCCCCCACAGGACTGTTGCTGTGACAACTTACAACAGTATGAGCCAGTGATGGATTTGTGAGGAAAGCACCTCTGAGAGGTGACAGCAGGTGGCCTGCGTTATCAGGATCCCCGAGGTAGAGCAAGAGGCGGGAGTGATGCCCTCCCCGACCTACGGGTACCACCACGCCACCCTGCCCTGCATGGACCCCCACAGGATTCTTGGGACCCCAGAACCGGAGGCCAAGGTGCTAGTTGAGCATGAGCAGCTGGGTACACCGCAGCTCACTGGGAGACGGAAGAACGACCCCTCGGCTCAGCCCCCTCCCCGCTCCCCCCCAGTCCACACAGGAAGGTGAGGAGAGAGAAGACAGAGGTGAGGGTCAGGAGCCTGCAGGGGGTGAGGGTCAGCCATCAGATGGGCGGGAGCTGTGGGAGGAGCTTGAAGCAGCGGGGGAGCTGGGCCTCCATAGGGAGGAGAACCTCGGTGTGCAGGGCCAGGGCAGGCACCCCTCCCCTCACTGCCCCCAGTAGCCCCAGCTCCGGCCTGCCCCACAGGGAGCCACTGAGGAGGGATTTAAGGTGAGTTTTAAGCTTGTGTTTTAAGGGTGTGAGTCATCACAGGATATCAAACTGTAGAATCCACTGGAAGAGAAGGCAGATGGGGCAGAGGATGCTGGCAGGCAGCCACTGGAGAAGAAAGCTACGCCATGTGCCCCTACCGAGCGGAGACACCTCCGTAAGCTAGTCTACGGGTCATCTGAACGGCCCCCTCCCCAGTCTGGCATGAGGAAAGGGGTTGATGGAGAGAGGCAAGGGAGAGACCCCCTCGCACATTCTCCTTTGGGAGCCAGAGGTCCCCACACTTTGGGACACAGAGAGGAGGGTGTGTCTGACCTGGGCTGCATCTGAGCAGGGGTCCTGGCAGTGCAGCATGAGGGTGATCCAAGCTTTCTTCACTTCCTCCTTGAAGAAGTGCTTCTTGGAAATCCTGACCACCTTCGCCAGCTTCCCGAACAGGACGAAGGCTTTCAAACGCAACAGCTCGCTCTCCTATGGCCGAGATGCACAAGCGAGTCCTCAAATTCGGGAAGCAAGAAGCCCAGCAAAGCCCCAGCTGCTCTCTGTGGACCCTTCCAGTCACCTTGGCCCCTGCAAAGGCTTCTGAGACATTCCACCAGGATGGAGGCTCACCTGCAGGGCTCTTGGGACCGGGTGCCATTCTGGGGCCTGTGACCTAGTCTTGCCCAGAGGAGGGCTGTGTCAGATGTGAGGGCACACCGCCACCCAGCAGGGGCCCAAAGAACATCTGTAGGCTGCAAGGAATTCTGGGGAGAAGCTCACACCCTAACAGGAGGGGAGGGGTCCCATGAGTCCTAGAGCAAGGGTTTCTGGTGTCTTTCACAAGATCCCACCATCAGCTAATGGATGCGTGGGCACAGGCAGACCTGTAGTCCCTTCTGTCCCACAGGAGAAGAAGGGTTCAGATGTTGGCTGAGGAGGCATTTGGGGAACACCACCCCCCATACCCGGAAGGCCAGGGGCTAGCTAGGTGATCGTCTAGACTCACGTTGTCAAAGAAGGCCCTGCACTGCTCGCAGATGATGCTGAATGAGGACCCCAGGTCCCCCTCTCGGAGCTCAGCCAGGATCTTGGCCAGGGCCTCCATGCCCTCGGAGGCCACACTGGAGTTCACGGGCTCCCGCAAGGAGTCCAGACATTTCTCCAGCAAAAGCTTCCGGTACTGCCTCACCTGGGGGAATGGGGGGATGGCGAGGAGCTTCAGTCCCCGCCTGGTCTGCCAACACCGGACCCTCAGCCCACCAGGCCCTGCACACTGGGCCCCTGGGCTCAGGGTCAGGAGCAGCACCTTCTTGGGGGCACCAAGGGCCATGTTGCCGAGGGCACGCAGCGAGAGCACCCTCAGAGCCTCGTCCTCCTGGTCCGCGCCCTTCTCTAGCGTTAACACTGTGGGTTTCAACAGCTTCTCCTGGTACAGAACCGGGTCACTCATGAACTAGAAAAGAGAACTTTGTGACCGCTGTGCCCCTTGTGGGCTCCTTTCTCAGCCACAAGACAGGACGTGGGACTAGATCCAATGCACAGAGCAGTGTCTGTGAATAAGAGAGGACCTGGAGCCCCAGCTGCCCAGGACCAACCCCGGCTCCTCCTGCCTGCCAGTGGAGGCCCCTGGCCAGTCGCTTGGAACCCCTCTGAGCTCAGCCTCCCCACCCGCGAGAAGGGGCTGACACCAGAGCCTGCCTCACAGGGCTGTGGCGAGGCTCCTTAAGGAAATATGTGGGGAAAGCCTCAGAAGAGTGACCTATAGGAATACGTTTGCTCGGTTGACCTGACAGAGCAGCTCTCACAAGCCAGAACCCAGGCCCCTGGGTCCCAGCAGCAGCACAAACTTCATTCGTCGGGGACCCAGAAAGTCACAGCCAGCCCAGCACTCAAGGTGTCAGGACCTTGGGCCAAGAGGGACGTCTCTGGCATGCATGTGTGTGTGAGTGTGTGTGTGTGTGTGTGTGTGTGTGCATGTGCACAAGTATGCACATTTTAAATAAACCTAAAGAAAACTAAACACCAAATTGGTGGCCCCAAAATGGCCCCCTTTACAGAAAATGTTTGCCGACCCCATACTAGGAGGATGTTGGCTCCTAAGCCCTATTGGGAATCATGCAGCCAACACAAGTTTTCCTGAAAGTTTTCTGGCCAATTCCCTCAGGACGCTTTAAGAGCCTCAGTTGCTCTGGAGGGCCGCTGGGGCCCAGGGGCCGTCACCCCCGTTCCTGGCTTTCTTGCCTGGCAAAACCTCGTCAAGCCCTTCCTATAAGATCTTCCCCAGCACCATCGACCCCAGCAAGAGCCAAGGTGCCCTCCTCTGGGCCCCTGGGTGAGGCCGGCACTCAGCACAGCACACCTCTCTTTGCTGTGCACCCCAGGTCTCGGGACCCCTTTCCCCACAGTGCACACACCCTGACTCACCCATGTCCCTGGTGGGGGTTGGACAGTCGCCTGACCTTGTCTCAGATGCCCCTCAGAGCCTGGGCTCCTTTCCCTGAGAGGAGCCAGGGTAGGGAGTTGGGGGAAGCAGCAGCCCGCCCCAGCTCGCCCGGCCCTCCATGCCCCGAGCCTCACCTCCACACAGACCGCCGTGCTGCTGACGCGACAGCTGAGGACATCCGAGTCCATGCCTCTGAGCACCAGCTCTGCCAGCCGCTGCCTATACCCCTCCACGCTCCGCAGGCACCCCCTGCAGGGGGAATGCAGCCAAGGGGCGGGGAGGTCCTCTCAGTCGCTGCCCTGCACAGCTGTTCTGGGGGTGCACACCCAGGGACACATCCTTTAACCTCTCCGAGTCTCCCCTCCTCGCCAGGGGAGGTTTGGTCAGGATGTCGCTAGAGTACCAACTTTTCATGATTTTTTTATACAAAGGGACCAGAATGAGGGCCACTCAGGAGTGACCAGGCCCCAGGAAGTAGCTCTCACTCTGGCCCAGCTTGGAAGCCTGGTGTGGCCTTGAGGGAGCTCTACCCTGCCTCTGACCTCACGTCTCCTGTTTTGGAGCAAAGATTCCTTCGCCCTACTTGCTGTCATCCCAGAGTCTGGAACATGGGTCAACTTGGCAATCCCTCAGAAGCCAGCACTCCACTGTAATCTAGACCTTCCAGCAAGAAGGCGGTGGCCCTGTGAGTCCCACGGCCCAGGCCTGGGAGGAGGGGTGCCCACCTGGCCAGCAGGCCCACGCCTTGCAGAAACGTGGAGCTGCTCTGCAGGAGGGCCCACACACCCTGCTCCTCCAGGCTGTGAACCAGCTGCTCACTGCTGAGTCTTCTGAACAACAGCTGCATGCACTTGATCGTGATCCTGGAAGAAGGTGGGACGCTAGCCTGATGAAGCTGCCCCGTGGAGGGCAAACACTGCACCCAGGTCAGAGGAACAGGGGTCCCCGCGCCTATTGGGCCCAGCTCAAGGAGCTAAGGGCAATCACGTGAGAGAGTGGGTCTGCAAACAATGAAAACCACACTGTGTTGGGCTCATGGGAGGGAAGGTTGTAAGATCTGTTTCCAGAAACTTCTCTCCACTAGGAGAAGACCACAAGGCCTCTTGGTAGAGGTGACTCTTAGGATCCTTGACTTCACAGAGGCAGCGTCCAGCTCAGGCCCACTGCCCTGCACCCCACACCCCTTCCCCCCGAGAGCACCTGTGCAGGTTGATCTCCTCGGGCAACGTCCCCGAGTGGACCAGTCTCCATGTCTTCAGGACAGGCGATGCAGCCTCTGGCCCCTGGTTGCTGCTGAGCTGCAGCAGGAGGGTGTAGACAAGGTCTGGGAAGAGATCCAGGAGCTTGTCGTCCATGTCCGTCTTCTGGATCAGGAGGTGGATGGCGCACAGCGTCTGTAGGGAGGTCGAGGTGTCAGGGCTCCTCCTCGGAGCCCCCGAAGGGCCCTGGGGTCTGCCCCTGTGACTCACCATCAGCGGATCCACTGCGGCCAGGCGCCAGATGTCTGCCTTGGACGTGGGGTTGGCCCTGGGGGTGAACCTCACCTGCAGCCGGCCCATCAGCCCATGGAGCATCGTCCGGGAGAAGGGCACGTTCTCGGCCACAGCCAGCCACACCTCCGTCAGGTGGCTAACCAAAGACAGGAGAGAAGGACTGTGGGACCCCGCCTTGGGTCCTGGCAGGTTAAGAGCCTTTGGCCCCCCAGGCAGCCCTCTGCATAGGGGTTAGACTCTGGTGCCTGAACCTCAGGGAGGCGGAGGGCATGGCCCAGGTCTGTGACTCTATGCTCAGTTCCCTTCCTCTGCCCCGGCACCCTCGGACCCTGCGGCCCCACTGCCGGGTGACCTCAGAGGTCCCCACCCGGCCTCCTATGTGATGCCTTCATATATATACATCCAGCAACAGCTGCCAACTACCCAGTTCATCCCACTGGTCCTAAGCAGCCCCTCCCCCTCCCAACACACCCTTGAGGAAGGTGCTTTTAGCTCCGTGGCCCACAGAAGAGGAAGGGGGGCCTGTAGCGGTTAGGGGCCAGAGGGCAGTTTGAAGTGGCACCCCCATCCCCAAGCCCAGGCCTGTGGCTCTGCTGAGAAGGGACAATCTGCAGGACAGTGACCTCATGAGCCCCATGTGCATAGGTACAGGGGAGTGGGAGGCTGGGGGGTCTGAAGGGCCAAAGAACCAAGTCCACTGAGATCAAATCGAGCAAGGACAGGTGTGTCCAGCCTCTGTGAATCCACAAAACCAAATGCACAAGGGCGGGGAGTAGAGTTTTTTCAGGGAGACATGCGGGGGGCACCTGCTGGCAGGAACCAAATGGAAGGTGGGCCCATGAGCTCACCAGCAACCACTTCTCATAAAGAAGCCATCAGGGTGTAAGGAAACAAAAAAGCAGGACCTCAGCCTGCAACAGCAAGAAACAACCACGGGAGCCTGGGGAAGCCAAGGTCCACCGTCCCCAGGGCCCTGGCCATGGACCCCCAGCCACAGATGCTGTCAGGTGAGGACAGGGCTTGCTCTGAGCCCCCAAGCTTAGGTCAATGTGTTACACAGTGGGAGCTAACCAATGCAGTGACAGCCAGCGCCACCCGGCCACCAAGACCACCAGCCTGACGGAGGCCATGCAGCATTCTGTCCCCCACCCCAGCGCCGCTCTGAAAGCCACTAACCCCCCCACATCAAGCAATCCACACTGTCCTCCCTTCTGATGAGAAAGCAGAGCCAGGCCTGCATTTCACATGGGGCAGCCCTTGAGGTTCCTGACCTGCGGCCTCTCTGCTCGTGTCACAGCACGCTGAGTGAGTCTGCCGCCTCTCCCTCCCCCAACAGTCTCAAGGCTCTTCCTTTGCTCTGCAGCCTCAGCTGACCTAGGGACAGCTGCCCACCCCTCTCTGTGCCCTCCCTACGGAGTCCTGGCCCCATCCCAAACACACTCCCCCAGGCCGGTGAGGTCCCACGGACTGCCTGTGTGACACGGTGACAGAGACCCAGAAACTCAGCAGTCTGAAGATCACCCCAAGAAGCGGGGGGTAGGGCGGGGTGCTTTAACAGGAGGCCACCTAAGGGGCACCTGGACTTCCCCTCTCAGGGCCGCATGTGGAAGGGAAGAGGGACAGAGTGGAGCTCATCCAGAGGCCTGCTCAGGTCTTGGTGATCACGTTCTCGGTGTATCCTGAGGAAGCCCAAACTTGGGAGGGGGCCCAGAGATCTGACCTCTGCAGGGAATGGAAGGGCTGCTGTGGGTAGAGTCCTAAGGGGATGACCAGGACATGTGAGAAGCCACAGGATCTGACTCCAGCTCCAGAGAAGGGAAATGTGATGCTGGGGCTGCCGGTCCATGGTTCCCCGAGGCCGTACATCCCCAACAGGAGCTGCAGGGAGGGGGTCGGGCCCAGCCCCAGTTTGTTCCCAGCGCTGCTCGAGGGCCCCGTCCTCCGGGACATATCCGTGGTGGTGAGGTGGGCCTGGTCTGGGGTGCGAAGGGGAATGTGGCTCCCTGGACAGGGCACTCACCTCTCCATGGGCAGGGGCTGTCTCAGGAGCGCCGTGAGGACGGTCTCCTGGTGGTAGTGCGCCAGCAGGAGGGTGCCCTCGATGAGGGGGCGCCGCACCTCCAGGTGATCCACCACGGGCAGCTGGACCAAGACGGCACCCAGGATCTCGGCCACCTGGGGAGGGGCGGGCATCACCGGCACAGCCTAGACGCCCATGGCCCGCTGCCCTCGCACACCCGCTGCCTGCACACCCCATCCCCAGTGCATCCTTTGGTCTGTTCCTAGATTTGATCCGGTTTTCTGTATGGGAGGAAGTACGCTCCAAGAAAATGGCCACGGGCCTCTAGTCCACTCTCCACTTACTAACAGGGCCACCTCCCACGTTTCTTTCTCCTTTTAGAACTCCACTTCCTCCTCCAAACAACCAAGGGTTTAGGAAGCCCTTCTCAGCAAGTGTGCTGAGCCCTTGCTTGTCCCTCTAGCCTGGGTATACTGGACAGCACGACACCCTAAGTGGCCCAGCCACGGCTCTGCCACCTTGTCCTCCAGCTCCTTGGCCCGCATCTGGAGGAAGGTGCCTATCCAGGTGACGGAGGCCTTATCGTGCTGTAGGTCCATGGCCCCGATGTTCTCACAGAGCTTCTGGATGAGTGAGACCACCTCATCGCAGTTAAATTGCATGCAAGCCACCTAGGACCAGAGCAGACCACAGCTGGGATCCAGCTCTTTGCCCCAGCCCGTCACCACTGACAACCCCCGTTCTTCTGCCTCACACCACGGCCCAGCCCAAGGCCTCCACTGTCTCTCAGACCACTGCAGGGGCTTCCTCCCCGCATCCTTGCCCAGCATCTCACACCAGCCCAATCGCCAATCTTCTCGGGACGTCACTCCTCTACCTCAAAGACTCAGAGCTCAGCTTGGCTTTCCAAGGCTTCTGGCATGTGCCCCCAAACTCTCCTACACCTCTCTCCCCTGGCACCGCCCACCCCACTGAACCCTGCTCAGGAAGCTCCCCCAAAACGTTCCCCATCCTGTCTCTACTGCCCTGCAGCCCTCACTCGAAGTGCACCCTGAGCCAATCACCCTGAAGCATCCTCCCACCGCCCATAAGCCCCCTGCTTCAGAAAGCTGTCTTTGCCCCGCCCCCATCCCCAAGGCAGAAGTCACTCAGCCCCTCAGCCGAGTTTGTGTGGCTCTGGGCATTCAGCCCTTAGTGTGCCGGTGTGTGGTATCTGTGCAAGGCTCTGTGTTTAATTCCCTCTGGGCCCCTCCTCCCCCAGTGGCAGGCGGGGCCTATTAAGTACCTACTACATGCCAGGCACCACGGTAGGGATCTTTCATATTGTAGGTCCTTTAGGTACAGAGGGCATGAGTTGGACCAAAATCCACAGGGACTGTAACCTCCAGAGAAAGAGGAAGGCTGCCTGGCCAGAATGAGCAAAGTCCCATGCCCCAGAGATGGTCCGGGCGCCAGAGTGCAGCCCAGGAGCCCACCCCTCCTTCCCAGCTCATCACCTTGGCAATCCTAGAAGACGCACTGAAAATCTTCTCCACATCCAAGCTCTGGAGATCCTCCTTACATTTTGCAAGCTCCAGCTCCTTGGAAGGGCCCCATGAGGAGCAGGTCTGGCTTGCTATTGGGAATATAATTTTAGACACTAGATTTAGACATTAGATCTAAAATATGATTTTAGATCAGAAGGACAAAGGGCCCATCCACAGGCCACATCGGGGTGGCCTCCTGGCCTGGCCCACAGGGCTACCTGGCTCTGCAGGCCTGAACCACACTTCAGTTTTTGGACATTCCATCCCTTCTTGTCTTTGCTCTCATTGCCCTTTCCCTCCAAACCACCTCTACACACAGCTCAGATGCCTGCTTTTCAGGAAGCCACCAGCCACCAAGCCAGAGGCGAGGTCTCCCACTTTGAAGGTTACCATCCTGCATTCGCCTCTCAGCTCATCTCTGGCCACTTCTGTGTCCTTGGTATCTGTGAGCTGATCTTTTCCCAGTGAGGTCCCTTAGTACACAGGACATGCCCTCAGTGAGCTGTGCCAAACCAGTGAGCCTCTCCTTCTAGAAACTTCCATGGTTTCTGAGCGAGCTCTGCACCCTCTCCACCATCTCTACTGATCACCCTTGTTTGTTTACACAGAGAGGCCATGCTCCCCCCCAGGATAGTCCCACGGCTGACACCCCTGCTGTCAGACCTCCCCCTCAACCTCAATGTCCTGATTTCTCACCCTCCCCATACCATGAAGGTCCAGCAGGCTGGCCAGGACACTCATGGAGGCCATGCGGGTTCTTCTGTGGGAGTCACAGGTACAAGGGGCGATGAGTCCAACCAGCGTGCCAAACTGCCCCAGCTTCAGGGGGATCTGAGGGACAGGAGACTTCAAGGCTCACATCCTGTGTCCACTCACACACACACCTGGTGCTGCCCAGGGGCAGCGTCACTGGAAGCCAGAGAGAGTGAGCCCTGCTGGAAAACACCCCATCGGGGCCCCTAGAGACTCAGCAGGCAGGCCAGGACTGGAGGAGTCTGGCTCAGGACTTGGCCCTCTGGCTGCAGGCCCAGGTTCCCTATCAGCACACCTGCCCTGTTCCTGTAACTGAGCCCTGGGTTCAAATCTGGCCTCCCCAGCTCACTAGCTCTGTTATCCGGGCAGGGTTCTGAGTCTCACACCCTCATGCTCCTCATCTGTAAAGGGGAGAAAATCACAGTGCTTCCTCTTCCAGGAGATGTGGAGAATCATTCTGGAGAATCCAGACGATGCCTTCAGCACAGTGCTTGGCCCCAAACCTAGCATGAGTCTAGGGTCTGGCCTCGCTTTGCGGGGCTCAGACCTCCACCTGAATGCTGCCTCCAGTCCACCAGGGGTGCACCTCATCTTGTTCTCACCATGCACCAGTCCCCTGACCTGAGGCAGTCACCAGACCCCAAACCCCATGCCCCAGGGATCCCATCCTCCCCATGCCATCACTGAAAGCCAAGCCATCAGAGAGCATGAGGCCAACAAAGGAACCATGAGATGTCTCATTGAGCCAGGTCAGAGAGTTAATCAACAAAAACACCTCATTGCTTTTCCAAGTTTCATGATGTTTACAGCACTTGCCAAACTTTGTAGAACTTGTAATTTCTTAGTAGTTTACTGAGTAGATAGTCACTTTCGTAACCAATGGGATATTCATAAGTGTGTGTTCTTCTTCTTAAACAGGGCCCTCACTGCTGAATGAGCCTCAGGCCCCACCAGACTTGGATCCATGCTGAGCCACGGTCCGTCCCTCTCTTGCAGCCCAGAGCTCAGGGCTAGTTCCTCGTGGGGCCTCCTCTGTCATTCCCAAACAAGAGAGCCTCTTTCCAAGGGACTCTTCAGGGAACAGAATTTGATTTCAGAAGTGTTCCCTCTTCTCATAAATAGAGACAGAAAATTTTTGTGGGTGCCAGAGCTACAGGCTAGGGGATCAGGGGCTCAGGGACTCACACAGACACCGATGCTTTGCACGTAGATCTGCATGAGATGAAGGTGGAGGTTCATGGCCTTCTCCCGCTCCCCTTCTTTCTCTGACAAGATCCACTTTTCCAGAAGCTATAGGTAAGAGCCCAGAACACAGAATGGACAATTAAAACCCCAAGGCCAGCCTTTCCTGGCCAACTATTGGTTGCCTGATCTCTCCACTCAAAGTCTGACTTTCAGGGGTGTAGGGTGGCTCTGGACACTTCTGGTTCTCATTCCAGGAACCCTCATGAGGGACATGAAGCTGTGGGCAGAAAGGGTATCCCCACTATCCTCACCAAGATGGCGCCTGGCTGCTGTCTTTGGCCCTACTCCAAATGTTTGCCTGCAGGTCAAAGTCCAAGAGCGTAGCCTGCCTTGCACTCCAGGGCCTAGATGTTCTTGTGCATAGTAACAGAGCTTAACAACACATGAAGCAAAACTACTACAACTGAAGAAGAAAGAAACAAATCCACAGCAAGAGTCAGAAATTTCAGTACCTCTTTTTTAGAAACTCACGGAAGAAGACAGAAAATCAGGAAAGACAGGAAAAATTTGAACAGCACTACCAACCAACTTGGCCTGATACTTATGAACACTCCATCCAACACAGTACACACATATACACAGAACACTCTCCAAGATAGACCATACTGTGCAAACAACTAAGTCTGGGTTGATTTAAAAGGATTCAGATTATACAAAGTGTGTCCTCAGACCACACTGGGTTTAAGTTGAGAATCAAAAACAGGAAGACCTCTGGAAAATCTTCAACCATTGGGAAGTTCTAAACCCATGGGTTAAAAAAGGAATCAGAAGAGAAAGTAAAATGTACTTTGAATGGAAACAAAAGGAGAATACAATATATGAATATTTGTAAGATACAGCAGCAAAAAACAATCAGTAAACTCATACTATCTGCTCCTGATCACAAGACTTATTGTAATGTTACAGTAATCAAGATGGGATGACACTGGTGTAAAGATAGACAAATACATCAATGAAACAGAAGAAATGACAGCAATAGACCCACAAGTACATGGTCAGTTGATTTTTGACAAAGACTCAAGGATAATTCAATGAAGAAAAGTCTTTCCAACAAATAGTACTGGTACAACTGGTTGCTGTACATAAACAAACAAACAAACAAACAAACTTCGATCCATACCTCACAACACATACAAAACTTAACTCAAAATATATCCTAGACTTTCTTGTTAAACCTGAAACTACAGTCTCTTAAAAAAGAATCTTTGTGACCTTAGGTTAGGCACAGATTTCTTAGAACGTCAAAACTATGATCCATAAAAGAAAACAAATGGTAAATTAGACTTTGTCAACATTTTAAAACTTCTGTTCTTCAAAAGACACATGAAATAAATGGAAACACAAGTCACAGACTGGGGGGAAATATTTGTAAATCATGTATCTGTCAAGGACTTGTATTCAGAATACATAAAACCTCTGAAAACTCAATAATAAGAAAGCAAATGGCCCAATTAAAAAGCAACTAGCCATACCTTTCAAAAATGCCAAGATTGTGGAAAATAAAAGAAAACTGGGGAATTGTTCCAGATTTAAGGAGATTACAGAGACATGGAAGTAAATGCACTGTGTAACCCAACTTAGATCCTGGATTGGGAAAAGTCACTATAAAGGATATTACTGGGACAATTCATGAAATTTGAATATTAGCCAGAGATTAGAATATAGCATTGTATCAACATTACAATTCCTGATTTAATCATTGCACTGTTATACACGAAGGTGAGGTGTTCTTGTTCTTGATGTCTGCAACTAACTCTCCATGCTTCAAGAAGTGTGTGTGTGTAAAATAAGAAAAAGAAGGGAAGAGGATGAGAGGAAAAGAAAATGGAACAAACTATTAAGAACTGTGACCCTGGATGAAGGGTACATAGGAGTTCTTTGTTCTATTCTTGCAACTTTATAGTATATCTGAAATTTTACTAAAATAAAATTATTGAAGCAATCTTAACACATACCCCTGTTTTCCACAGACTCTGGACCTCACACCAGCTCTCTGAGAGGGGTGGCCATCCCTAGTTCCTGGCCCTCTACCGAGGAACTCACGTGTACCATCTCCTGCAGCCCCTTGGGGTCCAGCTGCCTCTGCATAAGACCCTCCATCAACTGCTCCAAGGCATGCTTCGCATTCGCATACAGGGTCTATGGCCAAGAGAGGGGAGCACCGGGCAGCAATGAGGGGGTGTGCGCAGCCACCCACCACGACTCTGCAATGATCCATGCCACGGTTGAGAAGTATGAGGTGGTCTGAAAATCACCCTTTTACTTCTGCTCAGACTGGGTCATTTATACCTATAGTCTCATGTGACATATGAGACAATCTCTGAAGAAGAACCCATTTTACAAAGGAGGAAACTGAACCCCCAGAGTCCAGTTCTTCTGACTCCTCATCCAGGACCAGGACCTTAAGGCTGAGATGGCTACCTGTCCACAAAAGGTCTGTCTTCCTTCTCCACATTATTGCTGGGAAACAGCCATCCAGTCAGGAACTGCATTTCCCAGAAACTCTTTCATCTAGGCATACCATGTGACTATGTCCTGGCCAATCAAAGTGAGAAGCATGGCTCATAAATCCTCCATATTCTTTCTCTTCCTCTCCAGGGTGGATATCAGTACCCACAAGGGAACTTGAGCCACGCACTGAAGATAGTCAGGCTTCTATTAGCCAGGTTCCCCCAAAGAAGCAGCTCCATCTCCACCCCCACTGCCAACTGGACTTTACCTGAGTGAGAAATAAACTTTCTTCTTGTTAGATCATGGAGATTTTAGGGTTTAGCTGTTACAGCTGCTAACATTACCTTACACTAACTAATAAGGCCCACTGCACTTTGCTGCCTTTAACCACTCACAGGTGGTTTAGGAGGGTGGGCTCTCAGCACTGCCCAAGTTATCGTAAACTTTCAAGTCCTAACCCAGAAAATGAGGTGGCTCAGAGGGACATACCTGAATGGACTCATTATCCTCTGCTGGGGGTTGGAGAGAAATTACAGAATGAATACTGATATCCATCAGCTCATTGCTTTCCTCGGTGGAGTAGAATGGCTTCAGGGTGCTAAGGAAAGCAGTGACAAGAGGAGAGGTCAGAGGGTAGTTGAGACCGTGCCACCCCCACTGCACAGTCCAGGATGCAGAGGCCTGTCACAGAACGAGGGAGAGGTTAGCCTCCCTGGTTGGGGGTGCAGGCATGCATCCTTCCCCACTCAATAGGATAGCAGGAGGGGCCCTGGATCTACCCAGCCACCAGAATCCAGTGATTGTGTCTGTGACTGATGGAGAGACCCAGAGGCCCAAGGCTAGCTCTCCAACTTGATGGCCTGCTCTGAGCCTGTCCTTCTCCTGCCCAGAAATCTTTCCTTGCTCCTCCCTGGCCATAACCACAGACTCCACCTCCCAAGCTGGCCCTGGCCCAAGGGTTTTCAAGTGATAACTGCACCAGCCAGACCAGAATCACCTTGGAGCTTCTTAGAAATGCAAACTCTCTGGCCCTACATCAGAGCTACTGAATCAAGAATTCCAAATGGAGCCCAGCCATCTGAGCTTTAGCGAACGTTCAGGGGTGGTAGCTGGTTGCTTGAAGCATGCCAACTCATTCTTCTCCTATCCTGTCATCAATAGTTCTCAAGCCTAGGTGCATACTGGGGCCACCTACAGAAGCTCTGAGGTGCCCAAGGGCCACATCTGGGGTCCAGGGATCCTTACTGAAAAGTCCAGGGTGGAGTCAGGGTATTGGTATTTTTCACGGGTCCCCAGTTCCCTCGGTTGTGCCTCCAGGATTGGGAACCACCATTCCACTTAACTTTAAACTCCTGCCCTGCAAGGAGGTGCTGTATTTTGCCCTGCCGGGAGCTTCCAACTCCTACACAAATCCTGCTATTTTGTGGCAGATGCCAACACGTTCTGATCACCCCTGTCATATTGACAAAATTGTATCTTGTCAGTATCCCCCCTTTTTCTGGTCTTAGATTTTTGTTCTTTTTATTCACCCAAAACCACTCAGCTCTGACCTGTAATTCCTTCTGTATACACTCGCCTTACCGCTGAGGCCCCAAAGAGATGTTCATGAAATTTACTTAAAATCTGCCTATGTGCTGACTCTTAAGGGCACTGGGTGGGGGGAAGGGTGGGGGGGGCCACAACAGATATTTCTGCTATGAGCCTAAATAATGCATCTGCCCCCACAGGTGCAGAATTCCCAGAGACCACCCAGCCCATTCAAATACTAACGCTACGCAACTTCTTCCCCCTTCCCGGCCAGTGGGAAGCACTCAGTGGGAGCACTCCAGGAAGGCAAACCTGGGATATTATATCACTTTGTATTGTAGTTTGTATCACTTTGTATTAACTATATCAGTGCTGTATCAATCAATAAATTCCTTGACTCCGCCCGACCCAACTAAAAGGATGCCATCTCCCTGCTATCCCATTGAGTGTCATTATGTGATTTCTTGCTCAAAATACCCCCTAATGGACTGAAGAACAGCCAGTCACCTCCCAACCCAGGAGAAGAGCCCAACTTGAACTACTGCTGAGAATTAGGAAAAAGACCTGATGGAAGCAGACCCCATGTCCTAGAGCAGCCCACTGCCCCAAGTGCTGCCCCCAAAGCCCCTGCTACAGAGGCAGAGAGGCCAAGTAGGGGCGACCCTCCCCCTCAAGGAACACTGAGGGGTGGTCTCAGTCTTTGGCCCCACCCTCCGAGACACCTGGGGCCAGAACAGAGGCCCAGCTCACCTTAGGTGTGAGAGGGCCTCCATTGCCATGGTCCGCACAGGAGACACCAGGCTGTCGGTGGGCTCTGCCTTGATGGTGGCCTGCCGGGCACAGCAGGGCAGTGAATGAAACGTCCAGAGCCCGCCGGTGAGGGCAGTGAGCGTGGGGGCAGCGGCACCCCTCAGGCTGGTGCCCGGGGCCTAGCACTGTACAGGGTGCAGACACCCCCTACAATGTTCTCCCTTTTAAAGAATCACATGACTGTTAGCATTTTAGGGGAGGCAGCCAAATCTGGTGTGGGAAAGAGTGGGGCTCTAGACAGGCCTGGGGGCTTCTCGCTCAGGCCTGCCGCCTCCTTGCTGTGTGTCCTTGGGCAAAGGGCTTCCCCTGCCTGAGCCATTATGTGTAAAACCAGGTCTGTTTCATGGGGCTGTGGCTGCCTGGTGTGAAGTGGCACATGGACAGATTCTGGTCCAGAGCGGGAGCAGGAGGTTCCCTCCCTCCTCGGGGCCTCCTGTTCCACCCACACCTCGCTTCCCTCAGGTTGGCTTCCGACGCAGGGGCATACTTTCTAGGAGCCGCAACCTTGGAAGGGAGGGGGGAGGTCTGGGGCTAAAGGGCAATGGCTGCCTGTACCTCCATCGCCTCCACCAAGGCTTCTAGCCCTCAGGCAGCTGACGTTTTCTAGAACTCACTGAAGCTCTGTGCAAAAAAAGCTTTTAAGACCTGTCTGCGGCGGAACCTGCCCCCTAAGTCCCTCCTGTGGAGAAACACAGGGGCCACAGAAGGGCAGACCCAGTGAACCTCTGTCCCCCAGCCCTGAACCAGCCACCTTTGGGCACCACCAGATTCCTGGCCATCACACCCTTTGTCAGAGAAACAAATGTCACACTCAGAACCTTACAGGGGGATCGAAGCAGAATGGAGACAAGGAGGGGCTTCAGGAACCCTGTAGCCCCCTTGTTCCTCAGATGCCCTGAGGAGCTCTGAAAACCTCTGACCAAGGAGAAGCTGGCCAGCAGTTAGACCCAAAAACCGCCCAACACCAAGGAAGCCCCCTACCCAGCTTACAATTATAATGCCAGTAAGAGTCATCTTCTGGGCAAATTGAAAGTCCTCCAGGTCCTTGATGTTTTTGATGGCGGTGGTGACCTGTACCACACTCTTCATGAAGGCCATTTTGAGACAGATGTCCTGTTCCCAGACCAAGAAGAGAGAAAGGTTGGAGCAGGTTGTGAGTGAGCCCAAAGACCCCAAGCCACAGCCCTCATCGGGGAGGACCCTCCCTCCATGCCAAAGAAGAGACGTCCAGAGATGTCTCAGAGACATCTGAACGATGGCAGGCCTATTCTGTCCTTCAGCTCCCTTAACTGAGCTTCTGCCGTACGGCCAGAAGGCCAGCCAGGGGCCAGACAAGGCACAGCACTCTGGCGCCCTCTGAAAACACCACCTCCCTCCGGCCCCCGACACCTGTGCCGAAGGACAGCTATGACCGACCGTCTGTGGGCATCTTCCCTGGCCAAGGACCCCGAACCATGTGTGTTGCCACAGAGACAAAAGAAGTTGAGATAAAATTGTTTCTGCTTTTACAACATGGATGAGCTTTGAGGATGTTATGCTAAATGAAACAAGCCAGTCACAAAAAGGCAAATACTGTGTGAGCGCAGTTCCATGAGATTCCTGGGGTGCTGAACTTTTAGGGACAGGGAGTGTGGGTTGCCAGGGACCGGGGAGGGCAGCATGAGCATATGGTCAACAGGTGCTTTTCCATTCCAATAAGATGAAGAGCTCTGCAGACAGCTGCTGGGGACAGTCACACAGCAACGTGAATGTCCTTAATTCCGCAGAAGCATGATTACCATGGCAGACTTTATGGTATGCGTATCTGACCATAGTTTTAAAAACAATAATGAAACAATTTTTGCTTTATTCTGTGTTTCTGCCTCCTTGCCCTTCCAAGAAAGCAGCAAGTCCCTCTGCCTCCCTGAGGACATTCCCACTTCTTGTCCCTTGTTAAAGGGCTTCGGTCAGATGTCAGGAGGGGAGGGGGCAGAGGGAGTGAGCGAGGCTGGGAAGGCGGGCCTATCCTGTGACTTCTGGGACCAACACTCACCCACCCAGCATTGTGGGGGAAGGCTGTCCGCCCCCCTCCAACTTCCCTCCACACCAGAGAACAGCACATTTTGAGGCAATGGGTTTCCCAAAAGCTGGGAGTTGGGTGGGACTCCTGGCTGTCTGCTGGGTGGGGATGGGTGCTCAGATAGTGAAGCAGGAGACTCTGCCGGACTGGCTCGGATGTGGGGGTGTGGCACATGGGGTTACCTGGCAGCTGCTGGAGTAGTGATGAATGATCTTAGCTGTGATGGGGTTGTCCACGTGGGTGAGGAGCAGCTGGGGGTGACAGTACGAGGCCACGCAGCTGTACATCACCATAAGGGCACTCTTCACTGTCTCCCGCCTCCAGGGGTGGTCCTTCTGTGAGCCCAGTGAAAAGAGGAAGAACCACTGGATATGCATGAGGGAAGGGCGGGGGTCTGCTCAACTTGCCCTTCTGAGAGGGAGCAGGGCCACCCTGGCTGCACGTGGACGGTCTCTGGTCACGTGGCCAAAGGAGCCGTAGAGTCAGCAGAAATGGCTTTCCGGGTGCCTGAAATGCTCATTCATCTACTCATTCATTCGATGTACCTTTATTGAGCACCTACTATTTGCCAGGCACTGGGGACACAGCAGGGAAACACTCACACCAGGGCCCACCCCCACAGAGGATTCAGTCCAGCAAGATGCCAGCAGCACCCATTCACTGGGAGCAGGTGGTCTGTGGGGACACGGCTAAACAGAGGCCACCTGTACACTCCTTCATAGCTTCACCTGCCAGGCTCTTGCTCTGGGCCATGGTTTCTCGTGATATCAAGAATTCAGTGGGAACAAGCCTGGGATGAGGTGTTGTAGGGCCACCAAACCCATCATGGAGGGTGGGCAGGGGTGCCTGGGGCTCTGTGTCCTGTGGCAGAGAGAGGCAGCCTCCAGAGGCCAGCCCACGGCTTCCCCGCGGCCAGCGGCATGTCCTCTGACAAGCTGCAACGTCCTCTCCTAAGGACCATGGGCCTGACAGCCCCTCCACCCCAGTACACTGATTCATTGAGGCCGAGCTCCCAGCATGACCGAAGAGGCCACTGAGCTCTACATGAGCAGCTTCTTCAGCTCTACTGGGGCTGTGTGAGGCCTGGGACCCTCCAGCACCCAGAGGGAGACTCGCCGCTGCTCTGAGGAGCCCACATCGGGCTTCCCTTTGTAGTGTCTGGGTCCTGAAAAGGCCCACCTTGTGTTCTTTAGATTATCCAAGGGCTTTGTGGGAGGGGCTGATTCTGAGGGCAGTTTGGTCTTGAGACCCAGCAAGGACCTCGGCTGAGTGCTGAAGGCACTGGTCTATGAGGCCCCCAGAGACTGGACTGGGGAGCGAGGGTGACTCACCCGCCAAGCGCCGATCTGCCAAGACTGCTCCGACTCCTGGATCCTCTCCTCGAAGTCATGGAGCACGTTCAGCACCGTCTTCACCTGGCCGCGGGCACACAGGCCAAAGCACAGAATCACACCCTGCAGGGAGACCAGGCTGGCTGGAGTGAGGGCGGGGGGCCGAGGCCACAGGAGGACCCCCACCCCTGCACATACGTATACACATGGCACACACACACACCAGTAGACACACAGGCACGCGTGCACTCATGCACACTCAAGCATGCCTAGGCCCATAACCCCCTAGGGTCAGAGGAGTCTGCTGCACAGGAAGGGGCTGCAGGGCCCCCTCACCTCCCGGTCAAAGTCATTGCCATAGTCTGTCTTGTACAACAGCTCCAGCAGCAGCACCTCCACCTTGTCGGCCTCCAGGCCTGTGGCCAGCGTGAAGCCGAGAGCCCGATACAGAAAGCCCTGGAAAGGCAAGGGACAAAGGGAGCCTCAGCCTCTCAGCTCTGCCTGCCAGGGGTCACCTCCATGGGGACCCCTACCCCCGACACTCTAGATTGTCTGTTTCAATGCGCAGATACCTACGCATTTCGTAGAGTCTTTGAAATAAACATTCAGGTGTTCTGGAGTGTTTTATATTATAAACAAGCGTTTGTGAGGGTGTGGCACCTGGGGTTACCTGGCAGCTGCTGGAGTAGCGATCAATGATCTTAGCAGTGTACTATAAACACGAACGTATTCTAAACGCTGGGGGCCAAATTTCCTTCCTATAGAGGTTGAATGAATTTCCCCTCACACTAACAAATTCAAGAGCACCTGGGGACAAGCCGTGCTGAGTGCCCTTGCACATTGTCACCATCTGGTCTCTGAATCCCTGCCTGTGTTCTTTGCCCATTTCCCATTGGCTTATCCTTCCTGTTTTCCCTTTT
Organism: Mustela erminea; assembly: GCF_009829155.1. Lineage (NCBI taxonomy): Eukaryota > Metazoa > Chordata > Mammalia > Carnivora > Mustelidae > Mustela > Mustela erminea. The sequence continues at coordinate 40,749,491 of NC_045621.1, read as the reverse complement.
GCTCGTAAGAGCCTCAGGTGTGTATTTGGAGAAACCACAAGAACAAACATGTCTTGTTTCACTTAACCCACATAGCAACTCCAGACGGTAGATACGGTTGCTGTTTTGCGAGATGGAAATGCAAGTGGGCGGTGGTAGAACCGGGATTTTTAAATCAGACGTTGTCTGGGGCGCCTGGTGTGGTGCCTCAGTGGGTTGAGCATCTGACCTTCAGTTTCAGCTCAGGTTCTGGTTTTGGGATCATGAGATCGAGCCCCTCATTGGGCTCTGAGCTCAAGCACAGAGTCTGCCTGAGGATTCTCCCTCTCCCTCTGCCCCTCCACCTGCTCCCTCAAACTTAATCAATCAATAAAGTCTTCAAAAAAAAAAAAAAAAAATCACGCATCGTCCCAGGCTCCTTTCTTAAGGATCACATACCAGAAGCCTCAACCAGCAGATCACTCCATTGCTGTATTTCTCCCAAGGGTCTCTGTTCCTTTTTAATTTTACTTATTGCAACTTTTTTTGTCACACAGAAAACATTCATTTTCACAGAGCAAAATTGTCTTTATTTTCCCTTGTCTTTCTTGGTTTCCTTTATGTATATGAAGGCCTCCTCTGTGTCAAGATTAAAAGCTATTTGTTGATGTACTCTGGTCATTCATAGTTTTCTTTCATTTGGTACACTTCAATCTTTGATCCATCCCGAGAGAGTAAATCCCTCCTTCATGAGCTTTATTGTCAATATGTTCTGAGCCATTCTCTTAGACTCGTTCATTCAGGTGAACTTGGAAATAATCTAGTCGAATTCCATAAAATTGTCCAATGTCCACAAAAACTCCTTTTGGGGACGTGACGGGGAAGTACCTTGTACCGCAGGTTAATTTGAACAACGTGGGTGCCTTTCCAACATGGAGACTTCCCATCCGAAAGCAAAAGATGTGTCAATGTCATTTCGTTTCTCTCATTGTTCCTGCACCTCCTTGTCATTTCGTGCTCTTACGCTGGTTCCACATATGTCACTTCATCAATAATGCCTTCAATTACATGTTTACGTTGTGTCGCTACTTGGAATGGGATCTTTTTTCACTACATTATATTTTTGTTTTATTTGTTTCTGGGAAAGAGAATGATTTCTGCGTATCAGTTTTGGGAGAAGACTGGCTCTGACAACAGGGGCTGCAATTCTGGAAGCTACTGGGGGCCACCTTGCTTCTACAGGGAGGTGTTGGCTGAGCGATGAAGAGACAGGAGGGTCCTGGTGAAGTTCCCTGAACCGCTGTATCCAACTGTGCCTTCTTAAGTTTTCTAAGCCAGTAAAATCCTGCTTACTGATTTACTTTCCCTAAGCAAGGTGACAATGGCAATACGGTTGAATTCTGTGCATTTACTTATTAAATACTACATAATTTTTCTTTTTTCTTTTCATTTTTTTAAAGATTTTATTTGTTTATTTGACACAGAGAGAGAGGGAGAGAGAGAGAGAGAGAGATCACACGTAGGCAGAGAGGCAGGCAGAGAGAGAGGGTGAAGCAGGGTCCCTGCTGAGCAGAGAGCCCGATGTGGGACTCTATCCCAGGACCTCGAGATCATGACCTGAGCCAAAGGCAGACGCTTAACCCATGGAGCCATCCAGGCACCCCTTTTCTTTTCTTTTCTTTTCTTTTTAAAGGGACCCAGACCCCCACATGCAGCCCTTCATTGGATGTGTCTGGAATCTTGGAAGCTTGACTGCCCTACGTTCTGTTATAAAGGAACCTCGAGAGGCTCCAGCAAGGGAGAGCAGCTATTTGCATGCCCTTGACCCAGCAACCTGTTCCTCCTCTATGGAGCAAGGTCATCTTCTTGGATCAGGCAGGCAGCTTCAGGAGAGACACGCATGGAGCCGTGAGGGAGGACGGGGATACCCAGCTAGCCAGGCGGACAACCTGAATCAACCCCGGTGACCAATGGGGTGACAGATGTCATAGCCAGATCACCCTCACATCCTATGTACAACTTTCTTCCAAATGGACATCGGTCCTTATATTGACATTGAATAAAATCTTAAGCCTACACATGTATGTTTAGCTATAGAAGAGTCTCTATAAGATAGCCTTGCTTTTTGTTATTTTACCTACTCACCTGTCCAGGCTATCTGTTGGAACAAACACAATTTTTGGTTGACACCTGTAAGAAGCTTTCCTTAGACAGCTCTTTGAGATATAGTTCACATACCATAAAATTAACCCACTTAACGTTGACGAATTCAGTGGTCTATTCACAGAGTTGCGCAACCATCAGCACAATCTAAACCTAGAACATTGGATCACTACCCTCCCCCCATGAAAGAAATCTCAGATCTCTAACAGTCACTGCACATTTCCTGCAGCCTCTTACACCCACTAATCTTTCTCTCTCTACAAAGATGTCTATTCTGGACATTATAAGTAGACAAAATCATATAGTATGTGGGGTTTGGGTTCCTTTGCATCTGGCTTCTGTCACTTAACATGATGTCTTCAAGGGTCATCCTTTCTGTACCATAAATCAGTACTTCGTTCCTTTTAACGGCTGAATAAGTCCATTGTACAGATAGACCATACTTTGTTTATCCTTTTGTCCACTGGTGGGCATCTGGGTTGCTTCTACTTTTTGGCTATGTGAATAACACTACAGTGAATATTTATGTATGAGTTTTTGTATGGATGTATGTTTCCGTTTCCCCTGGGCATATACAACTCAGAGCAGAATTCCTGGGTCATATGGTAACTCCGTATATAACACTTCAAGGAACTGGTTTTCCATTCACATCGGCAGTATATAAGTGTTTGCACTTCTCTACATTCTTACCAACACTTATTATTATCTTTTGTATTATAGCCATCCTAGTGGGTGTGAGGAAGTATGTCCCTGCGGCTTTGATTTGCATTTTCCCTAATGGTGATAATCTTGAACATTTTTTCACGTGCTTATTCACCATGTATGTACCTTCTTCAAAAAATACCTATTCATATCATTTGCCCATTTCTGAACTGGCTTGTTTTTTTGTTATTGAGTGAGAAGAGCTCTTCATATATTCTAGATACAAGTCCCTTACCAAGGACTTAATTTGCAAATATTTTCTCTCATGCCAAGGGTTGTTTTTTCGTTTTCTTGATGGTTTGATTTTCAGCATAAGAGTTTTTATTTCTGATGATGTTCAAGTTATCTATATTTTCTTTCTTCACTCATGCTTTTGGTGCCATATCTAAGGCTTTGCACAAAATCAGCTGACAGCAAAGGTGAGGTTTATTTCTGTACTTTCTATTCTTTTTTTTTTTCTATTACATCAATCTGTCTGCCCATCCTTATGCCAGTACTATGTTGTCTTGTTTACTGCAGTTGTGTGAAAGCAGTCTTGAAATTGCAAAACTTGAGTCCTCCAACTTTGGTCTTTCTCTTAATCATAATTACGTTGGCCATTCTGGGCCCCTTGTATTCCCAAATGGATTGTTAGGATCAGCCTGTCAATCTCTTAAAAAAAAAAAAAGAAAGAAAGAAAGAAAGGAAGGAAGGAGGGAGGGAGTGTGGGTGGGAGCGATAGAGGCAGGGAGGGAAAGGGAAGGGAAGAAGGAAGGAAGGCAGGCAGGCAGACAGGTGGACAGGCAGACAAACCAGCTAGGGTTCATGACAAGGATCACAATGAATCTGTAGAGACATTTGCGGAGTATGCCATCTTGACCATATCGTCTTCCAATCTGAGAACATGGATCCTTTCCATTAACTGAGACCTTCTCTGATTTCTATCAATAATGTTCATAGTATTATAAAGACAATGAATGAAATACACATGTGACCATGAGCCAGGAGCTGGATGGGTCAAGTGTACACAACGACATCCCGCAATCTGCCAGTGGGGTTGGGGACAGTTGAAGGTCGTGCTCCAAACCTCAGCTTGCTTGCTCTTTCTTTGTCCCTTCCTGACCTCATCATCTTCACGTCCAAGCTAGAACTCAGCAAGCCCTTTAGCCTTCTGTGGTTCAGTGTCATCCCCATCATTTTCACCATTTGTCAAAACCTGTTCAGACCTCTCGATTCTTGCCTATTGGACTCCGCTAGGAGACCACATCAGGTGGAGAGCAAAGTGAGAGGATCGGGGATCTGGCTACTGGAGAATAGATCCCCCAGCTTCAACACAGCAGTTTCTTAAAGAAAAACAAAACAGAACAAGACACAAAAACCCACTGGCCTAGACCACCCATGTCTCCTCACAGGACCCCGTAGACAGCCACGGGTGCAGCTGGTCTCACACACAGTGCGAGCCTCCATCCCACCGTCCGTGGAGGCCCTTCCCTGTCTGGACAGTCCTGACACTGAGCACAAACCTTCTCCAGGGAGGGGCTGTCGAAGCTTTCAATCTGGTTGTTCAGCTCCTTGCTCAGACGCAAGCTCCAATTGGAACCTCGGGTCTTCTTAAGGGAATTTCTCAGAAACTGAGGAGGCAGAAGATGTCACTGGGCAATGCCATATGTCCCCAGCTCTGTTCTCTCCCAAGCTCCAGGAGCACTGTGTGACCTTGAGCAGTGACTCCCCCCTCTAACCCTCTTCCCCAGTCTCTAGATTGCTCCACCCATCGAACCCTGACCCCGTGCTAACATTCTGTGGGCCTGGGGAACAGCAGTGGTTTTGGGGCTGGAAGGAGGAGGTCACCCCTATGCTGCTTTCCTGAACACTTGGTCCCTGGGGATAGAAGGCTCTCTGTTCTCCTTTGCTAATGGATACAGCTGTAGACATGCTTGGCACCCTCCACCCCAAGTTTTCTTGGGGGTGTCCTTTAGGGACTCCTGAACTCTCCACACATCAACCCCACCAAGGGGCCTGCCATGCACTCCTCCTCTTTCTCCAGACCCAACCTCAGCAAGCAGGATCAAGTCTTTACCTGAATCAGCTTGTCCTCCCAGGTTTTCTGATTCCAAGTAAACTCAGTATGTTCTGCAGAAAGAAGGTCCACACCTGCGGACTTCTTCACCTGCTCCCCTCTGGATCAGCCTCCTTAGTCAGGCATTCAAAGCCCTCCATGCATGGTCTCCGCACATGCTGCATTTCCCTCCCCGCTTCCCCAAAGACCCAAATAGGCTTCACGGGTCTACCCTGAGCTTTGGTTCTTGCTGCTCAGTCCCTGTGATTAGTACTCCAGCATGCACACTAAGAGAGGAGCTGACTTGGGTTTGGTGCCCCGGATGCCTCACCTTCCAGGTACTTGACCAGCAGTGGGATCTCCAGCTCCCACATGTCAGCCATGGAGGGAGCAATGCTCTGTCTCAGGGTCCTCAGGAGGTTGAGCATGGCTATCCCTCGGCCCTCCCCCTTATAGGGGGATGACATCAACACCTGGAGAGCACCAAGACTCCAGTGGGGGCCTGCCCCAAGCTGGGCAGTGCCAGGCATTTTGTTCCCAGAAAGAAGAAGAGGGGTAAGATAGTGGGCTTTCTCCCCACCCCAGGCTTCCACGGGGTGTGGATTAGCGCCCATAGTCAACATAAGGAGGAAATCCGGGGCACCCGCGTGGCTCAGTCATTTAAGCGTTTGACTCTTAGGTCATGATCTCAGGGTCATGAGATCGAGCCCCACGTCAGGTTCTGTGCTGGGTATGGAGTCTGCTTGGGATTCTCTCTCTTCCTCTCCCTTTGCCCCTCTCCCCACTCTCTCTCTCCCCCTAATAAAAAAGAAAAAAAAAAAAAAAGAGGAGGACGAGAAGGCACAGGTAAGTGCCTATGAAGGACCCCCGGGGGCAGGCAGGCCATTGGCAGTGTCTTGGAGTTGCTTAGGGGCTGCTCAAAGAATGAGCAGAGGAATCCAGGAGCATGTCCTCACCAGGTCCCAGGGCATCCGAACACACTGCCCATGCCACGTCTACCCAAGAGGAATGAAAGGGACCCAGAAAGCTCTGTCCTCCCAAGTGTCTAGCTCCCTCCTCCCACTGGAGGCTTCAGGAATTAGGAGCTCAAGGGAGAGGGGCCATAGGCAATGGCCTCAGTCAGGCCAGGGCATAGCCTGGGGGAGCCACTCACCAGGAGACGGGCCAAGAGTTTCTGGGGTGCAGGCAGGTCCACTGAGGAAGAAGGAGAGGTGAACCTACTCCAGTTGCCCAGTTCATACCAGGACGGGTCCCCAGACCCCTAGGGCCCGTGCCCCTGAGAAGGGCTCTGCCCTGGAAGGTACTTCCCCAACATCAACCCATTGCCCCCAGAACAGAAAATGGGTCAGCACAGGGATCACTGATATGTCCATAAGGAACCTCATTTTCATTGGTTTAGCCTGGGACGAGGAGAGAATCAATGACATCATTAGAAGATGTCAGGGGGCGGCCTAGCCCAGAGTCCAGGTAAGGTCATGAAGGAGACCCTCCCCCCCATTTGCCCTCCCTGGGTCCTGAAAGGCTCCTAAAACCACACCCACCACCAGCAACGCCCATCCAGCAAAGCTCCAGGCCCATGTGAACAGCTCCCTTGGAAGAGCAGTGTCACCCCACTGTTGGGGGAGGGGAACTCGGGGAATGAACCGCCAAAGCAGGTTTGCACAATTTTAACACATCCTCAGACACAGTAAGGGTGGGCCTTCAGCCTGGCTGGCTGGGATCCCGGCGGCTTCCTGGAAATAGCAGAGCGGCTGCTTCCCGGGACACCAGTAGTCCACCGGCCCTATCTCACAGGCTATGGCGGGGAGGCTGCCCACCGTGCCTGCTCTTGCCGGCCACGCTGGCCTCCACGTCCTTGGTGTGGAGCTGGCGTTCTGCCAGGTTTGTGAGGCTGATGCAGATGGGGGTCAAGGCCTCCGTGTAATCCGTCTCCATGATATAGCACAGGAGCCTCAGCCAAAACTCCTGGGTTGGGGAGCAGGGAGGAGGAAGCGTCAGCTGGGGCACCCACGGCCGAGTAGGAGCCCCATCTCGCTGCTGCACAGCTCGCCTGCTCTAAGCAGCGGCTCGACAGATTGGAACTCCCATTACCCTCCTCAGTACTTCTGGTCTTAAGATAGGCTGCACCCCGGACAGGGAGCATCTAGCCCGAGGCCTCACTTAAAGGACAGTGATCCCCTCCTTGTGCTATGATGGCAATTTTTTTTCTACTTTTCTTTGCTACATCACAGGGCACTGCCATGAAAAGTTGGCACATTTGTTCCTCCTTCAGCCTGTGTCCTCCTTGGGGTTATACTGAGCTCTTTGAGCATGTGGCCTTCATGTCTTCATAGTAGGAACTCACTGGATGCTTGTGGAATTAATCCATTAAAATTATCTCCGCACACACACACACTCACACACACACACACACACACACACACACACACCTGGACTGAAGGGGCTTTAAGGAAATTGACACATTTCCTGCTCTAAGTCAATGGATACATACTGAGACCCACTGTGTGCCAGGCACTGCCTTAGCCTCTGGGACACTAAGTTCCCACCAAGGACCCAGCTCTCAAACCAGATCTTCAAGAACAAGAGCTCAGGCAATAGGAAGATAAGGGGCCCCTCCAGACATCCCAGACAGTGGGAACGGGAGAAGCAAGAGCGCAGAACCCTGGGCATGCCCCATCCTCCCTGGAGCCCAGGGCACAGGGAGCATGCAAGCCAAGCTGTCAGCTGCAGGGGCCCCACCCAGGGAGCAGCCCCACACAGGGGGCGGCTGCAGGGGTGTGGGTCACACTCACATTGGTCATCCCACTGACGGAAGAGGTTATGATCTTCACGGTGTCCATGGTGACTTTGTGGACCATCTTCTCCTCCAGGTCCCTCTGATAAAAGCTCTCTCGGTGATTTGTCTGGAAACCAGAACCGAGGGGGTCCCAACTCGTGGGCCGGCAGGGGCTTGCTGCAATCTCGGGCATGGTCTCCTCACGCCTCTGAGGCTCAATGCCCAGATACTGGGTCTCTAGGGTTTTCTAGATGTACTGCCCACACCTCTACCTACAGCTCGCCATGAGCCCAGGCACTGGTGTCCTGAACGTAGAGATGAGAGCAGAATCAAGCATGGGGGCAGCAAGGAGATTCTTCCCTGAGGCTCTGGAAACTACTTCCCAAGACCAACTGCACCATGGTCTGCCTATCAGGGCCACTCACCAGCTTGTAGGTGGACAGAGTCAGCTGCACGGACACGTACTTCAGGCCCCAGCCTTTGATCCTGTCCTGGTAGCCAGACAGAGCCAACTGGCCGATGATGCGGAGAATAGCCATCCTTACCTGAGGGGACAGGGCAGTGGACATACAGGAATTGGGGCAGGCTCCATGGTGGGAAGGCTCTGCACCTAACTCCCAATGTTGGCCCATGAGGCAGCTAGGAATTCGGAGTGCTCTGGGTGGGAAGAGGCCTCAGAGGCAGTAGCCCGCTCCGTCCACCACCCCCTGCCCCATCTGGAGAATCCCACTGGGCAGCATGACCAGCCAGGAGCCTTATCTCCGATCTCAGGCAGCCCTGGTGGGGACAGCCTGACTCTTACCCTTGGGCTCAGGCTTGTTATGTGGGCTGGCTGTCCTCTCTTGACAGCCTGCACATTTTTGAGAACAGCTCTGCCTAAATCTCCAGCCCAAACCCCTCCCCCACCCCATCTCATGCCCTCTCCCGTCAGTGCAGACCCTCCCCTTCCTGGACCTCCCCTCCCCAGGGGCCGTGCAGCAGCGGCCTGCAGGGCCTACAACCAGAACTGAAGCTACATTGCGAGGTGGCCGTGGCTCCAGCAGAGTCTGGACTGTGGGGTTTTTTAGCCTTTATTTGGAGGGTACAGGGTGTCTCCCTCTGCTGCCTTGTTCAAATGCAATAAAGGTTTTACAAAACCCTTGGGCAACCCCACAGCTCTGGATGAAACCAGATTCACTCCGTCTCTCCTCCGTCCAGGGTGGTGTCTGAGCTCCTTCATTGGGAAACTCCGGGTCCTCGATGCGAGCCAAGTGTCTCAGGAGCAGGACCACAGCTCGGGGGGGCGCCTGTCCTCAGCCCTGCTCAGTGCTGGCCAGGAAGCTAGGCTTCCCATCAGAGAGCCGGCGGCACGTGGCCGCTGCCCACAGAGCGGGAGAGGAGTGAAGGCCACCCACGGGACCTCCCTCTGCTTCCCCGCAGAGTGTCCCAAACACCAGCCCCTTCCAGGTCTCTGCCCTGTTACCTTGAAGCGGGTGTCAGAGAGGGTGTTCTTGACAACCCGGATGGCCAGGTAGATGGTCCTGATATTCATTCTGGGCTCTGAAAGAGGAAAACCAGCCTGGAGGGCCACCAGCCCCAGAGCTGGGCTCTCAGGAGATGCCTGGGAGTAGTGAGACTCCCAGAGCACCAGGCACACAAGCCACCTTCCCCCCAGAGCCAGGCGTCAGGTGGCTTGGGCCTCCTGAGAGCCTCTGACTGCCACCACGGCTCAGGGACACCTCCCTCAGAAGCTTCTCTGGCCACCTCCTCATCCTTTAAACTTGTCTCATCCCACCTGGCCGGGGAGGGCTTTGTTTCTGTGCCTCAGTCCCTTGGCCTCTGCTTTGTGATCCTCTTCAGAACCCAGGTGGACTATCCTAGAGAGCATGTCTCCACCTGCAAGTCCTTCAGGGGGGCACCCAGGGCCAGGTACGCACAGGCATGGGCACAGGCTGCAAAGCACAGCAGGGCAGAGGCTGCTGTGTTCAAAACTTGTGTTGGCCACATCCTAGCCATGTGACCTCAGGTGAACGCCTCAGCCCCCGCTGCCTCAGTTTCCCTACCTTTAAAGTATGGATAATATTAGGGTGCCTGGGTGGCTCAGTCGGCTAAGCGTCTGCCTTCAACTCAGGTCATGATCCTGGGGTCCTGGGATCAAGTCCCAAGTGGGGCTCCCTGTCAGGGGGGAGTCTGCCTCTTCCTCTGCCCCTCCCCGCCACTCATGCTCGATCTCACGTGCATACACGCATAGGCACAAAAGTAAATGAAATCTTTTTTTAAAATGTGGCCCATAATAGTACTTCTCTCACAGAGCTTCTGTAAGCAATAATGAGCCAACACAGTGCTTGGCACACAAGGAAGTACTTCGTAAGTGCTTGTGAGTCATAGAACCGACGACGGCCGATTCAGGGAGGAGGAAGATTAAGAGAGGTAAGAAAGAGCCATGAGAAGGTTTTGGAGAGGTCCAGTAGGGACAGAATTACAGTCAGATGCTCAACTTGACACTAGACTCCAGGCTAGATATTTCTACAGGTCAACGGTGGTGGAAGAAAGAGAGGGAAGGAGACCAAGGGGGAAGGTAGCAAGTCATCGCGCACTAAGGGACCGTGATACAGTCTTGAGTTTTTTAATCTGCAAAGTAGAAACTTGCTTCTGATCTTAAAAAGAGTATATGCTCATTGCAAAATCAAAATAAAAGATAACATCCCTAAGCTTATTTATGCAAAAATAACCACAGATTCCTTGCAAGTAACCAAGGTCATGCTACATACACTGTTCCCAAACCGTGCTGATGTGCTCAACAGGGAGGCCATCCTGTCCACGAAAAAGTACAGATCGACTACACCCTTTATGGTTGAGTCATAGTCCACTCTGTGGATAAGCTATCATTTGTTCCAGAAATTCCTGTAGAAACACCTGTAGGTTGTTTCCAATGTTCTGCTTTTATGCACAACGTGCTAACGAACATCATTGTCTAGTTACCTTTGGGCAACGATTTCCTTCAGACAATGGTCAAAACGTTAGATTGTTTAGCCCAGGTTTCGGTCCCTATGGAAGTGAGCACTCAGAATGCTTTATCAATTTACACCCTTGTCAGTGAAGTGCAAGGAGCTAGTTTCCTTTTATTCTAGCACAGGGACTAGCTGTAAGCCTATTTTTGTAAATAAAGTTTTATTAGAACACAGCCACACTCTGCAGTTTATGACTGCTTTGGCACAGCTGAGTCTTTTTTTTTTTTTTTTTAAGATTTTATGTATTTATTTGATGGAGAGAGAGAGATCACAAGTAGGCAGAGCAAGAGGGGGAAGCAGGCTCCCCGCTGAGCAGAGAGCCCAATGCGGGGCTCAAACCCAGGACCCTGAAATTATGACCCGAGCCAAAGGCAGAGGCTTAACCCACTGAGCCACCCAAGGGCCCCAGCCCAGTTGAATCTTAACTATCACAGAGAACATATAGCCTGTAAAGCCAAAAGTATTTTTACTATCAGGTCTCTTACAGAAAAATGGCTAGGCCAACTCTAGTCATTATCATCTCTTTCTACCAGACAGAGAAAAATGGTCTCATTGTTGCTTAAATTTGGGCTTTTTTTTTTTCAGAGAGGTCTTTACTATTAGCAGAATGTGCTTCATATACAGTTGCCCAGATTGTGCACTGCACAAGGGCACTCAGTTGAAAGACTGAACAGGAGTGGTCCATGCTCTTCTAAGCAAACCATGTTCCTGCAAGGCCATATGCTGCCAGCAAGGGATGCCTTGTTCCAGTTCACACAAATGTGCTGTCTGAGCTGGTGCCATCCTTGGGGACAGGATTTCCCTTCTGATTGCAAGGCCAGGTTTAGAGTTTGGCCTTAGGAATTTAGAATCAGGAGTTTTGACTACGATTGGGCATTGGGGCTTTAGGACTAAACCTACACAATGTAACTAGGTGTTATTTAAGGTCTTTGATTTCCTTTGGGGGGTGAGGTTTGTTCTAGGATTCAGGTTAACAGTTTGGAGAAGCTGCGATTCAGAGTTTGAGGAGAGGGTTGAGGGTTGGGTGTAGGGGACACAGTGCTGGTTAGGTTCAAGGGTAGAAAATATAAAGCAACCTCGGTCCACCCAGTAGCGTCTAATAAAAGAGGAAATGATGACGGTCCAGACACCGGTGAGACCTGCCTCCCCAGCCTCCCGCCTGACTTCCCACTCTCGCTCACCATCTGCGCTCACCACTGCCCTAATCAGGGTCAGGGTCCCCACGCGGATGGCCTCCTTGCTCGTCTCCATCTGACTGAGGAAGAACTTCATCAGCTCCTTGGGGTAGGACCGGGCTGCAATGGGACGGACACCTTCAGTTCTGCCCATGGAGCCAAAAGGAGGTGGAGAAGGCAGCCCAGGGCCAGGCCTCCCAGAGGCTGGGGCTCCCACAGGCTCATGGCGGACCTGGGGCGGGGCGGGGCAGGGAGGGAGCCTCACCGAGAGCTATGAAGCAGTGCACAATCTCCGCCAGGTTTTGGCTGCTATATTGCTGCTGGGCAGGGGCCTTGGCGCACACCTGGGAAGTGAGGGTGCAGGGCGGGTGGTGAGATCGCAACCAGAGAGCAGACACAAGTGTAGGGGCAGCCTGGGGAGGCCATATCAGAGGGCACGAGGGCACCACCACCTTGCATCCCTGTGGGATACGGGAGCCCAATGAGCGAGACGGGGTCTCCGCCACCCTCAGACCCTTTCCCCTGGCCGGCCATGCCACCTGCCGCAGCCCACTTCCCGCTGATCTACCCTGAGGAGGCCAGCACCCAGCCAAGCCTGCCGGCCTCACCTGGATGTGGAGTTCGGTGAAAATGGTGTGTAGTTGCATTTGCGGGACGGGGGTGTTGGTGATGACCGACATTTCCAGGATCTGCCTCAAGACCTACAACGGAGAGGCAAATGATTGCAGATGATCGTCTGCCGATTCAGTGTCAGTTCACTCTAGACTCTTGCTGCTTAGCATGACCCGTCGGCTGGTGTTATGATCATCCTCCCCCACCCACACCCTGGAGCTGGTTAGAATGCAGGCGCTCAGGCCTGGCTCCAGACCTGCTGAATGCAACCCTGCATTTTGGCCAGCCTCCCGGCAAGGCCTACACGCAGTTAGTTTGCAAAGGGCATGCGAGGCCATTGAGCATGGCATTCTTCCCCCTTTCTCTTCTATCCACCTGGAAATGAACCCCATTCTTTCACCAGACCCATCTACTGCGGCCCCGTAGATCTACCACATGAATTTCTGTTCCTCGCTTTTAGAGTTGAGCACCACGCCACACCAGCAAATCAGTCATCCCCTTATAATGTGTCAGCCTGGGTCATACCTCCACGTGGAACCCTACCAAGAAACGCCACCTTTGGGGCGCCTGGGTGGCTCAGTGGGTTAAAGCCTCTGCCTTCGGCTCAGGTCATGATCCCAGGGTCCTGGGATCGAGCCCCGCATCGGGCTCTTTGCTCAGCAGGGAGCCTGCTTCCTCCCCCCTCTCTCTGTCTGCCTCTCTGTCTACTTGTAATCTCTGTCTGTCAAATAAAATAAATAAAATCTTTAAAAAAAAAAAAAAAAGAAAAAGAAACTCCACCTTTTGTGGGTTAAGAGCTGTCATGGGTTAAAGGGTCCCACAAAATGCCTGAGGCTTTCCAGATGTAGTTAGTTAAGGGTCTCAGATGACACCATACTGGATTTAAGGTGGGCCTTAAGTCCATGGTGTCTTTATAAGAAAAGGAGAGGACATGGGCAGGCACAGAGAAGAGACCACATGAAGAGGAAGGGGTCACACTGGAACGATCCAGCCGCCAGCCATGCAGTGCCTGGGGACATCAGAAGCTGGAAGAGGCAAGAAAGCATTCTTCCCCAGGGCCCCCGGAGGGATCCCTACCTGCCAACCCTTCAATCCCTGGAACTATGCGAGAATCTGTTTCTGTTCTTTTAGGCCACCCACCCTGCGGTTCTCTGTTATGGCAGCCCTGGAAACAAACACACAGCCTCACTGTGGCCTCTGAGACCGTTTGGGTCCTCATCCCTTCCACCTGGAACAGCAGCATTCATTTCTCAAGAATCCAACTGCTGGGCCCAACTCCTGCCCGGGGGACAGCCCCCTGGGAGCCCCAGGAACCGAAGCTCCGTCAGGCGGATGGCCAGCAGCCTCTCACCTGCGTGACGAAGAGTGCCTCCAGGCCGCCTCGGTACTCCGCCAGCAGCAGGGGGATGTAGTCGTACAGCTGTTCCCGCAGGTCGTCATTGGGCAGGAGGAGGTTCAGCATCGGCTTCAGGGACTTGATGACCCCCAGCTTCACCTGCCCCAGGAGCCCGGGCCCCGAGGCAAAGCCCAGTGACATCACACCAACCAGAGTGCCAAGCATGCGCGACAGAGGGGACCTAGGAAGTAGTTGAGGCCCCGCCCGAGACCCCACAGGCAGGCAACGAGGCCGGATTGTCCCTGTGAGTCCCAGCTCAGTCACTTAGGAAAACCTGAGTGCCTCAGTTTCCTTATCTGTAAAATGGCCCCATAGCACAGAGTTGATGTGGAAATAGCTCCCCTTGGTAAAAGGTGCTGTAACAGGGACCCTCATCCAGCAAGCCCCGGCCCTTCTCAGGACGGCCTCCCGAGACTCCAGGCCCCACGTGGCTCAGCAACTCTGTTTATCAGGCCACTGTCTCTCCAGGGTTCTGGGAATGAGGCTGGACCCAGCGGTTTCTCTGTGCTCCTAGCCACACAGGCTGGGGAGCCGTGACCTGGGGGGACCACGGGACCCTTCCCTGCACCCGAGAAAGGTGCTTCTCACCTCGGGGTTGTGGCTCCTCAGCCACACGGTCACAAAATAGCGGTACATGGGGAAGAGCTTCATGGCAAACTGATCCTCGGTCATCACCGGGTACACGCTGTCCTCCAGATGCTTCAGGTAAAACTGCACCATCTCGCAGAAGGTCTCCATGGCTGCCAAGGGGGGAAAGCGGGGAGCCCGGAGGGACAGGAGCCGGATTCGGCCTCCCCCGGACGAGCCGGATGAGACCTCCTCCAGGACGGTGTGCTCGCACACTTCTGGAACCAGCGGGTGACCCAGATGGCCTCAGCCATCCAGGAAAACCCTGTCTTTGGCCTGACTTGAGCAGGCCCACTGTAGGGCCATTTTCCCTGGTCTCTGTTCCAGGACTCCCATCGTCCTTCCCTGGCCTCCTCCTGAAATGCTTGGAACAGAGCCTGCTGAGCTGAGTCCCAGTGTTGACCTCGTCCCGCTAAGCCATCTTCTCCTGAAAGCACGTACCACCCCCACCCCCAAGAGTGAATCAGAGGCCACACGACGCAGGAGATTGGGTCACCGTTTGGGAAGAAACATGTTCTGTTCAACAGACCACCCACCAGTTTGTCCCAGTCCCACTTCGGGCACCCTGACCGGGGCCAGAGAGGCAGACCAAGCAGACACCTACCACTGCAGATCACCTGCCGCATCTTGGCTTCGTTGGCAAGTCTCAGCATCGTGAATATAGTGGCCAGGGTGATGCCCATGTATGGCATAAACTCAAACACTGTGTAGGGCGCGAGAGAGGACAGGGAGCAGGGCCAGGTCAGCAGGGGCAAGGCAGAGAGGATGAGCCCACGGTCTGCCGCCTCCAGTCCCCACGGGGGCAGAGCATGCCACCAGGGCCGCAGGAAACAGCACAAGTCAGTGCTACAGGAAAGGAGGGCGCTAACAACAGGTGTAGGGGAAGGAGCCGGGGACAAGGAGTCAGAAGAAACCCAGACGGGGCTGCAGGGAAGAGTGGGCAGATCAGGAAGTTGGGGAGGGGAGACTTAGTGGGGCTCTGCTGGTAGATGCCTGGCTCTTTAGGTGTCCCACAAATGTCCTTGGATGAAGGAAGAAACCAGGAAACAGCCAGTGAGAAAGAGGGACCAGAAGAAGAGAGAGAGGAAGGAAACCAAGAATTGGACTGGGAGAGAGGAGGGATTATGGAGGGACAGAACCACCCTTCCCCACGTCCCCCCAGGCCTAGCCCATCCAGCTGCCCCCTCGGAGTGGCTAGTCTACCCAGCCCCACTGCCTCTCCACCATCTCTCTCCATCTGCCCGCCCCCATGTGACCAGAGCCAGTGCGAAATGGGACATGCTGGCCCCTGGCCCCTTCCTGAGTCACTGTCCTCACAGTCTCCATGACCCACACTGTCCCCAAGCCCCTGCCAGCTCTCTCCCTGGGCTGGGCTTCCCTGGGCCAGGTGCTGGCCTCTCCTCTCCTCTCTCTGCGTCCGCTCCGCGGGCATGGGTGGCTTGGGCACTACCTGCATGCTAAGGACCCTGCAAAGAAGATCCCTCTACCTGCCCTCTAGCTCTGCATCCACACACCAACTGGACGCTGTCCTCATTCTTTGGAGGTCCCCTGTGCATGTGAACTCCATGCACCTACTATAGAGGCAGCTGCTCAAACCTGAGGCCGGGGAGACATCCGTGGCTCCTCCCACTTATTCCTTCACCTCGGGCACACAACTCATCATCATCCCATCGATTGGAGTCTTGTTTATGTCTCCCCTCTATCCACCATTCCCCAAATTTGCCCCAGCCTGAGCCACCAATGCCTCTCAGATACACACCTCTTATCCCTTCTCTGTCCACACAACAGCAAGAAAGGTCTTCCCAGAACCTCTGTTCCACAAGGCAATTGCCGCTTTGACACCCTCAACAGCTTTCCAGGGCCCTCGAATGAAGTCCAGACTTACACCAGGCCCTACAGCCTCTCCAACCCCTCTTTACCCCATCTCCCCCTCACCCTAACTATAACCACAGTTTCCCTGAGTTCTGCAGAGAAACCAAGCCTTTTCCTGCCTCAGGGCCTTTGCACATGATGCATATCTGGTTCTTCACACAGTTATTACCATCCTCTCATCCCTTCAGGTCACAGCTGAAATGTTGCTACCTCAGGGAGACCCCCACAGAGGTGAGGTCCCTTCCCTCCTCCTGATCTCAAAGACCCACCAGACTGTTCTCTTCCCATCCCTCATCTCATACGATAATCATCAATTTTCTTGTTGACTTGTTTACAGACCTTTATAGGGCGGGACACGGCCCCTCATCCTCACTGTGTGGCCCAGCACTGGCCACAGCCCTGCCTGGAGCAGGAGCTCAGCACCTGCTTGTGGAATGAAGGGGTAGCCCAAGAGGAGAAAGCTTTGAAGAAAGAATGACAGAGGAATAAAGAGACAGAAACAAGAGGCAGGGGCACAGAGGATCTTCACAGCGGAGGGAGACACAGGGAAAGGGAAAAAAGGAATGCAGGTGCAAGATAAGAAAAGAGGGAGGGGCTGTGGAATTGGTGACGGGGAGTAAGGAGTGCTCCTGTCGGGACAAGCACCACGAGATGCGTGCAATTGCTAAACCGCTCTCTTGTACACCTGAAACTAGTATAACGCTGTGTGTTAACTAACCAGAATTACAAAGAGAAATTTTAAAAGTAGAAAAGAGAGGAAGGGGTTGGTCCGAGAACAGAGAGGCGGAGACCAGCAGGGGGCACCGGGCCACCACGGGGCTGAGGACGCACTGTGCCTACCGTTGCCATTGGCCAGCTTGGCCAAGGTGATGATGACAAATTCATCCGTGAGGTTGAGGGGCTTCAGGTGGTGCTGCAGCTCGTACATGACCATGCTGAAGTGGTTTCGGGACAGAGCCACCAGCGTGTCACTGGCCACCTCTGCCTTCACATCACCATCCACCTGCCAGGGACGGGAGAGGGACGTGGGGCTCCACAAAAACCCTCCCGCTCCACAACTGCTCCAGCCCCGTGCGCTCCTCGGGCTCAGCCTCCTCTTGACCCCTGAGGTCCCTGGACAAGGGCCTTGCGTGTCCCAGGCCCTACGTACCAGGGCCCAGCCCCTGGGTGGGTTGGGGATGGGGGAGGTGGGGGGGCATCGTGAGCGGGCTCTCCTACCTCCAGGGTCTCTCTCATTTCCTTGGAGGCGATGGTGACCAGCCTCTGGACTCCCTGTTCCTCCAGCTCCCCCTCCTGCTGAATGATCTCCTGGAGGATGTTGTAAATGTTGACTTTGCGCTGAGTAGAAATCTGGGAAACAAGTACGGCAAGTGGCAAGATGCCAGACTTGGGCCCCGGAGCCCAAGACGGTGCTGGGACAGACCCAGCACAGTCCTCCATCGGCTCCCTCCAACGGCCCTCCTCCCATGTACCCATGATTTATAAGATACGTATATTTGATCTTTGTTCCATTTCTAGCACAGACCTCCTAAAACTCTTAGCATTTTCAGAGTTGAGAGTTTTAAAGTGTCCTTTGTTATGCTAATGAGGTGACTCGGGAAGCCTCTAAGGGTGGGGGCTGGCTCCCAAGAGATCTAGCCTTTGTTGAGAGGACTGGACCTTTTAGTCTTTGGGAGGGAAGAGGGGCTGGAATTTGAGGCCAAACCACAGGCCATGTTCTGATCCACGTGCCTCTGTAATGAGGCCTCTGTAGGATGGGGCTCAGAACACATGGAGATACCAGGAGGGGTCCCCAAAAGTCCAAGAAAGCATCTGCCCTACCCTTTGCCCTCGTGAGGGAACACCTGAGGCCAGGAAGTGTGCCTCTTACTCTACTTTGATTCCTAGATAGCCTTATCACCATGTTAAACCACCTGGCTTAGTACAACCCAGGCCACACCTGCAGATCTGCCTTGGAGAGTAACTCGTACTTAATCAAGTGTGATGAGCCGCACTTAAAGGATGAATGTGGGCCACGGCCTGCAAAGCCCTTGGAGGATGGCCCCCGCTCTCGGGTGGTAGGGCGGCCACTTCCCAACAGCCCAGAGGCCTTGGAAAATGTGGGCACCTCAAGAAGAAAGGAATTCACCCAAATGGATATGTTGTCCTAGTGAAATCTGCTCCAGAGAGTTTGACCTTGTTTGCCTGGTCTTGGCATAGCAAATAACCAACAATCCTACAGCCCGATCAGAGATTCCTCACAAAAACCACTAAAAGGGAGAAAGTTGTAAGGCCTTGCCTGTCCAGTACCGCCTGGCCCTGGATGGGTGTCCTGCAATCTTCTTTTTTTTAACTGCTCCCTAAAGATCCTTCTTAGACATATTTTTCTAATTTCCCCCTCCCCCACCATGAAACCTTAATACGACCAATATATTACGTATCTGTCTACGACCCATATACATCTCCATGCTTTATACATAAGAAGGTAAGGTTTTCTTCATGCCTCCTCCCACCCAGAACCCATTTTATCTACTTCAGGACAGTATCATCCCCGTTGAGAACATGTGCTCTAGGTTTTCAAAGAGAACTCAGGGAGGCCTGAGTTCGTTCTTTCTTTCTTTCTTTCTTTCTTTTTTAAGATTTTTATTTATTGGGGCACCTGGGTGGCTCAGTGGGTTAAAGCCTCTGCCTTCAGCTCAGGTCATGATCCCCGTGTCCTGGGATAGAGCCCCGCGTCAGGCTCTCTGCTCCGCAGGGAGTCTGCTTCCTCCTCTCTCTGCCTGCCTCTCTGCCTACTTGTGATCTTTGTCTGTCGAATAAATAAATAAAGTCTAAAAAAAAAAAAAAGATTTTTATTTATTTATTTGACAGAGAGATCAAAAGTAGACAGAGAGACAGAAAGAGAGTGGGGTGGAGGGGAAGCAGGCTCCCTGCTGAACAGAAAGCCCAATGCGGGGATCCATCCCAGGACCCTGGGATCATGACCTGAGCTGAAGGCAGAGGCTTAACCCACTGAAGCCTGAGTTCTTAATTAATACTCCTGCAGCCCCTACATAAACAGCCAGATCAGTTACAAGACCAGCCTTATCTGTGATCAAGAGGACTCTCTGGAGAACATTTATGGTCAACAAGACAAAAATTGTCCAAGACTTAGAAGCTAGTGTCAAACAGGCCCCCGAGGAGGTCTGGGTTATGGGGCCTCAAGGAGGGCGTGTCCTTGATCTCCCATGATCCTCTAGGTTAGGTTAGGGCTCCATGGGGCTAGAAGCTCAGTCACAGGAAACTGATAACGATGCAAATGTTTCCTCCATAACAACAAAAATTATTCCTGTTCATGGCAACATAAATGAGTTTTGTCTGGCAAAGAATATAAATCTCTGTGAGTAAAACGTTCTTCTTACCAGATTTTAACATTTTGCTGGTGCCTTCACTAGTTAATGAATAACAAATCTTTGAAACGTGTTCATTTTTAAAACATGCACACCTGTTTATTGGCTATTTATTGCCACTTATCACCGATCACAGCCTGGGTATTAACTCTGTACTTACATTTTTTTATATCTCCTGACATCTTGGGGCCTTGCAGGTCCTGGAGAGACAGCCCTTCCCAGGTTGAGTCAATTACTACAGAGAGCAAAGAACTCAGCCCAGGAGCCTGCTTTTCTACTGCAAACCTTTGCCTGTGGACCATGGCTCCCAAACCCAAACTCGCTGTGTCAGAATAGATTTGGAGAAACAAACTGAGGGTTGCAGAGGGGTGGGGGGTGGGGGGTGGGGGATAGGTGAGCCTATGATGGGTATTAAGGAGGGCACAGATTGCATGGAGCACTGGGTGTTATATGTAAACGATGAATCTTGGAACACAACATCAAAAACTAATGACACACTGCATGGTAACTAATATAATAATAATTTAAAAAAAGAATAAGGCAGCTTTTAAACATTATGACAGCCCCTGCTGGTCCTTCAAGTGAAAACCTCATAGTCTCTCCCACCTCTGAGCCCCAGCACCTGGCCCCACGCCTGCCGTGGTCAGTAAGGTGTGCTGAGTGGTGGCTGGCTATGCAGGCAGCCACAAGTAGGGCAGGGCTCTGGGGGGCAGGTGTCGGGGGGCAGGCAGGCCTTACCTCTGGCACCTGCAGGCAGCGGATGAGAGCATTCATCACCACGGATGGCTCTGTGGTGGCCTTGTCTGTGATGATCACTGAAGCCAGCATCTTCCGCATGTCAGGACCTGTCCCGGCGGTGTCCGTCTTTGCTGACCCACTGTCCATGATGTTGAGGAGGTTCATGACTTGCTGGAAAGTCCCTGAGATAAGGTGGCACAGCTGGGGTGCTGAGAGGGCCATCCCAGGAGGGCTCCATGCCCAGGCCTTCCCAACACTGCCCAGCTGCAGCTCCAGCTTCCCCCGAAATGGAGCCGGGCCTCCCTGTCCACTGTGCAGAAGGAGAAACTGAGACTGAGGCTAGGACCCGCTCCCAGAGAGTTGGTGGCCAGGACTGAGCGGTGGGCATGGGGAAGAGGCAGGAATGCAGGGGTGGGGCCAACTTTCTTGCCTCTGTCATCTGGTTCCTGAGGTTCCAGGTCTTCTGTTTCCTCTGATGGGTCCTCAGTTGAGTCTATGGCTGCTTCTGTCATCTCTTCCTCAAGCTCCTCTAAGACCACATTTGTAAGATAGTCTGTGTATCAGCACACCCTGAGATGACCCCCAGTGAGTCACACCCTGTATAAGACTCTCCCCTTGGGGCGCCTGGGTGGCTCAGTGGGTTAAGCCGCTGCCTTCGGCTCAGGTCATGGTCTCAGGGTCCTGGGATCGAGCCCCGCATCGGGCTCTCTGCTCCGCAGGGAGCCTGCTTCCCTCTCTCTCTCTCTCTCTGCCTGCCTCTCTGCCTACTTGTGATCTCTGTCTGTCAAATAAATAAATAAATAAAAATCTTAAAAAAATATATATATATAAAAAAATAAAAAAATAAAAATAAAAAAAAAAAGACTCTCCCCTTGAGTGTGGGCAGAACCATGACTTGGTTAGACCCACGTTCTAAGCAGTGGACAGTGGCATAGGCAACAGGAAACCACTCCCATGGTCACATGATCTTATACAAGCCTGGAGAGGATTCTCACACTAGCCTCGAAATGGAAACAGTGTGACAAATTGCCAAAGGAAGGAGCCATGTGGCAAGAAAGTGAGGGACTCAGTCCTACAACCACAAGGAACTGGATTCTGCAACAACCACAAAAACTTGGAAGAGAACCGAAAGGATGTGGTCCTGTCCACACCTTGAATGCAGCCTGTGAGACTGTCTCCACCCTGAATCCTGACCCACAGAAACTGTGTGGTAATAGATGGGTGTTGTTTTAAGCCACTAAATCAGTCTCATTTGTTACACTGCAGTAGCTAACAAATACACTTGTTAAGAAGGACCCTTCCTCTCTCTTCTCTTGAACTTAAACTAATGATTAATGAGAAATCCACCTCAGCTGCCCCCATTGCTCCTTTCAAGGGGCTCTTGCAACATCAGCAGCTTCTTAAGGGTTGGCAAACAACACAGATGTCCAAATGGAGAGCTGAACACTCCCAGATCAGTCCTGTGCTCTTTCCCTCCTGGGAATCCTTTTAAGAGCTACACAGGGACCCAAATACTGACCTTTCCTCAGAGACCTCTCCTGGATGTAACAAAAATATACCACAAGAAAAACCCCCGTTCTTTGCCTAATACACATCAATGGTAATGGGAATAATAGCAGGAGGGGTTGCCGAAGAAGTGGGGGTAGTTGGCTTCTCCGCTGTGCTGTGGATAAGGAATGGGTCCCCTGGCAGGGTGGGAGGGTTTCATTAGAATCATCACCGTTAGGTAGCAGACCTTTGGAACTTTGAGATCTAACTGCCTTCCTGAGTCTTTATCAAGTGAGGGCTTTGAGGAGTGCACAGGGTCCTGTGATTAAAGTGCCACATTATGTTGTCACTAAATGATTTTCTTACTCATGTGTGTGGTAAAGTATGGTGGCCTCTTTGGGAAAGGGGCATGGTGACAGTGGGGGTGATTCGCCACCATGTCTCCTGGGGATGCACTGATGGTTTGCAAGCTCCATGGGAGCTTCTTGGCCCCTGTGCTCAGAAGGCAGGGGGAGGCCCAAGAAAGGCCACTCCAGGGTTGGTAGATGGCAGTTTTAATAAGCAAGAAACTCACATGTGGTGATTCTCTTGGGAAGCATCAAGACTGTGGATCCTTGCACCTGCCAACTGCATCTGAAGAGTTTATTCCGAGGCCTTAGTAGGTTCAGTCACATATACCATCAAGGTGGCCTCAACACCATATCAGCACCTCAGGGCTGTGTCCTTGGAACAGGCTCTGGGAGTGGGAAAGGCAAGCAGAACCCTCATTCCAAGGACAGGAGAGGGGATGGGTAGCCTTCAATTTCCCAGGCCCAGCTCATGGGTCAACCGGCAGTCACATCTTCTAGGTGACTTCTTCCAACATGCGGTCATAGGACTTCGGGGTGGGAAGATGTGGTCAGGGCAGTTGGGGTGGGGTGGGTCAGAGAGGAGTCCTGGGAAAAGGACTCTTCCTCCCCAGGGACTGGACAGATTACCAGATGGGGAATGGGGTTCCCATTACAGAATACTTAGAAGATGAAGCACCTCTAGGACAGGTGAGAGGGCAAAGACCCTATTTCCCTGAACCAAAAGTAGGGCCCAAGGATTCCCCTGTCAGTTGTAGCTATGAGTCAGGTCAGATTGAGAGTCTGAGCAATGAAATATTGGCCTTTGGAAACCTTTCTACGCATTACAGGGCAACAGAACAAGACTCAGAGCCACCTAGGTCCAAGACTGCTTAGTTCAAATTCCCACTCAAAGTCTGTCCACCCTCCTGAGAGGAAGTTCCTCCACCTCTACTTGGACACCTCTGATACCAGGGTCCTCATTACCCTTCCTAGCCCATTTCTACTTCACTGAAACTGGATGTTTAGAAGATGAGCTTCCCCGGCATAATGCCAACCTCTTCTTCCCCATAAAATCCCTGTGTGGTTCCTCCTTCTGCCCTTTGGTGACAAAACAACCAGCATGGAACAGGCGCAAGAAGACAGTTATCACCCAACCCTCTTTAGTAGCTACCTCTGCCCTACCTCCTGCCACCACCCTCTGGGCCAGCTCTTCTCCTCCAAGACCACTTAAGTGGTATGGTTGCCATTCTATTCCACAGACCCTACCTGCCTACCTGTTGTGTACAGTTGACATGGCTCTCCATGTAGTGGTGAATATGGAGGTGGGTAGGACACCTGTGTCCTCTGACAGGCTAAAGACCAAACACATGAAAGACTGTGGATTAAGAGATAGGACGAAATGTATCAGTTAGCTATTGTTGTGTAAAAAACCACCTTAGAGCTTAATGACTAAAAACAACTCTTAATTATTGTTCATAAATCTACCAGACAGTTCTGTTGATCTGGGGCATATCCATCCATGGATTCACTCATGCACCTGCAGTTAGCTGGTGGGCTGGGTGAGGGCTGGCTGGTGATGGATGGTCCCCCAAGGTTGGCAGGCCAGCAATTGGCTAGCTGTTGGCTGAAGTGGCTAGGGTGATTGGGTCCCATGTCTATCCCACAGCAGGGCTAGCCCAGGCTGTTCTCACAGCAAGGAGATGGGCTTCTAAAAGAGTGAGCAGGAACAGGAAGGCCTCCTGGGGCCTCCACTTGGGACTGGCCCCTGCCCCCTCTACCACATGCTGCCAGCCAAATGCAGGTCACAGGCCAGCTAGGTCCCCAGGGAGTGGGGAAATGGATCCCTCCCATGCCCAGTCGCATAGGGAAGGGTAGCCATCAGGAAGGGAGGAGAAAGGAGCCATTTTTGGTTGCATACCTAAGGAGTGTGTAAGCCATGGCAAAAAGTGAGAAGCCCCCCTAACACAGTATCTAGAGAAGACACTGAGACCACAAGATCAAGTAGAAAGAAGTGGGTTCTGCTTGGTTTTTGGACATAAAAACACTTTTCAGGGTTTGTTTGTTTGTTTGTTTGTTTTTTCCTTCAGATTAGGACAGTAATATTTGACTCCCATATAATCCATCCACGACATCAGTCACTCGAAGCTGCTGTCACTCAACTGAGCTTCCCACCTTCTACGGGAGCTACTTTGAAAATTGGAAAAAACTGAATTGTAAAAAACTGTGGGTTTAAATGCATGAAAGCGCCAAGGCAGGAAGTGGAAAAAAAAAAAATGGACGCAACGTACGTATATAGTGGACACATTTGGGAACATCTCCCCAACTCACTAAGCTCCCTCTTCCCTGACCCTTGGGGTCAGTTAGGGCTCCCTGTGGCCATGTTTTCCCTGTGTAATCCCTCCCTCAACATTCCTGATTGGATGACCGGGAGTAGACGCCTGATCTGGACCAATCAGATTCTTCCCTCCTGGGTAAGAGAGACTCTGGTCAGTCTTCCATGGTCCTGTGCGATCTTGAGGACTGAAGAACAGTCAAGACCAAGAGGAGAAGGAAGAGTAGGGCAGGCACCCAGAGTGTATGGGGACCGGGCCAGGCAAGAGAGGCTCTTGGCACCATTGAGGCCTGGCCATGAGCCCCACGTCCTTAGGAAGTCTGCCTCCTTACAAAAAGTCCCCCTTTTTGCTTAGGATATTCCAAAAAAAAAAGACATAGGTACCAGAGAAATCAAAGGGGGAAGAAGCACAGGCTGGTGGAGCTCCGTGCAGCTCAGGTCCAGAGAAGTGGGGGCGGCAGGGAGCCTGGGAGCTGGTCCCTGGGTGGACCAAGAAAGGCCTTGCGGGACGATGGACGTAGTCTGTGAGTCCCGGTAGGGCTCAAAGATGTGGGGAGGGATCTGGCAAGAACAGCTTCCCAAAAGCAGCCAAGGGAGGGAATAAATGGGGCTGGGTTCAGGAGAAACTACCTATCCATGGGACCACAGCTCCAGTTTGAAGTCTGCACATTTAAAATTGTTACGTGTGACACAAACCACAAAGCAACAAACACACAGAAGTGTGAGCAAAATTAAAGGCACAGAACAAGTGGAGAAAATACGGTACAGGTCGGAACTATATTCTCATTAATGCAGTAAACTCTCTGAACAAACCTTCGGGGTAATATAGCCCATAGGAAGACAGGCCAAGTACAGTCTCCAAAAAAGAAACACAAATTACTCCTAAAATTTAAAAAAACAAACAAAAAACTTTGACATAACAATAGTAATAAAAGCACATTTAAAACAAGACCCCAGGGTGCCTGGGTGGCACAGTCAATTGAATGTCTAACTCTTGGTTTCGGCTTAGGTCATGATCTCAGGGTTGTGAGATTGAGTCCCTTGCCCACACTTGGGGTCAACTGGAAGCGAAGGGAAATTAACACAACCTGGGAGCAGCCGGTCACAGACACGACAAATGCTCAGAGAGCCCAGGACTTGTCTTCGCGCTAAGGTGGGATAAGTCTGACGTCTTACATTGGCCCCCAGCATCAACAGAGAGATTCGGCTCCAGCCACCCACAGCAGATCAGCTTCTTGGAGTCCCTCACTGCTAATCCCATTCCCCACTCCCATATCAGGGTTTCCTTCACTTACCAAATAAGCTACTTTCCCTGGAATCCTAGCCTCAAGGGAACCTAGGCATATCATAACCATCGACTTGATGGAGACAGTCATGAAGATGTACAAAGACCTAACCACTGGGCTGTTCAAAGAGGGCTCTTTTATAGCAGAAAATACAAATGAATCCACCCAGAGGTCTTGGTTAAATAAGTCCTGCCATATACATGCAATAATTAACTTCTTGGCCATGAAAAATGTAAAAAATGTTATAGAAAAGTGTGGGGAGGGCATTCCCAGTAGAGTGAAGTGAGAAAGAGAGTTGAAAAGTGCTAGATATGCTTGGTGTAGCTGCAGTATTTTGTAAGTAAACACATTTGCCAAAATAGCAACTGAAGTTATTGCTGGGGAACACGATTACCAGATTTTCATTTTCTTGTGTATGCGTGCACCTCTGTTTTTCTAATTTGTCATAATCATGGTTTATTTTTACAATCAGTACATGTAGCCCCCCGAGAAATGCAACAAAAATGAAGAGAAGAACACCTAAGAGATAAAATTTATGAGAATTTATTACTATTTTCAATTGTTCAAAACATCAGAGAAAATACACTTGTGAGACACTCTGCTTCGGGTTTTTCTAAATGAGATCCATTTGCCACAAGCATTGATTAACCTCTTGAACACACCATTCATCAATTTCACACATCATTCTTTCCCCTAAAGTCAGAAATCAGACAGGGTTCTCAAAAGATCCCAGGTCATTCATTTATTTCGAGTGCAAGGCCCTATGCCCTGGAAATAAACAAATGATTCCTTCTTTAAATACACCAAGTGCCTTCGGCGAAGCACAAGCTTAAGTTAGGACCTTAAGTTAGGATGGCAACATTCACAAAATTTCCAGAAGCCAGACGATAATGTTATCATCTTCCCGGGTTGCAGGTTGGGGATGTGGGAACCTCTGAAACCTCTGAAACCTATGCCCCCCAAACAGTCCTCACTCCTAAGTAAGAAAATTAATGCAAAGTGCAGGAAGGACCTGTCTGACCCTCTGGCAAGTCATTTGAATGAGGACAAGAGTAGTCCAGATTAACAATACTAAAGGGGGCAGAAACCTTTCAAGATCTCTACCTGTAGGTGTGACTACCAATTAGATTGTTTTATTTTGAAAAACCACTCAGGGGTATCTCACTCCGGGCTAAGCATTTGTTTAATAAGCAGAATATGAATTTAACATTGTGTCTAGTTGCAACTTTGGGTCATCTCACTCCCCACCCCCTTCTCAGTGTGCCTTGGATTTGTGAGATTTCTTAACTCGTCCTTTCTTTCCAAAGCACTTCTGGCAGCCCCAGGCGCAACATTTATAAGCAATGAAGACAACACCCAGCACAATGGCCAGGAGGAAGCCGATCACGTCCAATGAGTGGTACTGGTACCAGGTGAGATCATGGGCTGCTGGACGCAGGTGTGGGGCCCCCTTGTGCCTCATCACGAACTCCACCCAGAACACAGCCAGGTCCAGGGGCTCGATGGGGCGGTCCTTGTGCAGCCTGGACAGACGCATGATGTTCTCCTTATAGCTAAACATAGAGACAGTTATGTGAGTGTCTGGAACATTGGCCTCAATGAACCATCCTCCCTTTAGGCTCGCTATGTTTGGGAAGGCTAACCTTGGCAGAGGAAATGAGTTTCCATTATAGACAGAAAATGCAAACACACACACACACACACACACACACACACACACACACACACTGGTCTTTATCTCTGAAATTTTTTTTTTTTTTTAAAGATTTTATTTATTTATTTGACAGAGAGAGATCACAAGTAGGCAGAGAGGCAGGCAGAGAGAGAGAGGAGGAAGCAGGCTCCCTACTGAGCAGAGAGCCCGATGTGGGACTCGATCCCAGGACCCTGAGATCATGACCTGAGCCGAAGGCAGCGGCTTAACCCACTGAGCCACCCAGGCGCCCTTTATCTCTGAAATTTAAAAAAAAAATGTAGAAAGAAAACTGGAGGCCAAAATTATGATACGAAATTATCTGAATCTTGCTTCCTACTTTCTTTTTTTCTTTTTCTTGATATTTCTGTAGGAAATTAGATACTTTTTTACAATAAGAGAAAGAAATAAAAGGGTGTGTCAGAAATTATGAGGGTTCTCCTTTTCACAGAGTTAAACAATCCCATCTAGTCAAACCAGAAGCAGTTTGGAAGTGCCTTCTGCAAGGGGGTGGCATACTTCCACATTGGTGACAACCACACCATCCAAGTCTAAGATGCAGCCTGCTCAGCAAAACAGATTTTCGTTGATTTTGGGCAGTGTGGCTAGCTGAATCAGAACATTTAAATCCAAACTGGGTTCAATGCTTCGACCCTTAGTGTGGATGCTCTAGAAGAAGAAACAGACCGAGGAGGAGGGGGAACAAAAGGAAAAGGAGAAGAAAGACCAGAGTAAGACACTCTTCCTCAGGAGCAATTATGATAACAGGCCTGTCATTATATTTGGACACATTACTGTACTGTGTAATCATATTCGGCCATAAACCTTATTAAATATCTTCCTTTTATGTGTATCTTTTCTTAAAAAGATAGATTTTCTAGAACTTTCCTTCATTCATCCACCATTTACTGAGTGCTGGTTATGGCCTGGTTGCATCATCTGGTGTTCAAAATGTTTCCATTTGTCTTTATTTTCTGTCCCAGCTTGGCATGCTGGGAACATGGAGATTCACAGTTAGGCAGAGATGACTCCCAAGCAAATAGATGAAGTTCGCTGGTAACTCAAGCTTATTGATGAAGGATTTAAAATAAATAAGAGAAGTTCTACCAAGTCATTTGTAGGCTCCAGGTAGTTTTCTGTACCACTCAACAGAAGATCAAAATTGTACTACTAATGCATATCTCCGGAACGAGTTTTGTCAACATGGGGAGAGAAGTCAGGTTTTCCCTGCATTCAACGTGGCAGTAGCACGGCTGCTGGGCTGTCAGAAGAGGCCCATCAGAATGGAGGGATGCCACCCGCTGCTCAGGGCATGCTGGGCATTTACCCATGGGGGAGCGGGTTTCGTTGACTTTTCTTTTTCATCCATTGGCACCACACATGGGAGCGCCCCATTTTTCCCTTTTTCCTTGCCCAGGCTCACCATGTCACCCTGCGCGGTGTCCCATCCCGTCTGAACACATTCCAGTCTTTTCACATCTGACCCTCCAAATGACATCTCTTTCAGAATGAAGCAACTCCGGGTCAAGACTCCTGACATTCTCACAGAAACACACCCACACGCATGTACAGGCACTCACACGCACACGTTAATTGTTGGATCAAGTCCACCCCTGGCCGTCACTTCTTCCCATAAAGTTTTGGCCAGCCTGTTACTAAGGAATGTGACAGCAATACAATAAATGTCATGCAGAGATCATTTGATCTGATAGCTTTTGCCTCGCGAATTGTTTTCAGAGCCACATTTAAACAGACTTATCTTTGCTTTTATTATAAGCCTTTGTCCGTGATATCACATGACCCCATCCCATTTATAAATCCCTATGAACAAAGTTTCTCCCGGGCTTTGGTGCCAGAGAGAGCTGTCCTTCTAAGGACAGCTGTCCTGGTTTATTTTTATCTTATGGACACTATGCTTCTTATAATGGAATATTTCTCTCTGCAGGAACTCACAGATTAGATGTCTACTTGGTGACTGTATTTTTTAATAAATTGAAGTTTTTCGGGGCACCTGGGTGGCTCAGCGGGTTAAAGCCTCTGCCTTTGGCCCAGGTCATGATTCCAGGACCCTGGGATCGAGCCCCGCATCGGGCTCTCTGCTCAGTGCAGAGCCTGCTTCTCTCTCTCTCTCTCTCTCAGCCTGCCTCTCTGCCTACTTGTGTTCTCTGTCAAATAAATAAATAAAATCTTTAAATAAATAAATAAATAAATAAATAAATAAATAAATTGAAGTTTTAATCCTACTGAGGGAAATAAAATTTAAAATCATTTCAAAGATAATGGAATTATCTTTGAAATAATAGGAATTAAATAATAGGAATTAATGCATTCTTTTATAAAATGAATAATAATAATCCCCCAATCATCTTACTTATAAATTGAGTTTTTATGTGTATATTTTCACATTTGAATATTGCTGTGAATGAGATGGCCAAAATACAGGTAGCATCCCTCTGTACCTTTTCTCTTACCTTTTGTCACTGATGACAGTTTTCAGGGCATTTGCTAAATCTTCGGAAGTCATTTCCAGGACGTTCAAAGTCACTCCAGCCCCCCGGGTCTCCATGCGCTTTGCATTGTCCATTTGATCACCAAACAAGGGAAGCATCACCATTGGAACTCCATTGCAGATTCCCTCATATATGCCATGGGAGCCAGAATGTGTGATAAAAGCACGAGTCTTCGGGTGACCTGAGAGGCAAAGCAGGGAGGGATGTTAGGAGTCGAGTCAGGGAGTTTCTCAGTCTAATACTGTCTAGGTTCTGAAAGCCTCAGTGCCATCCATATGGGGCTCCTGCAGAAGTCCGCTGAGGAAAATGTGGGTTGAGATGCCCCACTGGATAAAAGACAATGTGGAATACTCTGGCCATAATATTTTCCAGCTAAATAATCCTTTAGAACAGCCCTGCACAAGCCACTTTGTTAATTTCACTTGGGTTTGACCTACACACCACATCCTGCCTATTGGGTCCATGGTCAAAGGAGTGAGACTGATACAAAGCAAAGATCAAGCAAAGCTTTATTTCGCACCAAGCATCAAGAATCAAACTGACCGGCCAGGGCCATCTCTTGCAAAGAGGTGACATCTCTCTGTCTTACAGACTAACTTTTAAGGGCAAAGGCCATGTGGTTGGACCTGGCCATGCACAGGTGGCAAATGAGATTGTAACACACAGAGAAAGCTGCACAATCATGCTAGGTCACACAAAAGTGAGTAACTGAACCAACTGAATTACAATGTACCCTGTAGTAGATATTTGAACTAGCCTATCACCTTGGTCAGAATTGACGCCCAAAAGGCAGGGCCCACTCTCCTTGGTAGCTAGCGAGACAATATGCACCCCCACTGATTGGATACCTCCACCTGGCCTGACCCACCCTTGTATTTGGGCTTTGTTACCTGGGACTGGTTTCTGGGACTTGTTTTTAAGTAAGTCCCCTCGGGGGAGAGGGGGAGAGGGACAGTTTAAGTTTTACTGTATAAACAACAAAGTCACTCAAGGTCATAGTTTAATGGATGGAATCGCTCTGGCTCAATAGGCCCTTACATTGCCCACATACCAAGCAGATCATTTTGGGGCAGCCACTTGACAAGTATTGTATTCTTCGCAAGATTTTGTGGTGGAGTGCCAGTATACCGCCACAGGACCTTGCAGAGACAAGAACAGAGTTTAAGGAACACAACAATTCAGAAACATCCGTGTAGTAGCTGGAAGGCAGCATCCTCTGAATGAATATAACCTTGGCGAGGCTGGGGAGGTATTGTGACTAGGAAGGCTTTGGGGACTGGTAACACTCTGTGTATTTATGCAAATTCATCAAGCTGTACAGTTATGATTTTTGCACTTTTCTGCACTTCAAGGGGAAGTTTACTTAACAAAGTGAGTGAATGTAGAATTAGAGAAGCAAAAATATAAGAAATGAATCCAGCAGCTTTTTGTGGAAATACTCCTACGTAATATGAAGAAACACTATCCCGTACATTATCCTGTTGACTTTATCTTTAAAATAAATTCTCCTTGGAGCATGTGACACTTGATCTTGGGGTTGTGAGTTTGATCCCCAGGTTGGATATAGAGATTACTTTAAAAAATAAAATCTTTACAAAATAATTAATTAACAAAATAAAATAAATTCTCCTTAGTACACTTTTGAGTTTCTTAGAGAAAATGAGACCTTCAAGTGAAGTAGACCACGGTTTAAGAATAGTTGAGAGTGACATGGCAAAAAGAACTTGGGATTAATAATTGAGAAGTGGCAGGGAAGCCCAAACCAGAAGTCCAACTGATAGGATTAACATCGATACTTAGAAGTCTGGGGTTCCAATCTTTGGGAAAATAGAATTGTATGGAATCTTCTTACTGTCTGAGGTATTTTGCCCAAGGCATCAGCAATTTCCATAGCTTTCTTCTCGGGAATCTCTGAGACCATGGAGCCCAAAGAGAAAACCACAATTCCATGTTCTCCGGAAGCATTAACATAGGCTTCAAATTCCTAGAACCATAAGAGAAATTTCCAGTTAATTTTTTTCTCACCTTCTTTGGGAACTGCATACATTCAACTATGAATCAGATGTCTTCATCTTAAGAATGTGATTAAATGTGTGTGTGTGTGTGTGTGTGTGTGTGTGTGTGTGTGTGTGTTAGAGATACAAAGTATTAGTGCATGTTACAGCCTTCCCTCCCCCACCTACTCCCTTCCAAAGGAGGAAGGCTTCTTGGGGATCGGGTTGTCTCCTGGGTTCTCCTCTTCTTTGAGTTGCAGAATCCAGGTAGTATGCTAATTTTCCAAAGGAAAAGCAACCAGAGATAAGACCAGATCCACTTCCCAGGGGCTTCAAGCAGCTGGGAGGGTCTTGGAAGAAAGCAGGCTTTCAGGAAGGGGACTAAAGGAAAGAGCAGAAGGCAATAGGAAGGAGGGAAAGGTAAATACGCATCACAGAGAAGGGAGAGAGCAGTTTACCAGATCAGTGAAGGGAGATCTTGGGAGAGAGGAAAGCTGTCCAACGAGGATTTCAGAAAGCTTTCTGCAGACTCTAAAAGTCCTGTACCACCCCTTTAAGAAAAGCTATGGTAAAGATGTGTATTATTTTCCAAGGCTTCTGCAATATTCCTTTTACGTTGAAAGAATAAATGAAGCCCAAGCAGGAAGGCAAATAGCGTTGAAGATAAAGGCAAATAAGTGTATGAAGATCTCATGGTTAAGAAAAACCTCAAATAGCCAAGACAGCCTGTAAGAATACTTGCTTCCCCACAGCCCACAGCAGAGTCTTCCACATGCCAGGCAATACGCTGGGGTGATTAGGGATTATACTCATGTCATCTCAGTGCTGAAACTTAACCAATCAACCTGGCAATTTCCCACTTTTCCTGGAGAAGAGCTTTCTGAAGAGTGTTAGTCAACTTTCCTGCCTCAGCAAGAACATACAGAAGGATACCTAAATCTTTCTTTGCCAGCTTCGTAATGGACAGTAAAAAGCAAAATATTTCTCCCTAGGTATGAGAGATACAAAATAGGACAGAAAACCTTGCACCAGGATCTGAGCCCCTTCTGCAGAGTTCAGAGAGGGTCACGGGCATGTGAGCAAACCCTGAGTACCAAAATCACCTGTGGGAAGGATAAACAAGAACCCACCCAGCACGTGACCCCCACAGAGTGTTCCTGTCCCATTCCAGAAACTGATCCCTTCTAACAATATATCTATCCCCATCATTTAAGGAAGATTGCAAGTAAGGCTGTTCTGATGCCTCCAAACAAGATCACTATTGTGCATTTCGGTCTTGGCCATGTAAAGATGAAACTCAAGACAAAGCAATGGGTCTTGCTTCTGAAGAAACTTCTGGGCCAGATGACTCAAGGAATAAGGAATGAACTGTGAGTGGTTTTCTAGTCAATAATGAACCTTACAACTACTAGAAAGTGGACAACCCATGGTTCTTTTGGATGAAGCAGGGGGATAGGATCTTTGGAAATGTCTGCGTGTATAAGGGTGAGAGACTGTGATGGCTAGGACCCCACTAGTAAGCACAGTTCACAGATTAGAACCTATCAAGCCTCTGCCCCTAAAGTCAATAGACCATAGAGATGGATGTCAGACAGAAGCTCTGAGAGGAAGCAACAAAAAGATGATCCAACCAGAACAGCAGCATTACCTTCAGTGTGGAAACAGGGGAACCTGGAGTCAATAGTGGTGGTGGCTGTGTCCCCAGGAAGAGAGGAAGGAGGTACCCAGACTCAACCCTCAGCAATAATTTCAGCCCAGCCTGATCTGGCCCCAACCTTCAAAGCCAACTCCAGGGTACTGTGGTCTTCAGAAAACATACATACACACTCAGGTATACACACAGGCACACACCTGCATGCACACATGTGTGGGGACACACACACGGAGTGGCAATTCCATGTAGAGGAAACAGAGGAGGTGTGAGTGTGTCAATTTCTCCCCAACTGTAGGTTATTCATCATCTAATGAACTCCCCTAGAGTCTTCCAAATGGTTTTATATGTTTCCCAAGAATGCGAAGGACATTAATGAGACTGTGTGATGTGCTGGGTTTTGCTCAGAATTGAGGGGTTTCCTGAGATATGGGACTTTCAGTCCTGTTCAAGGCAGAATGCTAGGCACTCTGGGTGTGACGTAGAGAGGACGTCCCACAAGGCTCACCACACATGATTTTAAGAGATTTCTTTCAGGTTTGGTTCAGAGCATGACCAATAAAGCCCAAACACTGCCAAGCCCTCCTCAGGTGTGAGCCCCAGATTGATCCACCCCCTCCAGTTCTCTCCAAGGCCTCTGGCCTCTAGTGGCTGTATCCTAGCCTTCTCCACTGGGCTCATCTGAGAGGCCAAGGAGGCCAGCATCATCCCCTCCACCACCATGCTACATTTCTGGCCTATGACAAAAACATCCTAAAGATGGTTTTCCTGAAGTCCCTCCTCCCCAGGATTACACCACATCCTTCTTTCCTCAGAAAGACAGCTCATCTCCAAGTACCTTTTGAACTCTTTCTTCTGAGTGAAAGTAAGCAGCTCACCTCACTTCCTGGGACCTTCCCTCTTCTGTGAAACCCACTCTTACTTTAAGCCTAACTACAAAGGTCCACATCTGGTTTCCCCTCCTTGTACACTGTCCCACACCCACTCAGCACCCAGTGGGGTGTGATTATCATAAAATGGAACCCACAGGTCCATAAACACCCAAAGGTACACAGCAAGACTAAAGTTTAAATATCACGGAAGTTCATGTACAGATCACAGAAGGGCAAACTGCAGAGATTGTGTTGTCACACCCAAAGCCTCGCCTGGGCCAGGTCTTCCAGAATTCAGCCATGGTGAGGTCCACACCCTGCTTGGCAAAACTTCCCCAAACATGGCCCTGACTTCACAGACTGTAGAGTGGCCAAAGAGTGATGCGATAGGTTAACGAAAATAACCCTTAATTCCCCCACCTGTTATCCCTTCCAAAAAGGACGAGGCCCCCTCTGAAGTGAGAGCACTTGCCTACTGTTGAAGGCTTTAACCCAGGTTCTAACTTTTGCTGAGAGTTCAGTATTTTGAGTTCTAGGCTTTTATTAGATTTTCTCTTCCCATATGTCCTCTGTTTCTCCAAATCCTTGGTAAGTACTTAGCATGTTGGAAAACTTGCTTTATCACTATGCATTCAGAACCATGGACAAAGACTGCTGGCTTCCTGGCTCACCAGTCCTTCTTCCCCTTGCCATCATCAAGTCTCTATTTTCACTGACCTGTTTGGCTGTTTCCCTCAAACTCAAAATATCTGGATGGATATCATCTCTGAATACCCACACATTCACAAAGACGGTCTCTCACCCTGAACAGGGAATGACATCTTGGAATCCGTGAGCTTTGCTCTCAGTGTTGTCCTACTATCTTTTATCTGCCAGGTATCCCAGATATGCCCAACAGCAGGTGTGCCTTCCATTTGGACTCTCTTTATCAGCTAAAGATTGTATCTCTATTCTCGAAGTTCAGGACTTTGACCAAGAGCACTGGGACAGGGACCATCTCCACACAAGTAATAGAAGCATAGAAAAGCATTCTTTAATTACCCAAGGGGAGAAAAGAAAATAAATAACAACTTGTCAAACCACCAAAAATCAGGAAAAGGGAAAATGACCAAGTAAAATAAAAATAAACTGGTATAATTAGAATCAAATCGAGCAATTGTTAAATTAAGTGCAAACAGGCAAAAGTCTTCTGACCAGGTTACAAATATCAGCTCTGTGTTTAAAAAGAAGAAGAAGAATTAAAAAAAGCTTGAAGACAAAGGGTACAAAAGAGGCACTAAGGAAATGTAAACAAGATAGTGAAGGAACGGTAATATTAACATCAAAAAAGTGGAATTTCAAATTAAAAATATTAAGTAGGACAGAGAGTGTTGCTGTCCAGTACAGGTTACAAAGACATTCTCACACAAGGCTTGCTTGCACCAAATGAGGCAGCAACCAAGACATAGTCATTACAACTCAGCACTTAGACAAATTTCTGACAAAGAAAATATATTGATAAATGATACCAAAGCTGTGATATTGAGAAAGACGGTAGACAAAGTTCTGTATCCCTTCTTAGTATACATCCTAAAGTAAAGAAGGAAATCATTTTAAATAAATAAAGACTATTTGCCAAAAAACAATGGCAAACGTGACACAAAATGATGAAATGAAAATCAATTTTCATTACAATCAGGAGCAAGACAAGAATCCTATTGTCAAAATTATTTAATTGTTTTTAAGGATTCTAGTGAATTTAGTAAGATCAATGCTGGGCATAGAATTCAGAACAGAAGAATCCATATTTTCTTGATTGAGGAAAGTCTACATACTGTTTTTTTTTAACTATGAAATTAATATCTTGATTAGGCTGAATTTTGATTTGAGTCTGATCAGTGAGTAGATAACCAGGTACAAACAGAAATGGAAAAACTATCATATTCACAAGAGTGATCAAAAAGAAGTGTTAAATACTTTAAGAAAAGCTGAACAAGAAAGGAATAGAAAAATATGAAGGAAACTACAAAGTGTCCTTGATCTTTGGTAAGGTAACATTAGAAGTAACTACAAGAAGGGCAAGGCCCTGGAGTATAAACTTCAGTTTTCTTCCTGGGAAACAAGAGTACATGGTTAACAGAATAACCTGTGGCACGTAAATACCATGAAACATGGTGCAGTTCAAAAAAACAGATAGAATATTTAGAACCGAAATGATACCCATGACATATTTATAAGGGAGCCATGGGGGTATATTATTACCCTTTTCGTAAAACAAGCAAAAAAAATCAACACAAATACATGTTTCTCTTTGTGTATGCTATAAGAGAATGGTCCAGTTTCATTCTTCTGCATGTGGCTGTCCAATTTTCCCAACACCATTTGTTGAAGGGTCTGTCTTTTTCCATTGGATATTCTTTCCTGCTTTGTTGAAGATTATTTGACCATAGAGTTGAAGGTCCATTTCTGGGCTCTCTGTTCTGTTCCATAGATCTTTGTATCTGTTTTTGTGCCAGTACCATGCTGTCTTGGTAATCACAGCTTTGTAATACGACCAAAGGACACATGAAAAAATGCTCCAGACAACTTGCCATCAGGGAAATACAAATCAAAACCACAGTGAGGAGGAGTCAAGATGGCGGAGAAGTAGCAGGCTGAGACTACTTCAGCTAGCTGGAGATCAGCTAGATAGCTTATCTAAAGATTGCAAACACCTGAAAATCCATTGGCAGATCGAAGAGAAGAAGAACAGCAATTCTGGAAACAGAAAAACAACCACTTTCTGAAAGGTAGGACCGGCGGAGAAGTGAATCCAAAGCGACGGGAAGATAGACCCCGGGGGGAGGGGCCGGCTCCCGGCAAGCGGCGGAGCAACGGCGCACAAAATCAGGAATTTTAAAAGTCTGTTCCGCTGAGGGACATCGCTCCAGAGGCTAAACCGGGGCGAACCCCACGTGGGGTCAACGTAGCCTCAGGTCCCGCAGGGTCACAGAAGGATCGGGGGTGTCTGAGTGTCACAGAGCTTGCGGGTATTGGAACGGGAAAGCCGGCTACAGAGACAGAGCCGACAGTAAGCTCACAGCTCGGTGTTACCTTGAACCGGTCGCAGGCTCGGTGAGCTCAGAGCGCGGCCGGAGGTCAGGCAGACAGGAGTAACTGGGCGCTGTTCTCTGAGGGCGCACTGAGGAGTGGGGCCCTGGGCTCTCGGCTCCTCCGGGCCGGAGACCAGGAGGCCGCCATTTGTATTCCCGTCTTCTGGAACTCTACGGAAAGCGCTCAGGGAACAAAAGCTCCTGAAAGCAAACCCGAGCGGATTACTCACCCCGGCCCCCGGTAAGGGCGGTGCAATTCCGCCTGGGGCAAAGACACTTGAGAATCACTACAACAGGCCCCTCCCCCAGAAGATCAACAAGAAATCCAGCCGAGACCGAGTTCACCTACCAAGGAGTGCGGTTTCAATACCAAGGAGAGCAGCAGAATTCCAGAGGAAGAGAAAGCAAAGCACGGAACTCATGGCTTTTTCCCTGTGATTTTTTTTAGTCTTGCAGTTAATTTAATTTTTTTCTTTTTCATTTTTTGTTTTTTTTTCTCGCCTTCTGGTAAAATTTTTTTTTAACTTTTACCTTTTTCTTTTTTAACGTTTTTTAACTAGTTTATCTAATATATATTTTTTTTCTTTTTTATATTTTTCTTATTTGTTTTCTTTTTTTTTAAATTCTTTTCTTTTCTTTTTTCTTTTTTTTTCTTTCTTCCTTTTTGAACCTCTTTTTATCCCCTTATTCCGCCCTCACGATTTGGGATCTCTTCTAATTTGGTTAAAGCATATTTTCCTGGGGTTGTTGCCACCCTTTTAGTATTTTACTTGCTCCTTCATATACTCTTATCTGGACAAAATGACAAGACGGAAAAACTCAACACAAAAAAAAGAACAAGAGGCAGTCCCGAAGGCTAGGGACCTAATCAATACAGACATTGGTAATATGTCAGATCTAGAGTTCAGAATGACAATTCTCAAGGTTCTAGCCGGGCTCGAAAAAGGCATGGAAGATATTAGAGAAACCCTCTCGAGAGATATAAAAGCCCTTTCTGGAGAAATAAAAGAACTAAAATCTAACCAAGTTGAAATCAAGAAAGCTATTAATGAGGTGCAATCAAAAATGGAGGCTCTCACTGCTAGGATAAATGAGGCAGAAGAAAGAATTAATGATATAGAAGACCAAATGACAGAGAATAAAGAAGCTGAGCAAAAGAGGGACAAACAGCTACTGGACCATGAGGGGAGAATTCGACACATAAGTGACACCATAAGACGAAACAACATTAGAATAATTGGGATTCCAGAAGAAGAAGAAAGAGAGAGGGGAGCAGAAGGTATACTGGAGAGAATTATTGGGGAGAACTTCCCCAATATGGCAAAGGGAACGAGCATCAAAATTCAGGAGGTTCAGAGAACGCCCCTCAAAATCAATAAGAATAGGCCCACACCCCGTCACCTAATAGTAAAATTTACAAGTCTCAGTGACAAAGAGAAAATCCTGAAAGCAGCCCGGGAAAAGAAGTCTGTAACATACAATGGTAAAAATATTAGATTGGCAGCTGACTTATCCACAGAGACCTGGCAGGCCAGAAAGAGCTGGCATGATATTTTCAGAGCACTAAATGAGAGAAACATGCAACCCAGAATACTATATCCAGCTAGGCTATCATTGAAAATAGAAGGAGAGATTAAAAGCTTCCAGGACAAACAACAACTGAAAGAATTTGCAAACACCAAACCAGCTCTACAGGAAATATTGAAAGGGGTCCTCTAAGCAAAGAGAGAGCCTACAAGTGGTAGATCAGAAAGGAACAGAGACCATATACAGTAACAGTCACCTTACAGGCAATACAATGGCACTAAATTTATATCTCTCAATAGTTACCCTGAATGTTAATGGGCTAAATGCCCCTGTCAAAAGACACAGGCTATCAGAATGGATAAAAAAACAAAACCCATCTATATGTTGCCTCCAAGAAACTCATTTTAAGCCCGAAGACACCTCCAGATTTAAAGTGAGGGGGTGGAAAAGAATTTACCATGCTAATGGACATCAGAAGAAAGCAGGAGTGGCAATCCTTATATCAGATCAATTAGATTTTAAGCCAAAGACTATAATAAGAGATGAGGAAGGACACTATATCATACTCAAAGGGTCTGTCCAACAAGAAGATTTAACAATTTTAAATATCTATGCCCCCAACGTGGGAGCAGCCAACTATATAAACCAATTAATAACAAAATCAAAGAAACACATGAACAATAATACAATAATAGTAGGGGACTTTAACACTCCCCTCACTGAAATGGACAGATCATCCAAGCAAAAGATCAGCAAGGAAATAAAGGCCTTAAACGACACACTGGACCAGATGGACATCACAGATATATTCAGAACATTTCATCCCAAAGCAACAGAATACACATTCTTCTCTAGTGCACATGGAACATTCTCCAGAATAGATCACATCCTCGGTCCTAAATCAGGACTCAACCGGTATCAAAAGATTGGGATCATTCCCTGCATATTTTCAGACCACAATGCTCTAAAGCTAGAACTCAACCACAAGAGGAAGTTTGGAAAGAGCCCAAATACATGGAGACTAAACAGCATCCTTCTAAAGAATGAATGGGTCAACTGGGAAATTAAAGAAGAATTGAAAAAAATCATGGAAACAAATGATAATGAAAATACAACGGTTCAAAATCTGTGGGACACAACAAAGGCAGTCCTGAGAGGAAAATATATAGCGGTTCAAGCCTTTCTCAAGAAACAAGAAAGGTCTCAGGTACACAACCTAACCCTACACCTAAAGGAGCTGGAGAAAGAACAAGAAAGAAACCCTAAGCCCAGCAGGAGAAGAGAAATCATAAAGATCAGAGCAGAAATCAATGAAATAGAAACCAAAAAAACAATAGAACAAATCAACGAAACTAGGAGCTGGTTCTTGGAAAGAATTAATAAAATTGATAAACCCCTGGCCAGACTTATCAAAAAGAAAAGAGAAAGGACCCAAATAAATAAAATCATGAATGAAAGAGGAGAGATCACAACTAACACCAAAGAAATACAAACTATTATAAGAACATACTATGAGCAACTCTACGCCAATAAATTTGACAATCTGGAAGAAATGGATGCATTCCTAGAAACATACAAACTACCACAACTGAACCAGGAAGAAATAGAAAGCCTGAACAGACCCATAACCAGTAAGGAGATTGAAACAGTCATTAAAAATCTCCAAACAAACAAAAGCCCAGGGCCAGACGGCTTCCCGGGGGAATTCTACCAAACATTTAAAGAAGAACTAATTCCTATTCTCCTGAAACTGTTCCAAAAAATAGAAATGGAAGGAAAACTTCCAAA
This sequence comes from Mustela erminea, assembly GCF_009829155.1. NCBI lineage: Eukaryota > Metazoa > Chordata > Mammalia > Carnivora > Mustelidae > Mustela > Mustela erminea. Next base: position 40,708,538 of record NC_045621.1, on the reverse strand, counting down.
CTCATTTTATGAAGCCAGCATCACCTTGATCCCAAAACCAGACAAGAATCCCATCAAAAAAGAGAACTACAGACCAATATCCTTGATGAACGCAGATGCGAAAATACTCAACAAAATACTAGCCAATAGCATTCAACAGTACATTAAAAGGATTATTCACCACGACCAAGTGGGATTTATTCCAGGGCTGCAAGGTTGGTTCAACATCCGCAAATCAGTCAATGTGATACAACACATCAATAAAAGAAAGAACAAGAACCATATGATACTCTCAATAGATGCTGAAAAAGCATTTGACAAAGTACAGCATCCCTTCCTGATCAAAACTCTTCAAAGTGTAGGGATAGAGGGCACATACTTCAATATCATCAAAGCCATCTATGAAAAACCCACCGCAAATATCATTCTCAATGGAGAAAAACGGAAAGCTTTTCCACTAAGGTCAGGAACACGGCAGGGATGTCCATTATCACCACTGCTATTCAACACAGTACTAGAGGTCCTAGCCTCAGCAATCAGACAACAAAAGGAAATTAAAGGCATCCAAATTGGCAAAGAAGAAGTCAAATTATCACTCTTTGCAGATGATATGATACTATATGTGGAAAACCCAAAAGACTCCACTCCAAAACTGCTAGAACTTATACAGGAATTCAGTAAAGTGTCAGGATATAAAATCAATGCACAGAAATCAGTTGCATTTCTCTACACCAACAGCAAGACAGAAGAAAGAGAAATTAAGGAGTCAATCCCATTTACAATTGCACCCAAAACCATAAGATACCTAGGAATAAACCTAACCAAAGAGGCACAGAATCTATACTCAGAAAACTATAAAGTACTCATGAAAGAAATTGAGGAAGACACAAAGAAATGGAAAAATGTTCCATGCTCCTGGATTGGAAGAATAAATATTGTGAAAATGTCTATGCTACCTAAAGCAATCTACACATTTAATGCAATTCCTATCAAAGTACCATCCATCTTTTTCAAAGAAATGGAACAAATAATTCTAAAATTTATATGGAACCAGAAAATACCTCGAATAGCCAAAGGGATATTGAAAAAGAAAGCCAACGTTGGTGGCATCACAATTCCGGACTTCAAGCTCTATTACAAAGCTGTCATCATCAAGACAGCATGGTACTGGCACAAAAACAGACACATAGATCAATGGAACAGAATAGAGAGCCCAGAAATAGACCCTCAACTCTACAGTCAACTAATCTTTGACAAAGCAGGAAAGAATGTCCAGTGGAAAAAAGACAGCCTCTTCAATAAATGGTGCTGGGAAAATTGGACAGCCACATGCAGAAAAATGAAATTGGACCATTTCCTTACACCACACACAAAAATAGACTCAAAATGGATGAAGGACCTCAATGTGCGAAAGGAATCCATCAAAATCCTTGAGGAGAACACAGGCAGCAACCTCTTCGACCTCAGCTGCAGCAACATCTTCCTAGGAACAACGCCAAAGGCAAGGGAAGCAAGGGCAAAAATGAACTATTGGGATTTCATCAAGATCAAAAGCTTTTGCACAGCAAAGGAAACAGTTAACAAAATCAAAAGACAACTGACAGAATGGGAGAAGATATTTGCAAACGACATATCAGATAAAGGACTAGTGTCCAGAATCTATAAAGAACTTAGCAAACTCAACACCCAAAGAACAAATAATCCAATCAAGAAATGGGCAGAGGACATGAACAGACATTTCTGCAAAGAAGACATCCAGATGGCCAACAGACACATGAAAAAGTGCTCCATATCACTTGGCATCAGGGAAATACAAATCAAAACCACAATGAGATATCACCTCACACCAGTCAGAATGGCTAAAATCAACAAGTCAGGAAATGACAGATGCTGGTGAGGATGCGGAGAAAGGGGAACCCTCCTACACTGTTGGTGGGAATGCAAGCTGGTGCAGCCACTCTGGAAAACAGCATGGAGGTTCCTCAAAATGTTGAAAATAGAACTGCCCTATGACCCAGCAATTGCACTATTGGGTATTTACCCTAAAGATACAAACGTAGTGATCCAAAGGGGCACGTGCACCCGAATGTTTATAGCAGCAATGTCCACAATAGCCAAACTATGGAAAGAACCTAGATGTCCATCAACAGATGAATGGATCAAGAAGATGTGGTATATAGACACAATGGAATACTATGCAGCCATCAAAAGAAATGAAATCTTGCCATTTGCGACAACATGGATGGAACTAGAGCGTATCATGCTTAGCGAAATAAGTCAAGCAGAGAAAGACAACTATCATATGATCTCCCTGATATGAGGAAGTGGTGATGCAACATGGGGGCTTAAGTGGGTAGGAGAAGAATAAATGAAACAAGATGGGATTGGGAGGGAGACAAACCATAAGTGACTCTTAATCTCACAAAACAAACTGAGGGTTGCTGGGGGGAGGGGGTTTGGGAGAAGGGGGTGGGATTATGGACATTGGGGAGGGTATGTGCTTTGGTGAGTGCTGTGAAGTGTGTAAACCTGGTGATTCACAGACCTGTACCCCTGGGGATAAAAATATATGTTTATAAAAAATAAAAAATTAAAAAAAAAAAAAACAACACAGTGAGACTCCACTTCACAACAGTTAGAATGGCTAAAATTAACAAGACAGGGAACAACAAATGTTGGCGAGGTTGTGGAGAAAGGGGAACCCTCTTGCACTACTGGTGGGAATGCAAGCTGGTGCAGCCACTCTGGAAAACAGTATGGAGGTTCCTCAAGAAGTTGAAAACAGAGCTACCTTATGACCCAGCAATTGCTCTACAGGGTATTTACCCCCAAAATACAGATGTAGTGAAAAGAAGGGGCACCTTCACTCCAATGTTCATAGCAGCAATGTCCACAATAGCTAATCTGTGGAAGGAACAGAGATATCTTTCGACGGATGAATGGATAAAGATGTGGTCCATATATATAATGGAATATTACTCAGCCATCAGAAAGGATGAATACCCACCATTTACATAGACATGGATGGAGCTGGAGGGGATTATGTTGAGTGAAATAAGTCAGGCAGAGAAAGACAATTGTCATATGGTTTCATTCATATGTGGAACATAAGAAATAATGCAGGATTATAGGGGAGGGGAGGAAAAACTGAATGGGAAGAAACCATAGAGGGAGACAAACCATCAAATACTATGGACTACAGGTGGCACCTGGGTGGCTCAGTGGGTTAAAGCCTCCGCCTTCGGCTCAGGTCATGATCCCAGGGTCCTGGGATCGAGCCCTGCATTGGGCTCTCTGCTCAGCAGGGAGCCTGTTTCATTCTCTCTCTCTCTCTGTGCCTGCCTCTCTGCCTACTTGTGATCTCTGTCAAGTAAATAAATAAAATCTTAAAAAAAAAAAAAAAAGACTATGGACTACGGGAAGCAAACTGAGGGTTGTGAAAGGGAGAAGGGTGGGAGGGTGGGGTAACAGGGTGATGGGCATGACGGAAGGCACGTGATCTGATGAGCACTGGGTGTTATACAGGAATCACTGAACACTACCTCAAAAAGTAATGAGGTACTATATGCTGGCTAATTGAATTTCAATTTTAAAAATCACCCAAGAAAAAAGGGGAAAAAATACATATGTTTGTATGTAACTGTAAGAGTATAACGAACTGGGGGAAGTTACTGCCTATCTGGTGACTAGTCCTCAGTTCACACCCTTTTGTCGTTTTCATTCATTCCTTTAACAAACATTTGGCAAGTGCTAATTATATGCCCAAGATGCTGATATTTACCCCACACCAATCGTGTGCAGACCCACTGCCAGGTGTTGTGGGTACAGAAATGGGCAGCAGTGGTCCCTGTCCCCACATATATGGAAGAGACGGTCAATAAACAAATATTTATTTATTTTATTTATTATTTTTTAAAGATTTTATTTATTTATTTGTCATAGAGAGAGAAGCGAGAGCAAGCACAGGCAGACAGAATGGCAGGCAGAGGCAGAGGGAGAAGGAGAAGCAGGCTCCCTGCCAAGCAAGGAGCCCGATGTGGGACTCGATCCCAGGACGCTGGGATCATGACCTGAGCCGAAGGCAGCTGCTTAACCAACTGAGCCACCCAGGCGTCCCAATAAACAAATATTTAAATGAGATGATCACGGTACTTGATGTGCTATGAAGGAAAGAGCATAGGATCCTATCTTCTTTAGGACTTCTTCAGGACTCCCTGAAGAAGTGACATTACAGCTGAGCTGAAAGCAACCCAGAAGGACAGGACATCATGCTCAAGGGTCCTGAGCTGGGAAAGATTTTGGAATGTCCCAGAAATAGAAAGAAGGCCAGTGTAACCGAGGATACCCATGCAGATTTACAAGAAAGTCCTTCCATTTGGAGTGGAATTTCTATTATGCATGCACATCTCCAAAGTTTTACATTTCAAAGTAAATGTGAAACACAATTGTTTTCACTTGGATCCTATATAATGATATCAAAAATATTCCTCTTTAATTCCACTCTAACTTTGACATGCTGACTAGGTCTCTTCTTTGATCTATGATGAGACCACTGGTTTGGTAATACTTCACCTTTTCCTATATATAAAGAGAATTATTACTGATTTTTTATAACATGAGGTTTTCTCATTTTCTTTCCAAAAAATCAACACCATCTCCTTTTTTCTCTACCAGACCACCCCCAGACATATACTTCTCCAACAGGCCTCGGGGTGTCAGAATCTTACTGATGGGAGATCTGAGAGGGGTCACCAGATCTCTCTTCACATTATGGGGGAGGAATAAGAGCCCCACAGAGGGCATCTGGTCATGCAGCAATGGTCTGGAGGCTCTGGATTTCTCAAGTGGTGTTTTTTTCTGCTATCCAAAGTTTCTCCTTGCCGTGACAATGACATGATCATTTAAGAGGTGAGTCACGTCGGATTCACTCTGGGAATAAGATTCAGTGCTCTCCATTGGTGATAATAGTCCCTTGATAGGAACCAGACTTAGCACCTGCAAAGTACCTAGGCTACCAGTGAATTCTCAACCGATACTTGAAAAATAAATGAATGCCCACTGAAATGTCACCTCCTTGAAGAATCCTTCCCAATCCCTCATCTGACAGAGATTCTCCTGTTATTCTGTATCACCTCCACTGAGATTTGGAAGAGGATGTAAATGCTACTTTTTTGCATACCTCAAATTCTGCATGGGAAAAAATTCATCATCAGCATTGCAAAGAATGAAACTCAGGACCTTTCTGCCCAGTGCCAGAATCTGATTGCCTGATATTTACTCATTAGAAGAGAAGGGATCACAGAAGCCAGCTTTCTATCAGAATATCTAGCAACTGGATCTTTAACCAGAAACAAAAAGGCAACTTTTGCCATGAGGATCCATAGACATCAAAGAATTATTTCAGCAGTCTCAACCCTTGTGTGTCTGACCCAATCAAGGGCAAGGTGCACACTGCAGATTTGTGTTCTCTGTAAGAACCCTACACCCAATGTTCTGTGCTTATATCATTAGCCTTTGTCGCATCTATTTGATTACTGTTTGTTGGAGCACAAAGGAGAAAAGGCCCAAAGTATACTTTCCTAAATTGTCCTATACAAAGAAACAACCCAGAAGAGGATGCCTAAGACTGATGTAAATTACAAGCCAGACCTGGGAGATTTGTAAGGCAGAAACTAACAGAAGGGGGCATTTGAGACTATGTCAGCATGCTCGTTGGGCATATATCAGGGGCAAGTTCATCCATCCAAAGTCCTTGCAAGGATATAGACTTGTAAAGTTCCCCCTCAAATACACACCTTGGACAGTGGGTTTTTGCCGGCACAGTTGATCCCACCAACAAAAACCATGTTGGGCATGATGGGCCTGGAGTAGTCCTTGACAAAGTCACTTCTGAGAATCCAGACAGATGCGGAGCTCATCAGGTCCTGGACAGTCACATCTTTCTGAAGGACTTCTGAGGCAAGTGCTCCATACGGGGAATAAACCACATTGCACAGAAAGCTCTCTGACAAGAAAATGAGCATGTTCTTCACCCGTGGTAAAAAGGTCATGTGATCTGAGTTAAGGGACAGAGCCCTGGGCACATAAGATGGTGGGTTGGGGCACTGAGTACCTTGAAAATCTAGGCCACACGGCAGCGCATTCAAGAAGAACACAGCAGGCAGACCCAGGTACAGCGCCACAATGGGGCCACAAGGGAGGAAAGGGTCTGCCAACACGGCATCGAAGCGGCTTTCCACCAGGGAGGCCATAAGTTCCTTGTTGTGCAGTAAGTGGGAGCAGGCAGAAAAAATCAGGGCAGAGTCCTCCTTGACTTTCTTGTACGTTTTGACCACACGTTGCAGCAAAGGCTCATTCTCAAAGACACCGTGCCCGAGTTTGATAAAAGCTTCTTCCACGTCCTCCCTTCGGAATGGCACAGGGTACCTCTTCAAGGTGTAGAACGCTCCTTCTTTAATGTGCACGGAAGCCTCGGAAGCTAGGACTACCATGTCGTGTCCCCTCTGGTGCAGCTGCTCAATAACCCCAAGCCCACTCAGCCAATGGCTACCATCCACGGGGACCAGCAACAGCTTCCCAGCCTGGGACACAGTGGGGTTCAGAGCACACAGCAGCAGGCCCAGGACAAGTGGAGATGGATCACGGGACCCTGCTGCCATCATTCCCCTGCCTTTGCTACCAAGACTCTCTCTTGCCAAAAGTTTGCCCTCTCCTACTTTCCTGTCACAAGAACCAGTCTATACTCAGAGTTAATGGTTGATTGTATCACATGACTATAGCCGGTCAGTCAGCTGAAAATAACAGGAAGTTCACCTTTAGAGGTAACAAGGACAGACTTTATTGGGTTTCTTTTTTCTTTTTTCCAAGTATTCTTGTTTTTTATTTATTTGCTCTTAAGTTTTTATTTTAATTCCAGTTAGGTTAACATACAGTGTCATATTAGTTTTAGGTGTGCAATATAGTGATTCAGCACTTCCGTACATCACCCAATGCCCATCCCAGCCAGTGAACTAGCTTTCTTGGTCGGCAACAACAGTTTCTCCGCTGGAATTCTTTACCAACCACTCAAATCACATTCTTGAGGGGCCAGAGAAAGGAAAGCAGCCCCAGCATCGTTGAATGCATTAAACGAGTATTTCCATGGATCAAGAGGGGAAGAAAAAAGGCTATGTGGTGACAAATTAGACTTCCTTTTCAGGAATGAAATAGAAAGCAGAATGTGCCTTTTAGAAAGAGGAGAACATGACGCTGCAAGCCTGCTTTTGGCCCGTCGCAGCCTTGCGGGATGTCCTTCCTCGTGGGTCACTCAGGGTCTTGCCCAACGCGGTACCATCTTGATGCATTCATCCAACAAAATGCTTATTTTGTCCTACACGGCACAGAGCCTCGGGGTGCCGGCAGAGACCACCACAGACGAGTGTCCTGCCTCCCCAGAACTCGGGCTCCATCAGAAGAGACAGACGGGCAATATGAGCAGATAAACAGGCGCGTCAGGGGCTGTGAAGCATGTCAAGAAGGAGATGAACGTTGCCGGCTAGTGAATGGCTGGAGGGAGGCCCACTCGAGTGCACATGCGCAGAGGGCCTCTCTCAGGAGGCGCGTTCGCCAGGACAGACAGCCGCCAGGACAGACAGCCGCCAGGGCAGACACTGAGAAAATCTGATGACCCGGTTGCAGCAAAGGGGAAAGGTGAACAACAAAACCAATAAGAACATGGATGTGTGGAGTATGTACCAGGTATCAAATAAGGTGTTAAGCATGTCACAAGCATCTTACATAATCCCCTAAAATATCCCTTAAAGGCAGATAGTATTGTTCCCACTTTAGGAAGGAAGACACTGAGGTTCAGAGAGAGAAAAAGGGCTGCCAGAGTTCTGCGCTTACTAAATGACAGAGCTGAGATGCAGGCCCTGAGTGTCAGAGCATGGAGACCCCGCTCTTAACCACAACTCCCCATGGCCTCTAGCACTATCCGGATCTTAGGGCCAGGTTTGACATTTACAGCAGGTTAGGAGCTAGAAGTAAAGCTGTGATCCCCACAGTCACTACCCCATCAAAATAAATGGGGAGAAGGCAGATGTGCTCACCCAGTCATACCCAGCACTAGCTGGTGCCCCCAAAAGAGCAAGGGAAGGGTCAGGGAGCAAGTATGGTAGTCCCAAACAGAAATGCCCCTCCCGAAGAAAAGGCAAATCTGAGCGCAGACAGAATGGATCATCCCACCCTGTTCTTTGTCTATTGCTGTACACTACAGTCCCAGGATGGGAGCACAGATCTCAATAATTTGACCATGGACGTCACTGACCACCCATATTCGGGGACTTGATAAGAAGGTCATGGAGAAACTGCTAAGTCTAAAGTTTTGATGTCCTGTGGGGCATATTCACAGGGCCCCCTTCATTCTGGTACTTAGAGTCCCTCTTTCCCTGTACCACTATCCTTCCTCCACAGACCTCCAGTGTCACATGTGCTTATACATGGGTACACACATACACACACGCTTAAACATACATGTACTCAGAAGCTTCCCACTCACACACAGCCCACCCTACCCCAAGCACTTTCCGTCTCCTGGGCTAAGGTTCTGGGTGGGTAGAGGGGCAGCAATGCTATTCAACCCACTGGTGTGCCCCTATCTGCAATTCTGAAATTCACAGTCCAGTTTAAATATTAAGAGCAATAATTCATCCGAACTCTCAGTGTCATAAGAGTTCATTCATAAATTACCCAGAGCAAAAGGGCTGTAAACACACACAGTCACCACTGCGATGATTTTATGACTTTCCTACATCACGCAGAGCCTCAGGACTTTTTGAGGCTTCTGTGTTCCTGGATGCTTTGGGGACATGACTCTGCCCTTATAAGCAGGGTTTCAGCTTTGGAATCACTCGCTCGGGTGCCAGTCCATGGCTTTGCAGACAGTAAGCACTCAGTAAATGTTTTTGTATAGATGTGACTCATCTCTTCTCCTTTGCTCTAGGCCCCATATCCAAGCAAGCAAGTGCTGAATGCTCTGTCTCTGAGACCCAGCTTCCACAGTCCTCCAGGGCCCCCAACCCGTATCTACTCATTCTGGTCCCAGCATCAGCTGCCCCCCCTGCACTGCCCCACCCCGCCACCATCCCTGAAACCTCGATCAACAGCTTCCTAGGACCCAGAATAAAATTTAGACTTCAGCCTTTCCCTCAAAATTCCCTGGAATGGGCCTTCAACCTACCTGTCCAAGCTCATTACTCCTCGCCACTCCTTTCACCTGATCCCTCACCCTCTGCCCCTTTCCCTCCACTCATTCTGGATCACTTGACCTTCCCCAAACAGACTTTTCCCATGTGGCTTTTATCACACTAGACTCTACTATGAATCCACTTTCTACTACTGTTTATTGCATGATTACAAAGAGCCAGCTCCAGGATTGTACTTGGCCCCTCAGGGGCCAAGTACATGAAGTTTGTCCTAGAGACATAGAGTGCCTCATTGGATCTACTGCCCTTTATGATGAAATATTAGAGTTCACTGGTTAATCATTTTCCTCTTAGAACTAAGTGACCTTTATTGGTATTACCTTGCCATTTATCAAAGCAAAAAATAAAGTATCAGAGAATAAGAAGAAGGCAGAGAGAGGTCAGATGTCCAAAAATGCCAAAAAGAAAGTTATGGTCATTGTATAGCAGTTTTACTGGAAATAATTACGGTACCAAGATTGACCCACACCACCACAAGCATGACCGGCAAGTTTTAATCGTTTTGATACACTAGACTAGGAGTTCTCAAGCTATGGGCCAAGACACTCTGGGGATACCCAAAAATTTTTTAGGGGAATTTTGCAAAGTCAAACTATTTCCATCATGATATTTGGCTTTTTCACTCACATGCTCTTTTTTTTTTTATTTTCTTTTAAGATTTTATTTATTTATTTGACAGAGAGAGAGAGATCACAAGTAAGCAGAGAGGCAGAGAGAGAGGGGGAAGCAGGCTCCCTGCTGAGCAGAGAGCTCGATGTGGGGCTCGATCCTAGGACCCTGAGATCATGACCTGAGCTGAAGGCAGAGGCTTAACCCACTGAGCCACCCAGGCGCCCCTCACATGCTCTCTTAAGGGTACAGTGGTTTCTCAGTGGCCACATAACCTGTGGTATAGCAATAGATGGACTGTAGAAGCAGGCAGAAGAATCCCGTTCTCTTCTTTCAAACCAGAGAGATGTGGAAAATGTAGGATGTGCCACTCTTCACTAATTTTTTTGCTTTGAAGAAGTTATTTTGGGGCTCCTGGGTGACTCAGCCAATTAAGCACAGGACTCTTGATTTAGGCTGGGGGTCGTGATCTCCAGGTCCTGAGATCCAGCCACATGTAGGCTCTAGGATGAAACTATGGAGTCAGCTTGGGATTCTTCCCTTCTTCCTCTCCCTCTGCCCCTCCCCCACATCCGCACGCGCACATCTGGGAGCACTATCATTCTTTGTCTCGCTCTCTCAAGTAAATAATAAAAATATGATTTATGTTAGCATGTAATGGCTTCGTTGCTATTAAATTGGCTAACGAATTTTTTTCATTGCTTTAACTTCTAGTGGAGTAAGTATTGATAGATAAAACCTACATTAAAAGAGCAAAAGGGTCCTAGAAACAAAACCGGAGAACTCCTGTTCTGGACCAATGATATGGCTATCCTTGAGCACAGGCTCAGACAAAAAACACAGCCCTCACTCTAACCCCACGGGCGGAGGGAGAACCTGACAGAAGGCCTATTCTAGCAAAGCCACAGCCCCAGACCCGCTTACTCTCACTAAATTCCTCTTTTTCCTTCGGAGAGATTAGGAGAGCAAGGCTCGCCTGGGCGGGGCCAGGGGTGGGCGGGGCGTCCACCCCCCATACCCCCGTGTGAAACACGCCACAGAGACCCTCGTCGTCGGAAGCGCGGCAAGGCCCCCGCAGTGCATTCTGGGATGCGGTCTCCACCAATGAGATGTGAGCTACGTCACAAGGGCGCCCTTTCCGGGTGGCCTGGGCTCGCAGGGCACTCGGGCCCGTGCCCCGGGGGCAGCCACCCGCACCTCTTGTCGTGCCGGTGGCCCGTGGACCGTGCCGGGCCTTCTGACATGGTGGACTACTACGAGGTGCTGGGCGTGCCCCGCCAGGCGTCGTCAGAGGCCATCAAGAAGGCATACCGCAAGCTGGCGCTCAAGTGGCACCCCGACAAAAACCCTGAGAACAAGGAGGAGGCGGAGAGGCGGTTCAAGCAAGTGGCCCAGGCCTACGAGGTCTTGTCAGACGCCAAGAAGAGGGACGTTTACGACCGGTATGGCGAGGCTGGAGTAGAGGGCGGCGGTGGCGGCGGCGGCGGGGGCAGCGGGCCCTGCCGCGACCCCTTCGAGTATGTCTTCACCTTCCGCGACCCGGCCGAGGTCTTCAGGGAGTTTTTTGGGGGCCGCGACCCATTTTCGTTCGACTTCTTCGGAGACCCACTAGAGAACATCATGGGCGGTCGGAGGAGTTCCCGGGGAAGCAGAAGCAGAGGAACCGCTCCCTTCTTCTCCGCCTTCAGTGAATTTCCAGCCTTTGGAGGTGGTTTTTCTTCTTTTGATACGGGATTTAGTTCCTTTGGTTCCCTGGGGAACGGAGGCCTTTCTTCCTTCTCCATGTGTTGTGGTAGTGGTGGGACCGGCAACTTCAAATCCATGTCAACTTCCACCGAAATCGTTAACGGCAAAAAAATCACCACCAAGAGAATCATTGAGAATGGCCAAGAAAGGGTGGAGGTGGAAGAAGACGGAGAGTTGAAGTCCCTGTTAATAAATGGCAAAGAGCAGCTGCTGCGCATTGACACCAAGTAATTCCAGTCCACGTTCAACTTAGAGCACAGGGTGAGGAATAGCAGGACTTTTTTTTTTTTTTTTTTTTTTTAAAGATTGCAAGGGAACTCTACTTTCAGAACAACTGTACTGAAGAATTTATAAACAGTCATGCCAATGCCTATTTGTTGTTATTGTTGGGATCACGTGAATAGGACCTCTGATTCTCTTTAAAACTTATGTAAATATCTGTATGCGCTTTGCTATTTATTAAACATAATCCCTAGGCAGACGGTGATTATTTCCTAGTACTAGGACACAGTGTTACAGCACCTTGAACTTTGCCTTTCCATTTTGTTTGAAATGTGAGCCAGGTAGTTTTCTCTGAAGTTGACCTTGCCAAGATAAATCGTTTTACTTCCATTTTTTTCATCACATTATAGTAAAAGATGTGTACACACTAATACTTCTGGCTTAAGGATGGTTTTTAGTCCCACATAGACGCTGGTGACTAGTAAGAGTTTTCCGTTTAAATATAATAAACCTAGGCTTTTTAAGAAACAGGTAAACCTGGCAAAGTGGGTGTATTCATTTCCTACGGCTACTGTAACAAATTACCACAGATTTGGTAGCTTAAAACAATGTAGATTTATTCTCTTATAGATATGGACGTTGGAAGTCTGAAATCCATTTCAGGAGACTGAAGTCAGTGTAAGCAGGAGCGTGTTCCTTCCAAAGGCTTGAGCAAAATACATAGGTGAATTCCTCACAGTTACATGATTATTTAATAGCATCAAATGGACTTTATTCAGGTCACTTAAGAAATTAAAAAAAAACTGGTAGTGATGACTCAAATAGAAATCTGATTGCTAGCCTCTACCCACCCAACCTGGTTCTACAACTATGGTTGATGGAAATGTGGAAAGTTGCTTCTCTAAAGCTACACAAAACTACCCTATTGCTGTGTGCAGGATGTATCTTGTTTCAAATTAGGTTGACAAAGCCAAGACTATCGGAAAGCTTGGAGTAGTAATTGGGTGAGGCAGCATACATCTGAGAGTACATTTCTGTTGGCACAGTTTATACCCCCAGTGGAAACCACTTCGGGCATAGTTGCGTTGGGATTGTCCATCACAAGTGTGCCATCCCCTTTGGTCATGACTAAGGGAAAGTTTGCACGAGGCATTGGAGCAAAAAGGCAACTGAACTAGACAGACTAAAAATGCAGCACATTCCTTCCTTACAGGAAGGTCATGTGACTTGAGCACACTGTTTAGGAATATATGAAACCGAATTTGATATCTGTAAAGGCCAATCCCTGTGGAATGGCATGTGAACAATATGCAGCAGGAATATAGGATTCAGCCACTACTGTCCCACGAGGGCACAGACTCTGTTAAAACTACCTCACATGGTCACTGAGGTACCCAGGCAGTGCTTCTCACCCACTAATTGTACAAGAACTATCAGAATAAAACAGACTACTGGAGCTTTAAAAAAAAAAAAACAAAATGAGTTTATTTGCTTGCCAGGCTAGGGAACAACACACCAGTGAAGATATTCATAGTTGTTGGTGGGGAGGGGAGAAGGAGCACGGAGGGAAGGGACGTTGAGTTTTGAAGTGATAGAAATTAAAAATCACCACTCTGTATAGGACAGGATAAGTGCATTTGTGTCTATACAGTTGGTTAACATAAGTCTCCATTGGTCAGGAAAGTCTTCAGTTGGGTCCAGTAAGACTGGCATGGGGGCAGGGAGGGTCATTCAGAGGTCATGTATTTTTTTTTTTTTAAGATTTTGTTTATTTACAGAGACACAGTGAAGAGGGAACCCAAGTAGTGGGAGAGGGAGCAGCACACCTCCTGCTGAGCAGGGAGCCTGATGTGGGGCTCAATCCCAGGACCCTGGGATCATGGCCTGAGTCTAAGGCAGACCCTTAAAGACAGAGCTACCCAGGCGCCCCAGAGGTCATGGATCTTAACGGCTCTAGTGGAAGCAACATACAAGTCAATGGATGAATATATAAGCAAATTTGGTCAATCCATACAAAAGGATATTATTCAGCCTTAAAAAGTAAGGAAACTGACATACGCTGCAACATGAGTGAGTCTTAAGGACATAAGCTAAGTGAAATAAGCCAAAAAAAGGCAAATACTCTATGATTCCATTTATATAATATACCTAGAGTGGTCAAGTTAGTAAAGACAGAAAGTAGATTGGGGGATGCCAGGGGTTTTAACAGCATTTGTTGCAGCAAACAGCATTCAGTTAGAGATCTGGTGGAGACTTTCCCTTTTGCAGAATAGAAAGCATTTTATGTAAAGAATTTTCAAAACTGAAAACCGCTTTTTAAAAATAGCTCTAAAATCACAGTCCTGTATATCAGTATTTGTTGTTTATGGAAAGGCTTGGGTAGGCTTTCAGAGTAGAGAAAACACTTCCTCTGGTGCAAAGATGAGCATCTGCAGGACCCCGCCGTGGACTCTCTCCAGGGAGAGAGAGCACTTTCCCATGGAGTGCACTAGTTAATAAGGAAGTAGTTTAAGACATCATTTTAAGAATTGGCCATATTGGGGCGCCTGGGTGGCTCAGTGGGTTAAAGCCTCTGCCTTCGGCTCAGGTCATGGTCCCAGGGTCCTGGGACCAAACCCCGCATCGGGCTCTCTGCTCAGCGGGGAGCCTGCTTCCTCCTCTCTCTCTGCCTGCCTCTCTGCCTACTTGTGATCTCTGTCAAATAAATAAATAAAACCTTTCAAAAAAAAAAAAAGAATTGGGCATATTGAAGTTTTTTTAAATAAAATTCTTTAAAGCTTTTTTTTTAAAGATTTTTATTTATGTGACACAGAGAGAGAGGCTTAACCCACTGAGCCACCCAGGCACCCTAAATAAAAATTTTAAATAATTATTTTTTTAGGTGTATCTATGGGACATTTACCAATGTTAATCATATCTTATGCAATATAGGAGCGACTAGCTACACGTGACTACTGAGCACTTGAAATGTGACCAGTCCAAATTGAGATATGCTGTAAGTGTAAAATAAATAGCAGATTTTGAAGACTTAGTATGGAAGCAAAAGAATGTAAAATAGCTCATTAAAATTTTATGTTGAGTATGTGTTGAAAGTTTAACGTTTTAGATATATTTGATCGAATAAGATATAATTTTAGCCCTCTTTTTGCCTTTTTTGGTTACCTGTCTACTAATTTTTAATAAACTATATATATAGCCTGCATTATAGGTCAATTGGGCAATTCTATACTACACCACAAAGAAAACCTACTAAATTATTTAATATAGGGACTTCAAAAGAAACATTCTCTGATTAAAATCTAGAATAATTAGAAAAAAATAAGAGATAGCTGTGGGAGGGAATAAACAACTTTGAATATAACTGTGGACTTAGAGAGGAAATCCAAACCAGAAAATTAAATGACCAAAAACAGAACGAAGGAAAGAAAAAGAAAATATGAACAATTTATGCCAAAACCTAGGAGACATAAAAATGTTCTATGAACTTCAATGCTTCGTTGTTAAGAAAACTCTAACAGAAAGGAACTTAATGCTTAGCTAAAGAAAATTAGAAAAATAACTATAAAATAAACCAAAGGACACAAGAATGACAATCATTACTAAAAAGCAAGCTGGGATTAATGAAATAGAAAACAAAACTAGTAAAAAGAATAAGCAATTCCCAAAATTATTTCTTTGAGAAAACCAATAAAACAATTTCACCCATCATAATTTTTTTATTATTATTTAGTAGACTCCAGGCCCAGCTGGAGCCCAGTGTGAGGCTTGAACCCATGACCCTGAGATCAAGACCTTAGCTGAGATCAAGAGTCAGATGCTTAACAACTGAGCCTCCCAGATGCCCCTCACCCATCATAAATCTTAAGAAAAGGGGCAAAAATATGAAAGACTTCGACTCTAATCTTTCATACTTGGAGAAAATTTCCATGACTACTTAAAGAAGTAACATTTAAGGATAAACCAAACCAAATAAGTAAGAGTGACAAGATCTCAAAGTAAAAAAGAATTTAGTGGAACAAAAGTGATAATGGTGTGCCTATCACATATAATACTTGAGAATTTAGGTATAAATGATCCCTCATATACCCAGTAAATTAGCACAAACCTATCTAAAGGTCTTCAGATGACATACCTTGTCCTGCCGGGCACTTTCTAAATAATAGTAAGAGAAAATATTTGTTATGTACTCATTGTGACAATAATGAGGCCAGAATATTTAGGTAATACCTGCCCACCTGCCCATTCAGCCTAAAAAATGGGAGTGAGAATTTGAACCAGTGCAGTTAACTCCAGAGAATATTTTTCACAAAGGAAAACTAAAAGATGCAGCCACTCCGGAAAACAGTATGGAGTTTCCTCAAAATTTTAAAATAGAACAACCTTACTACCTTACAATCCAGCAATCACACTACTAGATAATTACCTAAAGAATACAAGAGTACTAAGTCAAAGGGATCCATGCACCCTGATATTTACAGCAGCAGTATCTACAATAGCCAAATTATGGAAAAAGCCCAAATGTCCATCAGTAGAATGGATGATTAAAAAAATAAAATAGGTGAGTGGATAAAGACATGGTACAGGGGCACCTGGGTGGCTCAGTAGGTCAAGTGTCCAACTCTTGATTTCTCCTAACATCCCCTTCCCTTTTAGATCCTATTCTGTTCATCACTTCACCCCCCTTTCACTGGGTTCATAGGCTCATAGTCTGACCTCCCTCCCACTGTCTCCTTTGAGGACTTCAACATCCCAAGTAGGAGACCTTTCCAACCTGCAATCCAACTCTGATCGTCCCCATGTCATATCCCAGTCATAACTCCTGGTCAGAAACCTTCACAGCACAGCTCCATCTCTGAAAAGTTGAACTCATTTACTTCTTTCTTGGATCACACAGACCCCTTTTTGTCTCTTGCACATTGTCTCACTTCCGCATAATTTATTCAAGTTTCCTGACACTGCTGCTCCCTTTTTGTGTTTAGGTCTCTTGTGATCAGATCACACTCTAGCCCCTTCCAAGACAGGGCCACTAAAAATATCATGTCAACAAACACAATTTGCTGGTTCCTTTGTCCCTCCACTGAACAAGCAAACACCCACAAGCAAAGACTCCTGATGGATCAGCTCACAACTCAGCATCTCTGCTCCTACACAGTTTGAGAAAATCGCACAGCCCCACGAAGATGGTGCCTTTGCAAAAGGATGGTCCTAGCTGACCCACACCACTGCTTGTCAATATTCTCACAGACCCACGCCCCTGCCTCTCATTTCTTTTGGTGACCACTGCAAACCTTTACTACACCAGTGGAGTCGCTTCAACATTTATCTCACTGAACTTTTAGGAGGATGAGAGGTAGAAGTCTTAGAAAAACTGGTAGATAAGTAAGCACCTGGAAATAAAAAAAAACAAACGACAACAACAAAAGTGTTCCACCTGGAACGTTGATTGGACATAAGCACCAATACAGACCTGAGACAATGGCTTCCTGTGGCCACAATTTATGCCCCCAATGAAGACCATGTTGGGCATGACTGGCCTGGGGTAGTCCAGGACGAAGTCTCCTCTGAAGAGCCACACAGATGCAGAGCTGAAAATGTCCACCACCGATACCTCTCTCTGAAGAAGCTCAGAAGCAAGGCTTGCATAAGGGGTGAAAGAAATGTGACAAATGTACTTCAGGGCCAGAGGATAGAGCATATTCTTGACCCTTTGCAAGAACGTCATGTGGTCTGAATTCATTGTTAACAACCTGGGAATATAAGAGGAAGGGTTTGGGCACTGTGTACCCTCAAAATCTAAGTCACATGGAATGGAACGCAAAAAAAACACAGCCGGAAGTGACAGGTACTTAGCCAGTACCGCCCCACAGGGGTAAACGGGATCAGTTAAAACCACATCAAATGAACTGGCATTCAGGTGCCTGACCAGGTCCTTGTTACGCAGCAGGGCCTCACAAGACCTTTGAAAAACCAAAGCAGCACTTTTCAAACTTTTCATAGTTTCCAAAAACATCGTTAGAAAAGGCATTCTTTTAAAAATCAGGTAACTCCGGCCCAGCAGGAGATAATTAAACTCATCCTGGGTGTACGGAACTGCATAGCTCGTCATGTTGAAAAAGTCCTCCTCTTTGATATGCAGGTTCAGCTCTGGCGAAACCACCACCATTTGGTGGCCTCTGGCATGGAGCTCCTGCACGGCTTCCTTCATGCTGAGCCAGTGGCTGCCATCCATGGGTACCACCAGCACCTTCCCGCCTTCAGCCCAGGGTCCGACACACACGAAGAGCAACAGCCCTGTGAGCGCGGGCTGGGGAACCAGGAATCTGGCAGCCATGTCTGTAGAAGCCCAAAGCAGCTGACTTTTCAGATCAGGCTCTGCCTCCTACCTTTATTTCCTTTGTCTTTATCTTATCATTGAGCCACTTAGAATAGCGGGTAACTGGCAGGCAGCGTGTCCTCCTTGTGTTAATCATTACAGACTAGATCTATCCCTCGCTTTCACCATCGCCCCCCTCCCTTCTCCTTCCACGCAGGGAAAGATCAATCTCCCTTATCACGAAAAAACTCATCTACTTGACGGCCCTCTCCAGGGAACACTCTAATTCATTCTGTTACTTTTTATCCAATTCCCAAAACAGGGCTGTGGATGCCCATTTCATTTGATCTCCTCCTATTTCTCTGTTAACTGTGTCCTAAAGCGCTGTGACTGGCTCTGAAGAGTCACCGATGCCCGGGTCTGGAAGCATAATCTCTCTGTTGGATGTGACCTCAGCTGAAATCTCTCAAAGCTCTCTCCTCCCATTGGTGGGGACCATGGTGCACAAACGAATATATAACATTGCTAAGACAGCTTTCTCTGAACAGGGGAGGGGGTACTAGCTCTTTGGTTTTGTTCCTTTTCCACACCAGGACATCTGTTGCAATGGTCAGGGAAGAAGAATCTTGAAGCAGCTGTCAAATATGGAAATATCTCAAAGAATCCTGCACTGGAGATGAGAGGACAGCCTAAGGGTTTGTTGAGCATTCTATATTACTCCGCAGAATGTGAGTTGCTGTTACCTAAAGCGTAAATGGGCAAGACAACAACCCTGATCAGTGACATGGTGGGACCAGACAGCCACCCCCTACCCCCCCGACAGGGCCTGCTTGCTTCTGAACAGGAGGTAGCGGTCACCCAGTCTCAGATCAGCCTCTAACTCCACTCCTCTTCTCCAGTCTTCTCTGTTTAGGCACTGGGGTCTTTCACCGATAACTTCCTTGCCACACCCTCCTTCCATGAAACCTCTCATTTCATACAATGCCTCAGAGCTCCCCTATACTTCCTAGATGGGATGATGCATGATTCATGAATCCTTAATAAAGACAATTAGATCGGCAAATTTACTCAGATTTTTGTTCTTTAACGACTCTAAGATATAAATCTAGATAAAATAAATAAGGAGACATACAACATGATGGATGGGAAGATTGAACATGGTAATGCTCCTGATTTTGTCCCCAGTTAAGCTATGGATTTAATGCAAACCCAAACTAAATCTCACTGGGATTTTTAACATGACCAAATAATATTTTTAAATTCACCTGGAAGCATTACTGGCTTAGGGTGATAGAGGAGTAGCTCTTATCAGACCAATGGTCCCACAGATACTGATTATAAACTCTTGCAAAATGGTCTGTTTGTTTTTGTTTGTTTGTTTGTTTGTTTTTAATGCTGTCTGAAGGCACTGGGAAGCAAACAAAAGCAAGCAGAAACTTAAGGGGAAGATGAAGACAGGATGGCACAGGAGCCCGAGAGTGGCCAAGTGCCAGGGTAAACATTCCTTACTCTTCTTAACACCCACCTCTCATCCTTCTGCCCTCAACCACTGTACAGCTCCTCCCTGTTAACAGGGAGATTATCTTAATGCCATTTGTACCCACACAGCCAGAAAATGGCCAGCACCTCAGTCAACCCACTACCCATCATGGGGTTTCTGCCTCCTTCCAGAGCTCAGACCAAAGCTCTAGGGGTACTCCCTTTCTGTTGTCTCTGTCACAGTGCCCAACCCTTGTCTGTCAGCCCTGAAGCCAACAGAGCAGTGGGCACCACACGTTCTTCTCCAACCTCAGCCCTTCCAACCTTCTGACTCAAGCTTCAGCCTCTTCAGCCTCTAGCTGAGCTTTGGTGGCCCACCAACCTGCCCATGGTAGCAGCCAGCCGAGTGGATAGCCATCCATTTCCCCCTCCTCCAATGTGTACTCTGGGCACTGCCTCCAACATGTACATTGAACCAGCCAGTGTTTTCATGTGTCCCCATACTCAACATGGCGGTCCATAGCATCTGACATATGTGCCACTCTCCCTGCAAAAAGGTCAACAGCCTACTTAGGATTTCCCTCATGATACTCATTCTCAAGGCCCATTTCTTCAGTTTCCTGGCTGTTTCTCCCAACTGTTGGCTCACGAGCTGACCACCCTACATGGAGGGCAAGGAGAGACTGAAGAAAGAGGCAGGCCACTCCAGAGGGTGGGTGGCAGGGGTAATAAGCAAGAGAACTTACAAGGCTTGTCTTGGGTGGCCACAAGACCAGTAGATCTCTGCCCCTGCCTGCCAAACCTTGAAAGTTTACATAGAGGCCTTAACTGGGTTCAGTCATGTGTATGATTCAGATAATATACCATCAATAACACTGACTCTCTCAAGGCTACATCCTTGGAAACAGCTCCCACTGGAGAATGGTGGGCAGAACACACATCCCAAGGACAGTGAAGGAGCTGAGAAGCCTCCAATTGCCTGAGCGCAGACCCCAGGTAAACCAGCATGAGCATCCTCCCAATGACTCCCTCCAACACTCAACAACACTAACAAAAACAAAATTTCTAACTACACAAAGAATTTAAATATATTATCATCCAAACAGGATATAAGAACACTCAACAAGCATAAGAAAATATCAGTAGTCATTAGGAAAATGCCAATAAAAATGAGATTTTTCCTCTTGCCCACTAGGTTAGCTATAATTAAAAAATTTTTAATGCAAAATAATAAATGTTGGCAAAGATGTAGAAAAACTAGAATATCCACACATTACTGGTACAAATATAAAAGAGTGTGGCCACTGTGGAAAATAGTTTGTCAGTTCCTCCATAAATTACACATAGGATTACCATCTGACCCAGCAATCCTACTCCTAGGTTTTTACTCAAAAGAACTGAAAACAACTGTTAAAAACTTGTCCATGAATGCTCATAGCAGCACTATTGACAGTGGTAAAGAGTAGAAACCCATCAGCTGATTACATAAAAGTCCAGCATCAGAGGCACCTGGCAAGCATGTGACTCTTGATTTCAGGATGGTGAGTTCAAAGTTCCACGTATGGTGCAGAGATTACCTAAATAAATAAAACTTTTTTAAAAATGCCCATCAATTGATAAATGTACAAACAGTGGTCTATCCACACAGTGGAATATTATTCAGCCATAAAAAGAAATGAAGTGCCAGGGCACCTTGGTGACTCAGTCCATTAAGTGTCCAACTCTTGGTTTTGGTTCAAGTCATGGTCTCAGAGTCCTAGAATGGAGCCCCACGTCAGGCTCCACACTCATCAGGGAGTATGCTCAAGGATTCTCTCACTCCCTCTCTCTCTCTGCCTCTCTCTGCCTCTCTCTGACCCTCCCACCAAATAAATATATCTTAAAAAAAATATCTTAAAATAAATATCTTAAAAAAAAAAAAAAGGAATGGAGTACCAACACCTGCTACAAATGGATAAGCCTTGAAACATGAAGCTAAGTAAAGAAGCCCGATATAAAAGGTCACCTATTGTACGATTTCATTTCTATAAAACATCCAGAATAGGCAAATCTACAGACAGAAAGTGGATTGGTGATCACTAGGGTTTGGGGAGGGCAGAATGCAGAGTGAGTACTTAAAAGATAGATAGGTATGTGTCCTTTTGGGGTGACAAGAATATTCTGGAACTAGGTAGTGGTGATAGCGTACATCCTAGGTGTACTGCACACTTTTATTTTATGTGTATCTTGCCACAAGCAAATGGAACAGGCACTTTGAAAATCAATCTGGCAGTTCCTCAAAGATAAAACATAGAGTTATCGCACAACCCAGCAATTCTACTCCTCAGTACGTACCCAAGAGAATTGAAAACTTAGTCCACACCAAACTTGAATATGAATGTTCATGTATTCATAATGGCCAAGAAGTAGAAACAACCCAAAAGTCCATCAGCTGATGGGTAGATACATGGAGTGTGGTATATCCACAGAAGGAAATATTATTCAGCAATAAAAAGTAATGCTACAACATGAATGAACCCGGAAAACATGTCACGTTAAAAAAGTCAATCACATATTCTGTAATCCCCTTTATATGAGATGATCAGAATAGGCAAATCCATAGAGACAGAAGAGTAGATCAGTGGTTACCAGGAGCTGAAGAATAATGGCTAATAGGGTGGGAATTTATTTTAGGGGTGATTGCAAAATTCCAAAACCAATTGTGGTGATGGTTGGTAGAAATACACTAGAAACCACCAAACTACAAACTTTCTGTGAATGAATTGTATGATCCATAACTTGATCTCACGAAAGTTATTTGTTTGTTTAAACCCATTTGATCTCATCCTCTTAGAATTATGTCAATTATTAATCAACCAAGGTTCAAGTTTTTCAGATATTCATGTTGAATTTTTTTTTTTTTTTTTTAATGCTGACTCCTACTAGCATTTAGCTACTCTGGATAATTACTTATTAACAGAAACAATACTGTCAAAATGTCCTGCGTGCCCGATCAGTCATAAAAATAAACACATTTCAAAACCCTTTTTGAAAGAATAGCAAACCACAAAAGGCATTGCAGACATTGGCCCAAGTCGTGTACTTTAAAAAGTACCTATTAAGAATGACTTGGCATTTTGGGGTTTTGTGCCCCTGACTTGCCTCGAATTCAATCCTCAGCTCAACCAACAAATGTAGAGGCTGCAACCTGCATGACTATTACTTGCAGAGACCCCAGATGGCTCAGGGAGTGAACAAAGGATCTTTGTGGCTCCTCACCACCCAACTGGGGCCCTGCTGGTAGAAGTCACTGAAAGTCACATGGCATTGATTTAGATCAGCATTTCTCAGCTTTAGCACTATTGGGGTACAGATAATTCTTTGTTGGGAGTGGGTGGGTGGGTAGGTATATCTTGTGCTTTATAAAGGATTTTTAACAGCATCCCTGGCCTCTAAAATTAGACCGTATCATCCCCTAACTGCAATACCTAACATGTCTCCAGATGTTGCCTCCAAGGGTTGCAAAATTACCCCTGTTTGAAAACCACTATCTAGATGGCTCTAGAATGCAAGACAAGCTGGGATAGAAGAGCTAGTCCTGAGGAGCTGGGATCTGGTTTTCTGAGAAAATGCTCCCCAAAGAACAATGCGAGAAAGCCATGCTGTTTGGATCACCTCATAGAGAGAATGTTCCAGCTTGCTGAGTGAAGGTCCTGAGAAGAGAGGGACGGGGCCATGGCTTCCCCTGATAGTCTTCCAAGCCCCTTCACACATTGCCCACGTGACCCTCAAACAGCCCTGTGAGGAGTGAGGCACATGCTGTCAGCCCCATTCTGAGATGAGAAGACCCAAGCCCATGGCCAGGAGGCCAGGAGGAAATGCCTCAGATCTGCTGAGTCATCCTTCCGCCTCCTTTCTTCCCTTCATGGGGCTGCTACCCTCCAGGTGTTGTATAGTTAGAGAAAGAGTACCGGGCAAATGTGGGGTCTCCAGGTGGGGGAGTGACAAGGGGGTGGGTTCTTACCCTGCCTCTGCCCCTTGCTGCAGCTGGTGGCCTAAAGAAACTCACTTGGCTTGCCTGGAAACGGATTTGCTCCTATATGGGAAAACTGGACTTTTTCCTGTCTGAGGGGCTCCATCCTGTCACTCCAGCCTAAAGCAGCCTGTCCTGCGTGTATTGCATTTACAGTCTTCAAAGTTCTCCCATGAACTCTATCTTCCCTGCCCCCAGCCCTGACCTCTAGAGTGTTCCCATTTCACAGATGGAGGAAAAAACACTAGAGATAAACCACCCACCCTGACCACACAGCTAGACTTGAATCCAGGTCTTATAGTTCTTACTCTTCTAATGTAATGGGGACAAAGGAGGGATCCCTGGAGCCAGCAGGGGAGGGAAAGCTGGTCCTTTCCCACCCAGGCTCAAGCTAGGGCTGGGGTCTGGTGCATTCCCTCCCACAGCAGGCTAGGCAGAGAGGATGTGCACGTCCAAAGCCTGAGCTCCCCAGGTCCGTATGGCCCCTAAAAGGGAGAGTAAAAACCTGTCCCTGAACCTCTGAGCAGTTCTCTGCTTTGCAACTGGAAGAGACTAGAATTTATCTCTGAATTCCTTTATTCTAAGAAAAATGCTTCAAGAACCCTTCTAATTCTGAAATGCAATGTCAAACTCTTCTAAAATGGCTCAGTTGGTAGATTATCTGACTCTTGATATCAGGGTTGTGAGTTCAAGCTCCTCGATGGGTGTGGAGATCGCTCAAATAAATAAAACTTTTAAAAATGGAAATATTGGAAACCTAAGGAAAAGAGATTAGCCATGGGACAGATGAGTCTCAACTAAAAATCAAGGACAGTGGAGACAGTGTGCCAGCATCTGGCCTGGACTGAAGACCCTGTGGGCAGAGGGAAAAGCCCCTGTGGGCAGAAGGAAAGGCAGAGGGACCAGATGACAGGGCGCACGGGGTTGGAGAGGAGGCCCTCAGTGGGGACAGGGAAAAGCGGCTTCAGGACATCTGGGATCTCCCAGTGGGAACCACTGGCCAGGTGCCTGAGCAGCTTCTCTGGGAGCATATTGAGCGAAACCAACAAGGAAGCCTTCTGAGGTGGTTGAGTCCCGCCCAGGGTCAAGAAGGCAGGAAGAGCTATAGTCAGTCACGCTACGGTGGGTGTTGCAGAGTGATCTCATCCTTTGTTAGACACGCAAGCCTACCAGTACCAAGTTATCGGGCCAGAGTGTGAATCAGAGCATTACTGCAAGGTGTGTTCACCAAGCTCTGGTTTTCAAAAGGCTCTGCACATTAGCCAAAGCATAATAAGAAACTTAATTATATTTGTTTTGTAGGTAGGCCAACAAGTTACCTATAAAATATGCTTGCTGATTTGATGAACAAAATTGAATTTCCTTGTTTATTAATTTGAGTTTCTTGGATTATTTCTGAAGCCACATATGTTTCCAAACTTTCAGTGGCCCCTTGTATGGTGGCTATGTGTTGACTGATCAAGTTATTTGCCTACTGAGGAGTATTTGTGGGGTTTTTTGTTGTTGCTGTTGTTGGTTTTTTTCCAGCTATGAATCAGGTCTTTAGTTTTCCTGATTTATGATGTATCTTCTTTTTTAAGTAATATTTTTAGGTGAAGTCATATAACACAATTAACGATTTTAAAGGGAACAGTTCGGAGGCACTGAGTACCTTCATCACGTTTGCAACGACCACCTCTGTAGGATTCCAGAACATTGTCATCACTGCCAAGGACACATTTTTCTCCTGAGTGTTGAAATGGTTTGATCATCTAACAAAAAAAAAACCTCTGATTTTGGTCACTTGAATTCCTAATATAAAAATACAAACTGATAATTACATATGGTCTAATGCAGAAGGTTCTCTATGGTGGACATTTGGGTTACAGCTGAGATGCCAATATAAGTTCATGGTGCTCCAAAAAAACCACATTCACCACAGTCCGTTTTGCAATATGACTAAATCAAATTCTTTTTGCAAAAATAAGAGGGTGGGGATAAAAGGTACCAAAAATGTGATTTTTTTCCTTCTTTTTTTTTTTGTGATTTTTTTCCTTCTTAATGCCAAATGTTTCTTATGACATTTTT
This sequence comes from Mustela erminea, assembly GCF_009829155.1. Classification (NCBI taxonomy): domain Eukaryota; kingdom Metazoa; phylum Chordata; class Mammalia; order Carnivora; family Mustelidae; genus Mustela; species Mustela erminea. The sequence goes on along the minus strand of NC_045621.1, from coordinate 40,682,869 downwards.
GCTTATTAATTACTTGGTTAAATTTTCGAGGCATGTGGGATTTGAATTCCATGCCTCATGCTTCCTGGAACCAGTCCAATTATGCTCATGGGCCCTGATCCTGCCCATTCTCAGAGGTATGGCCAACTGTCCGACGCGCCAACCAAGAAAGTGTCATACGTGAAAGAGGAGGGTGAGAGTCTCTGGGACCTCTCTGAGGCTTTCTTTCGGGTGAAAAATGCTTTGAGAAAGAGAATTCTGCTGGGAAAAAAGTGACCTGAAGCCTTTCAAAGGTATAAATATTAAAACAAAAACAAAGAACTCGTACGTTTTTAACTGTCCAAAGTAGCTCTGGGCTCTCTCCCCATATGTCAGGAAAGCTTCTAAGAACATTTGCTTTAGGTCAGAGGTCAATGTACTTTTTCTGCCAAGGGTCAGGTAGTAAATACGTAGGCTTAGCGGGCCACATACATCTCTGCCATGTATTCTTCGTGGTTGCTGTTTTTAACATCCTTTTAAAAACATAAAAACTGAGCACCTGGGTGTCTCTGTTAAGTGTCTGCCTTTGGCTCAGGTCATGTTCCCAGATTCCTGATATCAAGCCCCACGTTGGGTTCCCCGCTCACCAGGGAGCCTGTTTCTCCATCTCCCTCTGCCACTTCCACTCCCCACCCCCCGAAACCTGTTCTCTCCCTCTCTCTCTCCCTCTCTCAAATAAAATAAAAAAATTTTAAAATAAGATCAACATATAAAAACCATTCTTAGCTCTGGGCCATATAAAAAAATGGGCCTCTGGGCAGATTTGGTCGACTGGCTGCTATTTGATGATCTCTGCTTTGGGGTCCCAGAAAAAAAAAGCATGGATTTCCACATAGATTGTCCTCTCAGCAATGCATCCACTTGGTCAAGCCTTCCCCTGTTTCCTCAACAGGTGGGTGTAGGATTTAGACTGAAAATTTCCAAGGCTTATTCTATGTTCCGTGACTGCCCCCAGATGACCTAGCTAAGGATCCCTTTTCTTGTTTACCTCATCTAAAGCCTCAGCATCTTTTAGAACCTCAGGATCAGACTCCATCCATACCCCTCTACTCCAAGCCTGGCAGCCCCTTCCTCAGGAAGCCCTCCCAGCTGACAGATGCTTAAGAGCCAAATGAGTGAGGGAAGATTGAGCGTGTAAGAACAGCATCTGCCCATAAAGACAAAGAGCAATCAAAAAGAAAGAAAGCCACCCACCTGAGACAGGACCCCCGTCTTCTTGCAATTGCTCCCTCCAATGAAAACCATGTTAGGCATGACCGGTCTGGGATATTCAAACACAAAGTCATATCTTAAGAGCCAGATGGAGCCCTTCTGATACAAGGTGGGTAGGTGCACATCCCTCTTGAGGATGTTGGAGGCGAGGTCTTTGTACTTCGAGTACAGACAGTGGAACAGATAGGTCTCCAAGTAATTAACGAGGTAGTTGGCCACCCGTTGGGGGAACGTCATCTGGTCTGAGAACTGAGTGTAGCATCTGGGAATGTGGGACACAGGGTTTGGGCTTCTGCTCATGGTATGCTCCAGGGAGCATGGGAAGCCCCTGAAGAGGTACACAGAGGGCAGGCCCAGGTACTCAGCCAGGATCACCCCGCAGGGTAGGGCTGGGTCTGTGAAAAGGGCATCGAACTTGCTCTCCCTGAGGACACTCAGGGTGGCCGTGTCCTCCAGGAGGCTCTGGCAGGCGGTGAAATACATGTCAATAACGATCATGCTATTCCTGTATTCCGTCTGAGCAGCGTTCAGGAGCCATCTCTCAGCAAAGTGATTGTTTCCAAAAGAGCGGTACCGATTCTCCAGCTCCTCCTGTTCGAACGGCACTGGATAGGTTTTTCTTGTGTAGTGCTTGGACTCCTTCAGAAGCAAATTGACTTCTGGCACCAGCACCACAATGTCATGCCCCTTCTCACTGAGGAGCTCAACTATGTCCTTCATACTGAGCCAGTGGCTTCCATCCTGAGGGACAACCAGCAGCCTGTCACCTACAACCTCCCCCCAGAGCACTAAGAAGAAAACTTTCCGAAAAAACTGGAGGAGGCAGGTCATCTGGGGGAGAGGACAGGTAGCGACAAGAATAAACAGTTCACGTTCTCTAAACCTTGGGGCTCCCTGGTTCTTTTCCCCTGAAAGAACCTGTGCTCTTTACAACCCCTACCTACCTCTCCTTGCTCTGAATTTTGCCCTGTTTTAAAAGAAGGTAAATTAATATTTAACCATTTTTAAGCAAACTTGACCCAATGAGGTTTATCGGCTTTCACCTGAGCTTCTGGGTTTATTTTCTCTTTCTCTCCATTCTGCCTCTCCTTCCCGAGCTTAGTCATGCTTGGAGGACAGCTTGGGAGGCTCCTGGACGCTGGTAGCAGTCCTCTGTCCTGAGTTTTCTGGATTCCCCCGCGTGGTGATAATGTTCACAGACAAACACTCTAAGAGCTCTTAGAGCTTCTCCTCTTCCTCAGTGTTGTTCAGAAAGGAAGGGTCAACAGATGCCAAATTCAAGATTTGAAACAACACAGCGGAGCTGCCCATTCCACCTCCTGGTGACCTTGTGGCCACAGCCATCGCTGGATTTAAAAGTGGGCTGCTGGAAGCTGAATGGACATAGAGGAGTCTGATCTAGGCCCCTCCCCACCCCTTGGGTTCTTTGGGGTAAACCACTATTATTGCGAATTTCCTGTTCTATCAGAACACAGAATCTAATCCTTAAGATACATGCTCTAAAACCAGAATTCCCACTTTGACTGTGGTTAAAAGCAAAAATTCTGGAGTCAACCTACCTCTTCCAAGCTGTGCAGCCCCACTGTTCTGTGCCTGAATTCCCCATCTCTCGAAATAGAGTGGCATCTCTACCACCTCCTGAGGTGGGGGGGGGGGTGGAGAGCCGTGAAAATTAGTAAGTCAATCCATAATCTGTGGGTGCCCAGGACAGGTCCCACGGAGGGGCTCCCTCTGGTTGTCATCAGGCAGCTGGGTTCTATGTGATATGAACTAAGGAGCACCCCAGTGGTCAGAAAGTAACACCTAAAACGTCTCAGCAAGGGAAAGATCCAGTTTTGCCTTCTGTCAACCCCAGAGTATAGGAGGAATTAAAGGAGACAGAAGAGGAGTTGGGAAGATTAAAAGGGAAGAAAATGTAGAAGTATAAAACAATGGGAAGGCATCAGGTAACAAGACATTTGACGGGAACAACTGACCAGCCAGCAGTCGAAACAAAAAAAAAGTGCTAGCATCGGGACCCCTGATGTCTGCACAGCACTTTGCAAGACAGTTTCCCAGGGTCTTAGCGTCCAAGGGTCTCTGCAATAAAGTATCGCACAGTGGCTGGCCCAAACAACAGAAATGTATTCCCATAGTTCTGGAGTCCAGAAGTCCGAGATTAAAGCATCAGTGGGCTTGAGTCCTTCTGGAGGCTTCGAGACAGAACCTGTTCCTCTCTCCTAGCTCCTGGTGAGCTAGGTGGATTGCTGGAAATCTTTGGCAGTACTAGGCAGATGCAGGCATCACTTCATCTCTACCTTCCTGTTCACCCTTCTCCCTGTGTACGTCTGTGTCCAAATCTCCTCTTTTCATTAGGACACCAGTCATCCTGGGTTAGTGCCCACTGCCAATGATCTCTTCTTAACTAACGTATTTCCAAAACGAGTCCCATTCTGAGGGACTAGGTATTAGGACTTCAGTGTATCTTTCCAGGGACACAAGTTAACCAATAGCGCTCATCTATCATCTCACACAATTCAAACCCCAAAGTCCAAGTTCGAGAAAACTGAGGCTTGCCACTTTAAGAAGGGGCACTTTTGGGGAATGTCTGCACCTCAGAAAATACAGAACTGGCCTCCTCTAGATCCCCCATTCTCAAACCTTTCTATCTCAGGATTCCTTTACACTCTTAGTAACAATGGGAGATCACGCCCCAAAATTTGTTTATGTGGGTCATGTTTTTCCAGATGAACCATTTTAGAAACTAAAACTGGCGTGTATAAAATAGACTTCCTCACTCATTTATGATACCAAGAATAAGCCCAAGAGAAGTTAGCATGACTGACATCTTTAATGAAAAAAATACTCTATTTCCCCAAACAAGCAAAAAATTGAGCGCGACATTGTTTTACATGTTCTGCAAGCAAGTCCCTATGATATGAACGTCTGTCTGACTTGGTAGACAATGGTGGGACTCTGCCCCCCGCCTCTGCACTCATCCTAGGCAATACCACATGTCGCGGAGCCTACGGAAAACTCCACGGTACCATGCTGAGAAGATGAAGTGGAAAAAGCAAGTAACGTCTTAACATTATTATGAAATCATTTGACCTCAGGGACTCCCGGGAAGGGTCTCAGGGATCCCTCAGTTTTTGTACTTTGAGAATCACTGTTCTAGATCAGAGGATGGCAATTTTTTTTTCCTGGAAATGCCTAATAGTACATATTTGAATTTTTATAAGCCATTGGCCTAGATACTGATACAAGCCAAGATGTCACCTCTTCCCCACCCCCCATGTCCGCATGGCTTGCTCCCTCCCTGCCTGCCTGCTTCAGTCAGTGTCGTGTCCAAGAGACTTCTCTGGTGAGCTCACCTTCTCTGGTGAGCTCATTATTAAATAACCCAGCCCATCACTGGGAAGCCTTCAACCTCCTTATATTTCTCTGTTTCATTCATCACTACCCAACCTATTGCTCATTTATGTGTCTCCCCCCGACTAGAATGGGGAAACCCTGAGGGCAGGAACAATATTTGTTTTGTTCTCTGCTTTATGCCCAATATCTAGAAGAATGCCAAGCATACAGTAAGCTCTCCATAAATGTTTGCTGATTAAAGAACGACACTTTGGTTTGTCTGTTTTATTCCTACATTTCCTTTTTCTTCATGGAGCCCGTCGTGGGGCTTGAACTCACCACCTGAGATCAGGACCTGAGCTGAAACTGAGAGTCAGACACTTAACCGACTGAGCCACCCAGGCACCCCCCCAACCTACATTTCATTTTCATGTCACTTTCCAAGTTGTGAGAATTCATATATGAAATTTAAAGAATGGTGTGCTCTTTTTTTGAGAAGAAACTGGTAAATGGCATTATAAGCATGTGATGGGTCACTTGCCTTTTAGGAAACTGAGACTTGAGAAGTCTGAGTGTAGCCAGCAGGTGGTGAGGGCCCCGGAGCAGGAGTTGGACAGCATTGAGCCCACTTCCAGCCCTGTACCCCCACTTACCCCCCATCTGCCTGGGGCATGACTCATCTCCTGATTGTTGGGTTTCTCAACTGAGACTCAGGGTGAGAGGGTCAGGATTATCCTGCCATATATACCTACCACATGACCAAGGGAGGTCCAAAAGGATGAGCGTTGAAACCAGGCTAAATGAAAGGTAGTTCCTGGCATGACTAGAACAGACTCGCCCACAGCTACTCAGGCACAACCGAACTCTCACACAAGGTCTTGTCATAATCCATGCCTGTGGGCTCATGAGACATGCTGAGACCTAGGAAAGGAGAAGAAGCCTGAGGAATGGCACGGAATGGCATGGAATCACCATCCCAAGCACAGGGCTGGTCCCAGGAATGCAGCCAAGATTGCAAAATTGCAGCCAATTGCAAATTCATTGCAATCTCCTCCAGGCAGGGACGCCAGCAGGATTTTCCATTTACAATCATCAGAGCCTGGAGGAGGGCAACATCCTGGTTTGGGTCCATCTAGACAGCAGTAAGACCCCAAGATATTTACAGAGTGAGCACAGTGCAGGTCTACCCCTCCAGGGCAGGCAGGAGCTCAGCAGATCCTTTCTAAGAGCGGTACATCAGGAGGCAGAAAGGCTTAACCGAGTGTGTGGAGGGAGGAGAAACAAGATAGGCTACAGATCTCAGCTGCTTCACACCAGACCCCCATTCTGCTGAGGACCTTGGCCTGGGCCCTTCCTAGTTGAGCCTAGCTCTGATCTTGTTGTTCAACAAGAAGGCTGGGGAAAGCACATGACTTAGCTGGGGGCCCCATTCTCATTCCTAGCAGGCCCAAACTTACACACTGGAGATAGGAGATGAAGGAAAGGAACCAATCCCACTTTGCAAAACATCACCAAAGACGTGTCTTGCAAATTAAGAAGGCTTTAGAAAACAGTTCTCTTCCTCCTCCTGAGATTTGACTGTTTCTAAGAATGGTGCGTGTGCACACACACAGGGCAACAGGAAGAAGGATCTAGCATGTATGCCAATCCCAGTGGTTGCGGAGTCCCTAAAGGTGATCTACCCCAAAGGCCAGACCCACCCTGGGCAGTGCTGTAGAGCTCGATAGGTCTTCAGGCATCATGGAGTGTCTGGGAGAAGGCCAGTGTTTTCTTAGGGATTCTTGCAGATCCAACAACTAAGCTTAGGACATGTATCAGTGGGGAGAAGGAGGTAGATCCTGGGAGTTTCCAAAACGTCAGAGGAGGACACCTGTCATTTGGCATAGAGGGGAGTTGTAAAGGTGTGCATGGAGGTGATGACAACCTCAGAGAGGCTGACCCTCAAATCACCTACAACCTATGAGTAACGGAGCCTGGACCTACAAGATTTAAAAGCACCTGCAAAGTGCTTGAGACCTGAGAAAAATTGCTAACTACAGAGCAGAAAAATGCAAAATCAAATTAATAAATATTTTATTAAATAACTACACAAGTATGCCTGTGTGTGAAGAGACTGCTGTGGTTCAGAGCATCAAGTAACGTGGACAGTGTATGAGATGTGGGATCCTGGGGCAGCTTAATCCATTGGCTAGGCCATGGGGTGTGAGTTGCAAAAATTAGCATTCTGGGTCCAGGTCTTGGTGCGGGTCCGAAATGGTCAAGTCTGAATCACCCATGGCTGGGACGGGGCGTCCAGAGAAGTGTGGCTTGTCTGGCCAGACAGCTCCCAGTGGGCACTTGTCCTACTGTAAGAGCTGTGTCTATCACTACCCAGGGAGGTTTGCACTGACATGGGTGGTGGTTGCAGAAGCTGGGAGCAGTGGGGAGGGGCACAGGCCACTAATTAGCCCTGACCAAGGGACTACTTAGAGGACACAGACAGTAGGATTTCCACTTGCCTATTTTTAGTAGAGCAGTCCATCCCAAAAGATCATTGACTAACACTGCCCAATCTAATCCAGGCTTGGTCACTGAGTCTTGGATCCCTCAGGACTGCGGGGAGCCAAAGCAGGCACAGGACAATGTGACTCTCCACTCAGATAGCCTGGTACGGGGTGCTGTCTGGTGTGATTGAATGGTGTGGATGACATATGCCTGTGGAACAGTGGAACCTGGGTCAATCAAGCCCATACCAACTTCCAGTTTCCAGGAACAGCTTACACTCCACCACCAGAAAGCAAGGAGACTGGAAGAGGTCAGAAAAACTGACCCAGTTGCTACAAAAAGTCACAGCTGTTTTGAAAAGGCAAGGAAGTATTAGAGATTAATAGTGTGTTAGAAGAAATGATGCAACATGGAAAGTGCATTTGTGTCCTGCTCAAACAAACCAGCTGTTGAAAGATGTGGTTTCTCTTTTTAAGAAAATTTTGGTCAAATTCACATGATGTGAAATTCATCATAATCATTTCTAAGAGGGCAATTTGGTAGCATTTAGCAGAGTCACGGTGCCATGCCTCCATCACCACCATCTAGTTCCAAGACATTTTCATCATCCCAAAAGGAAACCTCTTCCTCATTAAGCAGCCGTTCCCAACTCCCTCCTCCCCTGAGCCTTTGGCAACCCCTCACCCGCTTTTTTATCTCTATAGATCTACCTATTCTGGCTATTTCACAAAAATGGAATCACAGCACATTACGGCCTTTTGTATCTGGGTTCCTTCACTCAGCATTACCTTTACAGCGCTTATCCACATCATATAGCAGGTGTCAGGTCTTTATCATTGTTATGGCTGAATAATATTCCCCTGTATGAAGAGACCACATTATGTTCATCCATTCACCAGCTGAAAGACATTTGGGTTGTTCCTACCTTTTGGCTATTATGAACGTGCTGCTATGAACATGCCTATAGAAACTTTGGTTTCAAGATTTGTTTTCAATTCCTTAGATACATAACCAGGAGCAGAATGGCCGAATCATACGGCAATTCTATGTTTCACTTACGCAGGAACGGCTAGAATGCTTTCTATACTGGCTACATCAGCAATGGACAAGGGTTCCAGGTTCTCCGCATTCTTACCAATGCTTATTTTCCTTTTGTTTTTTTTAAGTATAGTCATCCTATCAGGTGTGAATTGGTATCTCATTGTCATACTGATTTGCATTTCTCTAAGACCTAATGGTGAGCATCTTTTCATGTACTTGTTGGCCATTTATATATCTACTTGGGAGAAATGTCTGTTCCAATTCTTTGTCCATTTTTAATGGGGTCGTTTAAGTTCTTTATATATTTTGGATACCAGAATCTTATCAAATACATTATTTACAAATATTTTCTCCCATTCTTTGGGTTGTCTTTTTATGCTCTTAATAGTGTCCTTTTTTAAAAAAAAAAATTTGACAGACAGAGATCACAAGTAGGCAGAGAAGCAGGCAAAGAGAGAGGGGGAAACAGGCCCCCTGCTGAGCAGAGAGCCCCATGTGGGGCTCGATCCCAGAACCCTGAGATCAGGACCTGAGCCGAAGGCCAGAGGCTTTAACCCACTGAGCCACCCAGGCGCCCCTTCATAATGTCCTTTAATGCATGAAAGTTTCTCATCTTAATGAAGTTCAGTTTATCAATTTTCTTGTTTGTTTCTTGTACTTTTGGTGTTATACTTAAGAAACCATTGTCAAATCTAAGGTCAGGGAAGATTTAGTCCAATATTTTCCTCTCAAAGTTTGATAGTTTTCCAGCTGGACCCCATAATCATTCTGTTGGAACTCACGAAAAAAATTGAAAAACACTAGAAGTAATTTCTTTTCCCGTTAAAACTATTTTAGTGTTCTCCTGAATGAGGATCTGCTGCCCTTGTTAAAGTATTTAATTACATCCTTTAATATAATTCCCCTGGACAGACTAAGGGAGATTTTGTTATAGAAGACTCTCAGGAAAATCCCCTCCATGGCACTTGAGACAAGGCACACAAGCAAACACGTGCACTCACCCAAAGACACACATGCGTAAATGACCCACATTGCCTTCAGGCTATGTTTTCTTCTAGCAGATGAGATTCAGACTGTGACTCCTGTTCTCAAATTCATAAAATCATCTTATGTCATATAAACAGAACATTAATATTTTACTTCTCCATTTGCAACTAGACAAGAGAATTTTTAATTTTGTGAAGGAGAGTAAATAACAAGAATCACCAAGAAGATTTAGAAAAATACTGAGTATGGGGTTTGCCTTACCACATATTAAAACTTACTACAAAGCTACTACAATCAAAATATGACACTGGTATGTGAGTAAATAAATAAATCCATAGAACAAAACTGAGAGTTCAAAAGTAGAGTTCAAAAGAGTAAATAAATATGGAAATTTAAATTTGATAAAGACACATTTCAATTCAACAAAGAATGAATTATTTTATTAAATGAGGTTGGTACAACGGACTATCCATTTAGAAAAATAATAAAAGGTAGATCCTTACACCATGTAAAGTCTTCAACTGTAAAAATGTAACTGTTAACATCGGAGGAATTAAAAATATTAGGACATAGTATGGAAAAAAAGTTTATGTATCTCAGGCTTGGAAAGACCTAAACAAGTTGAAATCCAGAAACCACTAGAAAAAAGTGAAGACGTGTGACCATCCAAAATGAAAACATTCTATGACAAAAGATGAAGAATAGCCAAGGGAAAAAATATTAGTGTTTCATAAAAAATATTAATATTCCTAATACTCAAGAGGCTTAGAGTCATAAGCTATAAAAAGACAAATGACCCTAGAAAAAATAGTTAAAGAGTCTGAATACATACTTCCCAAAAGTTGAAATCAAGTGGCCAACATATCTATGAAAATTGAAGCAGCTATTAGAATTTTTATTTATTTATTTTTGCCAAAAGAGTTTTAGAAGTTTGACAACATCTGAAGATGGAGAAGGTATGGAAACCCTGGAGCATTCATATACTGTTGACCAAAGTGTAAGATTGTTCAATCTTTTGAAAGCAACCTGTCAAATGTATTAAAATGCAATGTGTGGGGGGCACCTGGGTGGTTCAGATAGTTATAATCCCAGGGGTTCTAGAATTGAGTCCTGCGTCTGGCTCCTTCCTTGGTGAGTAGCTTGTTTCTCCCTCTGCCTACTTCTCCCTCTGCTGGTGCTCTCTCTCTCTCTCTCACACACACACATGAATAAAAATCATAAAAGAATAAAATAAAATATGTGCATAGCCATGTGTGTCCTACTCCTAAGGACATCCAGCCTACAGAGATAAGAACAGGAAAATGGAAATGTGGGAAAGCAAAGAAATTACTTAAGAATGGTTAGTACAAAAACCAAAATGGTTAGTACAGTCTTGTTTATAACAAAAACAGTGGGAAAAGCTTAAATATCTATTAATATTGTTTAGTTGAATGAACTATGGTACATCCAAAGTAAAGAGTTTTATATAACTGTTACAAAGAATGTGACAATCTGTAGGGATTGACTGTAAAGATGTTAATGGTTTATTAGTAAGTGAAAAAAGAAAGGTAAAGAACACTATGTCCAGTCCATTACTAAATTTTTCTTTCAGTAAAACAGGTGTGAGAGTTTACATTAGATATATCCGTACATATATAAAATAATTTCAGAAAAAAATGGAAAAACAGCATACAAAACTGCTAAGAGCATTTTCCTATAAGGGTTGGCATTAGAATTAAAAAAAGGAAGTTTCAGGGCAGCTGGGTGGCTTAGTGGGTTAAGGCTCTGCCTTTGGCTTGGGTCATGATCCCAGGGTCCTGGTATTGAACCCTGAATCAGGCTCTCTACTCAGCAGGGATCCTGCTTCCCCCCCTCTCTCTGCTTGCCTCTCTGCCTGCTTGTGATCTCTGTCTGTCAAATAAATAAATAAAATCTTTAAAAAAAAAAAAAAGGAAGTTTCATTTCTTACTGTGTTTTCTAGTAGTTTCCCAAGGAGAGTATTACAAAACACAGCCTGGAAATTGTATACAATTATTTCAATTATATATGTATGCATATCAAAGACAGCAGCTTTATAGAAATTTGTTAATGCACAATTCAGTGAATTAGCACAAAACAATTCATTCAACCAGGAAAAGATTTCCGAATGTGACAATGTAAATGACAAACCACAGTTCAGTAAGGAATGTTTCGTTTGTTTGTTTATTTAATGTCCGAAGCCAGGTTATTCTTACTATGCAAAAGAAGAGGTCACTTACCTTTGGCAATGGCTTTCTTTCATGGCAGTTGATGCCTCCGATGAAGACCATGTTGGGCATCACAGGTCTGGGATATTCCAAAACAAAGTCAGTTCTTAACAACCAAATTGATGTTTGGCTGTAGAGATCATAGGGTGTGACAGTCGTTTGGAGAATCTCGGATGCAACTTCTATAGCATTTTTTAAAAAATGCGGACAAAATAAATGTTCCTCCAAGTGGAAGATGTGATTCCGCACTCTCTCTCTGAAAGTCATGGCATCCGAGAACGCTAAGAAAAATCTAGGAACATAAGAAAGGGGACTGGGGCACTGTGCGCCTTCTTCAAGATAATGACAAAATGCTCCCCTGGTGAAGACCACCGATGGGAGTGAAAAATACTTGGCTACAATTAAGCCGCACATATCAAAAGGATCCAGAAATATTGCATCAAAAGAACTCTCCTTTATGTACTCTATTAATTTTTTGTCTTTAAACAAATTCCTACAATGTAAAAAAAGCTGTCCAAACATGTCATTGGATGGACTCGTTACCATGGAAAGTAAATTTTGTGGCCGAGCTTGCCATTGAAAGTCAGAGAAAGTCTTGAAGTGCTGATTCAGCTCCTCCAGAGTGTAATCTGTGGAATAAGTCTTCACTGTAAAATTAGAGGATTTCCCCAGTTGCCAGCTCACCTCTGGCACGATTAAAACCACCTCATGCCCCCTGTGGATGAGTTCCTTCACCACCAACTGCATGGTAAACCAGTGGCTACCATCCATGGGTACCACCAGCAGCTTGCCTGCCATGGCAAAGCCAGAAGTCAGCAGGAGACACACACAGAGAGGAGGGAAGCCAGTTAAAATCGCGGGAGCCATTTGGGAAACTGTAGCCCAGAGCTATCCAGCTGCTTGGATTCTGAGGGGGCATAATAGAGTCCAAGGAAGAAATACAGGCACAAAGTCCGCCCCAGGAAAGGGCGTGTATTTGTATGTTCATAAAAAAAAAATTACACTCATTGCCCACAGTGCACTCATCAGAACAATAAGAACGAGTCTCATTTGCTGAGACACGTGCTTCTATGTTTTCCAGATAAGGATACCTTTTGATCTTTGCCTTGTCAGAGTTCATGGGCTGTATCGCACGCAACGCTCATTTGGAAACAGAATTATTAAGCAATGCTTTTGAGGACTCAGAGTGACAAAAAGGAATATAATGTCAATAAACATGATACTTCTTTTAAAAAGATTTTTATTTGTTTATTTATTTACTTGACAGAGAGAGAGAGAGGGATCACAAGTAGGCTGAGAGGCAGGCAGAGAGAGAGGCAGGGAAGCAGGCTCCCCAGCTGAGCAGGGAGCCCGATGTGAGGCTTGATCCCAGGACTCTGAAATCATGACCTGAGCCAAAGGCAGAGGCTTAACCACTGAGCCACCCAGTGCCCCAACTGATACTTTTGCAATCAGTTCTAAAGAAGGTTTGGCTGCATCCTCGGACTCCATAAGACAATTGGGTCAGAAAGAGATTGGCATCCCAGTTTACAAGGAAAGACTCGAAGTCACTTCGCACTACCTTCCTCATGGGCAGTGGAACTGTGTTCACAAGAGTCTCTGAAATGCTGGCCATTGCCACTTATTTGTTCCATATCCAAACCCTCTGAGCCTCCAAAATGTTAAGAGGGACAATTCTGCTCCCAAGGACCATTCCAGGGATATGATTGATGGGAGACAACGTCCTCTATTTTACATCACTTTCCCTAGATCTGTCACATGCCATGGGTGGTCACCTGCCCTATGCTTGCCAGAAGCACTCTGCTAAGTGACCACTCTCTTTCCTCTCTGCTTCTGCATTCCTCTGTCCAGACCTCTCTGCTGTGGGCTGGCCCCAATCGGCCTGCTACCCTACTTCAGGAGTCTGTGTCTGTCTCTTACACTATACAAGCACTCGCTGAGGCTAGAGGATGTACCCTCTCCATATTTGCACCTCTCCTCCCATGGGACCCATACTGTGCCTCACACAGAGAAAGCACACAGGATATTTGTTGCATTGGACTGAATGGCACTATGCAAGGTTTCTAGACACCTTTGTGGCTGAGCTCAGGAGCGTACATCAGATAAGACCCTGAGAAACATTTAGTGAGGGATTCTAGAGCCAACCTGGGGGCATAATCATTGTTGGGACCCAACATGGCTCCTTCTAGGATGCCCTGAACTATTATCAGACATTTGCTTGGTCACCGTTTACCTCGGTGACAGGGGGACTTTCAGATGAATATCTGAAAAATAAAAATGGGGCAAATTGTCTATCTTCCCGTGAAGCTTACTTCAGAATAGATATCAATAAAATAGAAAATAGAAGAACAATAGAGATAATCAGTGAACCCAAAAGCTGGTTGTTTGAGAAGATGAATTAACCTGATAAAGCTCTAACCAAAATGATTAAAAAAGAGAGAGAGAGAGAGAAGAATAAATTACCAATATCAGGAATAAGAAAGGTGGCATCACTACGCATTCCACAGATGTTGAAAGAATAATAATAAAGAATATCAAGAACAAACATATGCAAATATATTCTACAACTTAGATGAAATGGGCAAATTCCTCAAAAGATGCAAACTACTAGAGTTTAATCAAGAAGAAATAAATAAGTTGAATAAAAATACCTGTATGTTTTAAGTTGAATTAAGTTTGAATTCAAACTTTCCCACAAAGAAAACTTCAAGCCCAGATGGTTTCACCTATAAAAGCTACCAAACATTGGGGAAGAAATAAAACCAATTATTCCAGAATATATTCTGAAATGAGGGAAGATATATTCTAGAGAACAGGTGCACAGAAAACTTCCTAATCTTTCTTAGAGACCACATAATTGGCCTATGAGCACTGTCACATATGAAAACTAGATAGACATCATAAGAAAGGAAAATGTATAGACCAAGAGGGGGTGGGGGGAAGGGGTTATCAGATGATACATATTAAGGAGGGCATGGGTTATGATGAGCACTGGGTGTTATATGCAACTAATGAATGGTTGAACACTACACAAAAACTACTGTTGTCCTATATGCTGGCTAATTGAACATAATAATAAAAAATTAATTAATTTTTAAAAAATAAAAATGTATAGAACATACTCCTCATAAGTATAATGGAAAAATTCTAAACAAAATTTTAGCAAATCAAATTAAATAATATACATGTATATAAAAATATAAAAGATACATAATAGTAATATACAAAATGACTGGGGGACTTATCGTGGGAAGACAAGACTGTTTTAACATTAGAAAATCTATCAAGGGGACACCTGGGTGGCTCAGTTGGTTGGATAACTACCTTCGGCTCAGGTCATGATCCCGGAGTCCTGGGATCGAGTCCCGCATCGGGCTCCCAGCTCCATGGAGAGTCTGCTTCTCCCTCTGACCTTCTCCTTGCTCATGCTCTCTCTCTCACTGTCTCTCTCTCAAATAAATAAATAAAATCTTTAAAAAAAAAAAAAGAAAGAAAATCTATCAAGGTAATTCACCATATAAATAAACTGAAAAAAATACAACCATATCATCATCTCCATAGGCACAGAACAGGTATTTGACAAAATCCAACAATCATTCCTGATAAAAATAATCACAAAACTAGGACAAGAAGGGAAGGTTCTCTACCTAATAAAGAACATATATGAAAAACCCTTAATTAACATCATACTTAGTGGTGAATGACTGAATGCTTTACTCCTAATCAGACACAAGTCAAAGATGACGGTCTTACCACTTCTATTCTATAGTGTTCCAGCCAGTCAAGAAAAATAAAAGACATCCAGGTTGGAAAGAAAAAGTCAACTGCCTTATTCACAGACAACAAGATCATCTCTAAAGAAATTCCAATGGAATCTTTAGAATACCCTAGAGCAATTAAGTAAGTTTAGCACAGTTGCAGGATACAAGATCAATACTCAAAAATCAGTTGTCCTTCAGCAGACGAGTGGACAAAGAAGATGTGGTGCATATATACAATGGAATATCATGCAGCCATCAGAAAGGATGAATACCCAACTTTTGTATCAACATGGATGGGACTCGAGGAGATTATACTGAGTGAAATAAGTCAACCCAAGAGTCAGTTATCATATGGTTTCACCTACTTGTGGAGCATAGCGAATAACATGGAGGACATTGGGAGATGGAGAGGAGAAGTGAATTGGGGGAAGTCAGTGAGGGAGATGAACCATGAGATACTGTGAACTCTGAGAAACAAACTGAGGGTTTTGGAGGGCAGGGGCATGGGGGAAATGGTTGAGCCTGGTAGTGAGTATTATTTTCTTTCTTTTTTTTTTTAAGATTTTATTTATTTATTTGACAGAGAGAGACCACAAATAGGCAGAGAGGCAGGTAGAGAGAGGAGGGGAAGCAGGAGAGGAGAGGCTGGATCCCAGCATCCTGAGATCATGACCTGAGCCAAAGGCAGAGGCTTAACCCACTGAGCCACCCAGGCGCCCCCTGGTGGTGGGTATTAAGGAGGGCATGTATTGCATGGAGCACTGGCTGTGGTGCATAATGAATCTTGGAACACTGAAAAAAATAAAATAAATTAAATTAAAATAAAATAAAAATGTTTTTAAAAAGTTAAAAAAAATCAGTTGTACTTTGGAGCACCTGGGAGGCTCATTCAGTTAGGTGGTCAGGTCTTGATTTCTGCTCAAGCCATGATCTCAGTGTCCTGGGATCTAGCCCCCAGTCAGGCTCTGTGCTCAGTGGGGCGTTGGCTTCAGGATTCTTGCTCTTCCTCTGTCCCTCTTCCCATTCCTGCTTGCTCCCGTGCTCTCTCTCTAAAATAAATAAATAAAATCTTATAAACAAGCAAACAAATAAATAAAAAGAAATAGATTTTAAAAATAGAAAAAAAAAAAAAAATAGAGGCACCTGGGTAGCTTAGTCAGTTAAGCAACTGCCTTCGGCTCAGGTCATGATCTCAGGGTCCTGGGCTGGAGCCCCATGTCGGGCTCTCCACTCAGCAGGGAGCCTATTTCTCCCTCTCTCTCTCTCTCTCTCTCTGGTCTCTACCAATTTCCCTGTCTCTCAAAAAATAAAAAATATTTTTAAAATTAAATAAATGAATGAAATCTTATAAATAAATACATAAACCAGAAGGAGCATCCATAGACTGGGAGAAAATATTTGCAGAGATTAGACCTGGTAGAGAATTTATGTACAAAATGTATAAAGAACCCTTGAAATGCTCTAATGGGGGAAAAAAATACTTTTAAATAAGCAAAGACTTGAACAGACATTCCATCAAAGATATACAGAAGGGAAAGAGGAGCATGAAAAGATGCTCCACATCATCAGTCATTACAGAAGTCAAGTTAAAAAAAACTACAACTTAATGGGGCGCCTGGGTGGCTCAGTCGCTGAAGTATTTCCCTTCCACTCTGGACTTCTGAAGTCCATGAAGAAGTCCATGACCCTGGACTTCTGGAATAGAGCCCCTGGGCGCCCTGCTCAGGGGGGAGTCTGCTTCCCTCTCTGCCCTTTACCCAGCTCATGCTCTCGCCCACTCTCCCAAATAAATAAGTAAAATCCTTTTTAAAAAGCCTATAATTTAATTTTCATGCCTCTTAGAATGGCTGAAATGTGGAAGACTGACTACTTCAGTTGTTGGTAACTCTGTGGAGGAGCTGGACCTGTCATATGCTGCTGGTTGAGACCCTACAATGGTATGGCAGTTTCTTAGAAAGATAAGCCTAAGGGCATCTGGATGGCTCAGTAGTTAAGCAGCTGTCTTCAACTCAGGTCAGGATCCCAAGGTGCTTAGATAGACCTCCAAATCTGGCTCCCTGCTCAACGGGAAGTCTGCTCCTCCCTCTCTCACTCTCCTTGCTTGTGTTTCCTCTCTCGCTGTGTCTCTCTCTGTCAAATCAATAAATTTTTAAAAAATCTTTTAATTAATTAATTAGTTAATTAATTAAAAGGTAAGCCTCCTCCCATCATAGAACAAGTCAAAGACCAAGGCTTTCCATTCCTAGGTATTTATCCATGAGACAAGGAAGTATCCTTCCTGAACTGCTTATATTTTTCATTTTCTTATGAAGTTTAGACATCTTTAAAAAAACCCCTCTGGCTGGAGAGACTACACTCACTCCTTCCCTAGCCTTAATTCTTGAAGCTAGCAAAGGGCCCAGTCCAGGACATGTCTTTGATATGCAAACTAACCAATCCAAAGCCCTAGGAGACACTATTCCTCTGTCTTAATCATCCCAGTGTAGGCCCCCCCCCATAAGGACACCCCTATAGCTTGGAGCCTACCAAAATCATTCCAAGCAGCCAGTTCTACGCTGTTTGCCTTCCCTGCCTTGCCATTCCATGAAAACACAAAAAAGTCAGTGGCCAAGGTCCTCACCTGGCTCTTCCTTCTTCTGCCTCCTGACCAAGCCTGGCGCTTCTCCATGTAGGCCTGAATGGCATGCGCCTTCCTCTAGGACTTATGAATGTAATAAAATTTGTTTTCCTGAGCCTCTCCTGTGTCTCCTTTTATGGCCACACCTAAGGGACCACCATATAAAAGGACACAGACTGCTTCCAGGTAAAAACTGGAGCGGAATGCAAGCCTTGAACTCATGACCCTGAGGATCAAGACCCGAGCTGAGATCAAGAGTTGGACACTTAACCAACAGAATCACCCAGGCGCCCCTGAAAGGATTACCTTTTAAAACATTCCTTGCAAATACTATGTAGCCATCAAAAGAAATGAAATCTTGCCATTTGCAACGACGTGGATGGAACTAGAGGGTATTATGCTTAGCGAAATAAGTCAACTGGAGAAAGACAACTATCATATGCATATGATCTCCCTGATATGAGGGGTTTGGGGGGTAGGAAAAGAATAAATGAAACAAGATGGGATCGGGAGGGAGACAAACCATAAGAGACTCTTAATTTCACAAAACAAACTGAGGGTGGCCAGGGGAAGAGGGGTAGGGAGAGGGTGGTGGGGTTATGGACATTGGGGAGGGTGTGTGCTATGGTGAGTGCTGTGAAGTGTATAAACCTGGCGATTCACAGACCTGTACGCCTGGGGCTAATAGTGCACTATGTTTATTTTAAAAATTTTAAAATTATTTTTTTTTAATCCCCTGTAACTATTTAAACCCTTAGTGAAAAAAAGATTTTAGATGACTACTTGAAAACAAGTACATGGCTTTGTAGCCCCATCTATCGCTTGGACCTCCAGCCAACACACGTACTCTTCAACCCACCCTGGAGGCAGCCTATGCCATCTGTAGTCATCCCAGACTTTAGGAAAGATCTTTCTTTCTTTCTTTTTTTAAGATTTTGTTTATTTATTTGACAGAGATCACAATTAGGCAGTGAGGCAGGCAGAGAGAGGGGGGAAGCAGGCTCCCTGCCGAGGAGAGAGCCCGATGCGGAGTTTGATCCCAGAACCCTGGGATCATGACCTGAGCTGAAGGCAGAGGCTTTAACCCACTGAGCCACCCAGGCACCCAGGGAAAGCTCTTTCTTATATAAACAACTCAACAACTTCTCCCTGGTCCTGACTTATTTATTGTGACCATAAAGGGTGGACTCTAATGACATTTCAGTTCCTACCTCACTGGTTTCTAAAATTTGGTATATCTTGAACACAGCTTTGATTTCCCTCCATGAGCTCTTCCTTCTCTTTCCGTCTTCTGGATGGTAAAGATATTTTCATCTACCTAGTATTTCAGGTCACAGAGGGGTACAAGGCATCACTCTCCCACAGCCCCACCATTCACCATTCAGGGTTCAATCAGACAAATGAAGCCACCAAAGATACATATGGTCAAGTATTCGTTACAGGGATTTGATCCTACACTATGTGGGAGCTGATTGAACAATTCCTGTAAACAGTCTGTTGCTGGAGCCTAAGGACAACAGAGTGAGTCTTCAGAAAGTGTGCATGGGTGTGAAGTGGGGGAGAGAAAGGACAAGTTGGGACCCACGAGGACGAGCTGAAACTTATGAGAAGGAACTAGAACCCTGCAGTGTGCTCAGTGCCTCCAACGTTGATGATGTGGGTGTCCTGAAGAGGAAACTGGTGCTCTTCCTCACAGAGCTAAACACACCTGTGGGAAAAGTTGAAGGAGGAGCCAGAGAAAGGCAGAGCAGTTGCAGGTCTAGCTTCTAGTTCATGCAAATGAAGCGAGCCCACAGATAGGTGACAATGCATGTGAGCCACAAAAGCACCTGTCCCGAACATCTGTGTGTGAGAAAACACTCATGGCTTGTGCTTCATATCCAGCCTATCATGTCAGACAAAACTATCTGAGACCTATGCTAATTAGAAACATCCACAGAAGGGAAGTCTGGGAAAAGAAATCCAGCCTCGTCTACCTGACACATTATAAAGCCACTGCACAACCCATCCCCACATCCTGTCTTAGTTCCAGAAGAGCTCTCCAACCTGCCCTCTGGCAACCTCCACTGACACCATCCCATCACCATCTCCTGCTTGGATTCAGAAGCAGCCTCCTAACTGAAATTGCTGCTGCCATTCTTGCCCTGTAGATGGAAGCCAGAGGGGTCTTTCTGGCTTCCAGAAAGAAGTAAACGTAAATCACTAAGCTATGTCTTGCATAACACCATTGAATGCTTTCCCATTGCACTTAGAAAATACACCAACCTGTCTTGGCCAAAAGGTCTTGCGTGAGTCCAGCTCCCTTCCACCTTTTCAACCGACTCTGCTTGCTTCCTCTGCCCAGCCTTCTTCCTGCATTGCGAACATGACAATTTCCTGGCCACTTGAGGACCTTAGTATTTGCTGTCCTCTCTGCCTGGAGTGGTCTTTCCTGGGCTCTTCATGTACCCTCTCATTTGTTAGCTCTCCTCCAAGAAGTCTGCTCTGAGGGCAACATCAGAAACAGCCCCCACCCTCTTCCCAGCTACTTAGTCTGTCACATCCCTCTATGCTTTCCCTTGAGCCACTTATCACTATGTGCACCTATCGAATAGCCCCTTCTTAGTTTCCTCCCCTAGAAAGTGAGCTGCAGGGTTGCCTGGGTGACTCAGTGGGTTAAGCGTCCGACTCTTGATTTCAGCTCAGGTCATGATCTCAGGGTTGTGAGATGGAGTCCCACATAGGGCTCTGAACTCAGTGGGGAGTCTGCTTGTCTCTCTCCCTCTGCTCCTCCCCCTTTTTCTTTAGCTCTCATAAATAAATAAATAAAATCTTCTTCCCCCTTAGCTAACTTTTATTATTTTTTTTAAATATTGTTCTAGGGCGCCTGGGTGGCTCAGTGGGTTAAAGCCTCTGCCTTCGGCTCGGGTCATGATCTCGGGGTCCTGGGATCGAGGCCCACATCGGGCTCTCTGCTCAGCAGGGAGCCTGCTTCCTCCTCTCTCTCTCTGCCTGCCTCTCTGCCTACTTGTGATCTCTGTCTGTCAAATAAATAAATAAATAAAAATCTTTAAAAAATAAAAATAAATAAAAATAAATAAATATTGTTCTAGTTTTTCAGTGTTCCAAGATTCAGTAAAATCTTTTAAAAAAAGAAAGTCAGTTCTGTGAATTTAGGCACCTCAATACATCAATTTTATTAATAGTGTATCTTAGACATCTAGACCTGTGCCTGCCACTTATTAGATGCTTCTTAAATATGGTTGATGTTTAGCAAATATTCATTAAAGAATGAGTGAATAAAGGAAGGAAGGAAGGAAGGAGGGAAAAAAGTAGAGCAACTCACCTCTCCTTGCCAGGACACTACCAAACCCGAGCCCAGGTGACTGCTCCAACTCTTCTCCAGGTCTTCTCACTCTAAGGAGCAGGTTCAGCATCACTCACTGACCCATCTAGCCTGTTGTGATCCATTCCATGATCATTAACCAGGCATTAACCAGGGCTGCTGCACCCATCTCATTCTCCATGCCAGCAGTCCTATTTTTAACATAAACCTTTCCCTGCTTTATTACTTTTGCTCTAGCTTTTCTTTCTTCCAATACCAGTTGAAATCCTGTGAAATCTGCAAGAGCAACTGTTCCTGACTCTGCATATCAACGTCCTGTGAATGCCTCTGAGACCAATTAGGATGCAGGAATGCTGCAGTGGGAAGGTTTTATAGACTTGAATTTTCTTAAAAATGAGTTTTGTTGAGTATTTATCAGGCATATTAGCTTGTAATTTTTTTCTTTTAGTATTCTTTTGTCTGGCTTTGGTATTTAATTCTAACCTCATAAAATGGGTTTGGAAGTGTTCCTTCTTCCTCTATTTTTTGGAAGAGTTTGAGAAGGAACAGTATTAATTGTTCTTTCAATATTTGGTAGACTTTGTCAGTGAAACTGTTCAGTCTTGGGCTTTTCTCTGTTAGGAGATTTTTCAAGTAGGCCCCATGCCCAGCATGAAGCCCTACACTGGGCTGAAACTCACCCCGAGATCAAAACTTGAGCTGAGATCAGGAGTCGGGCATTCAACAAGCTGTCATTCAGGTGTTAGGAGATTTTTGGTTAATGATTCAGTATCCTTATTCATTACTGTTTTGTTTAGATTTTCTATTTCTTCATAACAGTTGTGACAGGTTGCATGCGCCTCGGAATTTATCAATTTCTTCTAGGTTGTCCAATGTGTTAGTATGTACTTGTTCATAGTAGTCTCTTACAGTCTGCTGTATTTCTGTGATATCAAATGCAATATCTCCTCTTTCATTTTTTATTTTGTTCATTTGAGCCTTCTCTGTTTTTTTTTTTCCTTAGTCTGGGTGAAAGATTATCAATTTTGTTTATCTTTAAAAAAAAAAAGCAACTCCAGTTTCACTGATCTTTTCAATTGCCTCTCTAGTCTCTATTTCCCCTATTTCTGCTCTGATCTTTGTTATTTCCTTCCTTCTACTAATTTTGGGCTCAGTTTGCTTTCCTCCTAGTTCCTTGAGGCGTAAGTTAAATTGTTTATCTAAAACTTTCTATTTTCTTAATGTAGGTGCGTATTGCTATGAACTTCCCTCCCAAGACAGCCTTTCCTGCAACCCGTACATTTAGGCAGTTTGCACTTCCAATTCTCATTTGTCTCTGATACTTTCTTTAAAGATATTTATTTATTTATTTTATATAGAGAGAGAGCAGTTGGAGGGGCAGAGAGTCAAGCAGATTCCAGACCCAGAGCAGAGCCCAATATGGGACTCAAACTCACAGCCCTGAGATCATGACCTGAGCCGAAATCTAGAGTTGGACACTTAATTGAGCCACCCAGATGCCCCTCTCTAACACTTTTTGATTTCTCTTTTTATTTCTTCTTTGTCCATATGGTTGTTCAGGGTTTTTTTTTTATTTGTTTCTTTAACCTCTGCACATTTGTGGGTTTTCCAGTTTTGCTCCTGTTCTTGAGTTCTAGGTTCATACCACTGAGTTCAGAAAAGATTCTTGGTATGATTTCAATCTTCTTATACTTGTTAAACCTTGTTTTATGGTCTGATGTATTGGAGTCCTGTACTTCTGTTTATTTCTTCCTACAGATCTGTTAATATCTGCTTTGTATATTCAGACATTCTAATGTTGAGTGTGCATATATTTACAATTGTCATATCCTCTTGTTGAACTGACCCCTTTATAATTATATAATGACCTTTTTATATCTTTTTTATAATTATATAATTATAATTATATAATGACCTTTTTTATATCTTGTTATAGTTTTAGGCTTACAGTCCATCTTGTCTGATATAAGTACAGCTACCCATGCTCTCTTTTGGTGCCATTTGCATGGCTATCTTGTTCATCTCTTCACCTTCCATCTATATCTGTCCGTAAGATGAAGAGAGTCTTTTGTAGGCAACATATAGTTACATCTTTTTTAATATCCATCCAGCTACTCTATGTCTTTTGACTAGAGATTTAGTCCATTTACATTTAAAAGTTTTATTGATAGCTAAGTGCTTACTGTTGTCACTTTTTTATTGTTTTCTGAATGTTTTATAAATCCTTTGTTCCTTCCTTCCTCTTTTACTGTCTTCTTTTGTGATTTGATGATGTTCTTCTTTGAGCCCTTTCTCTTTGTCTTTTTGTGTATCTACTATAGCAAACCAAATTCAACACCATATTAAAAAGATCATATATCTTTTATGGGGTGCCCGGCTGGTTTTACACCCACATTGGGTGTAAAGCTTACTTAATAAAAAAAAGTTTAGAAGGATCATATATCTGGGTGCCTGGGTGGTGTTTGGGCATCCAGCTCTTGGCTTTGAGTCAGGTCATGATTTCAGGGTCTTAAGAATGAACCCCAACCCAGGCTCTGCTCTCAATGAGGAGACTGCTCAACATTCTCTTTCCTTCTCCCTTTGCCCCTCCCCTGCTCGC
This sequence comes from Mustela erminea, assembly GCF_009829155.1. NCBI lineage: Eukaryota > Metazoa > Chordata > Mammalia > Carnivora > Mustelidae > Mustela > Mustela erminea. The sequence goes on along the minus strand of NC_045621.1, from coordinate 40,659,267 downwards.
TTGCTCTCTCTCTCTCTCTCTCTCTCTCTCTCAAATGAATAAATAAATAAATCTTTTTTTAAAAAAAGGATAATATACCATGATCAAGTGGGACTTATCTCTGGACTGTAAGGAATGTTCAACATTTACAAATCAACAAATGTAATACATAAGCAAAATGAAGGATAAAAATCACAGAATTGGGGCGCCTGGATGGCTCAGTGGGTTCAAGCCTCTGCCTTTGGCTCAGGTCATGATCTCAGGGTCCCCACGTCAGGCTCTCTGCTCAGCAGGGACCCTGCTTCCTCCTCTCTCTCTGACTTCCTCTCTGCCTACTTGTGATCTCTGCCTGTCAAATAAATAAATAAAATCTTTTTTAAAAAATCACAGGATTGTCTCAATAGATGCAGTAAAAGCATTTGACAAAATTCAATATCTCCTTGGTAAAAACTCTCAGCAAATTCGGTTTAGAAGGGTTGTAACTCAACATGATAAAGGCCATATATGAAATTCCACAGCTAACTTCATACTTAATGATGAAAGACTGGAAGCTTTTCCTCTAAGATCAGAAACAAGGGAAAGGGACCCACTCTCACCATTTTCATTCAACATTATAGTAGAAGTCCTAGCCGGCAAGAAAAAGAAAAAAAGGCATTCAGATCAGAAAATAAGAAGTAAAATTATCTCGATTTGCAGATTACATGATCTTACATAGAGCAAACCCAATGATTCCACCAAAAAACTATTAGCACTGATAAACAAATTCAGTAAGCTTGCAGGATACAAAATCAATACACAAAAATCATTTGTGTTTTTACACACTAACAATGAAGTGTTCAAAAAAGTTGAGGAAACCATCCCATTTATATAACATCAAAAAAATATATATAATAATATTTAAGAATAAATTTAACCAAAGGGGGGTATGAAAGATCTGTACACCAAAAACTATTAGACATTAATGAAAGAATTTGAAGACACTTAAATAAATGAAAAATATTCAGTGTTCATGGAGTGTAAGAAGTCTTATTATTAAGATGTTCATACCACCAAAAGATTCAGTGCAATCTCTATTAAAATTCTAGTGGCACAGAATTTTTTCACAGAAATAGAAATAACAATTCTAAAATTTGCATGGAACCACAAAAGACCCCCAATAGCTAAAGCAGCCTTGAACAAGAAGAACAAAGCTGGAAGCATCACACTTCATTACTTCAAACTATATTACAAAGTGATAATAATCAAAACAACATGGTGTTGGCATAAAAACAGACACATAGATCAGCTAAAAGGAATAGAAACCCCAGATAGAAATCCATGCATATATGGCCAACTAGTTTTCACCAAAGCTTTCAAGAATACACAATGGGGAAAGGATAGTTTCTTCAATAAATGGTGTTGGGAAAATTGAATGTCTATGCTCCAAAAAGAAAAAAAAAAGAGAGAGAGAGAGAGAGAAAGAAGGGACACCTTGTGGCTCAGTCAGTTAAGCCATTGCCTTTGGCTCAGGTCATGATGCCAGGGTTCTGAGATCAAGTCCCACATCGGGCTCCTTGCTCATCGGGGAGCCTGCTTCTCTCTCTGCTTCTTCCTGCTTGTGCTCTCTGTCTCTGAAAAATAAATAAATAAATTAAATATTTTTAAAAAGAAAGAAAAAGAAATTAGACCCTTATCTTATACCATACACAAAAATCAACTCAAAATAGATTAAAGATTGAAACATAAGTCCTACAAATAAAACTCTTAGAAGAAACATCGGGAAAGCTTCTGAACATTGGTCTTGGTAATAATTTTTTGGATTTGACACTGAAAGGAAAGGCAACAAAAACAAAATTAAACAAATAGTTTACATTAAACTAAAAAGGATTTGCACAGCAAAATCAACAAAATGAAAAGGCAACCTATGGAATAAAAGAAAATATTTGCAAACTATAAATCTGAGAGAGTTAATATCCAAAATATCTAAGGGACTCTTACAATAAAAAGTAAATTAATTTTTTAAATTTTTTAAAATATTATTTTTTATATTTTTATTTATATTTATATATTGTATTTACATTTAAATATTTATATTTAAATATATTTATATTTTATACTTTATATTTATATATTATTTAATTAAATTTAAATTTTAAATTTATTTAAATTTATATTTATTTAAATTTAATTAATCTTAAATTTTAAATAATTAAATATTATTTAAATATAAATAAATAAAATTAAATTTTACTTTATTTAAATAAATTTTTAAAATTTTCCAAAGGAGACATACAAGTAAGTACATGACAAGTGTTCAATATCACTAATTATCAGGGAAATGCAAATCAAAACAAAAATCAGATATCACTTCAGATGTATTATCACAAAGTTGAAATATAACAAGTGTTAGATGTAGAAAAAAGTGAACTTTTGTACACTGTTGGTGGGATATAAATTGTTGTAACCATTAAAGAACATAGTATGGAAGTTCCTCAAAAAATTAAAAATGAATAACCATATGTCAGCAATCTCACTTCTGGGTATACACCTAAAGGAAATGAAACCGGGATTTTGAAAATGTATCTTCACTCCCATGTTCATTGTAGCATTATTCATACTATCCAAGGTATGAAAATAATCTAAATGCCCATTGATGGATGAATGGATAAAGATAAGGTGTGTAGGGACGCCTGGGTGGCTCAGTCGTTAAGTGTCTACTTTTGGCTCAGGTCATGATCCCAGGGTCCTGGGTTTCAGCCCTGCATCAGGCTCCCTGCTTGGCGGGAAGCCTGCTTCTCCTTCTCCCATTCCCTCTGCTTGTGTTCCCTCTCTGGCTGAGTTTCTTTCTGTCAAATAAATAAAATCTTAAAAAAAAAAAAAGATGAGGTGTGTATATGTGTGTGTGTGTGTGTGTGTGTGTGCGCGCGTATACATATACAATGAAATATTATTCAGCTATACAAAAGAAGGAGATCCTGCCATTCGCAACACGGATAGACCTGGAAGACATTATGATAGTGACATAAGCCAAATACAAAGGGACAACTATTGCCTGATCTTATTGATATTTAGAATATATATACAAATGGTCCCTGAATTAATGACGGTTTGACTTCTGATTTTTTTACTATATGATGGTATGAAAATGATATGCCTCTGGTAGAAACCTTACTTTCAGTTTTGAGTTTAGATCTCTTCCAAGGCTAGCAATGTGCAGCATAATCCTTTCTCCTGATGCTGAGCAGTGAGAGTAAGCCACAGCTCCCAGCCAGCCCCACGAACACAGGATAAACAACTGATACACTGATAAGCATTCTGCAACCATACAACCACTCGGTTTCACATTTTCAGTACAGTATTCAATAAATCACATGAGATATTCAACATTTTTTTTATAAAATATGCCTTGTGCAAGATGATTTTACCCAACTGCAGGCTAATGGATGTGCTCTGAGTACATTTAAGTTGGGCAAGGCTAACCTATGATGCTCAATAGTTAGGTGTATTAAATGCATTTTTGACTTATAATATTTATCAGGACATAACCCCATTGTAAGTTGAGGAAGATCTGTATTTTGTTAAGAACTCATAGTAACAAAAATAATGGTTATGGTAAGCATGAGTGTTGTAGTAAAGGGGATATTTTTTTAAAAAGTAGAATGGTGATTGCCAAGGGCTGGGGGTAGGGGGTCATGGTTAATTACTATTTAATGGGTATAGAGTTTCAGTTTGGCAAGATGAAAAGAGTTCTGGAGATGGATAGTAGTTATGGTTGCACAAAATACATTACATTTGATTAAAAAATATTTAAAAAATTTTTGATTTAGTGTGGTAAAATGTACATTACATAAGAGTTAACATTTTAACTGTTTTTAAGTGTTCCATCCAATGATATTAAGTATATTCACATTGTGCAACCCATTAAACATTAATTCTCCATTCTCCCTTCTCCCTAATCCCTGGAAACCAATATTCTATTTTCTGCCTCTGCCAATCTGCCTAATATAGGTACCTTATATAAGTGGATCACACAGTATTTGTCCTTTTGTGTCCATTTGGTAGCATGTATCAGTATCTTAAAGGCTGGATAATATTCCTTTACATGTATTTACCCAACTTGTTTTTCTGTTGATCCATCGATGCATCTTTGGTTTGTTGGCCCTGAATTTTATTTTATTTTAAGATTGTATTTGTTTCTTTGAGAGAGAGAGAAAGAATGAGCAGTGGGGAGGGGCAAAGGGAGAGAGAGAGAGAGAGAGAGAGAAGCAGACTCCCCACTGAGCAGGATGATGCCCAACATGGGGCTCTATCCCAGGACCAAGAGATCATGACCTGGGCCAAAGATAGGTGCTAACCCACTGAGCCACCCAGGCACCCTGACCCTGAATTTTATTTTATTTTTTATTTTTTTTAAAGATTTTATTTATTTATCAGAGAGAGAGAGGGGGAGAGAGCGAGCACAGGCAGACAGAATGGCAGGCAGAGGCAGAGGGAGAAGCAGGCTCCCTGCCAAGCAAGGAGCCCGATGTGGGACTCGATCCCAGGATGCTGGAATCATGACCTGAGCCGAAGGCAGCTGCTTAACCAACTGAGCCACCCAGGCATCCCTGACCCTGAATTTTAATAAGGAGAGAATTAGATCCTGGTGGGTATTGCCTGCTGAGTTGCTCCCCATTACTCAGAGATGGAGGCCCAGTAAACATCACCCACATCTCTGAAAGATTAAAATTTCCTGCGTCACTGGATTTGTGCTGTGTATCTTATGTAGAGATTACACACACAAGGATAGAATATCACTCTGATGAGAACGTGTTTACTTTTTAATCTCTTGCTCTGCTCTATTCACTTTGCCCTCCTGAAGGTTTATGTAGGCTTGTGTCCTAATTAGGGACTTTATTAAGCTTTGAACCTCCAATTTATTCTAGTGGACTTTTTGTTTATAACAGCCCCTTCCAACAGCCCCATTCCATCTATGAAAGCACTGTTCCTTTCTTTTGTTCTCTGAACTTGCCTATGGTTTTGCCATAGTTTCCAGGTCCGGAATAGAATATAACTTTCTGCTATTCCCAAATAAATCCATTTTTGGTGGCAAAATAACTGAGAGTTTTTATCTTGAAGCTTAACAATATGTAACACACGTGCTGGCCTGTTGTCAGCGCTATGTGTTAGATAGCGTTGTTACTCATTGGCTAGAACTGTGTCACGTGACTACTCAGATAGGGAAGTCTCGTCCCCTGTAAGATTGAGGGTCTGTTAGTAGAAGGAGAGAAGTACACTGAATAGTCTGCTAGCAGTGCTGCAGAAGAGGAAGAAGGAGGGAGAGAGGATGACCAACCCAGCAAGCAGGTGACTGACTTAGAGAGGCAGTGTAGTATCCGTGATTAAAAGGGCAAGCCCTAGAGCCAGGACTCAAGTCTTGGTTGGAGATCTTCTGTGTAACTTTGTAGGAATTATATGCCTCCCAGGATCTCAGTCTCCTCATCTACAGAATGGGAATGATATCAGTTCCCACCACAGGGCATTGTTATGAGAATTAAATGAGATAGTGCTTAGAAACCATCTGCAAGGTGCCTGGGTGGCTCCGTTGGTTAAGCAACTGCCTTTGACTCAGGTCGTGATCCTGGAGTTGTGGGATCGAGTCCCACATTAGACTCCCCGCTCGTGGGGATTCTGTTTCTCCCTCTGACCTCTCCCTTCTCATGCTCTCTCTCTTAAATAAATAAAATAAAAAGAAACCATCTGCAATATAAATGCTCACAACGTTTTTAAGGCATCACTAAACCTTTCTTGCCCAGGACCTCACATGGTTGACGTACAGGGTGGAAGCTCCATGAGCCCAGAGTCTGGTCAACAGTTTTATAGGTTCAACTCAAATTTTCTGGGAAGCAAATAAGGATTTAAATTTTCACCATAAAGGGGCACCTGGGTTGCTCAATCAGTTAAGCATTCAATCTTGATTTCAGCTCACATCATGATCTCAGGATCCTGGGATCAAGCCCAGTGTCAGGCTTCCAGCTCTGTAGGGAATCTGCTTGAAAATTCTCTTCCTCTCCCTCTGCCCCTCCTACCATTCACGTGTGCAAGCTCTCTCTCGCTCTCTCTCAAATAATTAAATGAATCTTTTTTTAAAAAAATTCTAAAACTTCACCATAAACTACAAAGCCACATATCGGTGTTATTAATGATAATGCAACTAATATATTTAGTGTTAACTTCTGTAGGGGCAACAAGACAGATAAGGTATGATCCCTGACTTGGAGATACTAACAAAATGATCAGATGTGACTTTGCCAGATTCATGGGTTACCAGAGAGTTACACATAATCCTGGAGGCTTAATGAAATAAAAGGACAGATTTTTTTAGAGCTCTGGAAAACTTCTACGGGTGATTTAGAGTCTGTGATGGGCTTTCATTGAAGGCAGTGAAGGGAGGCTCTAGGAGGACAGATATCCTGCACAGACAGGACAACATGAATTGGTCACAGAAGCAGGAAGGCAGATGGCACTCTTGAAAACACTTTAACTAGAAAACAGGTGAGTAGTGAGAAATACAGCAGGAAGAGTGTTGGGACCACAGTGGACTAAGAACATCAAAATGAGGAGTTTCTACAGCAGACACTGGGGAAACACTGAAGCTTCTTGGTAAAAAAAAATGTGACCTCAGGGTAGCTCTTGTAGTGAGTGACAGGTAGGATGGATTGGATAAGATGGGAGTCCACTCAAAAGGCTGTTGGCCTAATGCACGTGACGCTCAGTGAGAGTCTGATGGGCAGAGTGGGAGCTGTAGAAATGAAAGAAGTGTCGTCCAGGCGATACTTTGAGTCACAAATGGTTGACTTTATGGACAAAAGATGAAATTTCAAATACAGCTGCAAGACTTTGATGCCTATGAGAAGAATGATGATGGTTTTAATAGGCCATTCATTTAACAAATATTTATTAAAAGCCTTTTTTTAAAGATTTTATTTATTTATTTATTTATTTATCAGATCGAGAGAGAGCACAAGCAGGGGGAATGACAGGCAGAGCAGGCAGAAGGAGAAGCAGGCTCTCTGCTGAGCAAGGAGCCTGATGCAGGACTCAATCCCAGGACCCTGGGGTCATGACCTAAGCTGAAGGCAGCTGCTCAGTCTACGGAGCCATGCCGGTGTCTCTATTAAAAGCCAGAAACTGTTGAGGTGGCTGGGATACAACTCTGCAGAACGGAGAGCCTGTGTCTTCCTGGAGCTAACCTTCCAGCGTTCATTCTTAGTCAGGGAATGGAGATTTGAGGAATATCTACTTTTTAGCAGGGGAGGGTATGAAGCACCGCGGGCAAGGGAGAAGCATTCGAAGGGCAGGATAGAATGTCACGGAGCATCCCGAAGAGGAGGCTGCCAAGGTTGCCGAGTGATAACTGGTACCTGTGAACAGCCATTCCCTCTGCGGTTTCCTAATCTAAACCTTAGCCTCGCAGCCGGTCCTCTGTTTCCAGCTCTTTCCCTATCAGCATTTCCTGAGCAGCGCAGCCACATGAATCTCCCTAAAATGTTCCAAGTGCAAATCCCTGAGGGTTCACGTTGACACCTGCCTTGCAATTTCATCCATCACTACGGCTGTTCTTCATCTCTCAAACCTTTCGCTGAGGTAAAAACGATGTTCTCCCTGTCTCGCTCATCCATTCCAGGATGGAGGCTGGATTAGACCAGGGAGATGCTTGAAGCAGAGCCTGAACAGCTAGCTCCTTGAAATAGTCCACTAAAAGTGTCCAAAGGGGCAAGAGGAAGATTTTGAGGTTTTTATGTACTCCTGTGTATCCTACTTAGAGTTGGTGCAGACAAAATAAACACTGAGGATGCTGTACAGGTTTAAGGATATGTGGAACATTTTCCACCGGAATTGTTTGACACATTGACACATTTGGAATGGTCTTCCGAAGAGCGTGGCGAACCCGAAGCCCTGCAGTTTCCAATGTTTGGGTAACTTGTAAATTAACCATGCCAGAAGACTCAAATATAAACTCTAAATTGTGAATGAATGCATCGCCGTCCGACCGAGCGAACCCGTGGACCCGCGCACCCGCGAACACACAGGGACGCCAACATTGCCCTCCCACCGCGAGACTCCCGAACTCTGTGGGCAAAAGAACCACATTGCCCATAAGGTCCCGCGCGGCGGGCCGGAGCTCCCGCGGGGCATCCTGGGAAACGTAGTTCGCGCGTTCCTTAAAAGGCCCACGCTCCAGGCCGCGGGAGACTTCCCCGCACCAGCATGGCTGCGCCCATTTGGGGCGCGTATGGTTGTTTCGAATGTGGGTCTGAGCCGGCTCGTGGGGCTGGGATTTAGGCAGTAAGTGGGACTGGCAGCTGCGGTTCTCGGGGTGGGGACGTGGGAGGCGCAGGGACGCTGTGGGCTGCACGCTTGAGATCGGCGAGGCGAGGGGCTGCCTGGGCGGCCTCCGGACGCCGCCCTCCTCGGGCGTCGGTCTGCGGCCGCGGGGACCGTCTGCTTTTTGCGCCCCTGGGCTCCGTGGTGGGTTACAGGGCTGGAGGCCTGGCCTCCGCCACGGCGTGGGGCAGACCGGCATCCAGACCACATTCTCGAGGCCGGACCTTCAAGCTCCATTTTTTTGTGCTTTTTTTTTTTTTTTTTTTTTGAGGAACGGGTTGAAAAGGAATATATTGCATTTCAGCGCTTCCTGCCCCTTAGGAACTGTGCTAGGCGCTTTGTGTGTCTCATCTCCAAGTGACCCTCCTCCACACTCGAGGTGAGACCTTGAGCGGGTCCTGCAGGTCCCCACAGCTAAGGTTAGCATCATTGGACACAGAGTGGCAGGCTTTTGGGCTCGTTGGTTTTCATGGCAGTCTTTTTTTCCCAGGGAACCTCCTTCCGGCTCTTTAGCTTTGGGACCATGTACTAAACTGCTGTAAAGATTAGTGTGTTCCCTTTGCTTCCTCTGAGTGTCATAATCTGGCACAAGAAGTGTGAGAAGCTGAGATTTCAGGAAGCGGTTGATGGCCCCCAGGCCCTTGCCAACTCACAGACTCCAGGATTGGTTTTGCCACCCCAGCAGTAGATGAGGTGTAATGAGGGGTTTTCTTTGTTTTTTCACCATGACTTTTTTTTAAAAGCAGCTATTCTTTTTTTTTTTTTTAAGATTTTATTTATTTATTTATTTGACAGAGATCACAAGTAGGCAGAGAGGCAGGCAGAGAGAGAGAGAAGAGGAGGAAGCAGGCTCTCTGCGCTGCAGAGCAGAGAGCCCGATGCGGGACTCGATCACAGGACCCTGAGATCATGACCTGAGCTGCAGGCAGAGGCTTTTACCCACTGAGCCACCCAGGCACCCTAAAAGCAGCTATTCTTTATTGTGAGCCAAACCCTGTGCACCAAGTGCCTTTCTTAAGTCTCTCATTTGGTTTAAGGGACCCTGCATGGTAGTCGGTATTCCATTTTACATATGAGAACACGGATTGGTTAACTTGCCTGTGGTCCCCCAGGTAGTTTGGAGCAAGGATGAGAAAATTCAGGTCTTGCAGTCTCCAAAGCCCAAACTTCTGGATAAACTTTCTGATGGAAGTATACGATTGGGAGATGTGTGGAGAGCTTGTTTTATAAATAAAAGCATTTGTGTAACATGTCATATTCTTTTAAGGGTAGGATCTAGTTTCACAATGTTTGGGGATCTATTTGAAGAAGATTATTCCAGTGTGTCAAATTATCAGTATGGAAAAGAAAAGAAATTAAAGACCAAAACCTTGGAGCCACCAGCTCCTAGGGAATTCACCAATTTAAGCGGAATAAGAAATCAGGGTGGAACCTGTTACCTCAATTCCCTCCTTCAGACTCTTCATTTCACACCTGAATTCAGAGGTATGCTGTGTTACATGCTTTTGATTAATAATATGTACCTTTGTCTTTACGTGTAATCAATTATGCAAGATTACAAATTACATCAAAGGTGTATTCCCCAGTATGCGTTTATTGTGGCTAAGGTAAGAAATGTTCATCCTCTGTAGGGAAATGTGAAACTTAAATTATCTTAAATACATTCTGTGCAAGCACAGTAATTTTTAGTAACAAAAAATAAGGCAATGGGTTTCTTTTCTAATTCTAATTTAAAATACAACATAAAGACAATTTTGCCAGCCTTCATTACTGTTACGCTATTTGTATTTTTGAGTTTTTAAATTTCTCTGAAGTAATAAACATTCCCACCAGAGTTACCCAAAACACTTCTGTCCTGCCTTTTAGAATGGCGACGGGGCATCACATTATTTATATAGTCCACAGTCGTTTATCTGCAATTCTGAAATCCAGAATGTTCCAGCAGCCTGGTTTGAAGTGGTTTGGGGTCAGAACCTGACCTAATGTGAGGCCGTTTATAGTCTTAGTTATCTCACTTGGGTGGTTATTCATACATTTATTACAGGAGTATTAACTCCTTGATTAACGGATACTGTTTATCCCAAACCCTGCTGGGGATATAATGTTAATGTACTATGACCCTTTCTTATTGCCTTTCTAACATCTGGAAATTCCAGAGACCCAAGATGTCAGATAAGGTACTGTGTATAAGAAACAAATCCATTCATGTTAGCTCAATTAAAAGGGGGATTTACTAACCACTACAGGAAGCCAGCCTGACCTCGTTGGAGCCTTGATTTCTTGCCCCTGTTTTTCTCTGTTTTTCCCATTCCCGTCTCTGCAAACCAGCTTCCTCCACAAGGGTTAGTCTTTCTGATCCCTTTACTTCAGTATAAACATAACCTTCCCATGGTACTGACTGGGGCCTTCAGCTACAGAGCTACATGAGTGGCTCTGCTCTCCACAGTGTCTGCTTATACTGAGGATAAAAATCCCGGCTCATCCTGTATCCAGTATCTCATCCCTCTTCCCGTCACTACCAAATTTAGCAAATGTTTTGACATTTTCTGTTGCTTCTAAGCTTTGAAAGCCTTCCTGCCTCCAGAGATTTAGTAAATATTTACCATTATCCCCTTCCCAGGGCCATTCTAATGGATTAAGCTGCATGTGGGATTTCAGAGTGGTGACATTTGTCCTTGACTCCATTCTCTCCGTAAAAATATCTCCCAAATGTATTCATTTATTCCACCATTAGACATTTTCAACACACGTTTCGATAGATTACTGAGGAGAGTTAAAGTTTTCCAAGTTTTAATATAGTTGAAGTAGAAAAGTAGCTTTAACAAGAGATTAAGACAGGTGATTGGTGGGCAAGTGGTCCAGGTCATAAAGAGGGCCACTGAGCAAGGATAGGGCTGAATGGAGAAGGCCACCAAGCAAGAGCCCGGGCCATCTTACTCTCAGCAAAGGAGATCGCTGGCCAAGCACATGGGCTTGTATCTTCGCGTGGGCTGATGCATTCCCTATAAGGCTTTGCGGGAATCCTGATGCTTATTGAAGGGCTAAGAATTGGCAGAGTGCTGGCAGGGAGAAGAATTCTGGAACTTTTTGGGACAGTTTCTTGTGTAGGGCTGAATTGGGTTCTACTGTACTAGTTCATGGTAGCTGAGATAGTGGGAAATAATTGTAAAACTCCTTGTATAGTTTTATCCTTTAACTTTTATGTTTATAGTTCATTTTTTTCCCAGTTCCTGCCAGAAGGGAGGAATATAACATTCATAACCAAGGCAGCAGTGGTTTCCAGAGAGAGACAGTATCCATGCCATCCTTTGTCTTCCTAGAGTAGATCAAAGTTTCCATCTAGTTTGAATACAGACTTCCCATAAGATTCTGATATACCCCCGTGGGGGGCATGCCTAGACTTAAGAGTATAAAACAGTTGTGAAGACTGGCTCTGGGTTACCAACTTATTTTTCCAGGTAAGGTCACTACCATCTGTTACTACCCTTAACACAGAAAAGACATTCTTATACCCAAAAAAGTAAGGGCTTTGAGAGTTAAAGGTGGCCTTTCTCTCAAAAGGGTAGTTGGAAGCCTCGAATGTGGCTTGTGGATGAACACACGTGACACTATTATATATTGTGTATTTCCTCATGTGGTTTTTGGGACCCACTGCCACAGGCAATAGGAAGCCATCAAAGATTTCTGATATTACTGTTTTTACTTTAGAAGCATAGTTTTCCTTTTATTGATCTTCTGTACTGAAATCTTAGCATGCCTCTTCATATAGAGTTGGTGGTTAAAGGTAATGTTATCAGGAAGTAAAATGTGTAGAGTAACAGTATAAATACTGCCACAGTCATACTTCTGAATCTTTAACTGATTTTATTTACTGGAGACTTTGGCTTTCTAAAACCGTTTTTTAAAAATGAAATAACATCATTTATATCTCTGTTTCTACATTTTGTTTAGAAGCTTTATTTTCCCTTGGCCCAGAAGAACTTGGTTCATTCGAGGATAAGGATAAACCTGATGCAAAGGTATTAAATCTATGATTTACAGGGTCTTTTTTTTGGAGTATTAAAGAAATGTTTTTTAAGGAAGGAATTAATTCCTTATCCATAGAGATTCATAATTTTATTAATTACCAAATATTAATCTTTATTTTCAAGAAGTGACTTGGCCTGTGTGCCTGAATGAATGGAATCTTCCTTCCAAAAAATAATTACCTCAAATATAGTGCTGCTACTGCTTTATAAACCTGGCTTGGTCAAGAAGATATTTGCAACTAGCCTACACTAGCCTACCGGAAAATCTACTTAATGAACAGATTTATAACAGCAACAGAAAAATAAAGACTGGTGTTCTTTCATTTTGATATTCTGGAAATAAGCAGAGTGAGGAATTTGTTTATTATGAGTGCGTATCTAATCTTGTTCTTTCTGGCTCTAAATACCATTCAGAAGTTTATTGTTTTCGGGCTGAAATCTGTGCTTCTTCCTTTTTTTTTTTTTTTTTTTTTTAAGATTTTATTTATTTGACAGAGAGAGATCACAAGTAGGCAGAGAGAGAGAGAGGAGGAAGCAGGCTCCCCACTGAGCAGAGAGCCCGATGCAGGACTGGATCCCAGGACCCTGAGATCAGAAATCTGTGCATCTTAATAGGAGTCTTCTGTGATCTGGCCCAGCTCTTCTCAAACCACCTGTGATGCAAAGAGCCAATTTTTGTGTATTTCCTTTTATTCCCAGTCTCCTGAAGATCATACATATGGTGACAATGTCAAATTGCCATAAAAGTGTCGGAAGTCTTATTCTTGCTTTAGATAGGAACATCCAGTCTCCCCACAAGGCTCTGAACATCCTTCTCTCCTGCCCTAACCCTCCCCACACCAAATAAAGCAGGAAGACGATGAGGCAGGTTCAGACTCCACAGCGGGGGCGGGAGTTGTGACCGGAATTTCCTTACAGGGAGTGGGTCTCTGAGAGGTTTCAGAGGAGTGAACGAGCAGACACTGAAATGATTGGCAGCAATCAGTCGTGGTTTCTTAAGGGCTGTGTGGGTGTTCATACTGATCATACTGTGTCTAGGTAGGAAACTCCAGATAGCTAAAACTTTTTGGATTGGATTAGAATTTTAAAAGAAAAGCGAATCTTACTTCCCCCTATGTGATAGTTTTAAACTTCCTCCCGATTGAACTGAATGAACTAGGAAAGAAGAGAAAACTCGTTTGCAGTTCTTTTATAACACCCCAACTGACGTGAACAGATTTCATTTAGAAATGCGTTTGCTTCTTGATCAGGTTCGGATCATACCCTTACAGTTGCAGAGGTTGTTTGCCCAGCTTCTTGTCTTGGACCAGGATGCAGCATCCACAGCAGACCTCACTGACAGCTTCGGGTGGACCAGCAATGAGGTACGAAGGTCAGCTCCTCCAAAGGAACCAAGTTATCAACAATAAAGAGTAAACACTGGTTTAATGACATTATCTAACTTCCTTTAATTTTGTCTTAGAGTCTGAAGTAATAGTTCAAATTCTTATTTCTCATGTTCAGTAACTACAAGCTAGAGATATATTTCTAGACACTTGTGCTGTGAATGGGTATGATTTGGCATGGGAGAGAGGGTTGTGGAGAGAGGGAGAAGTATAACTGGGCTTTTACAGTTTCTACCCTTCATATAGTCTAGTTGGGATACAACATCTACTACACGGAAATTGCCATTTATGTAACAAACTGCTGATCAGCTCGAAAACCTGACTGGCAATAATTCTGTGACTGTCTTTGTGATGTGTTTCTGTGTTTGGGTCTGGGTATTCTCATTGGGACACTCGCTTGAAGCAAAAGGCTGAACATGTTCTTGGCGGGTCTTTTTATTTTCCCTGTCCCTCTTTTCTCCAGTCTCTCCTCCTTTTCCTCCTGTATGTGGACATTTTCTGAATTTCTGTTGGCGTTTCTATTAGCACCACGCTCTAACCAACTGAGCTAACCGGCCAGCTTCTGTTGGCGTTTCTAAAGGGTACTTCACTATATGCAAACACTAAATATGTCAGCAGTGAATATTGTCAATATTGATGAGCTGCGATTTTTTTTTTTTTAATGGACTAGATGTATTCTTGCAAAAGAGAGGTGTGGGGACTATCACAGAGTTTAAAGAGGCAATGACCAGATAACATTATATTGCCTTCAAAATAAACTTTCCACTCTGGTCTTCTAATGAGGAACACGCCTAAACCAGATGATGCTGTGAGATTGAAGAGGTAGGGCTTAGGCTTTGAAGAAAATGGGATATCATGCAATTAAATTTTTGGTGTAGGGCAGGCGCTTAGGGTTAATTCCTTGTTCCTTCCTTGTTTTAAAAATGGCCGCTCTGCTGAGCTACAATTCATAGGCCGGAAGATTCACTCTTGAGGGTACAAGTCGCACTTGTTCGGATACTTACAGAGTTGTACAGCCATCACAACAGTCCCTTTCAGAACATTTTCATCACCCCAAAAAGAAACCCCATACCCAGTAGCAGTCACCCTCCCCACCAGACCCTGGCAGCCACCACCTCCTTTCTACCTTCCCAGATTTGCCTGTTCTGGGTGTTTCACAGAAATGAAATTATGTGATATGAGATCTTCTGAAGCTAGCTTCTTTCCCTTAAAATCATGTTTCCAAGATTCAGGCATGTTATAGGATGTATCAGCACTCCATCCCTTTTTATTGCCAAGTAATATCCAGCTGGAGGGATGGGCCGTGTTGTTTTTTTTTTAATCTCCTCATTAGCTGATGCTTTTTCCTTTTTGATCCTGAGCGTCTACTGAGTTGCTGATTTCACACCCTTAAAGCAGTGAAACCCATATTTATTAATCTCTAAACAAAATCTCTCAAGAAACCTGCTAGGATTGGTAGAGAGGGACTCAGAGGCGCCTTTGCCTTACTTAGAATTGTTCAGGAACAGCATGAAAACGTGCACCGGTTCCCTTCAGAGGCAGTCATCATGAGTTGAAAAACAAGAAAAAAGATCCTGAGGCCCATTTCTCGCTCCAGCTTCCCTCCCCTTTATCAGCTGCTTTTCATGCGACACTTTCTTTAAAATTGTCCTCCCTCGTGGTCCTACTTCACCTTTCATTTGTTCTCTGCCTCCTTTCTGCCTTTCTGGTCAAAGTCACTCATGACATCCATGTGCCAAGTTCTAGGAGACACTTCTCTGCTCTCAGCGGGCTCTCAGGAGCACTCACCCCACCCGCCATCAAAGCACCAGCTCCCACTGGTTCCCGTGACCTCGTCTCCTGGTCCTCCCCACCCCCGCTCTTCCGCCTCTGTTCTGCTTCTGAGTGTTGGTGGCCCCCTTGGCTCTGGTGTATCCGTTGTTCTTAAAGCGTTCAGTCTGTTCCCACAGAGTTGCCTGGCTCGTGGGGTGAAGCGAGTGCCACCAGAATTTTTCTCATCTCTGTGTTACTTGGTCCATATATGTAAGCAGTAAATTCTGGTTCTTTTCAAATGCTGGTAATTCGGATTCCCTGTGCCCGTGCATACTCTGCCAGCTCTTAGAGACCACTCTGTGCCTATTGTGTTCTTCCCTCTTCTCCTCCTGTGGCACGGCCATGGGTGTGGTTTCCCACAAGAATAAAAGCACTTTCCTGTTTCAAGTGAGTTGAGTTGTATGTACACACTGAACACCCCTGTTCTTGTTTCATTTTGGAGTGAAAGGAAGAGTGGTGATCTCTTCCCCTGGTCCCGGTGTGTTTAGCTTAGTCATCCTTAATATTTGATCAAGACTTACCTTTGGATTTCTAAATAAATCTTGTGTTTTTTAACTAATACCTCTTTAAAAATCTGTTTTGAAAAATCTGAAGCACAAAATTCCATTTAAAAGTTACCTGTTTTATAGGAAATGAGGCAACATGATGTGCAGGAACTGAATCGAATTCTCTTTAGTGCTTTGGAAACCTCTTTAGTCGGGACCTCCGGCCATGACCTCATCAATCGTCTGTATCATGGAACCGTTGTTAACCAGGTTGTTTGTAAAGAGTGTAAGAATGTCAGTGAAAAGCAGGTGAATATGAAAGCGTGTTGTAATAATAAGTCATAAGTTCTAATGCACGTAATTAAATTTGTGATCTGTAATACCACATGAGGAGCCAAGTGTTTATTACTAGAAATGACCTTATCATGTTTTTTTTCTTTTACTCTAGCCCTACACTTCAGTCCTAAATTTGTAATCCACATTTCTTCGTATAAACTGAAAGAAGCAAATGTCTTAAAGCATAGCTTCAGATATTTAGAAAATAAATTTGGGGGATGTTTATAGGTAGAGGTCTGTGTCCTCATGAGAAAGCCAGTATCATGGTTGGTGGGGACAAAAGGGAAGTAATAAAAATAGAGAACAGTAAGGAATGTTTACAGTAATAAACATGTATAATTAAATACTGGATTTCATTTATGAATGTCCTTCAGAAAGTTCATTTATATGTGTGAGCTTATGTTGTCCGTTTAATCTCATTGGAAATTAGAAATTTGCTCATGAGATGGAATAATCTCCACTTGCTCTATAAATCTTGTGTAGCATATGATTACATCACTGAACAGTTGTCCCTTAATAAAAATCTCCCTTTTTTGTTATGGCAAGAGTTAAAGAAAACTGCTGTGTCTGTATGAGTAAAAAATTAAACACCATTTTCTAAATTTTGCATTAATTGCTTTTTCAGATACATATATGTATTCTTTTTCTGCTTTTTATGAAAGAGTTGGGGATAAAAAATACTTTTTTTTTTAAAGATTTTATTTATTTGTCAGAGAGAGGGAGAGAGAACGAGCACAGGCAGACAGAAGGGCAGGCAGAGGGAGAAGCAGGCTCCCTGCTGAGCAAGGAGCCCGATGTGGGACTCGATCCCAGGACGCTGGGGTCATGACCTGAGCCGAAGGCAGCTGCTTAACCAACGGAGCCACTCAGGCGTCCCTAAAAATTACTTTTTTGTTCTTTTTGCCTGTGCTCCTAGAGGATTTGGTCAACCTAGTTTGGAAATATTAAGACAATGGTGTCTGGATTACCATATGATTAGCTTAACAATTCTATAATTATTCACAAAGAAATTTTGAGAAATAAATGTGTGAAGGCACATAGTAAATTATCAACATTAACTTTTCATATATACATATGATAAATTGCATATAAGTGTTGTTTGTATTACTTTAGATTTCCACCATGAATCAGAACTCATTAGTTTCCAGTCCCTGTAATAACCCCTTACAGTAATGCTAGTGCACACACACACACACAAAACTGAACGATTTAAGCATGCCAGATTTTAAGTGTTTATTACTATAAGTAAATTACAATTCCATTGCAGTTGCAGTAGATTCGATGGACTCCTGTTGGCAAAATACTGTCCTCTTAATTTTCATAAAAATACCTTTTTAGGGGCACCTGGGTGGCTCAGTGGGTTAAAGCCTCTGCCTTCGGCTCAGGTCATGATCTCAAGGTCCTGGGATCAAGCCCTATATCAGGCTCTCTGCTCAGTGGGGAGCCTGCTTCCCCCTCTCTCACTCTGCCTGCCTCTCTGCCTAATTGTGATCTCTGTCTGTAAATAAATAAATAAAATCTTTTTAAAAAAAAACAAAAACTTTTTATCCTGGCTCAAAACAATTTTTTTTTTTAATGACTTCTTGGTACATCAGTTGCAGCAAAAGAGGAGGAGGAAGTGGGGTTTACACTAGGGACTCTAGCCTTGTCCACGGCTAAGACAGAACTGATAAACACCGCACACTTCTCGGTTCAGATGTGTGTTCAGTGGTTTTAGTTCCTGCTAAAATAGGTTTTATTATAGCTACACCGAACTTAAGGAAACTTGGACGTATTTTAAGCCAAATTATAATTTGATTTAGGGTAATTTTGTGTGGTGAGTTTCACCGTATCTTATCGGGAGGTCTGTATCTTCATACAATACAGTGTTTTAGGGAAAAGTTATGTTATTCCCAGTCTGTGTAGGAGTTGGTGATGTGTTCGTGAACCACTGCAAAATTGTTTTTTCATATTATGTTCATGTGTATTTCAGGAAGACTTCTTAGATCTAACAGTAGCAGTCAAAAACGTATCAGGCTTGGAAGACGCCCTCTGGACCATGTTTGTAGAAGAGGAAGTGTTTGACTGTGACAACTTATACCACTGTGGGACTTGTGACAGGCTGGTTAAAGCCACAAAGGTAAGACAGCTACCTGCCTTCTCCCAGGGGGCCACTTAATACCTGGTAGCATGAAGGTTTGCCAAGTGAAGTCCGCTTGTATGAGAAAGTCCAGAAGATACATGTGATCCTCTTCATTGGAACTAAGGTTTGAAAAGACATTCATATTCTGCATATATCGGTATTTTTATCTTTTGCAATCAAGAATTTTTTTAAGCTTTCAACCCAGCAGTTCTCTCAACTTCTTTTTGTCCCAGGAAAAAATTTATGTGTACCTCAGTGTTTCTTTTTTTTTTTTCTTCTTACCTCAGTGTTTCTTAAATATACCTTTTTTAAATAAACCCCCTGTATCCTGGCTTTTTGCAGAGTAACATTAGGAAGAAGGTGATGGGTTTTTATTGCTGCCAAGGAGCTCATTGAGCTTTGCTTTCTTTGCTTACTACTATGAAAACAGACAGCTTTGTTTTCTGTACACGGAGTTACTTGACTGGATAGATACACGCTTCCCAACTAGACTAGACTAGCTAGTCTAATCTAGTCTAGACTAGCTAGTCTAGTACTCCCCTTCTGCCTCCCTCAGTGGGAAGTACTCATCTTGCCAGTTAAAGGGCTTGACAGGGTACACTGGGTTTCTCACTAAAGGATGAGAGGGGGACAACTGTTAGAAACTATTCCACTGCTGCCAGAGGATGGGATGGGCTCTCCAGTCCGTGGTTAGTGAGCACCCACTTACGGAGCTACCACAAAAGATGGGTCTTTGCAATCATCTGTAACAGAGCACCATTCCTAGAGCTGACAGTTACGGAATTTTCCGTGAAACAGAATGAGGACTGATTCAGATAACATACAGTGTTGATTTAGATCCTGGAGGTTTTAAGTGAGAATGTAGTAAAAAACAAACAAACAAAAAACTCCATGCCTGTAGCTTTCACAGTAGGATTGGGAAACCAGGGTAATTTTACATTGTTTAATGTGTATCTCCATCCAGGCTTTGCCTTGTTGTGACACGCAAATGGAGATGTTTATCTTCTGCTTATCTATTTTGTATTTCACGTTTGGTGTTAAAACTACAATCTAATAAACATGAAATTCAGAAGATGGAAAGTATTAGAAGGATACTTAAACACATTCTTAATTTTGGTTGAACTTAATTTGCACATTAGTAAAATAAGAATCATTAGCACAACGAAAGCAGTTCTTGGCATGTACTTTTTATGTTACTGGTTTAATTCTGTTTCAGTGGAAATTTTTTCATCTCAATACATTTAAAGGTGCATCCTAAACTTCCATTTGGTTGTGATACTTAAAGTAGGTTTTCTTATTCTGAGCAGAGTTTTCTCAGCCATAGTATAGATGAGATACTCAGGTTTTTTAGATGTATTTTTTTTTAACGTGTTGGAGTTACATTGCTGTTTTTTAATCCCCAATTTGTGGAATTGTTTTAAATTTCTCTTTAGGAATGTTAGATACTTATATGTAAGGATAATATTATAATTAAGGATGATTTTATAGCTGGAAAGGATTTTTTTTGCCAACCCCTACACAACACACCATTAGTACTAAGGGGTTGTGGAAAGCTGATGACTTTTAAATAAAAAGCAGCTTTATCTAGTGTTTCGTTTTAAAGCAAGGAAATTAAAAATTGCCTTTTTACTTGCTTTTAAGGACAGTCATTGTAAAACCCCAATCAGTGGGTCTTAACATTAGGGGAGTGAGAGCATTTTGAAAGTCTAATGAAAACTGTGAATCTTCTCCCCATAAAAATTCAAGTACGCAGACCATGTAATTTCAACAATTCAGATCCACTGAAATAGGTCCGTAGGTCCAGGTGAGGAGCTCCAGTCCTTCAGAAATAAAAGGACCGTGTGTGTGCCAGACAAAGTGGAGGCACCAAGGAGGCCAGGACTCACACAGGGAAGGAGCAGTGTTAGAAGGGGGAACACCAGTTACAACACGCTCATCGGATAGCTTTGATTATAGGATATCAACACTAAAAACATAAACTTGGGTTGTAAACTTTTAGTTGTTAACATAAATGAGTCACATCACCTTTAGTCCCATAAAAGAGATGAATTCACATCAAGTACTGACTTAAATCCAGGTTGATGAATTAATGTGATTGAAGGACACATTTCTCTTTAAACTGAATCATGGGTTGCTTTTTTATATCTTAAGAAACATTATGTATTCTTTTCTATAACTCTGCTTTTAAAACAACTGTAAATTTTTTTTCTTTCCACAGTCAGCCAAATTACGTAAGCTGCCTCCCTTTCTTACTGTGTCATTATTAAGATTTAATTTTGATTTTGTGAAGCATGAACGATACAAGGAAACTAGCTGTTACACGTTCCCTCTCCGGATCAATCTCAAGCCTTTTTGTGAACAGGTTTGGACTGTTTTATTTTGAAATTCATTCTTTCCTCCTCCCAAGACTGAATCTTTTTTTGGCCTAATTTTCGGTTGACTTGTTGCAGAATCTTTCAGCCTGGCACAGTTAATATTTTTGAGTTGCGTAATTCTTTGTTGTGGGCTGTATCCCACGCATTACAGGATTTTAAGCCGCATCCCTGGCCTCTGTCTTCTCTGGGACGGTAGCATCCCACCCTCTCACCCCATCCCCAGTAGTGACAGAATGTTCAGATCTTACCAAGTGTCCCATGTCTCCTGGGGGAGAGTGTGGATGAAATCAGTCCCAGCCAAGGACTACTGGTTTCTTACAGTCCTTTTGATTTCCAAAGTATGGATTTGTCCCCAGTTCTTTTTAGTAAACTCTCCTTGAAAAATCTTTGAGAAGAAAACTTAAGAACAGAATGAGAAATGACCCTACATGACCAATTAATGACTGTTAATTAGTATTTTGTTATTTGGATTTGGATTTAGTTTACATGAGATGGAATAATGAATTACACATCTAGAAAGTGAATTACACATCTAGAAATTGGAATTTCACTAGAATTTATAATCTTTGAAATACAGGAAGGAAAGTTTTGAGAACGTTAATTATACAATGTACTTCATAAGCCGTTTCAAAATATTTTCTGTATAATTGCTGTACATGCCAAGATCAGAGCCATGAGACTGCTGCATTTCTTCTTACAAGTCATTTGTATGTTTATCGAGACCAGAAAGAGCATTTATTAAGTAGCTATTAAGTTTTTTTGTATAAAAATTGTATTTTCTTTATTCTTCAATTCGGATGAGCCTTCCTCTACTTCAAGCCTGGTAGCTGAGCTTTTTGGATTTTGTTTGACTGGCACATACAGAATGAACAGTTTTTCCAGAGGAAATCAATAAACCCCCCCATTTATTGCCTGAATAAAACAGTTCTTGGGGGTGCCAGGGTGGCTCAGTCGTTTAAGCATCCAACTCTTGATCTCAGCCCAGGTCTTGATCTCAGGGTTGTGAGTTCAAGCCTTGCACTGGGCTCCCTGCTGGGCGTAAAACCTACTTAAAAACAGCAACAACAACAATAATTTTTTTTCAGGATAACTGCATTAATTCTTCCATAATTTTCCAGTTTTGTTGAGAAATAATTGACAGACATCACTATGTACATTTAAGGTGTGCAGGATAATAGTCTGATTTACATATCTTATGAAATGACCACTCTAGATTTAGTTCATGTATATCATCTCATACAGAAAAATTTTAGCTCTTCTCAAAAGAGTAGTTTATCACATTATTTTAACATACTTTGAAATAACAAAATTGAAATAGGTGAACCATTGAGCACTAGCTAAGAAATTGACCGTAGTTTTACTTTTTGATTTCGGTATTCACGAAAAAAATTGTCACATTGCCTCTGTGTTTTTATCTCTCATCTTTTGCCTGAACCAGACATTTAAAAAATACTACTTACTTTAGAAGTAGTGTTTCAGGGAAATAAGTTTCTTAATAATTGGCACCCTTCAAGTGGTGTATTCACAAGCAAAGTATCTCTTAACCTAAAGTAGGTTTTTGGATTTTTTTAACGCCGATATAAGCCTTCATCAGTTGGGTCAGTCACAATTACAGAGCACATTAATTATGGAAAAGATTGATCATAGAAGAAAGAACCTGTTCATCCCACTAAACTGTCTCTAAACAAACAGATAGTATTCATAACTGTTTAATTCCTGTGATACAGAGCACTGCGTGTCAGGAGGGTGATAGTGGATATGGCTCTGACTCTGAGACCCATGATCCTCTAGTTGGAAAACAGGACACATTTCAACAGCTAAAGAACACATTTCTAAAGCAGCGTAATAGGTATAACACAAAGATGGTTTTCTCTTGCTAAAACTATTGCAGATACATTGGGGAGCATGTTTTATTAGCACTTTAGAGTACATGATCTTAGCCAAAGTTCATAAAAGTAACATTTTGTGCATTTTCCTGTGTAAGAGGCAGAATTTGCTTGGTTGTTATGTGGTATTAGATGAATGACAGTTTTCAGTCTCAGAATTAAAAATATTTAACTTTAAAGCCAATTACTCAAATTTACATAATTTACCCCTAAATAACAATAATAAACAGGTTTCTTATTTAAAAATAGAAAGAAATTCTTCTCTTTGTTCATGTGTCTTCCCATTTTATGCAAACTAACATTATTTATGCTCTGTTTCTTGTAGAGTGACTCAGATGACTTGGAGTATGTTTATGACCTCTTCTCGGTTATTATACATAAAGGTGGTTGCTATGGAGGACATTACCACGTCTATATTAAAGATGTCGATCATCTGGGAAACTGGCAATTTCAAGTAAGCATAGAAATTAGTTCTAGTCTTACTGTTTTGGTGAGGATCATCTTTTGCCACTTACATATATTTGCCCTTGGAAATGTTTCTAGGCATGGGAAGTTAATATAGTTAGAAGTTTTATATTTTTATTTATAAAAAGTTTCATACTTAAAGAAAAATAATCAGCATCATAGAAACACCTATAGATCCTCTTCACCTGTGTCCTTCAGTTGTTAACAATTTGCCAGATTTGTGTAAACACACATAGTTAACATTATGAGTGCTGACCCATCTGAAATTAGGTGCCTTTACCCCTAAATACTCCGTGTTTGTCTCCTGAGAACGAGGATCAAAATCAGAAGCTTGCGCATTGAAGCGATAGTGCTCTCTCATGAAGAGTTCACATTCAGATTCCACCAGTTGTCTCATCCAGACCCTTTACAGCATTTTCTTCCCCAATGTAGTGTCAAATTCAGAGTCCTGCATTATATTTAGTTAGTGTATCTCTTGGGTCTCCTATAATCAACAGCTGTTCCCAGCTTCTCTGCCTCTCATGACACCAGCCAAAGATGATAAAGATTTTCCTCCTATAATGTCTTCCAAAAGTTTTATAGTTTTGCCTTTTACATTTTAAACTTCTTAGTCCTTCTGGAATGGTTTCCTACGAATGGTGTGTGATTTTTTTTTTTTTAACCCAGTTGCCCATTACCATTTATTGAATAATGCATTCTTTCCCCACCAATCGACAGTGCCAGTTGTGTTATATCAATTGTTTGTTATGTATGAGTCCTTTGGGGCCCCTCTGTTCTGTTCCATTGCTCTTTTTTGTATTCCTAGGCCAGTAGTAACGCTGTTAATTTCGGTAGCATTATAATGAGTTGTGGTATCTGATAGGGCAGGTGTCCCTATGTCGTGTCATTCTTCAGTAGTGTCTTGGCCTTTTATTCCTCTGTGACCGTTTCTAGGATCAGCTTATCAGTAGCCACACATACACAACACCCATTCTCAGCAGTAGTAGAGTTTTGAACCAGCATGTATAAGTCAGATATATCTTTTCATATTTTAGAGCTTCTTATTTAAAAAGTTTTGTAGTTTTCTTAAGAATTTGCAGATGTCCTGAGGGAAAGTGCCTCCTGGAAGTCTAGTTCCGATTATTTGCAATGGGAAGAATCAAAGTGTGTTACACACCAAGCCTGAACTTGCAACCAGTTTTCTAACAAGTACCTAAAACACACTGAAATGGCCATAAGTTACAGACCATCATGGTAGGATGTAGAATGCTTATGACATCTTCCCGATTATCAGACAGGTGGTGGTGTTAACCAGTAGTTGTACCACATATAATAATACAGCTTCTCGGGGTGACAACAGTGTTCTGGGGACACATTCTCTTTGATGGCGTTGTTGGCTTTTCAGAACATCCGTCTGCATTTCTCATGCTCCATCTGTTGTACTTAGATATTAAAAAGTATTTGGATGTTTAAAAGTCAAATTTTTTGCTTGATATTTATCAGGAAGGTGTTCTGTGGGGCCGTGTCTCAACTTTGTATTTTCTAGACTCTGTGTAGTAGTGTTTGAAATGCAGTTACCATTGGTTTGTTGACTTTATAAACCAGCCATCTTGTTAAACCGTCTTAGTTTCAGACATCTTTGGAGAAATGCTGCTTTGTTTTGCCCTTTCCAGTCCTTTACCTTCCATTTTGTTTGGCCAAGAACATCATACAAGCATCTCTCCCAAATGCTTGTGCCACGGTTTGCCAAGACGCTGGTTTCTGGGACACATTCCCAGTCAGACCAAGGGAAGGTTTCCTCCCTCGTCTGGTCTAATTCAGCTCTCGAGGTCCCTGTGCTTAGTTCGAGCAGATTCCCATCATGCCGCCTGTCTTCACTGCTTTGCAGCACTTTTAGAGGTGCTGAGATTTAGTGTCAGTCTTTGACGCTTAAATATTCATTTGCAGTTTCACTTTCAAGTCTGTGGTGGAGGTCACGCACAGAGGTAGCCTTGTACAGAGGTGAGGTCTCATGTCTCAAGCGGTGATTCTCTCTTCATGTCTCCATTCTGGTTGTGCTTCCTGGGACGGATCTGCACTTGTTCACTTCCTCAGAATCACTCTGCTCTTTGCTGGCATCGTCAGGCTGCCCTTCTGGGTCTGCAGTGTGACTCGAGAGGGCAGACAGGTTCTCTGTCCTTTGGTTTTGCTCTCCACGCTTCTCCTCTGTTCCTGAAGCTTTGTTACATTAGAGCAAATTGAAGATTGCTTTCCATTTGCGCTTAGTGTATTTCCTTCTTCCTGCCTCCTGTGAAGCATCCCATTTTTCCAGTTGTTTTCCTTATTCTGTTCTTCCAGGATCACTGCTTTTTCATCCAGAGCTCTATGGTGCTCAAATAACGAGTAGCGCTTTAAGAATTTCAACTTCAGGGGTACCTGGGTGGCTCATGGGTTAAGCCTCTACCTTCGGCTCAGGTCATGATCTCAGAGTCCTGCGATCGAGCCCCACATCGGGCTCTCTGCTCAGCAGTGAGTCTGCTTCCCCCCTTTTCTTTCTGCCTGCCTCTCTGCCTACTTGTGATCTCTGTCTGTCAAATAAGTAAATAAAACCTTCAAAAAAAAAAAAAGAATTTCAACTTGAGTACGTATACCTGCTAGGCCCTGCTTGTCTTTCTATTACCATTATCCTGGGAGATTGCTTGTGCCCAGAGATGTAGAATTCCATATATTCTAATCACAGCCTGGTATTGTTCTTTCTGCTTACAGTTTGGCAGTTTCTTCTTTCCTTTCAAGGAGCTGTTCCCTGCATTCATGGAGTTCTTTAGTAGGTACCGTCTGCAAAGAAATAACTTTCATGACCCATCGGACGTAATTTTCCCTGGTTTTAAGGCAACATTTCAGGGGTGCCTGGCTGGCTCAAGCAGTAGAACATACGACTCCTCATCTCGGGGTCATGAGTTTGAGCCCCATGTTGGGTGTAGAGTTTACTTTAAAAAAAAAATTTTTTTTTTTTTTAATGCGACACTTCTGTCTCCCTTAGTCTGTCTAGAAGATGCTCCCTTTCTTCTAGTATGGACACCATTTCCTATTCAAAATGTGACTCGAGATCTGGCTGCGAAAAGGAGCCTGATCTTTGCTTTCTGCTTCTTTAGAGACCTTTTGCTTCATCGATGGTTGACTGACATTATCTTGCACTTTTGAGGGAGTGGGTCAGAGAAGGCTTCACAACGGCTCCCAGTAGGCAGCCCTGAACTAGTCCTACTGTCCCAACAAGGCCAGGGTTGGACACCGGCAAAGCGGAGGAGGACTGGGCCTTGCCTGTTTGTCACCTGCAGTAGTGTGTCAAATAGGGGGCAGTGCTGGCCTGCCTCTCCCCTTCTGCCATTTTTACATCTTTTTTTCCTTAATGACATCTTTAAACTTATTAAACATGCTATTTCATTGGTCTGCTAATTGCAGTCTGATTTAGATATCTGCTAAGTCTACTTCCTTGTGATTTTACTATTTTAGACTGTAGTCTGGGATGGTTGGTTTTTTAAGAATGTGATTTACTGGAGTAATTTGAGGACTGAGTTGAAAGCGCCTTCCTCTGAAAAGGTGTTTGTCTCTCCCACATGCCTGGGGTCACTCCAACCCTTAACTTTAAAATCACATCCTGACTTAGTGGTTTTAGAGCCATACAGCTAGTGTGAATTTGGACCACAAACCCCTGTGGGGACCTACTTGTGAGTACAAATCGTTACAGATGTTTTTCTACCTTCATCTCTAGTATCAAGGTCAAACCAAGCCAGTTCCTTATTGTCCTTTATTGTGGGGTGAATTTTTTCTAGGTCGTGTTTGTACTGGGAAAGTAGGTAGCTCTTTTTTTCTAGCTGTCTGCTGAAGTTTATCTTTGTAATATAATTAAAAATTATATACTTGGGGTGCTTGGTGTTACTAAGTCAGTTAAGTGTCTGACTCATGATTTCAGCTCAGGTCATGATGTCATGGGTTATGAGATTGAGAGTCAGGCTCTGTGCTCAGCGGGGAATCTGCTTGAGATTGTCTCTCCCCATCTCCCTCTGCCCCTCTCCACCTGCTCATGTGTACTCTCACTCTCTCTCTCTGTCTCAAATAAATAAATCTTTAAAAGAAGGAAAGAGATGGGGAGAAGAAAGAGAGGGAGGGAGGAAGGAAAAGCATATATTTGGTCTTTGTCCCAGGTTCCTGGAATAGAGGTCCTTGAAATTCCATGAGCGATCGGCTGTGTTTTGTTGTTCATAATGAACCGCTTTCAACCACACCTGAGTTCATGCTAATAGGATGACTCTTGGTGGGGCCTAGACATCTTCAGACTGAAGGCTTGTCACCAGAGCAAACAACCACATGAATAGAGTGTTTGTGTTTTTAGCCCCAGCTCCTGATCTGTGGAGGGAAGATGGGCTGATGATTGAGTTCTGTCAATCAGTCATGCCTGCATGTTGAAACTTTGATTAAAACTCTAAAGCAAGGGGTGCCTCGGTGGCTCAGTCAGTTAAGCATCTGCCTTCAGCTCAGGTCACGTTCTCAGGGTCCTAAGATTGAGCCCCATGTCAGGCTCCCTGCTTAGCAAGGGAATCTGCTTCTCCCTCTGCCTCTCCTGCTCTCTCTGTTTGAGTTCCCTCTCTGTCAAATAAACAAACAAAATCTTTTTTAAAACCCACGACAACAACTCTGAAGCCAGGACAGTAAGGGAGCTTCTGGACTGGTGAACATATCCACAAGGGGGTGGCCGCCCCTACCCTGTAGAGGAACCGAGACCCTCAGGACCCTTCCAGCCCTATGTGCTTCGCCATCTGGCCGTTCAATTGTATCCTTTGTACTAAACTATAGTCCTGTGTATAAGGTCCTGGGTCTGTGAGCCGTTCCAGGAAATTATCAAACCTGAAGTGGGGATTGTAGGAACCCTAGAATTTGTAATCAGCCTAGCAGAAGTGCAGGTGGCCTGGGACCCCACTTGTGGCTGTTGTCTGAAGTGGGGGCAGTCTTGCAGGACTGCGTGAAGTTAGTATCAGAACTGACCTGAATTGTGACCCTAGATGGTGTCAGAGGATCGGAGAACTGGTTATTTGGAACACCAATCATTCGGCTCCGGACTTTGGAGGGTCCTTAGGCTTTGTCTCCCAGACCTCGTCCTGTAAGAACTGTGTCGACAAGGTGGGACAGCTGGAGGTCTCAACTCTGGATTTCCTCCCAGTTTCCATTTCACTTGTTCTCTGAGGATTTCCCTGATACTCTTGCTTATTCAGTGTGTGTTTTAAAAAGATGCCTTTGTTTTGTTGTGTTTGCTTATCCAGCATTTTTAGTAATCATTCAGTAGGATGGTTATAGTTAGTCTACCATTTTATTTTGCTGTTTCTTTATTATTTTTGTCTCGTGTCATTAGTTCTCTTCGTATTTATGGTTTTAAGTCAAATGAAAATACTTTGGCAAGATGGCATGTATTAGAAAATCAATGGAGAAAAATACCTTGTTTGGACATGTTCTCGAATAACTTCATAGAGTGGGGTGCAAAGTTTGGATGATCAGGAAATAAAAGCGAGTGCTAGGCTGCACTCACCAGTGACACACAACATGTCAGGATTTGTAAGGTGCAGCTGAAGTGGTGTCTCCCGGGAACCTGTGGGGACCCGCCAGGTGTGTGTTGTGCTGGGAGTTTATCTGCAGTCCTGCTCACAGATAATGCCAGAGAGGTTAAATAACGTGGCCAGGTTTAGCCAACCAGAGCTGGAAATCAAAGCCCGGTCTGCTGGATTCCAAGGTCTACCTAAGTTATTCAAATATTTTTATCATCATTTTTCCATCTTGAAACTTCACAGCACAAACATTTCTATTTTGTTAATTACCTCTTAAGCAACAAATTTTTATTGCTTTCCTTTCTAGGAGGAAGAGACCAAACCAGTTTTGAGTTTCAAAGATCTCCAGAATGAAGAAGAGATTGATGATGATCCACTGATAATTCTGAAAGCAATCTTACTACAGGTAGAGAGAGAGTTTAAGTTGCGTGTGTGTGTGTATTTCAGATATGCACACATATGTGCTCATGCTAGAACTGCTACTGGTACTAGTCAGAGTCTTATTCCTTTGGGGCTTCCTCTGTGTTATAGTTTATTTTTTAGAGACTTTCTGGTCATAAAAAAATGCATATTTGTGGCAGAAAATTTGAGGGAAAAAACCTAGGAAATATGTGAAAAGTACAAAATATATACAAGTATAATTAAACCAAGTACCCAGTAATTGTAACACTTTGATGTGTATTCTTTGCGTTCTGTCTTCTCTCTGTTTATATACATATATCGGTATTGGGTTATAGGATTTGGGGTATTACTGTTCTTTTAAATAGAATTGGGATTTACCGTATGTATTGTTTGGGAATTTGCCATCTTCCTGTGTTAGCCTTCTACTCTCTGTAGTTCCTGAGATTATGTCTCCCTTTTCATTCCTAATATTGATATACCAGTAATGCCTCCACTATATGGCTTTTTAACATTTGCTTAGCACTGTGTTGTAAAGGTGGTAAGTTCCTTGCATGTGTTTATCCATTCTTACAAAGACTTTTTCTTAAGTCTTTACCATGGACCTACGCTGCGTCCTTTAACCACCTTGTTCTGCGGCCACTGTATCAGTCTGCTGGGGCTGCCATAACAAAGGACCCCAGACTGGAGGGCTTAAACAATAGTAATTTATCTTCTCCCGGTCATGGATGCCAGGAGTCCAAGATCAGGGGGCCAGAGGTTTGTTCTCTCCTAAGGCTTCCATGGCTGGCGCATGGCCACCTCCTTGTTGTGGGTCCACATGGTCTTTCCTCTGTGCCTGGGCACCCTGCAAACCTCTGTGAGTCTGTATTTCTTCTTCATATAAGGACATCAGGCAGATTGGCCTAGGACCCACCTTAATGACCTTATTTTTCTCTAAAAACCGTATCCAAATAAAGTCAGAGTTGAAATCTTGAAGGTTAAGGAGTCAGCATATGAATTGGCCAGGGTGGTGGGGGGTTGGACACATTTCAGCCCAAAACAGTCACTTCTTACTAGCTTTTAGAACTTTTCTGGGGGGGGGGGGGACATTCAGAAGAGATCTTGATAATCCTTTTTTGCACTTAAATATTTCTTATAAAATTCCCACAAAATAGCAGGAATTTACTCAATCTTAGAATACTCTTTGGATGTTCTTTAAGTGTTTAAACTTGAGGTGCCTGGGCGACTCAGTTGAGTGTTCAGGTCAGGCCATGATCTTAGGGTTGTGAGATCAAGCCCTACATCAGGTTCTTCCCTCAGCAGGGAGTCTGCTTAGGATTCTTTCTCTCCCTCTGCCCCTCCTCCCACTCCTGTTTGTGCATGTGCATTCTCACTCTCTCTCTCTTTCTCTAAAATAAATAAGTAAATCCTTAAAAATAAGTAAATGTGTAAACTTTAGTGTAGGAAAGCACAATTCAAGTTTTCTAAACCGAGGCTTAATCTACTTCTTTAAAAAAATTTTATTTTGCAACAGTTATGGTTAATCCACTTACATGTTCGCTGTCTTAGGCACATGTAATTAGATAGAATTCTGTTGGTGCCTTTGAACTCATAAATGTTAGTTACATCTCATCACATTTTCTTAAATGATTGTTTCTTTCAAAAGGAGGAGAATAATGTAATTCCTGTTGATCAGCTCGGCCAGAAACTCTTGAAAAAGACAGGAATGTCTTGGAACAAGAAGTACAGAAGACAGTATGGACCACTGCGAAAGGTAATAGATGACATCCATATGGGAGGTCCCATACCAGGAAATTATATTATGATCCCTTTGCAACGAAACTTTAGGTGAAGATGAAATCAGTATTTTTATTTAATGGTTAAAGTTCAGTTGAGTTCTTTATTAAATGTTAAGTTATTGAGTAATTTATTATAGAATCAAGAAGTAAGCAGAAAAAGAAGAGGGGAAAGCCTTTTAATACAATAGCAAGAAATGTCATGAAGTTCATACCTGAAGCTCATCATTTATTTACAGAAATGTCTTAGGGTGTTCCCACAGTTTTCCCTTGATCTTTCTTTTACACATAATCCTGTTAATCTTGGTGATCAGTTTTCCTAGGCTGTGAGATTAGATGTTCAAAAACTGAACACAAGTGAAACCACTCGACTGAAAAAACACACAGCAACACTTAGTAAACATTTTGGAGCTATTCCTTATAGAAGCAAGGGGCTTACATACTTCAGTAAGTGTTTAAGTGCATCTTTTAATTAGCCCACACTGCAGAAGTGTATGTTGGCTTAATGACTCTGAGTCCATAGCATAGGTTTTAAGGTTTTCATTTAAAATGATTGGGTCTGGCACCTGGGATGGCTCAGTTGGTTAAGCGACTGCCTTCAGCTCAGGTCATGATCCTGAATCGATGGATCCCGGGATCGAGTCCCACATCATGCTCCCTGCTCAGCAGGGAGTCTGCTTCTCCCTCTGACCCTCTCCCCTCTCATGCTCTCTCTCTTTTTCTCTCTCAAGTAAAAAATAAAATGATTGGGTCGCTGTCTCGGTGTTTTACTCTTAAGTGTGATATTAGCTCTGCAGGTTCTTTAAAAATGCAAATACCCTTTATAAGTTTGAGGGAGTTAGCTTTTTTTTCAATCATTGACTGATAGTTTGATCTTGAATAGAGGTTGGATTTTATCAAATGCTGACTTTTTTTTTTTTATATACCATGTATTCTGTTAATGTGAATTCCATTGACCTTTTTAATGTTGAGCAAAGCTTATATTTCTGAGATAAATCCCACTTGGTCATGAGCTTTTCATGTATTGCTGCATTCATTTGGCTCTTTCATATAGGATTTTTGCTTCTCCATTTATGAGAGATATTAGTCTTTGGTTTTCTTTTTTTGTAGTGTCTGTCAGATTTTAGTGTTAGGGTCATATAGGACTCACATGTCAGGAAACACTCCTTTATATTCTTGGAAAGAATTCTCTAAGACTGATTTTTTTTTCTTAAATGTTTGATGAAGCTGTTGAGACCTGAAAATTTTTTTATTTGATGCCAGTGTAATTAACATAGTGTTACTAGTTTCAGTTGTACAGTATAGGGACTCAGCAGTACCATATGTTCCATAGCGTTCATCATGGTAAGTGTCCTCCTAATCCCCTTCACCCATTTCCCCCATCCTGCCCACCTCCCCTCTAGTAACCATTAGTTTGTTCTCTCTAGTTAAGAGTCTGTTTCTTGGTTTGTCTCTCTTTTTTTCCCCTTTGTTTGTTTAGTTTCTTAAGTTCCACAAACGAGTGAAATCATGGTATTTGTCCTTCTCTGGTGGCTTATCTCTCTTACCATAATACACAGCAACTCCATCCATATTGTTGCAAATGGTAAGATTTCGTTTTTGTTTTTAATTGGCTGAATAATACCCATTGTATGTAAATACCACACCTTTATCCATTCATGTGTCCATGGACTCTTGGGCTGCTTCCATACCTTGGCATTGTAAATAATGCTGCAGTAAACGTAGGGGTGCATGTATCCCTGCTAATAAGTGTTTTTGTGTTCTTTAGGTAAATATTGTAGTGCGATTACTAGATCATAGGGTAGTTCTGTTTTTAACTTTTTGAGGACTCTCCATATCGTTTCCACAGTGGCTGTGCAGTTCTTGCCAGCACCTGTTGTTTCTTGTGGTTTTGATTTTAGCCATTCTGACAGGTGTGAGGTGATGTCTCATTGTACCTTTGATTTGCATTTCCCTGGTGATGAGTGACGGTGAGCATCTTTTCATGTGTCTGTTGGCCATCTGAATGTCTTCTTTGGGGAAAATGTCCATTCATGTCTTCTGTCCATTTTGTGATTGGAATATTTGATTTTTTTGGTGTTGCATTGTATAGTTTTTTGTATATTTTGAATACTAAACCTTTATCAGATATGTCATTTGCAAATATCTTCTCCCATTCAGTAGGTTTTATTTTATTATATATTTATTTTATTTTATTTTATTTTATTTCGAGGTAGTCCCAGTAGTTTATTTTTGGTTGTTTCCCTTCCCTCAGGAGACCTATCTAAAAGGATGTTGCTACAATTGATGTCAGAGAAATTACTGTGCTTGTGCTATCTACTAGGATTTTTATGATTTCAGGTCTCACAATCAGGTCCTTAATCCATTTTGAACTTATTTTTGTGTATGGTCTAAAAAATTGGTCCAGTTTCATTCTTTTGCATGTCACTGTGCAGTTTTCCCAGAACTTACTTGTTTTAGAGACTTTCTCCCATTGGATATTCTTGCCTCCTTTTTCAAAGATTAGTTGACCACGTAATTGTGGATTTATTTATTTGTGGGCTTCCTATTGCATTGACCCTGAATTTTTTTTTTTTTCAGTAAGATTTTGTAATTATAGTTTAAATTTCTTTGCTTGTAGTGTTATTTAGATTTTCTGTTCCGGCAATATTTTGGAAAATTGTGTTTTTTAAGGAATTTTTTCTCTGACATTATCTATAATATCAGATTTATTGGCATAAAGTTATTCACAGTATGCCATATTCTCTGTAGTGTCTGTAGTATCTGAAGTTATTTCTTCTTTTTCATTTGTAATATTAGTAATTTGTATTTTCTCACTTTTTTTTTCATCAGTCTTGCTTGGGGTTTATCAAGTTTATTAAACTTCTTAAAAAACAAATTTTTGCCTCTGTTGATTTTCTCTACTGTTCATCTGTTTTCTATCTTATTGATTTCTGCTCTTATTTTTAATTATTTCCTTCCTTTTTCTTCTGGGATCTCATTAGATCAACTTTTTCCCAGCATGGTATCTCAGTTGTTTTTAAACCTTCCTT
This sequence comes from Mustela erminea, assembly GCF_009829155.1. Lineage (NCBI taxonomy): Eukaryota > Metazoa > Chordata > Mammalia > Carnivora > Mustelidae > Mustela > Mustela erminea. The sequence continues at coordinate 40,625,287 of NC_045621.1, read as the reverse complement.
TTAATACAAGCTTTTAAAGCTATAAATTTCTTTTTAAGGGCTAATTTAACTGCAAACAAATCTGACCTGTTTTCATTATCATTCCATTCAAAATATTTTGTAATTTCCCTCATGATTTTTTTGGGGAACTGTGTTGCTTAATTTCCACATATTTGGGATTTCTTTCTATCTTTTTGTTTTATCTATAGGTTGATTCCTAGTTAATTCCATTGTACCCTGAGAACATACTCTCCATGATTTTAGTTCTTTTGAATTTATTGAGACTTGGTTCACACTTCAGAATATGCTCTGTGTTGCTAAAAGTTCTGTATTCACCAGAAAAGTTATTTTCTGCACTTATTGGGTATATTGTTTTTTAAATGTCAATTATGTCAAATTGGTTAATAGCATTTCTTTTCTGTCCTTACTAATTTTTCTGTCTTTGGGTTTTATCAGTTACTGAGGGGTTTAAATCTCTAACCTTAATTGTGGATTTGTCCCTTACCCCTTTTACTTTGGAAAGATTCACTTCATGTACCATGAAGTTATATTATTAGATACACACACATTTTAGATTTTTATGGCCTCCTGATGTACATTGCCCTTCCTTTATCTCTGCTAGTATTCCTTGCCTTAAAATTTACCTCGTCTGGTATTAATGTAACCCTGCAAGCCATTTTATACAAGTGTGTTTCTTGCAAACAGTATGAAGTTAGTTCCTATTTATTTTGCATGGTTGTGATTTTTAAGTAATTTGTTCTTTTATTTAATGTAAAATTTGGGGCGCCTGGATGGCTCAGTGAGTTAAAGCCTCTGCCTTCGGCTCGGGTCATGATCCCAGGGTCCTGGGATTGAGCCTCACATCAGGCTCTCTGCTCAGCAGGGAGCCTGCTTCCTCCTCTCTCTCTCTCTCTCTCTGCCTGATTGTGATCTCTGTCTGTCAAATAAACAAATAAAATCTTTAAAAAAAAAAATAAAGTAAAATTTGTTGGGGCGCCTGGGTGGCTCATTTGGTTAAGTGTCTACCTTCAGCTCCAGTCATGATCCCAGGGTTCTGGGATTGAGCCCTGCATCAGTCTCCCTGCTCAGCTGGGAGTCTGTTTCTCTGCCCCTCCCCTGGCTCATACTCTCTCCTTCTCTCTCTCTGTCTCTCTCTAAATAAATAACATCTTTTTTTTAAAAAATAGCATAAATTTGTTTGAAATACCACCGTATTATCCTTGTAAGGCCCTTTGGAGCAGATGTTAAGTTCCCTGTTTCATTTCTGCTATTGATCATTTCTACGTTTTAGCTTTCTTTTCCATCAATCTTGCCTCGGGGTTTATCTATTAAACTCTTCAAAAAAGCAGCTTTGTATTTGTTGATCTTCTCTACCTTTCTCTATTTTTTCATCTGTTTTCTATCAGATGACAGTTTGATAGTTTCTTTTAATGAGAATGTTCGGTTCACTTGGTTTTAATGCAGCAACAAATATGGTTGAGTTAAACTCACCGTTGAGGTATTTGGTGTTTATCCGCCCCTCTGTTTTTGCTCTTTCATTCTTCCTCACCCTTTAAGTGACTCAAGTGGTTTTCAGTCTTTCTACTTTATCTCCTCTGTTGGCTAATATATTGCTTTATTTCTTTAATATTTTATTCTAGGGCTTATACTGTACATAAACCAATATTACCAACTACAAATTAATAGTATACCATTTCCTGAACAGTGTAAGATGCTTACAGTCATATAACTACGTTTCCCCACTCCCATCCTGTCTGCTGTTGCCTTTTATTGTACCATTACCTGTAAATTCTACTCTTTGTTACTTATTTTTATTAATACTATTTTTTGCTTCAAACACTTAGGCAACTTTTAAAGAAACTAGTGAAAAAATAGTGTTTTATATTTATCCATTCTGGTATTTGTTGCTGCTTTTTGCACATTCGGCTGGTCATCTAGTATCATTTTGATTTTGATTGAAATCTTTGTTTTGCCTTCAGGTTTTTAAAGGTTGTTTTTGCTGGATATTAAATTCTAGTGTAATAGTTTCCATTTTTTCCTTTCAGCACCTTAAAGATGTCATTCCATTATGTTCTGGCTTCCATTATTTTGGCTCAGAAGGCTAGTGTCACTTGAACAAGATGTATCTTTTTCTCTGCCTGCTTTTAAGATTCTTTTTCTTTTTTCTTTGTTTTTTAGCAGCTTGACAATATTGTGTCTCAGTGTGGTACTCTTTATGTTTATTTGCTTTATATTTGCTAAGTTTTTTGTCTGTAGCTTGACGTCTTTCTTCAGTTTTGACCTTTATATTTCCAGTTTGGTTTTCTGCCCCTCATTTCTTCTCCTTCCAGGACTACCGTTACATGTAGATTAGACCATTCAGGATTTCCTCACAGATCTTAAGTAACTGAGATTTTTTTCTTTTTCTAATTTTTACCTTCCTTCAGCTTGGTTGATTTACATTGCACCATCTTCAAGTTCATTGGTTCTTGGTTCTTTCTTTGGCTATTTCCAGTCTTCCATTAAGCCCAGCTAGTGAACTTTTCATTTAGATATTGTGGTTGCCAGCTTTGGAATTTCCACTTAGCTCTAATTGAGAGTATCCCATTTCTCCACTGAAATTCCCTATCTGAACCCAGTCTGTTCATCCTTTCCTATAGATTAATTTTTGAAGATACTATTAGCTTTATTAAGTCATATAAATTAAATATTTTAATAGCTGTTCACTGTCATACTATCTGGATTATTTCTGGGGCTCTTTCTGTAAACTTTATCTCCCTTATGAATTGACTGTATCCTCTCTTGAATATTGAATCACACTGTCCTGTTTGTGTGTCATTTAATCTTATATTGCCTACCGGACACAGTGGATTATACGGTGGTTCTTTTTTTTTTTTTTTTTTTTTTTTTAATGGTTGTTCTTTAAAGAGTTTTGCATCATGCTCTAACAGGTTATTGAATCCTTGATCCAATGGAAGCTTCATTTTGGGCTTTGTAGGGTGAATCTACTGCAGTTTAGCTCTTAGTCCCGTGGGAAATGCATGGTTCTTCCTTTGAAGGCACAGTTTAGCAAACGGTGGCCTGAGGGCAAATATGACCTGCTGCCCCTGAGCTGAGAACTATCTTCACACTTTTAAGTGGTTATTTTTTTTTAAAGTTATGTATGTACCTACCTCAAGTTTGCCTTTTATCTGGCGCTTTACAAGCGTACCAGCTCTTGGCCTACGGCACGGCCCTTCTAGGATTTCAATAGAAAGCCTCAGGTATTTGTCATATGTCTCTATCTTGTCAGAACTTCAATTCCGTGTTCTGTCTATCCAGAAATCTCTGCTAAAATCTTTGCACATCTACCCAGAAATCTCTGCTAAAATCTCTGTTCCAGTCGTGACTCCACCAGCTGTTGCTTTCTGTGGGGTTTCTTGTGTCTTGGGCCATCCATGTTCCAATCAGGAGTCAGCCAAGGATTTGAGGGGGATTTGGTATAGATTCTAGGCTCTTTAATGCAACTCTTTGTCTTTTGCTTTCTAGCCTCTCTGGCATTTTCAAATTCTGTTTGCTCAGCTCAGTAAGACTCCTGCCCTTTGCCTGAACTCTCCCACCATGCACTGCTATAAAGTGGGAATCAGTGGCTTCATGTAAAACTCACCTAGTTTTGAAGGATTATGTCCCCTCTGCTTAAGCCTGTTTCTGGTTATTCTCCAAACACTTGTTTTCATTATTTTGTCTGGAGTTTATCATTTCTTATCAGAAAAGGTAGACCAGTAAAAGTTCTCTACCATTATTGGACCAGACTCTGCTGAAGCTTGAGGCTAAAAAGAATTAATTCTCACTTCTCAAACGAAGGGGAAAAAATGGCTACTCTCTGATTATCACTATTTGATTGTACCTTAAAAATTAGCTGCAATACTGTTTTACCATCTTCTATACACAGTATTAGCAATATTGTCTTTGGGTCATAGACCTGTTTCCATCCGTCTGTGGTAAAACAATACTTTGATTAGAGTGTTGGTACTACTATACATTATTTCCATCCAAGTGGAAAATCAGAAAGTCACCTTTCCATATTGATTGATGGGCTAAGCAGATGTTGCACATGCCTCCCGAGTGGTTTCCTGTATAAAGTGAGTTCATGCTGAGAAAAGAGGAGACGTAAGGCCACAGGTGTCAGGGAGTGAGAGAAGAGTAGAGATGGAAAGTGGGGGTAGGCAATGAGGAAAGGTGTTTTTTTCTTCCTAATCCTTTAGCTAGAACTTGAGTAATAGCCCTTGGGATTAAGACCTAAGCTTTCTGCGCTTTGGTTTTCTGAGCTAACCTGTCCTCTTCCTTTAGTTCCTTCTGAAATAAACATTTGGTCTAGTTAATGTTACGTGACAATGTAGGCTTATAATTATGACTTCATTCCAACAGAGTTTGTCTGAGTCACTAGTTTTAAAATTCTCTTCTGTAGTGCTTCACTGTGGGATTGCCTTTGTGCTTCGTTTAGATTGTTTTAAACATCTCAGAAGTGTTTGTTCTACCTAATCTGCTTTAGTAAAGTACTTTTTTTTTTTTTAAAGATTTTTATTTATTTATTTATTACAAGAAGGCAGAAGGGCAGGCAGAGAGAAAGAGGAGGAAGCAGGCTCCCTGCTGAGCAGAGAGCTCGATGCGGGGCTTGATCCCAGGACTCTGGGATCATGACCTGAGCCGAAGTCAGAGGCTTATCCCACTGAGCCACCCAGGTGCCCCAGTAAAGTACTTTTTAAGAATGGTGTTACTGAAGCAGAAGTAACCTATGTTTTAGATTGTGGCATGGCAGCTTCCTCCCTTGATGTGACTGTTGAACAGAGAGAATCCTGATTTTTATTAAATGTTTTAATCATGACTCAGGTGGGTTTTTTTTCCCCCTCTCAGCTGTCTAGTGCAAAAATAAAGTTCAAAATCTAGTCACAGAAAAACTACATAGATGTAGTTTTTTTATTGTGTCCAATTAAAAAAAAATTTTTTCATTAACCTAGTATTTGTTTTTTTGTCTCCGTATAGTTCTTACAGCTTCATTCCCAGATATTTCTACTCAGTTCAGATGAAAGTACAGTCAGTCTATTGAAGAATGGTTCTCTCCAGGCTGAGTCTGATTTCCAAAGGAATGATCAACACATTTTCAAGACATTTACTTCAGAATCCCCAGGATTAAATGATAAAACCTCCTGTCCCCACTGGTTTGATATAAATGATTCCAAAGTCCAACCAATCAAGGAAAAAGATATTGAACGGCAGTTTCAGGGTAAAGAAAGTGCCTACATGTTGTTTTATCGGAAATCCCAGTTGCAGAGACCCCCAGAAGGTATGGAAAGAGAAGTGTTCCTATTTGTTCAAGTTGTTGATGTTAGAAGATAAATATTGAATGCTATTTTAATTTTTACCCTTTTAAAGAGAAAGTGTGCTCTTGGAACATTTTTAAATATTTTCAGGCTAATAGTAAGAAATACATTATGCCAAAAGAAATCCAGCAATCTGTCATTTTGTAATTACATATTTCTATTTTATTTTCCCCCTCTAATGATATGAGACCATAGTTAGTGTTCAGAATTGGTTTTTCTCGAACTGCGTGATGGTGTCTTGTTGGGTGGACCAACCTGCGTACAATTGCCCTATGCTTAGGTTTGGCTCTGTCATTTGGCCATGTGTTTGTCGCCTTCAGGTTGTAAGTGGCCTTTTATTGCCCTCTTTTTTCCTTTCCTTCAAGGTAACTAATGTGTTTTATGAGCAGTTGAAATAAATTCAAAGCGTTCTTTGTTAAACCTTCTAACACAGCTCATAGCAGGGAGACTAGACACTGAGACCCTCAGTGATAAATTTTTTTATTGAAACCACTGACATGAATCAGTATGTAAGACTTTGGTCACTTCCCAAAGTCTACTCAGAAGTAGAAAATCCTGAGAAGGGAAGTTCCTTAGATAGAGGGATATCTGTAGTTACAAATTAGGACACTGTTCTTAGAAAATGAGAATAGTAATCATTTTTATAAAAAGTAAGAAGAGAGAAGTTACTAATTTGCATGTGAGTCAAAGGAAATTAACTTTCTGGTTCTAAAACAGTTACATAATTATTCTGTTTAACGAGAAATTCTAGGCTTTATTTTTCTGACAGGGGAAGAATATAGCCGTGGCTCTGGTAAAAATATTCTGAAGCAGAATCCACAGTTACAGAAATATATATTAACACAAAAAGAATGAATTGGATTTTAGTATGCGTTATGTTTTGGCTATGCACTGAATGGTTTTCCAGTTAGCTTAGGAAATGAATAAAGGTTTGGCAGAAATCTTGATGGACTTTTTGTGGGGATAAAGGGACAGAACTTGGCAAAGTGATTCTAAAATCCATCTAGAGAGGTGAACGTTCACCAAGACTGAAGAAGGGCCTGCTGAAGGGCATTGACTCCATCAGTAAAATCTGCTTGTAGAGCTCCAGCAGCTAAGAGAGTGCAGTGCTCACACAGAGAGGGACACAGCACTTGCGTAGAGCCAGCCCAGAAACCCACCCAGGTCTTTCGAAGATTTTAATCCGTGGTAAGGTGACTTTTCAGATGAACAGGAGGAGAGGGAATTACTCAAGATGCAGAGGGGGGAAGCTGGTTAGCAGCCAGTCACTTGAATTAGCAGTCCGTGTAATCAAGTGACTATAATCATCGCTTGAATGAAATTTGAGTTCCTTTAATGTGTATGTTAAAAGGAAACCTTAAAATGTATAAAATATATTTTCCAATATTAAGGTAGAGAAGACCTTTCTAAGCTTAAAAGCAAAGAAAGAAAAATTAAGGAAAAGTGTTCTAAACCTTAAACAATAAAAAAGGCAAATGACAGGCCTAATGGGAAACAGCAAAATAAATTTATTTCCCATCTGCCAAGTGCTTTTACATATATTCCATTGTGCTTAGTAGAAAATTGGGGAAATGATATAAATAAGCAATGTACAAAGGAAGAAATAGGAACAACCAATAAACTGGAGGGAGAAAAAAAAAAAAAAGAATCGGGCACCTGGATGGCGCAGTCTGGCTAAACATCTGCTTTTGGCTCAGGTCATGATCCTGGGGTCCTGGGATTGAGCCCTGCATGTGGCTCCCTGCTCTGCTTGTCCCTCTTTCTGTTCCCCTGGTCCCTGCTCATGGTTTCTCTCTCTCGAAAATAAATGAATAAATAAATAAATAAAAAGAATCAACCCAAATCATAATTAAAAAAAATAGGAATTGACATTGGGGAGGGTATGTGCTGTGGTGAGTGCTGTGAAATGTGTAAGCCTGATGATTCACAGACCTGTACCCCTGGGGCAAATAATACATTAAATGTTCATTTAAAAACTAAATAAATAAAAAATAATTTTAAAAAACAGGAATTGAAACAGCAATGAGATGCCACTTTTTCCCTACCAAGTTAAATGTTTTTTGTTACTTGTTCTCAACAGTTGGCACTTCCTCTACAGCTGGTAGGCATACATAGTCCTATAACCAGTTGATCATATGTACTTGAAAACCTTAAACCAGTAATTCTTCTGCAAATCTTTCTTGAAATAATCAGAGCTGTATATAGATATTCATGTTCAAAGGTGTTTGTTACTCCCATTATTTTATAATAAGGACTAGAAATCACCTTAAATACCTACCAGAAAAAGATTGGCTATATTAATTATGATATATATAGAATGAACTCCTCTGTAATCATTTAAAACTTCGGAGAAACACAAATCTGAAGTGAAAAGCACATTACAGATTTGTCAAATACGATCCCAGTCACTTTACATAAGTGTGTGCACGTGTGTGTAGGTACATGTGTGCATACAGACACATTGTGTAGGTTTAGAAGGAAGACCACAAGTACATACAACATGTCTTAACAGTATCTTTTGGGAATGGGATTACAGTAATATCTATAAGATATCTTCTATATTGTAAAAGTAATTTCCAGAATTTTTATGGTGGCAATTACTACATTTGTTATCTGGAAAAAAATAGTGGGTGTTCTTTTTAAAAAGTATGCTTAAAGAGAATTGAAGAAATGGAATCCTTCTAGCATGGCATAAAGAACTGTTTATCTTCCATTTGTTCCAGTGTTTCCATGTTTCACATGGGAAGACGGGTCCACAGGAAGTTAGCATTCACAAAGGTAGTTAGTAGAGGCTTTCTAGCTCCCAGCACATTCTTGCCAGAGTCCCAGCCTCCAGATTCCATTTAATCAGCCCACGTTAATGAAGTGTTCTGTTCGCAGCTCAAGCTAATCCAAGATATGGGGTTCCATGTCATTTGCTGAGTGAAATGGACGCAGCCAACATTGAACTGCAAATAAAAAGGTAATCTTAACTTACTTTTAGAGTTTGAATGTTTTTTTTCCTGGAGAATGAGGATCTCATTTAGGTCTTAAGTCTTCAATCAGGAAAATTAAAAAGGAAACAAAGTCAACTCATCAGTGCCTGTGTCTGTGTAGCTGCTGAATTTTTGTAGGCAGAGTATCTTACTTTGAAATCATCTTTATCTGTGAGAGTGAATGAAACGATGTCACATAAATGGCCATTGCCGAGTAGGGATGAAGCCTCAGAAGCCTGGAGAAATCAGTGAACATGCAGGACATTAAGTGAATTGTATCCTGGCCCATCAGGTGATTCCCAAGGTAGAAAGAGCCTGGGTGAAAGTCACCCCTCGTGAGTTAAGTAGTTGTGGGGACCCAGCACTCAGTGACAGAAGACCAGAGGCGAGTGAGAGGAGGAAATATGGATTCTGCAAACTACCAGGCTTCATGTCCGCCCGCGCAGACACCTGTAATGGGTTATCACGGGCCTGGTTTGTGAGGACTTGCTGATTTCATCTTCTCTTTTGCGGTCTCGCCTGGAATCCTGAAGAACTGTGTCCTCATTTGCTCTTTGCTGAGGTCGGTGGGGCGCTTGGTTAGGGAAGTGCATGTTCTCGTGGCCTCCTTGTGGCCCCACGTGGCTGGCTGATTATGTAGCCAGCATGTGTTCAATATTTTAATCATTGGCTTAAAACTGGGCCAAAAAAGAAGCAGGTGGATTGAATGGCAAACCACTAACAAAGGAAATTAAGACATTAAAAATACAAGAAGTAGGGTAAAATATCTTAAACAGGAAAAATAACCTGCGTGAGTGGGTGTGGACTGGCAGTGGGTGTTCACAACCACAGCCGCAGGGGTTTCGCCAGCCAGCACTAAGCTTTCTAATGTGGCCATCAGAAGTGCTAGTGCTGTCTTCGACCATGTGAACAGGATTGTGTCAGGAGTTTTGGAGCAGTGGCAGTGGCCTCATCCAGCTCTCCCTGGGCCAGACTGCCTGGGGCAGAATGGTCGGGCACCGGCTCCAAGGCCGACCAGCGGATTCAGAGGCGAGCCGCCACTTCCGGTCTACTCGACGGGGGAGAGTGGGCTGGAGGGTCATGAGACCCACTTGAAATATTTTACAGGAGAGCCTACAGAAGAGCATTTGCCACAATTACAGGAAAAGGTTTCTAGCACATTTGTAACTATTTTCTCAGGATTAGAAGAGTTTGAGTTTCAATACTTAGAGTAATACTGTATGGTGTATACTAAAATTTATTTTCCTTGGAATTCATGCTGGCAGAGCTGAAATTTTGCTATTCATTGAGGAATTAAAATGTGTAAATTTCAGCACATGGAAGAAAAGGACATTAATAATAATAATTAGAACAGAGAATTTATTGTAAATCAAGTATAATTGGTTTGGGATGAAACTGTGTTATAAAAACAGAGCATTTATGTATTTTTTTATGCCTCTTTAAAGGGCAGAATGGGATTCTACAAACAATAATTTAGAGTTACATCTCCACCTGGGCCCTCATTATCATTTCTTCAGTGGGGCTCTGCACCCAGTTGCCTCTCAAGCAGAAAGTGTGTGGGATTTAACCTTTGATAAAAGAAAAACTTTAGGAGATCTTCGACAGTCAATATTTCAGGTAATTTAGCCTTGATTCCTCTTAATTTAGTCATTAAGGTCCATCTCAAGCTAGTTTATCCTTTTCAAAAATCCCATTTAGGATTCAACTATTTATTTTGCAAAGCACTTAAGAAAATTCTACATCTCCCACTTTCCGAGGGTCGAGCCAGATGTTCTCTCTTTACTTGTACGTCTTTTCCTTCTGCACAGGCGAGGCCCGCACTGTCCAGCCAGCAGGCTTTCAGGGGAGAATCAAGCCTGGTACATTTTATTTGTGGTAGAGAAGAAGTAGAAAGCTATTTTTTTGGGGGGGGAGGTTGGTTTATTTTTTGGGTTTTGGTTTTTTTTTTTTTTTTTGGAAAGGAGTAAAAAGGTAAAGATAAGCATGTTGCTGGGGCACCTGGGTGGCACTGTCACTTAAGCATCTGCCTTCAGCTCAGGTCATGATCCCAGGGTCCCAGGATCGAGCCCCACATCGGGCTCCCAGCTCAGCGGGGAGCCTGCTTCTCCCTCTGCCCTTCCCTCCACTCATGCATGCTTTCCCTCTCTCTTTCTCTCGCTCTCAAATAAATAAAATCATCTAAAAAAAATAAAAAATAAGCATGTTGCCTAAAACCAAGAACTAAACAAAAGCAACTAACGTTTCTCCCTTTCCTAAGTATAGGATAGCATTTATTACCAAAATTTTTCAGGGAAGGAAAACACCTTCTATTGTGCAGTGAAAACAAGGATTGTTGTAAATCCTTGCCTCCCAAGTAATTGATCCACGTGTGTTTTTAGGACAGCAGTGCTGTTCATTTTACTTATAGTGCCTTCGTATAAGTTATGTCCTTTGGTTCTTTAATCTCAGGATAACCTGAAGGTAAGCTAACCCCATTTTAAAGGTGAGAAACTTGTGATTTAGAGAGATCTAGTGGCTTGCCCACAGTCAGCCTTCTGGTTGTGGTAGAACTAGCCTCAGCCCTGGTTTCCTTACTCTTTCCTTCCTCTTCACCACACTTCTTCACCTCGCACTACTTCCTGATCAAGGAAAAGGGAAATAGAAAATGTAGTTTTAGGGGCACTTGGGTGGCTCATTCAGTTAAGCATCTGACTCTTGATTTCAGCTCAGGTCATGATCTCAGGGTTGTGAGATCGAGCCGTGAGTCAAGCTCCATGCTTAACGGGGCATCTGCTTGAGATTCTCTCTCTCCCTCTCCCTCTCCCTCTCCCCCTTCCTCTAGTGTCTGCTCGTTTGCTCAGGCTCTCTCTCTAAAATAAATCTTTAAAAAAGGGGGGAGCTTTTATTTTTGCAGAAATAAATGAATTTTCTGGGAAACTTATCAAGGCCCAAAATTATTAGGTTTCTTTAATTTTTCTCTTGTACAAAGCAAAGCAGGCTAGTTTCTTTGTTAACTTTAGTTGACTTGAATAATACCTCAGGGTTGGATTGGTATTAGGATTTCTGAAATTTCCTAATGTTTCTGAACTTTTGCATTAAAAGTTCATCCCTGAGCCAGTCCCGCAGTGTTAATATAAGTGGTCTTGGGGAGCTGCCTTGTCTAGGGGACCTTTAAAATGGAAAAGACCTACCTACTTACTTTCATAGGTTTTAGATTCACTCCAGTCTGCTTTCTGGTGTTTGAAGTGTACGTCTCTGTTATCCTAGAAGTAGGCGCCTGGCGGGAGGCTACGAGATTGATGCAGTTAACTAGTCACTTGTGTAAAGAGAAATTTATTTTTTTAAGATTTTATTTATTTATTTGAGAGAGAGGGAACACTTGAGCAGGGGTAGGGGCAGAGAGAGAAGCAGACTCCCCACTGAGCAGGGAGCCCCACATGGGGCTTGATCGCAGGACCCAGAGATCATGACTTGAGCTGACGCAGACGTTTAACCAACTGAGCCACCCAGGCGCCCCAGGAGATTCCTTTTTACGAGAACCACCATGTGCTATTGTGGAGAGAGACGAAATGGGACTGACTTTATGGATGATGTTCCTCTGGTAAGATGACCAGTCCCCAGAGTCTTGAATCTAGAAATTTAAAAAAACAATCCATGGTCATATGGAAACTGGTAATGCCACTTTTTTGAATTTATGGTGGAAAACATTCCTTTCAGAGAGCAAAAATTCTGATGTGTGCTAGAATCCATGCTGCTTTTCCCTGAACGATGCTGATTAAACAAATGATTTTTGCTCTTTTGGACAAAGATCTCTGGGCTGGCGTGCTGCTCAGTTTGCCTTCTGATGAAAGTGGTCTTCCTGTCAGTTCAGTACAGCTGTTCTGGTGCTTGCTGCTCATCGTGCACGCGGTGCTCTCCAGTCACTGGTGGCTGAGATCAACCGTTTCTGGATTTGGTGAACTTAGCACCAGTGATGTCTTCTTTGGTGTTGGGCGGGATGGGCATACTCAGTTGCTAGCTCCCCATGTCATCTAAACATATGAAAACTAGTTCGGTGGTGTTCTCTTACCTAGAAATGTGATATTTATGTTCCTTCTCATTGTTCTCTTTTCTTAATATTCTGTAGCTGTTAGAATTTTGGGAAGGAGATATGGTTCTTAGTGTGGCAAAGTTTGTACCAGCAGGACTTCACGTTTACCAGACGCTTGATGGTAAGATAAATGTTAAAACGCTGCGACTCATTTCCTATATTTGTATTTCGTGGGCTCATCCGTGCTCTTCTGCTCATGGCCAGTCTTTCCCCCTACCTACTACTTTCTTACCTAGGCTGTCATCACATGGTCAGTCTCCAAATAATTTATTTGATTTCTATAATGTGTAAATTTTGCTAACACAGAAATATTTTCTGTTTTTTGAAATTAAGGCTACCTCTCCAACAAAACAATCTTTAAAAGGCTGTGGGAGCGCCTGCATGGTGCAGTTGGTTGAAGCATCCAACTCTGGGTTTCAGCCCTGGTCATAATCTCAAGAGGGTGAGATTGAGCCCCATGTCAGGCTCCATGCTCAACAGGGAGTCTGCTTAAGACTCTCCCCCGCCCCCAACTCTCTTTTTCTCTCTCTCAAACAAATAAATCTTGTAAAAAAAAATAATAATAATAAAAGGCTATGAAATTGTGTTTGTATTACCACAGATTCTTTTTTTTTTTAGCAAGATGGTTCAAACCCTTAACATTGTGTTTATATGGCTTAATTTTTTTTTTCTCCCAATCTCAGCTTCAGATTTTGCTTTTTGTTGTTGTTTTTGTGTTGTTTTTTTTTAAGATTTTATTTATCTATTTGACAGAGAGAGACACAGCGAGAGCAGGAACACAAGCAGGGGGAGTGGGAGAAGGAGATGTAGGCTTCCCACTGAGCAGGGAGCCCGATGTGGGGCTCAATCCCAGGACCCTGGGATCACGACCTGAGCCAAAGGCATACGCTTAACGACTGAGCCACCCAGGCGCCCCAACAGCTTCAGATATTGTAGTAAAACAAACGGAAGTTCTTGGAGAACTTAAAAATATTTACAACTTGTGAATAATAACAAAACAATAATAATAGCAACTGTAGTGACGTTTATTTGGGACTCCACTGCACCAAATCCAGAGATAAGTTTTATATAAATTATCTCTTTTGATTTTCACAAGATTCTTTACCTATATTTCTTGAAGTTTGGGGACGCAGTACACAGGACAGACAGCAGTTTCGTGCTGGTTCGGGCCACGTGCTGGCCGAGCTTCCCTCCCACACACAGTGTCGGGTTTGGTCAGCGCCTCCCCTGCTCTTGTGCTCGCGGAGCTTCCGTAACAACACACAGAGATGCTTACACAAGGTGGAAAAAAACCCTGAAGACTACAGTGAAAAGCATAAAGATAAAAATAATCTTTTTTTTTTTTTAAGATTTTATTTATTTTTTTGACAGAGAGAGATCACAAGTAGGCAGAGAGAGAGAGGAGGAAGCAGACTCCCTGCTGATCAGAGAGCCCGATGCGGGACTCGATCCCAGGACCCTGAGATCATGACCTGAGCCGAAGGCAGCGGCTTAACCCACTGAGCCACCAGGCGCCCAAGATAAAAATAATCTTAAATAATGCCAAAATAATAAATGTAATTACTGCCTTTTTCTTAAGTTTCCTTGGTGAAAATGCTTTTTCAAACAAATATTTAAGTGTCTCAGCTCTTTCTTTAGTTTGATTGTTTTTGGTGATTGTGACGAATGGTCTCACTGATGAGCTCATGTTTTAGGAGATGACCTGACACTGTGGGAAATGGAGATTGTGGACGGGGAAGACCTCTTTGTATGGAATGGGGTGGAGGTAAGCACGGATTAAAGAGATACTTTGATGGTTTTCGATTTTTTTAAGTGTCTTGTAAGAAAACTTTCTTCAGCATCTGCGAAGGTAACTAGATGCTAGAAAATATCTGAAATGTCTGACAAGTTTTAGGTACAGTCAGTGTTAGTCCTATGCTAAGGAGATATTTGTCGAGCGCTTCTGCAATGCCAAGTGCTCATATGAAGGGACATAGTCAGTTAGTCCTTCAGGCTGTCCTGTTGTAAATAATCCCACTAACACGGGCAGCAGTAGGGTTCTGTGCTTGCTCCCTGAGGGAGTTCAGGAGGGGGCAGGTAGCTACCCTGAGTTAGGGCCGTGACCTGCAGGAGAAGAGGGGGTTCTCCAAGTCGGGAAAGGAGTGAGCAGCGTCTTACCCACTCTGTGGTCTGTCATTGGTCCATTTCATATATTTCCAAAGCCTTTTTCTTTCTGCTTCCCCCTCCCCCTGCCAAGTCTTTATTATTATTGCTGAGGACTCCTGCATCTCTGTCTCCACTCCACATTGCTCCCCTAGAAAATAAAAGATGGCTAAGAGAAAGTTTCGAAGGAAAATCTAAAGTACAAGACATTTCACTTAAAAAAAATTCTCTAAGAGTAGTATGTAAGATTTTATTTATTTATTAAGAGAGAGCATGGGGTGGGGGGCAGTCAGAGGCAGAACCAGACTCCCTAATGGGCAGGGAGCCTGCTGTGGGACTCGATCCCAGGACTCCAGGATCATGACCTGAGCCGAAGGCAGTCACTTTAACCAACCAAACACCTAGGCGCCTTTTAAGAGTAGTCTTTTAGGGACACCTGGGTGGCTCAGTCATTAGGCGCCTGCCTTCGGCTCAGGTGATGACCCCAGGGTTCTGGGATTGAGTCCTGCATTGGGCTCCTTGCTCAGCAGGGAGCCTGTTTCTCTCTCTGCCTGCTACTCTGCCTGTTTGTGCGTGCTCCTTCTCTCTGACAAATAAATAAAATCTTAAAAAAAGAGAGAGAGAATCTTTCTGTGTGATTTTGTTGACTTGATTTTGGCAAATAGAAACTGTACTAATGGTTGTCTTGGTATTATTGTAGGTTGGTGGCATCCAGATTCCAACCGGGAACGACTGTGAACCTCTGCTCATAAATGTTCTTCATCTAGCAACAAGCAGTGAGGGGGACAAGTGTCAGCAGTTGGTAGAGTCTCCACATGTCTTTCCGTCCAATGCACAAATGGGCGAGGTGCTCACCACCCTGGCAGGGCCCATGGGTGTCCTCTTCATCAATGCCACTGACCCTGCCGAGGAAGGGAACTGGGTCGCCATTCCCAGGGAGGACCTGAAGAAGACTTTCAGAGAGCTGGGCCTCGGGAACCACAGCTTGGTTCTCGTTCAGGATTCTAGAGATGATAACAGGTACCCTGCTGAAACATAAGAGAATTCCTTTTTAAGTTATTTAAATGATAGTTCTGTCTCTTGGAACTTGAAAGCTTTATCTTAATACTGATAATAGTTCAGTATTTTCCTTTTGTTTCTAAACATTGCGTCCTGGGTATGTTCGTATACAGGAGTGTTCTGAGTTAGGCAGCTTGGAGGAAGGTGATATTATAATGTTGATTTTTCAAAATTTTTATTTGTTGGTAAATAAGATGACCAAATAACGTAGATATAGACGAGATATAATCTAGATTAGTTGTTTGTAAAGCAAGGTCTTGTCAAATGAATTCCGATTAGCACTTACTACAAAACTGAAGGCACATTCTCACAAAGAAAGTTGCTGAATCTTTTCATGAGGAGGATATTAAGATCCAGCTAAGTGTGTCTGTTTTGTCACAAGACTCCCATAAGGCAATTCAGGTTTTCATTGTAATCCTTTTTCTGAGTCTTGAGACCTTCCCAGCTTCCCAGAAAGGGCAGGTAGGTGGGGGTGCGTGCGCTCTTGGTTCCTGTGAGTCCCCTGGGAGCCCAGAAGTGCCGCCCATCTCCGTTTTGTTGTCCACGTCTGTTATGCCGCTTTTCTGTAGTCAGTGTGCACTGCCCTGTAAACCCCCGGTTTCCATATGTTGAAGACTTGAGGTTGTGAATAATAGTTCGTTCCCTGCTCGATCAGTCGGAGTCTCCATATTGTCACTGACGGTGGCTGTGACACAGAGGCAAATTGTTTTCCAGGCATTTGTTTTTGCACTTGGTTTCTTTAATTTAAACGTTTATTCTATGTCCCTTTATAAGAAGTAATACACGGGGTGCCCACATGGCTCGGTTAAGCATCTGACCCTTGATTTTGGCTCAGGTTGTGATCTCAGGGCTGTGGGATCAAGCCTCACATCAGGCTCTGTGCTGGGCTTGGAGCCTGCTTAAGACTCTCTCTGCTTTGTCCCTCTGCTCCCCCCGAAATTAAATTAAAAACAAAACAAAAAAAAAGTCACACGCCATGTATTAGGACTTGGGAAGTACAGAAGTGAAGACAGGAGGCCGAAGCAGTGTCCGTGCCTGGCAGTCACCATTCGCTTTCCTGTTGCCCTGAGCTCAAGTAATTGGTTTTTTTGTTCTGAATGTTTTTTTCTTTTTAAGCTTACTAATGGTTATTTCACAGACAGTTAGAGCCTGCTTCCCCGCCCCGCGTCTACAGACTCTTCACGAGCCTCGCTGTGCGGCTGTGCAGCCGTCAGTGTTGACATTGTAGCTTTCCGGATGCAGGAGGCAGTGTGTGCAGGGGTGAGGACTGGGCCACCTGGGCTTGTTGGCAGCTTTGTCGTGTCCAGGCAGTGTGATTGTGTGCAAGTCACCTCCTCTCCTTCTGCTCAGTTTCTTCTTCTGCAAAATGAGGGTAAAAATCAGTGCCAGCTTCCCAGAGCCTGCGGGTTGGGAATTCAGTGCTTATGGAGCATTCGCACATGGTTAAAGGTGGGATGTCGTTGTCACTGTCCTCATCCAGTCCTTCGCCACAATCAGGGTGGTCTTCAGGGAACATCTTTGTGCTAAAACTTTGCTGACCTTACGACTGCTAGCTCAAGGGGTAGCCCCAGCGTGGGACAGCTGAGATAAAGAGATAGAGAGTAGAATTGTGTTTCCGATACGCACTTCCAGGAGGACTTCTGCCCACGATTCAGCACCTCCGTGTGAATTAGAAAGCCACTCCTTCCTTGGGAGCCTTTACCTACTATGTATAGGAAAATTTTGTTAGAGTAAGACACCCTACTTGTTCTCTTAGGCCATCTGCTGTCATAAAATAAAACTATTTATAATAAACATAAAAATATACAGCACGTGTGATGGGAAAGATATACCCACTTAAATGTGGCCTTTATGCAGTGTCTGTCTGTACAGCCTGCATGGCTGTCCTGTTAGTATGACGCTGGATCTAAATCCTCTGGGCAGGCTTCTGGCATCAGTACTCTGAAAGCTCGCCTCGTGAGTCCCCTGGGCAGGCCGAAGTTAGCAGCAGATTATTCCTCGACAATACTTCTCTTTGAAAAATGTGGCAACACAAAAAACAAAACAAAAAAAACATGGTAACAAATTATTTGTAGAAGTCAGAGCATACTTGGAGTAGAAATAGACTGCGTGCCTAGCTGCCTAGCACTGCCCTAAAGAGGTAACTTTCTTAAAGCCAGCTTCATAGACCTTGGTCACCTTTAATTTGTCACATCAAAGGACACATGCAGAATTTTGGAAGTGAAGGAACAGTATTAATTTTCTGATCCGTAGAAGCGCTGTGTAAAGACACGTGTCCTTAATGTCTTTGTTCCCACAGTGTGCTCCTCAAACAAGGGAAGTGGTTCAGTGGTATGAGTGAGATCAGCTGGCTCCAGGTTCAAAATCTATGCGAATTAGAATCCGAAGAGAAGCAAGTAAAAATATCAGCAACTATGAACACAGTGAGTAGATTATAGTTCAAGTCTGGTGGACAGTTTTCTAGTTTAACAGTGTTTGATTTAAAAGGCAGTACCTGAGGGCGCCTGGGTGGCTCAGTGGGTTAATCCGCTGCCTTCGGCTCAGGTCATGATCTCAGGGTCCTGGGATCGAGTCCCGCATCGGGTTCTCTGCTCCGCGGGGAGCCTGCTTCCTCCTCTCTCTCTCTGCCTGCCTCTCTGCCTACTTGTGATCTCTCTGTGTCAAATGAATAAATAAAAAATCTTAAAAAAAAAAAAATAAATAAATAATAAAAAATAAAAGGCAGTACCTGAAATCTTCCAGAACGCTTGTCTCAGTGGGTTTCCAGAGCTTAAGAAATCAACTTTCGGGGGCACCTGGCTGGCTCAGTAGAGCACACAGCTCTTGATCTCAGTGTCGTAAGTTCAGGCCCCACGTTGGGCATAGAGTTTAACTTAAAAAAAAAATATGTTGGGAGAGGAAATCAATATTTTATTGTTAATATTTGATTACCACTCATTTACCTATATTAGCCCTTGACATGTTTCAAGAAAATATGTGCTTTTTTTCCATCCAAAGCTACATTAGAATATAGGATTTACCTATTTAATTAGTTCATGGAATCCCCGAACTTTGAAAAATATAAAATGCTATTTTCCCACAGTCTTGTCTCTTATTTTTTAAACCAGGCATATATTTTTTGTGTTGTATTGTTTTTTGGTGCTTGTTTTTTTAAGCTTACCTGAAATTGTTCTACATCATACTCTGTACTCTTTTCTAAAGCCATCTGCTCTTAAAAACAGAGTCCTTCCATTTTCCACTTGAAGACATTGACCCTGGTTTCCTTAAACATCATTCCTGCAAACGTCTCTTTATATTCATGTGGTCTCAATTCATGAAGTTTGTTTTTTTTTTCTAGAACATCAAAAGAAACCTTTTAGAATGTTTTCTATAAATATTGTAATTTCTTTTTTTTTTAATTTTTTATTTTTTATAAACATATATTTTTATCCCCAGGGGTACAGGTCTGTGAATCGCCAGGTAATATTATAATTTCTTATGGTGCATTAGTATCTATTGGCACAGTAGAGGGGACAGTATAAAGCCAGCACTCTGGAGCTTGGCAGACTTGGCCCCCCCACCCCACCCCCTGACCCTAAGTGGGAGGCTTTGGTGAAGTCCTGGTTACTCCAGTCCTCATTCCTTCTTGGGGTGCTGTGGGGAACTGCTGGGAGGTTCTAGTCCATGATCACCAACATCACTTTCACCCCTAAATTTCCTGCTTCAAGCCCTAGAGGCACTTAGCCTTAACTAAAAAGAAAAGGAAGAAAGCAATCCAAAAGTAATTTAAACAAAAATTTTAAATAGTTCCCTCAGATTAGTATTGTCCATTTTGATTTCTTTTTAAGTTCATTGGCCCTGAATTTATCATTTTTTTTTAATTTATCATTTTTAACCTAAAGAAATATGATTAACTGTATTTTCTTTTGTTTACTCTTGTTAGAAAGGTTAGTGTGGGTTTTCAGCTTTTTGCCTTTGTTAGCCGGAATGGTTACTTTAGCTTTCCGTCTTTCTGTTCTGGTTACCATCGGTTTGGTAAAGCCTTAACTATTTAAGGTCCCAGTATTTGCTTTTAACTTGGTAGAGGAGAGGAAATGAATATCCAAGATGGAAAAAAAAATCTTTTTTCCAGTAGGCAGAAACTTCTGTCCAGTAACTGGTAAGTCAGCTGAGTACGCCTACGCTGGCGGCCTCCGCGGCCTCCCCTCCCGTTGTTCTCACGCACACAGTCACTAGTTGCTTTCTCTGTTTTAGGTGGTGTTTGATATTCGAATCAAAGCCATAAAGGAATTAAAATTAATGAAGGAACTAGGTAATCATTTACATTTGCTTTCGGGTTTTTCTGGTTTAATTTAGTTTTGTTTGATTTTTGGTTGAAAAAATATGGGAGTACGGGGACGCCTGGGTGGCTCAGTCGGGTAAGCCTGTGCCTTAGGCTCAGGTCGTGATCTCAGGGTCCTGGGATCAAGCCCCACGTTGGGCTCCCTGCTTAGTGGGGAGTCTGCTTCTCCCTCTGCCTCTCCCCTGGCTTTTGTTCCCTCCCTCCCTCTCTCTCTCTCTCTCTCTCTCAAATAAATAAATAAATAAAATCTCTAAAAAAAAAATATGAGTACAAAAAAACAACTTAGGGAAAATTCACATACCTACCACCCCACATGGATAAGTGTTAAATTAACATTTTGTCATTTTGTTGTTGTTTGAAACATTGGAAATAAAATTAAAATTCTCTCTCTTCTCCTCCTGGGACCTATTCTCTCTCCCTCCCCAGATGCAACCAGTATATCTGATTTGGGTGTCTTCCCTGTGCATTCACATTGTTCTGTTGATACTGTGTTTCCATATATCGGGGTACATATATTTGTATATTGTGTTTTCACATTTAATTTCTGTCATACTGAATACAACATCTGAAACCCACTCTTCACTCAGCTTTAGGTTTTCTTAACAGCTTTATTGAGGTATAATTTATAGACCATCACAGCCATTCAGAGTATATGAGTCAGTGGTATTAGTAAACATACAGAGTTGTACGGCCATAAGCACAATCCAGAACATTCCATCTCTCCATAAAGATTCCTTGTACCCCTTTTGCATTCCAAGCCCCGATAGCCACTTATCTACTTTCTGTCTCTCTAGACTTTTCTGGACATTTTAAGTAAATGGAAACCATGTAATATGCTCTTCCTCTTGTCTGACATCTTTCACTTAGAGTAGCAGTTCTGAGGTTCGTCCATGCCTTAGAAATGTGTTCCTTTTTATCGCTGACCATGTTCCACTGTATGGATGTGTCACAGTTTGTTTATTCATGCCTCACTTGATCGATATTTGAATTGTTTCTGATTTGGGGATTTTATGAATAACGCTTATACACAGTTGTGGACATGTTTTCAGTTCTCTCGGATAGATCTGCAGGATTGTAATTGCTGGGTCACAGGGCACATTTGTGTTTACCTTTATAAGAAACTGCCATTGTACTTTGCTGAGTGGCTAGCCCATTTACATGCCCACTCGCAGTGTGCTGGCATTGCAGTTCCTCCACATCCTTGCCAGTGTTTGTATCCGTCCTGACAGTTGTAGCCATGCTAGTGGGTGTGAATTACTCTCATTGTGTGTTTAATGGATTTTCCTAGTGCAGTGGTGGTGAATACTGTTGATGTGTTTACTGTCAGAACTAGGGAGTTTAACAACAAGTCAAAATTAATACACAGAAATCCATTGTATGTTTACTAGGAACCCAAAAAAATGGGAAATGAAATTAGGAAAACATTTATAATAGCATAAGATATCATGAAATACTTGGGGATAAATTCAGTGAAATATGTGCAGGACATATACGTTGACAAGAAAATATCCCTGAGAAAAGTCAGAGAACATGTAAATAAGTGGAACGCTGCACCATGCTCTTGGATCAGAAAACACAACATTGTTAAGAGGTAAATTCTCCCAAAATCCATTTGTAGATTCAGTGCACCCTCACTCAGAATCCTAGAGGAGTGTGTGTGTGTGTGTGTGTGTGTGTGTGTGTGTGTGTGTCAGAGAGAAACAGACAAGCTGACTCACAAGGAAGTGCAAAGAACCTAGAGTATCCTGTTTGAGGGGAGAGGAAAATGAAGTGGGAAGAGTTACTCTGTTTGATTTCAAGACTTACTCTAAAGCTGTAGGATCGAGACAGTGGGTCCTGGCACAGGAGCAGATGTAGAGCGGGGTCAGCAAGCTGCCTAGGCCTGTAACATGTTCCTGTGCAGTCGCTGAGCTGAGAATAGTTTTCACACTTTTAACGGCTCCTTTTCTGCAATAGAGATTAAGAGATTATAGGTGGTTTTTGAGTCTAAAATACTGACAGTGGCACTACACTGAGAATCCAGAACTAGGTGCAGATAAATAAAAGTCCCTTGACTTTCAACAGAAGTGCCAAGGTAGTCCCATGGAGAAAAGTAGTGTATTTCCAGCATAAGGTGCAGGACCAATTAGCTCTCCATAGAGGCAAAGATGAACCTCTCACTTTGCTTTACATCATGTAAAATACTAATTCAGAATGGATTGTAGACCTCAGTGTTAAAACCATTTCTGTAAAATTTCTAGGAGAGAACTTAAGAGAAAAATCTTTGTTAATTTTATCATAAGGAAAAGATTTTTTTTTTTTAAGTTAGGACTCCAGCACAAACCATAAAAGGAAAAAACTAATAAATTGGGCAATATCAAAATTTAAAGTTTCTATACTTCAAAGGGCATTTAAAAAGGCAAGCTGCAAACTGGGAGAAAAAAATTTGTGGCACGTTTGACACAGATGTGCATCCAGGTTATATAAAAAATAATAATAAAAGAAATACTTGTAAGAAGACAACCCAGCCCAAATGGGGAAGACACTTTACAGAAGAACACCTACCTGTGGATGACCCATAAGCACAGGAAAGATGCTTAGTGTCATTAGCTATGAAATTGATGAGCCGTCCCAGTGGGACGGTTAGCGTTAAAGGACCCACAAAACCAAGCTTTACCGAAGACATTCAGCAGCCCTCATGCACTACCGCTGTGAGTACAAGATGCCAGTAGCTTCGGTGAAGAGCTAGCTTGCTTGTTAGGAATTTAAACATTCACTTACCCATCCCGGGTGCTTACCCAAGAAAAATGAAATCACATCCTTACAAATACTCTCCGTAAATATTCATAATGAAAAGGTGGCTACAGTCCAAAAGTCCACAAGCCAGTGGATGGGTGAGCAAATCGTGTTGCATCCTAACAACAGGATGCGGGTCCTCAACACGAGCTTCGAACTGACACCCCCTGCAAAATCCAGGTGACTCTCAAACAGAGTGCAGCACAGAAGCTGGACACAAAGGAGCACATACTCTCATGACTCCATTTATGTGAGATTTTCGGAACAGAAAACCCGTGCTTTGGTTACAGGGACGGAAGACTGGATAGCAGGGGGAGGTGGCCTGCAGAGCAGCATGAGGGAATTTTGGGGGGTGATGCAGAGCAGCATGAGGGAATTTTGGGGGGTGATGCAAATCCCATCTCGGGTTTGCTGTTGGTGGCTCAGTGTTTAGCTCAGACTCCATACGCTTAGGACATGTTGTATTGCAACTTATACCTCAAATTGATTAAAAGCTTATAGTTTATTAAAATGAGCAGTTTATCATCTTCCCGTGAAACAGGTCTCCCTTCTTTCACTCTTGTCCCCCTCCAAACCATTCTCCTTTTGGCAAGTGACTCAAAACCCAGAGTGCTCCTTCCCAAAAAGCCAGCATCTTCACACCTGCAAGAATAGGGCCCACTGGCCCTAATCCATTTAATAAGCATAAAAATCACCTGACCTATTTCACGCAGAGGCAGTCTGCACAGATTTCAGTTACCAGGGCTCATTACATAACGTCAGCCAGCCGACAGCATGGTTCCAGTGTCTGCTACACTGGACGTGAACGGAGTCATTGCAGAAGTGCAAACTTTGCTACGGACTCTCCTTTCCGCAGGTCACTACCTAAATAGCAGGTGTGCATCAGGATCAGGGACCAGTTACCTCCCTCTGAAGTGTCTGGTATTCATTTCAGCACAGCAGAGGGAATGGTCTGTTCCCTTTCTCTCATGGTAAGCCCATGTGATGTCTCGCTGTCAAGGCTAAGCGAATCGCTTCCTGAAGGTGAAGGTGCAGCAAAGAAAGTCTGCAGAGGGCTACAGGAAATCACCGGCTGTGGGAACGTTGGCACTGCTGTCACTCGAGAGACAATATTGCCAGGAGCCTTCCCATCGAAGGAGCCCCCTGCAGACCCTTCATGAGATTGAAAGCACAAAACAGGAAATTCTGGAAGCAGAGCCAACTGAGAGGATGATGGTTCACTCAGGGATAGAGAAGATGCTCGCTCCAAATTGTGAGCTCCACACCAAGAAGCAAGCCCTGTGTAAACGAGTCTTGATGTTTTTTACCAAAAGAAAAATATTCTCAATGTTTCCAGTGCTTTAACTTGCAGTGTAAATATTAATTTTACTATTTTTAAAGTTTCACTGTACACGTATAACTGTGGAGATTTAGCTGTTATGAAAACAATGTCGAGAGGTCCGCGGACAGCGGCAATGTCCTCACGGGGACTCCCCGGCCTTCTCGCGGCCCTGAGCTCCTATGCAAGCTGAAGACTGCCTGTACTTGGGGGTTTTTTGTTTTGTCATTCATTGTAGCTTTCCTAATGAACACAGTAGAGCATCTCTCTTTAGTTGTTCTGGTGCACTAACCAGCTTCTTTTTATTTGTAGCTGAGAACAGCTGTTTGAGACCTATCGACAGAAATGGGAAGCTACTTTGTCCAGGTAAATCTTCATGGTAGCCTCCAAAAACGGATACTCTCACACTATCCATCTTTCTTATTCAAATGATGGCTTCCGGCACCTAATATCCTTCGCCTTTTAGAAACTAACTTGCTAGGGGTGCCTGGCTGGCTCAGTCAGTTAAACATCTGCCTTCGACTCCGGTCATGATCCCAGAGTCCTGGGATCGAGCCCCACATCGGGCTCTCTGCTCAGCAGGGAGCCTGCTTCCCCCTCCCTCTCTCTGCCTCTCTGCTACTTATGATCTTTGTCTCTCTCTGTCAAATAAATAAAATCTTAAAAAAGAAAGAAAGAAAGAAAGAAACTAACTTGCTGGAGTTACTGTCATCCCATCCTTCACGTATTACAGAAAATCATAACCAGAAATTCAGATCCTTCTGTTTGAAAGGAAAATACCTTTTCTGATGAGCCGATTCTCATTTTAGGCAATTGTTTTGATCGAGTCCTACGTCTTTCTAGATTCACTGTCAGAGTGCTTGCGCTGTTCATGTTATTGTGGTAACAGCCGCGGAATAGACTCTGTTCTCACCTCTGACGCCTCCTGTCATTAGACTTAGATAACTGATGGTCACCGCGGCAGCTTTGAGCATGCAGGAGGCGGGTCCACCGCTCATGAATCAATTCGGAATATCTAGCTTTTAATCCATGCAAACAGTGGCTCTTTGATGTTTATTAAGTATGAATCTCGAGCCTTCGTAGCCGCCTCTTATTCCTTAGCCTTATTGTACAGCGAGGAAGAATATATTCTAGAGTGTGGAAATGGAAAATCAAACAGAGCCGTAATGCAGGTCATCCTTTTGCATGGAGCGCGTCTCCTGTTCTTTCTTGACGTTCTTTGATTTTCAAAGGAAGGCTGACTTCAGTGGATTATTTTGAGGACGTTTTCAGTATATTCCTGGAGGTAGGAATTAATAACATTCGTCCTGTTCTCCAAATTCTTTGTAGTGCCGGACAGTTACACTTTGAAGGAAGCGGAACTGAAGATGGGGAGTTCCCTGGGACTGTGTCCTGGAAAAGCGCCAACCTCATCTCAGGTAATGGGGGGTCACCTGACAGAGTGAAACCACCCTTCCCAGAATCAGAAGTCCTTCATCTCATAATTCCCACCTTAACTACTGCACCAGTAATCATTTCCCTTAGAAGTTTTTTTTCTTTCTTAAATGACATCTTGTATGTTAGGCATAAAAAGACCCATCTTGTCCTTTTTGTTTAAATCAAAAATACTAGTAAGGTTTTTTTCCTGTGAGAATTTTGTGGTTAAGGGGGACCTTTAAAACTGAGTGGCCACCTTGTTTGAACCACCTGTTTCATAAATTCTAAAAAGCACCCCTTTTCCCTGCATTTTGCCGTCTGCGAGGCTGGCGTCCCTCTTCATCTGTGGCATCTGTGACTGCAGCTGGCACGGTTTCTCTCTCTCAGTGGCACGGAAAGTGATGAGAAACAACCAGCGGCATCTTAAAGTTAGTGAAATAGAGTATACTGATTCTGGACTGAATTACTCTCTGCCTTTGTTTTTAATCAGTCCTCGTTTTCTGCATAAAGTATTAGGTCAACCTCTGCCAGAAGGCCTGCCTATTTAATAAAGTTTCATTACCATCCAAAAGTCACGGTGTCCTTCCTGGTAAGACTCTGTTTCAAGGGAAGCTGGACTCCTGTCAGGATCCCTGTGGTTCCTGGATCCACTTCATTCGTTTCCCAGCTACCTCCTCTCTAATCTGTTCTTCCCCTGAACTTGGCCACCTAGGAGTGCATGACAAGCTGGTAGGAAAACGTGACAGGTGAGACGGACTTCGAAAGGACAGGGAGGGCTATCGGGAGCTGAGCTCACAAGCGATCAGGTTCACTGGACGGAAAATAAGATCACAGCCAAATGACCCAGAGCAAAAACCCAGTTCATGCTCACAGCCTGTAGCAGATCCCTTTGAGGAATGACCAAGAAAGAAACAAAGATCACAGTGGAATAAATAGTATCTGCGAGAGAAGAACAATGATGTAACACCTGTGCGGGTGAGAACACTGGCGTGAAGCATCTTACATTTCTGGGTCATCAGAATTGTTGTTTAAATTGCAACATTAAATTAACCAGCGTCTTTGTTTTTTTATGATAGGAGATTTTTATTAAAATTTCATGGACCATTGGCTTTTCTTTTTTGGAAGCAGGTAATACATTTGTAGAATTTTAAAATTTAGATTAAATTGCATTCATTGATCTTAGCTGTTCCTGTTTTTCACTGTGGGAAGTGATGTTCAGCCGGGTACAGAGATGGAGATCATAGTAGAAGCAACAATGTCTGTGGGAGACGTAAGTAATTCTACTTCTTCCTTCTGTGGGGAGAGATCTGTGGGCATTTGGTCTGGGGAGCCATGGTAACCCTGTTCGCATTTTGAGGTCCTAGGGTTCCCACAATATACTTTAGAGAATTCTGTCCATTCACTAAAAGAGTAGTTTAGGGAACTTGAAAACTGGTGAACGAACCCAAATTTTTAAAATAAGATTATCTTTTTCTTTTCTGGTTATCGGTAATACTTACAGAAATTTGGGTTCTGTAGAAGTGGATTAAAAGGGAAAATGAAAAAAAAAGTGGGGGGGAATGAAAAACCTCTCATTATCCTGTATCCTGCTAATTTTAACATTTTGGCATATCTCCTACTGGTGTTTTTAGGTTATATAAGTGCATAATCACACACCTGGGCACAAATGTGTGTGTGTGTGTCTGTGAGCACACATGCGTATGGCGTAACAGTTATGTTAGTGTCACAGATACCTACGACTTTCAGTGTTGGAAAATGGAGAGACACAGTGGTATAGTTGAGTAGAGCCTGTACTCCTGAATTTGAATCAGAAGAGGCAGAATGAACTTGGTTGTTTGCTTTTAAAATTTTTTCTAGCTCTGCCCCCTGAAACAGCTCAGACACAGTGACCAGCCTGGTGGCAGCAAGCACCCCAGCACCCAGACTGTGGTTGTGGTTGCTAAATACCGTTTCCTACTGGAAGGAATCAGGGCTTCTTGGAGTGGCATCTGGGTCCGTATCTAGGTCAGGAGCAGGTCAGTGAGCCTGGAACATTTTGTCCTGACAGAAGCAGTAAAGCCAGCAAAGATAGCGGGGGTCCACAGAGAAAGCCAGGAACCAACTTGAAGAGGCTTTTGCACGAGTTCATAAATGATCCTAAAAAGACCTCGTCACTGGTTACACAGAGCGAAGGCTGGGGAACTGAAAGGAGAGGGTCAGACATTTATCCTGCCTTTCTTTTGGAAGCTATATTGCAGGTATAGGTAATGAGAAGGTGTTTTTATAGATAGATATTAGCTGATAAATGAGAGTTTTAGGCTGTCAGCTATTTTAACTCCTAATGAATTAATGGGTCTGAACAATGATCCTGAAAGACTGCTGACTTTCTTTTTTTTTTTTTTTTAAAGATTTTATTTGTTTATTTGACAGACAGAGATCACAAGTAGGCAGAGAGGCAGGCAGAGAGAGAGAGAGAGGGAAGCAGGCTCCCTGCTGAGCAGAGAGCCCGATGCGGGACTCGATCCCAGGACCCCGAGATCATGACCTGAGCCGAAGGCAGCAGCTTAACCCCGAGATCATGACCTGAGCCGAAGGCAGCGGCTTAACCCACTGAGCCACCCAGGCGCCTGACTGCTGACTTTCTGAAAAGAGTAACCATTGCCAACACAAAACAAGGCTCAGTGGACCTGTGCTCCCAGGTGTGAGGATCAGTTTCTAAGAAGCATAGGGGACAGAGGGGACGTGTCACCACAGCACGGGCCACCATCTGCACGGTCCTGAAGGGACTCAGGAGACAGGAGGAGCGGGTGCGGTGTGTGCACTTCATTTGGCTCTTGTTACAAACCAGGAAAACCTTAGTCACAGTGTAAGAGAACTAAGGGAATGTGGGGGCCCAGCTGGTTCAGTCAGTAGGGCGTGGGACTTGATACGGGAGTTGTGAGTTCGAGCCCCATGTCCGGCATAGGGATTACTTTAAAAGAAAAAAAGGAATGTGACCACCAACTGGGTATTTGTTATTAAGGATTTCTTGAGTTTTTCATAATTGTTTGAGGCTTATGTTTTTTTAAAAAATGTTCATCTTTTAGAGATGAGTATTAACTATTAATAAATGATAAGATAGCTGACATTCTTGCCTCTGAGGCCCTGGAGGGCGGGAGGCGGGACAGGAAATGGGTGAGGCTGTGGCGCACGCGACAGGCTGCCGCAGTCACGAGGTTGGGTGATGGGCGCCGTCGGCTCACATTTACCGCCCTCTCTGCACGTGTTTGCAATTGTCCACGGCAAAACATTTAAAAAAAAATTTTTTTTTAACTTGTTACCTGCCATAAATATTTTTAGTTTTTCATTTAGCTTTTAACTTTTTGGTGCTATTCATGTCAGAGAAAGGAGGCCGCAGAACTTTTCAGAGGAGCGATGTGTCTGTCTGTCTGTCTGCTCTGAAGCCCAGTGGGGGCACGCTCACTCCCCTCCACGTGGCTGGGTCCCATGAGCAGTTCTCAGTTGTCCTCTTCCCGCTCTCCGTGGCCTCTGAGGCGATCGGTGCCTCTCTGAGCCTAGAACGCCGCTGTCACTTGGCTTGGAGGACCGCAGCTCCTCCCGGTCTCCCCCCAACCGCACAGCCCACCCCCCCGCAGTTTGCTCTGTGCTCTTCTCTCCCGTCCACTGGACCTCGGCCTGGCGCTCTGCTTGTGGGACCTGCTTGCTTGTCTGATAGCCGTCCCTCTGCTGTGTGACCCCTGTCCTCTCTCACACGTACCTCCGTTTCCCTCCTTGTCAGTCGGTGGTGGCACCTCCATTCCTCTGCTTGCTCAGGCCAGAACACCTGGGGGGTCACCCTCGGTGCTTTTGTGTTTCGCATCCAGGCTTTCAGGAAATCCTTTCGGTTTTCCCGTCATGATTTGTCTAGGATCTGACCACATCTCATTCCCTCCACTGCTATACCCTGGGCACCTCTCCTCTGGGTTATTCTAGCAGCTTCCCGACGGGTCTTTTTCTTTCCAGCCTGCATTTCCCCAAGGTCTATTCTTATAGAGACGTTGAGCGGTCCCTTCCCTGTGCTCCCAGGCCTCCTGTGCTTCCCTGTGTGTCTCAGAGGTCCTGAGTGCTCGCCCCGCTGGGCCACGTCGGCCTCCGCGCTCTGGTTCCAGAGCGCAGCTGAAGTGAACATCCACCCGTTCGCTTTTCTTAAGTTGCGGAAGTTGGGTGCGGCCGCCGTCGTGCGCCCAGTCCCTGTGTCTTACTGGATGGGGCTCTCACTGCTGTCCTTCTCTAAATAATCTTCAGGTATATTTTAAAGTCTATTTTATCCTTAATCATACAAGTAATCCTGGCCTTATTCTTTAAACCCCACTGGGGGTAGCGTATGGATAAAAATCCTCCTTGGCCACAGCCTACCCTAGCGCCCAGCCGGACGTCTCCATGGTATTGGCACGGCATGACCTGACCACCCCAGCGAGCGCGAGTCCTTCCAGACCGTTGATGCACTCCACAGGGACAGATGAGCTGGACTTGTTCGTACGGTTTCTTTTAAATCATAAATGGGATCACGCTGCGTTTATGACACTAGAACTTTGTTTCCCTTCGAATTTGTGAAGGTCTTTTATTTTTATTTTATTTTATTTTTTTTAAAGATTTTATTTATTCATTTGATACAGAGAGATCACAAGTAGGCAGAGAGGCAGGCAGAGAGAGAGAGAGAGGAAGAAGCAGGCTCCCCGCGGAGCAGAGAACCCGATGCGGGACTCGATCCCAGGACCCTGAGATCATGACCTGAGCCGAAGGCAGCGGCTTAACCCACTGAGCCACCCAGGCGCCCCTGTGAAGGTCTTTTAAAACCAGTGTGTATGAATCTATTTTATCCTTTAAGACCTCTCGTAGTTTATTTAAGAGTTCCTGTTCGTGGACATTTTGACCCTTTGCTCTCTTTCTTCTTCCGAGCAGTACAGTAGTGATCCTCCTTACCCTGCTTCCTTCTCTGCTGGCGTAGTATGATTCACGTTTTATTTACTCTTGCTGTGCATTCATAGGTAGGCGAAAGAGTAGGTTTTTCCCCCAAGGAAGTTGGGAGTTTCTGATTTTTATTACTGTTATTTAAACTTCTGTTAATCATGTCGCACCGCCTGCACGGATCTCTTCTTGTGAGTTCATAGATGACCAGTTGTATCTCTTGGGTGCTGTGTAAAGGCTGATCTTTTATAGGATTCAGGGTTCAATGTGTATCTAGGAAATCGGCCTAATCAGTCATATCCGGCCCAGACCCCCGCGCTGGTCCTCACAAGCGGGCGCTCATGCTGCGGGCCTACTCGCGGATGAGCAGAGTCTAAGCCTCAGATACAGACACCAGCAACTTTTTCCTCTCCTGGCTGGCCCCACCTAGCTCTTAGGAAGCAGCGCTCCCTTAAGTCACCTAAGCTGTACATCCCTCCAGGAATTACTAAATATCATAAGACAGACATGCCCAGGGTCCAACAGGGGCATCTCTCCCAGTGCTGTATCTCAGGAACAGAGAACTGAATGTGGTTTTTCTCTCTTTTTGAACAGTGTTTAAAGCTCCTGCTGGAGAAGTCTGGCCTGCCAGGTAAGTTTCAGATGACAAAGTCACTTATCTGTGTCCTCATAGTAAGTCATCTGTAAGCCTGATGACAGCCCCTCAGACATGCTTTCCTCCAGCTTTGTCATGCACGTAGTGCCTTCTCCTGGCTCCGCTGTTCGAGCTAACAGAAAGCCAGCTGTGGCTTAGCCGCTGTGAGGACAGAGAAGCTTGACAGGCTCCAGCACAGGCCCAGAAGAGCAAACAGGATTGATGCCCTCTGGAATCACCCAGGCCCTTCACTGATTTTTTTTTTTCTTTTTAACCTCATTGATTCAGAGTTTCAGGGCCTTGTGTTTCGTGCCAGAATTTTTGTGGTGTACATTAGGGAATGTAATACGAATGAAAAAAAATAAACCCAGGGTATCTTTGAAGTAGCTCCCCGGGGGAGTCATGCGAAAGGGCTCCCGGGGCATCCCGCTGCTCTTGTTAGGGCGTTGGCCATCCTCAGACCTGCTGAGGAGAAACCTCTGGCACCCTGACCAGAAGGGAGGTTCTGGGCCCTGCGGCCCCCTTCTAGGAGCTGACGGGCCTCCGTGCAGGGACCAGCACCCATCCCATCTCACAGATGACAAGACGGAGGCTGAGAATGGTTAAGGGTTTACCCAGAGTCATATGGCAAGTAGCTAGGACTCTCTGCTTTCAGAACCCACATTCTTCCTTCCACATTACGCTGCAAAGAAGGAATGGTGTTCACTCTTAACCTATTGGGGTTTGTTTGGTTTTTTTAAACACAGAGGGGTGCCTGGGTGGCTCAGTTGGCTATAGCCTCTGCCTTCAGCTCAGGTTGTGATCTCAGGGTCCTGGGATCAAGCCTCAAGTTGGGCTCCCTGCTCAGCGGGGAGTCTGCTCCTCCTCCCACTGCTTCTCTTCTGCTTGTGCTGCTCCCTCTCGAATAAATAAAATCTTGAAGAAAAAACACATTTAGATTAAGTACACTTCTTACTGTATTTAAAACTAGAACTAATGGTAGGAGAGGATCTGCAAAGAACAGTATGGTAAGAATTAAAGACTTGTGGCATCTGGAGGTTCAGTATTAGATCCGTGTTTACTCCTTTGGCTCTAGCTTCTGGTGGGTGGGACAGCTGACTGTTTCTAAAACATTGCTTTTTTTTTTTTTTTTGATCAGGATTTCCAACTTTTACTCTATTCAGCTTCCCTGTCTGCCTCAAAAAATTTCACATTTCATCAGTACAGCAAGCATATTAAGAGAAATCTAATTAAAGACTATTTAACATTCATAAATTCTTGTTTACACCAACTTCATTAAAATGCTATTTCAGAAACACTGGTTTTTGTTAGATTAACCGGTAAGTGGATGAGAACAGTTTGGTCATACACATTGTCAGTTGGTAAGAGATACTGGCCTATACTTTCAACCAAAACCGTGAAATAAAACAACTTCATAATGATTTTAGAAGAGAGTCTGTACCTAGATGGACAGTATCTGTATTCGTGTGTGATGTGTGCACGAGTAACTGATAAAAGTAGGACATCGGTGCCATGTGACAGTAGCAAGGGTTGATCTGTTTGCAAGTATGCAGATCTTGGTGGAATAGAGAGGAAATTGAAGGAATCGCTTTATTTTTCTCCTGCCTGGAAGAGAGAATTTAGAAGTCAGTTATTTGCTCAAATCCCGTTTGATACTTGCTTATCCAGAGGGTCATCACTGACAAACTCTTAAAATATATTTTTGATTTTTTTTATGCTGATTTTGATTCCTTCACAGGAGACACGTGGCATTTACGAAAAATGGATTGGTGTTACGAAGCTGGAGAGCCTTTATGTGAAGAAGTAAGATTATTGTTGCACGTTTTATTCTTAGAAATGATTGTGTTTGTGTTCCATACAGGATATTCACCCTCACCCCACCGGTGAATACATTCTAGAGAAAACTTTCATTATTTTAGGCTACAAAAATCTGTACCTGGTCTCCGTCTACTTCCTCACTGTATGTAGGTCTTTGCTAAAGTCAGAGGGAAGGTCTCAACCTAGTGGGAACATTTCTGACGTCTGTGTTAAGTGCTCTTTTGACTTAAGAGAGTATGTCCCTAGAAATACTAGGTCCTCGTGAGAAAGCAGAGGACTTGCGAGAACAAAAGACATTTGTGAAACAATGTGAAGATACAGTCTGAATTTTGAAACCTGAATATTTTAATCTCTGTTTCTCTGTAAGAATTCATCTTACCAGCCAGTCACTCAGGCTCTGATCGAAGCTGCATCTCTAGATCCAACCAAACTCTCTGGGTAGTCTTGGGAACAATTTTATTTCAAGATAGTCGGACTCTGGTTAACTGTCTTATTACTGACCTAGATAGCGTCGCACTTGCCGGTCAAACCCACGGCCTTAGAGGTAGTCCCAAGAGGAAGCTCAGGGAGAAGCAAGCTTAGGTACTTGGGGTCAGCCATGCTCCCCCAAGTCCTGCTGTGCCTGCCATTCAGTGACAGCTGGTGGCCTTGCGCATCAGCAGAAGGGTGATGAGGCAGGTGGGCCTGGGCCTTCCCCCGGGGGCGCTCTGCTGCCTGGGGCCGAGGGAGTGAGCGCAGAGAGGCGCCTCTGAGGCTCGGCCGGGAAGCTGACTGCCCAGACGCGGTCCTCAGACCATCCGCGGTCCTCAGACCATCCGCAGGACATGCGGTTTGGGGTCAGAGAGTGTGTCTAGTTGTGTGGTTTCTGCATTTTCTTCTCTCTTAATTCCTAAATTGGTATCAAATAATTCACCTAAAAGCAAACTTATTGCTGTGTTTCCCGGCCTTGTGTTTTGGGCCCACAATGCTGCTGGCCCTGCGGTCCTTCATCTTTGCTCTCGGCTTTTCCACTCCTCCCTGGCCCTTCCCACGGCTGGCCGTTGGGCCAAGCTGTTTTCGTCTTTTCTTTTTTGTCCTCTTCCATAAATTACACCAAGTGGCTGCCCCAAGTCACTCCAGTGTATCGTGCATGTAGCAGCTGGACTGGTCTTTAAAAAACCCCTTCTCACGCCTGGGTGGCTCAGTCATTAAGCGGCTGCTCAGGTCCTGGGATCGAGCCCCGCATCAAGCTCCCTGCTCAGCGGGAAGCCTGCTTCTCCCTCTCCCACAGCCCCTGCTTGTGTTCCCTCTCTCGCTGTGTCTCTCTCTCTCTGTCAAATAAATAAATAAAATCTTTAAAAAAAAAAAAAAAAAACACCTCAGAAAACTTGAGCGGCTTTTTTTCAAAGCAGCTAAAAATTCCTTAACATCTAGTTCACAGCCCTTGCATCTGGGACCTTCCGATCCAGCTTCCTGTCCTGTTACTCCCCAGCTGGTGCTCTAGTCTGTCTCGTCTCCTAAGCTCTTCCCCTTATTCTGGACTCAGCCTTAACCCTGCTCTTCTTTCCATGAGAATTCCTTCTCGTTTCTTCTAGCTTTCCACATCCAGCCCAGCCTTCGGGCCTAACTGGTATTTCATCCTCTGCAGCTCAGTCTTCCGCGTCTCCTCCCATCCGTGCCCTCTCCCCACAGCCTCTGTGACACTCCAGTCCATCCCCTGTGATTTAATGCAGAAGGAGACACTGCTTATAGTCTTAGTGTCTTCCCTGCCTCCTCGATGCCTGCTTTATTGTTTCTTCCTTTCTTGAAAGGGTCATAGAGTCATAGGATTCCAAGAAAAGATCCAGAGGTCTTGTTTGCTCCTGTCAGAAGTCATAAAGGAATTTCTCTTTCCCCAGGATGCAGCCCTGAGAGAAGTTGCGATACGTTCTGGAGATACTTTGCTTTTAATTGAAGGAAAACTTCCTCCTCCGGTAAGGTCTTGCTTCTGAGTTGACATTTTGTAAGAACAGTTACTGCTTTCTGGTAACTGAGATGATGTTTCTCATTGTGGGGAGACACAGCCAGGCATGAAGAGAATGCTGGGAATTGGGGTAAGTTCTCTCATCAGACAGCTGCTGTGTTTTATGTCTTCACGGAGTTCCCTCTTGCAAAATCAGTCGTATAAACCAGTTTATTTCCTGCTTTTCATATTTCAGTCCTTAACCAGACTGCAGAATCCAAAACCAGTCATTGTATCCAGGATGTGACTTACCAGTTTAATTCATACACCCGCCGTGAGAAATTTAGCTTGTTGTAAATGCCTTGTTTTTATACCTAATACTTAAATAGAAACCATCCTCAGGATTGTTCCAGTCAAAATGAACAGGTCATAAGGTATGAACTTTTTTAAGACCAGATGCTCGCTCTGTGTTGCCACGTTGTTTTCCCAGAAAGCCGCACCGAACTGGTAGCCCCAGGAGCTGCGGACAAGAACACTCATTTCACTGCTCTGAAATAAACACCGCGGATTGCTGCTACCTAAGACCATTCTTTATTAGGTTCTTCTTAAGGTGGACACACGTAAAGATGGAAGTTAAGAAATGACCCCAGATTCCAGCACTTAGATAACCACTGGCTTATGATTAGGAAATTCAAAAGACGTGGCAGGCTATAAAATGAAAAAAGCTTTTCCCATTTTTTTTTCTCTCCAGAAAGAGTCACAATTAACTTACTTTCCCTTGCATATCCTTCCCAGAAAACAGTTATGCCTGTTCGTGTGCAGAATGTAAATATGTGCGTATCCCTTTTAAAGTTCACCCAAAGGGAATCGTATTCTATACCTTGTTTGACAAACATCTTTGTTTGTTTTTATTCACTTCCTATATCTCGAGTATCTCCTCATACGCGCACACACACGGACGTTTCTGCATCACTTCATGAATTATATTTTATTCCGTGATCTTTAAAGTTAACTTTTTAGTTGGTAATATTCATAATACAAGATTTGAAGTGTATGAAAGCCTGGGCCAGGAAAAGTAAGTATCCCTCAGCCACTCAGGTCCTCCCTCTGTAAGCAGCCCATTTCCACTGGATCCTTTCAGAAGTCTGTACTTGGTAATGCACACTGTGTGTGTGTGTGTGTGTGTGTGTGTGTGTGTACACTGCACATGCGCATTTTGTTTCTTACACAGAAGATTATTTGCTAGACAACCTACTTGGTACTTCGCTTTTTTCATTAATATTTTATGTCCATGTGTATGTTGTGTTCGTACACATGCAACTGTTTCCCTCTGTTCGGTGGCTGTGGAATACTCCATTGTACGTAGGTACCATAATTCATTCAGCCAGTGACTTCAAGGATTTAGGTGGCTTCCAGTCTTGATACAAATAACAATGCCCAAAATATCATATATATGCCATTTGGCGTGTATATATCTCTTGGATAAGTTCTAAAGCTGAAATCAGTTTGTCAAAAGTCCCGGCCTCCCCTAATGTAACTGGTCTAGAGGGACCTGGAAGTTGGTTCATGGTTTTTACTACCAGAAATGGTGTGTATCTATGGGGGGAGCAGCTAGTAGATCAGGTTTATTTCATGAAGTTTCTTTACAGGAATCCAACTTGGAGCAATAGGTTCTTGCTTCTTTAGAAAGTTCCTGTAGGAATTTTAATGACTGAAAACTGCTTCTAAGTGGAGCGTCGTGCTGGTGGTGTCCTTAGCAGGCCTGAAAATACTCGTATCATTTGTTCTGTCCAGTGCTTTGGTATTCGTTTAGACTTTATTTTGATTGTAGTAAGACCCTACAAGTAAGTGTATTTACAAAGATGCTTCTAAGCAAAGAACACTGAGTCCCATCGTCTCAAAGACTAATTTTTATGATTTGAAACTTTTGATTGTAAAAACAATTAACAGGTATAGTATATGGCAGTTAATATACCCCAAAAGGAAAAATAATAAACTCAGGAACATTTGTTGTTCTCAAGATACTTCTCTGTGTATGTGGACGTAGAAACATAGTTAATCCGTGTACCTCACCGCGGTTGGCAATGCTCCATTCTTCAGGGTTTCCTGAGGGTTCCCGTTTGGTGGTACCAGCCTGGGGGGCCCACGGGTCACTGGAAGAGTCCGGTCCGGATGAACAGCACCCCTTCCCCAGGTAGGGTCTGCAGACCTGCTTCCACCCACGGTGAGAACAGAACTGTAGCCACCAGCATGTCCTCCCGAGAGTACAGTGACTGCTTCTGCTCTGGGAGGCAGATGGAGTTTCTATCTTAAATGTAAGGTCGACAAATCAAAACCTATTCATTCTGTAGAAGAACCCCATCCTGTTTTTATCCAGTGCTCCGCAGCCTGTCAAGTGCTGTGTCTTACTGTCTTTATTATTCTGGCAGCACGTTAGAATTTGTCCACATCATCTTGCAAGATCCTCCCGCGGCGTACCCTCCCCCACCCCCCCATCCCAGACTCGGGTACTGAGCCTGATAGTAGACGCGGGTCCCTCACGGGGGCTGTGCACAGTCCACAGCCCGCCCCTGCTTCTTTCCACTGCCACACCCCAGGGGCAGCTGCCGGGGTGCTTCGCCTCGTCTCTGACTTCTGAGGAGACACACAGGATTCAAACATGCTCTTTTATTCTTAGTTGCTTCTCCACAGACAGAATTCCGCACACACATCAGGATGAACAAGAAGTCACTAGCAGTGAGTCTCAATTGCCGTTTGTAAAAAGAAGATTTGTGCTTCATTATAAAGAAAACACAGGGCGCCCGGGTGGCTCAGTCAGTTAAATGTCTGCCTTTAGCTCAGGTCATAGTCTCAGGGTCCTGGGATCGAGGTCCGCATCAGGCTCCCTGCTCAGTGGGGAGCCTGCTTCTCCCTCTCTCTCTCTCTCTCTCTCTCTGCCTGCCATTCCCCCTGCTTGTGCTCGCTCACGCTCTCTAATAAATAAAATCTTTAAAAAAAAAAAACACAAATTAATTTCCTTTGTAACTAAAGAGAATATGGTAGGACCAACTCTTTATGTTTTTGCTGTTTATTAGGTTTTACTTATTTAGCCTTCTTCAGTGCCTTGGAGTATTACACACTTAATATTTCTTTTTACCTTTTAAGCCTCAGTACTGAAATCAACGTAAGTGAGTCACATTTTTATCTCCTTACTGCGAAGTTAGGGTTATATGTATAGAGCAATAAAATACTTCATACTGGATTACCTGTGAAATCAGCATTAAGTTTTTTTGTTTGGGTTACATTAGATAGGTACTAACTCTAAAAATGTTTTGGTAATAGAATAATAGTTACATATAGAACTGGATACAACCTTAAAAAGCTGTGTCTTTCTCCATAAAAGTAAAGGAAACAGTTCATTTTTTGATAGTCCTTCTAGATCACAACATCTGGGAAATATTTTTTCATTCCTGAGTTTCCTAAAAGTATCTTCCTAGTGGTGCCAGCTCATGGTGTCCTTAAGACAGAAGAATGACGCAGGAAGAGGGTCTTTCATTTGACCTACTTAATCAGACGTCTTAGTGTGTATTAGCAGTGTGCCCAGCAATCAACAGAGCAAATATGAGTGAAGTTATTCCAAATTTTAAATTTAGTTACCACCATTGATATATAGAACTTCAGATAAGAGAACATTTTGTTTTCACCTTTTTAAAAATACTTGTAGAAAGTCCTTTTTACTGTCAAAGATCTTTTAGTCAATAAACCTCTCGTGGCCGTTCACTGTGTGGCAGCCACCTGGGCACTGGACAGACAAAGAGGATAGACAGCCTGCCCTCTCCGGAGAATGACGTTCTTTTGGGGAGACGGATTAGGAATACTCCACACACAGCACACAAGAAAATGATAAAAGACTAACATGCTGGGATAAGTGTAGGAGAGAAAGAAGCAGAGGATAAAATAAAGAGCAAGGGAGGTAAATCCTACCAGCAAAGGCCTCTCTGAGGAAGGAGCACATGTAGAGAAGAACGTAGGCAGACAGCACAAATGTGAAATTCCTCGAGCCCGTTGCAGTGAGAACACCAGGACATGGTGCCCATGGCATGTTCCTGCCGGCTGACGCCCCAGGCATGGCTTCCTCCCCTCCAAAGTCACCAGGGACCCGATTCGTGGAACTCACATCCCGTTTCTCGAAGGGAGCTGGTACTAAAGCTATCTGTGATACCAAAACATGGTGTGTGTTTCAGAAATAGGAAGTAGACGCAGTTCAGGCTCCCTTCTGACGTCTGGCTCTGTCCTCTGTAGATGCTCCCGGCGACCCGCACGGGGAGGTTTCCCTCCGCTTCCTGGGGGACCTGGAGATCTCCGAAGACACCACTGTGGCAGAGCTCAAGGCCCAGGTCAGGCTTCTTCCTGTGGCGTGGGAGTGGTGGCTCGGCTTCTTCCAGTGAGATATTAATACCTTCTTCTATTTCCTTTTCCCTCACTTACAGTCTTTCTGATAGGGCATGTGTTGTAGGCCACGTTCAGTGGTAAGTACCCAGCAGGCACTCGTGCGCTCGGCTCACACGGCCCTGGTGTGTGTTTCTACCACTCGCCCTGTGGCTGTCATGTGTCCCCACTCGGACGGGCATGCTGTGCGCTTTCATTTGAATTTCTCCTCAGTGACTTGCGGCTTATGTTCATTTTGGTTTCTTAGGGAAACATGTGTTGGATCATCTGTGAAGCATTCACTTTACCCCTTTATTTACATTGTTCTTGTATCATTGTGGTCCCTGTGTTAAATGTCTGTTACAACATGTGTCCTAGAGTGTGTAACTAGATACTGCATCCTTTTCTTACACACTCACACTCTGTAGACAGAGTGTTGGGTCTGGACGGAAAGGCTGGGCTGAGCACAGCACAGAACGCTTTGGAAATTCCTGCTGTTGTCAGGCCCACAACGCGAGTACCTGCCGTCCGCTGCTGCCGTCCGTCCTGGATTTTCCTGTGTGCGTGCGGCATCTGAAATAACCTTCCTCTTACTGCCATGAGAACATTTCTTTTTCTCAAAAGAAATACAGAGTTGCTGTTTTTAGATAAAAATTGAGTACTGGCTGTTTTATATATTACAATCTCAATCTATAAATAGCTGTCAGCCTGCTAAATGAGTACAGAAGTTTAGGCCTAGCAGCTGCATCCAAAGATTCTGGAACATTCCATTGACAGCCAACCTTGAAGAACTATATTGGCACTGAAGACAGCAGAAGGTGAACCCCTGGCTTTCATTAGAGCTTTGGCGAGTTATACTCACATTGAAATGAATTTCTAAGTTTCACTTCCTGAAATATTTAAAAGGAGCTTTTGGCTCATTGGAAAATTCACTCATCCCTCAAGCTGGCTTCCTGCAAGAGGAAGACAGAAGTGACTGGATGGATTTCATTTTAGAGATACCCTGTGGTTTGTTTTTTTTAAAATAGGGTTTATCCTTCCTCGAGGCACTCTTCCCTCAGATGTCACTGTGTAGTGTCTGTGTCTTCCTAAAGCAATGTATCTGTTTGAAGCACTTTTTCAAACCATTGGAGAAATGTCTGTTTTCTTTCTAGGCCATGACCTTGTCCCCCTCCTCGGAGTTGGTCATCCCCTCCCCAGCCTTCCTCAGAGCCTGGACCATGGAAGGCCAGCGCCCCAGCAGGCTTTTACGTGCCAACCAGCAGCAGCTCAAGTAGGTTCCTCAGCGGAATCGCCGTCTTCCCTCGCCGCCACCATGAGGGCTGGGGGGCTTGGGGGGTCAGGCAGCCTGCTGGCAGCTGGGTGACGCTTTCCATCGACACTCTGGGGCTTTACTTTTCTTTTTTTTTTTTTTTTTTATAGATTTTATTTATTTATTTGTCAGAGAGAGAGTGAGCGAGAGCAAGCATAGGCAGACAGAGTGGAAGGCAGAGTCAGAGGGAGAAGCAGGCTCCCTGCAGAGGGCAAGGAGCCCGATGTGGGACTCGATCCCAGGACGCCGGGATCATGACCTGAGCCGAAGGCAGCTGCTTAACCAGCTGAGCCACCCAGGCGTCCCTTTACTTTTCTATATTAGGCATAAATGTAGCTCCCTGTGTGTTTACTGTGCTTCAGGTACCATGAACAGAATATTGAGTTTTTCAGGCTTTGTTGGAATATCACTGATACACAGCGCTGCGTACGTTGAAAATGATTGTCGTCCTGGCGTTAGCCAACCCTGCAGGTGTCACATAATTAGCATTTCTTTTTCGTGGTAAGAACATTCAGGATCTACTCTCTAAAGAACTTTCCAGTCTGTGTTACAGTGAACTGGAAGCATGGTGCTGGACATGAGAGGCTCTGAACTTACGGATCTTGAACTGGAAGTTGGGCATCTCTGACCAACATCTCTTCCCCCTCCGCCCCTTGCAGCCCTTAGAGACCGCCATGTACAGTTCCTATGCGTTTGGCCTTTTTAGAATCCGCATGTATGTGATACCACACTTAACTGTCCCACTTAACTTCACTATTAGCCTAATGCCCTCAAGGTCATCCTTGTTGTCACAAGTGACAGGATGTCCTCCTGATACTCTGTTGCATACACGTGTACCCCACCTCCCTGCCCGTCCATCCTTCCATTGACGGACGCTTGGGTCTTTTCCATATCTTGGCTGCTGTGAATAGTGCGGCTGTGAACGTGAGAGCGAGGATAGCACTTCCGAGATTGTTTTCATTTCCTTCGGATACAAGCCCAGAAGTGCCAGATCATATGGGTTGTTCTATTTTTAATTTTTTGAGGAACCTCCAAAAAATTGGCTTTACCAGTTCACATTCCCACCGGCAGTGCACAAGGGCTCCCGTTTCCTCCACATCCCCGCCAACACTGTTCTCGCCTTTTCGGTGCTAGCCGTTGTGACGAGTGGGAGGACGTCTCTCCTGTGCTTGTGAGTCGCACTTCTTTGAGGATGAGTGACGGTCAGCACCTTTTCATGGTACTGGGGGCCATCTGTAGATCTTCTGGAGAAAATGTCAGTTCCTCTGCCCATTTTTTAATAGTATTTACAGGTTTGTTTGTTTTTTTTATTCTTGAGCTGTGTGGGTTATTAACCCTCTTTGACATACATGATTTGCTAATTTCTTCACCCATTTCCTAGGTCACATTTTCATTTTGTTGATGGTTTTCTTTGCTGTGCAAAAGCTTTTTAATTTGATACAGTCCCTCTTGCTTATTTTTGCTTTTCTTGTCTTTTTCTTTGGTTTCAAATGAAAAAATCATTGCCAGGGCCAGTGTGAAGGAGCTTATTACCCTGTGTTTTCTTCTAGGAGTTTTGTGGCTTGGCCCTTACAGTCTAGTCTTTTAATCTGTTTAAGTCGATTTTAGGATATGACGTGAGATAGCCGTCCAGCCGCGGTCTGTCACACGTGGCTGACCAGTTATCCAGCACCATCTACTGGGGAGACCAAGACTGTCCTTTGCCTGTTCTGTGCTCTTGGCTCCTTTGTTGTAAATTCATTGGCCGTATGTGCATGGGGTTATTTCTGAGCTCTC
The DNA here is from genome assembly GCF_009829155.1 of Mustela erminea. NCBI lineage: Eukaryota > Metazoa > Chordata > Mammalia > Carnivora > Mustelidae > Mustela > Mustela erminea. The sequence continues at coordinate 40,583,100 of NC_045621.1, read as the reverse complement.
TCTTCTTTTCCACTGATCTTTGTGTCTGATTTTATGCCAGTGCCATACTGTTTTGATTACTGCAGTCTGAAATCAAGAAAGATGATACCTCCAGCTTTGCTCTACTTTCTCAAGATTGCTTCAGATCTTTGGGATCTCTTGTGGTTCCATACAAACTTTCAGATTGGTTTCCTATTTCAGTGAAAAATGCCATTGGAATTTTGATAGAGATTGCATTGAATCTGCAGATCACTCTGGATAATGGGGACATTTTAGCAACATTCCAGTTCAGCAACATGGCATATCTTTCCATTTCCATATGTCTTTAGTGTCGTTCATCAATGTTCTACAGCATATAGATCTTTCACTTCCTGGGTTAAATTTATTTCTGCATATTTTATTCTTTTTGATGCTCTTATAAATGGAACTGTTTTCTTGTCTTTCTGATAGTTCACTATTAGTGTATAAAATGCTAAGTGGTTCTCATATCTTGACTTTGTATCCTGCAACTTCACTGAATTTATTTAGTTCTTTGGTGTTCAGGGTTTTCTACATGGAATAGCATGGCATCTGTAAGTAGAGGCAGCTGTACTTTACCCTTTCTGATTTTACACCTTTTCTTTCTTTTCCTTGTCTAATGGCTCTGGGCAAGACTTCCAGTGGAGCGTCGGGTCAGAGTGGCGCAAGCGGGCACCTTCTCCCCGCGGCGGAGACAGGCGTGCGGACGTGCAGCCGTCGGTGGATGAGCTGCCAGCAGTTCTCGTGTCTGGCCTTTACGGTGTCCAGTTAGGTTTCTTCTACCGGTTTGTCAAGTGAGGTTGTCATGAAAGAATGTAGAATTTTGTCAAATGCTTTTCCTTCATCTGTTGAGATGATGACTTCACTTGACTGTATCACATTGGTTGATTTGCAGACACTGAACCACCCTTGTGTCCCTGGAACAAATCCCACTTGATCGAGGTGTAGGAGTTGGGATTTGGTTTGCGGATATTTTGTTGAGCATTTTTACATCTGTATTCAGCCAGGGTATTGGTCTGTAACTTTTCTTGGGGTATTCTTGTCTGGTTTTGGTATCAGGGTAGCGCTGGCCTTGTAATAGCTCTTTAGCTTTCTGGAAGAGCTGGGGAAGAATGTTTGTTCGAATTCACCAGTGAAGCCATCTGGTCCTGGACTTTCCTTTGTTCAAGGTGTTTTATTACTTAGTTCTCTTACTGTAACTGCTCTGTTCAGATTTTCTCTTTGTGACTTAGCACATGCCAAGATCTGTCCATCTCCCCCAGCTTGTCGGCATCTACTCATTCATAGTCATCGCTCAGATTTTGAATGTTCTTATTCACTGTAACTTTTGCTTAAAAAGAAAGCTTCGTGTTTTTCCCCAAAAGATCTAAAAAATTAAGTATGTCACTCACTGTTATTTTGTTTCATTTCTTTTATCAGGGAATACAAACTGGGAAGGAAAACTGAGATCTGCTTAGAGCCCCTTGAGAAAGAAGAAAATTTGGGGTAAGTCATCTAATTCTGCGTGCTTGACTTGTCTTGGTGGGTAATTTCTTGAAAACCTTAATAGTGTGCTCAATAGTAAAGGGTTTTTCCGCACTGCCTGAGCAGCCTGGCAATTTAAACCAGACTGTCTTCTACAAATGCATTTGTGTTTCTGGTGTCTGGAACTGGGAACTCGTCTTCCCATGAAAACAGTGAGTCACAAATGCATGTTGACTCCATAGTGATCTCCGAGAGCGAACAGGATGCTCCTTCCCAGCCCTCATCCGTGCCCTGGGACAGTCTTTTGTCAGCACCTGTCACCACCCCCTCCCCTCCTTCATCACCTTCACACCCTGACATAGGAGACCCTCGTGGGTGACTTGGCTCCCACCACTGTGATGTGAGCTTTGCGGTCACTGCTCTACCCCCAGTACCCACAACCGTGCCTGTGTCAGAGCCAATGACTAATTATTGACTAAAGAAATACCCCAGTGGGGTCTGTAATCAAACCTTCCTATTTCTTTTTTTTTTTTTTAAGATTTTTATTTATTTATCAGAGAGAGACGGGGGAGAGAGCGAGCACAGACAGACAGAATGGCAGGCAGAGGCAGAGGGAGAAGCAGGCTCCCTGCTGAGCAAGGAGCCCGATGTGGGACTCGATCCCAGGACGCTGGGATCATGACCTGAGCTGAAGGCAGCTGCTTAACCAACTGAGCCACCCAGGCGTCCCACCTTCCTATTTCTTTTATCACGATTAGAAAATCTTTTTTAAGACCTTCTGTCGGCATCACTGAAGGGTGAGGTGGTTCTGCGTGATGTGACAGGAATGCCGTTCCCGCTGCTGGATAGTAGTGTGCATTATGAACGTGCATTCTCACTGCCAACCGTATTGACCAAGAGTAGTGTCCTGGAGGGGGATTTCTGGGTCAAACTGGTATGAACATCTTAAACTTCTTAAAACCATTCAGTTCCTTTCCAGGTAAGTCCTTCCCATGCACGTTCGCACAGGCAGTGCCCATGAGTATCGCCCCCTGCACCCTCACACCAGCACTGGATATTTTCTTCATTTAAGTGTTTGCTAAATTGATCAGTGAGAAATGGTTGTCTTGTCTCATTTGCTTCAGTGCTCTGATCGCTAGCAAAAGCGGGCATTTTTCTCAAAGGCTTATCATTTGTAAGCCATTTGTGTTTTGGGAGTGTGTGAATTCATGTTATTTTGCATGTTTCTGTAAAAGGGTCTTAGGAAAAAGTCTCATCTGTGAAGCCTTCTGAAATAACAACACTGACCCTCTGTCACGTTTGTCGTAAGCAGTGAAGACCTGCTTGGGGCGCCCCCATCCTTGCGCAGCCTCCGGAGCGCTCTCCTCTCCCTCTCTCCCCTTCTTAGGAAGCCTCTGCCACCCCGGCCCAGCCAGGCCTGCTCTCCCCCCAGGCCCATGCCTCCGGTGGTTCCTTTTTTCTTTTGGTTAAAGCTCCCCTATAACCAAAATAGAACTGAAACCCAGCATGTAAAATCACACGCGGTGTGCCCAGCCTAGACGCACATACACGCTTTCCCGTCTCCCTCCCCACCTTCCAGCCAGAGCCTCCCGTCCTGTGACCCGCTCCGTGGCCCCCACCATTGCTAAGCCCTCACTCACTCCTTGCTGCCCTCCCCGCGCTGAGCTAATGGAGCTTTTTCCTGCCAACTTCTGGTTCCGAAATCCGCCTCTTCTGGGCCACAGCTGCGGCCCTCGATGGGAGCTTCCCCCAGCTCAGGCAGGGTCAGAGTGAAAGGAAAGCAAAGCAGAGAAGAGGGTTAGAGGGTTTGAGGAAAGAAGATCTGTCCTTCTGAAAACCAGAGGGTCAAGGAAAAGCTTTGCCCGCCCCTGCCCCTGCCCCATGGTTCCTGCGACCTTGTCCTTCCGCTCCTCTTCTGCTGCAGCCCCCACGACGTGGTGCTGAGGACGCAGATGCGCCTCCCTGGCGAGAGGGCCTACACCCCCTGCGCGGACCTGGTGTGGGACACCGCCCGCGGCTGGACGGCCAGCTCCCTGCGGCAGCGGGTCGCCTACTTCTGCTCTCTGCCCGTGGAGAAAATTGAAATTGCCAAGTACTTCCCGGAAAAGTTTGAGTGGCTTCCGATATCGAGCTGGGTAAAGTTGCAGGCTTTCTCGAGAGACTGGGCCTTCCTGGGGTAGTGAATAGGTTAACTGCCGTTTCTCACAGACGGGGAATTTGGTAAGAATGTGAATTTTCTTTATTCAAGATGCTTGCTTTTTCTGTAGAACCAGCAACTTACCAAGAGGAAAAAGAAGAAAAAGCAAGATAATTTGCAGGGGGCACCTTATTATTTGAAAGATGGAGACACGATTGGTATTAAGGCAAGTTACTTAACAGCAAATTTACCATTTAAGTAAAACACCAGGATCGGTGACGTTTTTAAAATTTTATTTATTTATTTGACAGACAGAGATCACAAGTAGGCAGAGAAGGAGGGGGGAAGTAGGCTCCCTGCTGAGCAGAGAGCCTGATGCAGGGCTTGATCCCAGGACCCTGAGATCATGACCTGAGCCGAAGGCAGAGGTTTAACCCACTGAGCCACCCAGGCTCCCCTATCAGTGACTTGAGAGAGAAGTTGTATCAAATCTTCAAGGCTCAGATAGTGCCTTTTCCCTACATTGTTTCAGAGAACAGAAATAAGAGGGCAAGCCAGACCGACCACTCCTTTCGTGAGGCCAGTAGAACCTCAGTATCACAGTCTTAATCTTGGGTTGGCCTTGCGTGAAAATGCTTTTGCGGAAGTTTTAACATGAAGTGCGTTGTTGTAGGTTTGGGGTCGGTCCCAACATCAGGGTAAGACATTTCCTTCCATGCCTAGTTTGCTCTGAGTTCTTTTTTTTTCCATCCTGCGCGAGCATCGGCATATTAAATTCCCACTGTTTCTGTACCTGTTTAATTAGGTCCCTGGCCTCCCATCTTTAATCTGGTGTCTGTTACAAAAGGGGACAGAGCCATCCTCACCTACTGTGGACAAACCTCCTTTGTCACATAGTAATATTTTTATATTAAGAATTAATAACTTTAATCCTTAAGAATTAATTTACTGATATTAACTTAAGGATTGAGTTGCTAATTGATACTTTCACATCAAGGAATAAGCATTCCCGTAAGCCCCGCTTCGTCCACCGGTGTGCCTCCTCCCCCCCGAAGAGAAGTGAACACACACTGAGGGAGAGATAAGGGGGATTCTGAAAGGAAGGCCTAAAGCCATCCTTCCTAGACTGTTCTTCTGCAGAGACCGCAGGGAGTGCTGCGGGCGCGGTACCCACATCCGTCAGCCGGGCAGCCCTGGCACGTGCAGGGAGGGGACGTGCAGAGGGTTCCCTGAGACACTAGCTGTAATAGCATCGACTGGAAAGAAGAGTGACCCCAGGACGGGGACAGAGAAAATGAAGAAAGTGTGGATGTGGTGGCACGGAAGCCAGCGGTTGACACTGATACATCAGAGCTCCATGTGTCAGCGCAGAGACAGCGCCCATCATTTAATGCTGAAACGAAGTCACAGGGTCACTTCCAGGGACTGGAAAACCCCATGCAATGCTAAGGGTCACAGAGGGTCGTGCCCCCAGGTAGTGCTCAAGTCCAGGCGAGGCCGGGAGCAGCAGTGCTCCCCTCCAGGGGCGGTGGAGGACCAGCGGCTGATTCAGATACATGCGTCCCGAGCACCGTGTACTAGGACAGAGAGGTCCCCGCGTCTGCTCCGTTTTTCTCACCTGAGAGCTGCGCGGACGCAGCAGGATGCTCCCACGGTCACTCGGTGACTAAGACAGTACATTCGTGTTCGAGTAGCTGTGTGTGCTGTGCTTTCTAAGAACTGTGAAACACTACAAAGTATGAAAAGGCACAGCAGTAGCAAGACAGACACCCAGGTCCTCAGAGCGGCGCAGGTGTGTGGCCCGGGGGTCCAGACGCGCCAGGTACGGGACTTCCTCATCCCCAGATGGCGCCCACTCCTGCTGTTGGCCTGGGAGTTCGATGGCGCTGGAGCGGGTTACCTCCGCCAGATGCACCCGAGGGGGGCGGTCAGGAGCCAGGAAGCCGAAACACACTGGGACGGCCAGCCCCGGAGTCCTTCCTAGAGCGCTGCTCGCTGAGGCCAGCCTGGGGGTGGCCAGTGTTCCTGGGGAAGGACGTCTGTATAGGAAACTGACCGCAGCCCCTCAGGAGACCATGGGCAGCCTGTGTCTGCGGAGGCTGGGAGTCAGCAGACCGGGCAGACGGGGCAGCTGTGGAGATATGTGGGGGGACGTGGTGACAGGATTTCTAGAAGAGCAGCTGTACTAGCGGGCAGGAGTGCACGTGATCCAACAGGCGTGTCCCTGTGCCAGGTCTCCATGGAGCCTTGGTGGCCGGAGGCAGAGGTCTGAGGGCTGGCACAACAGTCCCCGTGCCAGCTCTTCGTGCCATTTGCTGAGCTAGTCCCCAGCCCTGGGATGCTTGGTGTCCGCTATTTAGGTGAATTCGGATGGCCGTATGTTGAAGTCTTTTTTACGTACACCTTAAGTGTCTGAAAACATTGTTCATTAATTATTTTGAAATGCAGAATCTCCTGGTTGAGGATGACGAAGATTTCAGTACAGTCAGAGATGACCTGGGAAAGGAAACACAGAAGCAGCTCGCTCTGGGGAAGAAAAGGTACCATCCCGGCCCTCATGCCCGCGGCAGCTTCCCCTGGTGGCCCCCAGACGTCGGCGCTCCCGGGCGGAGTGCCCTTGATGGGGCTTGGAGCGCTGCTTTCCAGACTGCCCTGGAAAGACATGCAGCCTGGGGGCTTCTTGTCTGCTGCCCAGACCTATTCTTTACATCACCCCCTAACCGGGCTTTCTGGGAACCTAGGCAGAACACAGGGTGAAGCACCCCCCACCCCCGGTCTCAGGAGCTCGCCCTGCTGGTCCGCTTCCTCCCTGCTACCTTCTCAGCCCCTCGCCCTTCTCCGTCATCTGAACAAATGAGCACTCGAGATCACTCGTGCTCCAGCCACTCCCTCCTCTGTCTGCCCTCGTCCAGCCAGGGGTCCTCCACAGGCCCTGCTCGGCACATGGACCCTGCACCCCCCTCCTCGTGCTCCATCCTTCTGTTCCCTCCTTCCTTTTCGGCACATAGCCCAGCTGTCTCTCCCCTGGCCGTGGGCCACAGAACACCTCCCAGAATCTGCCAGAACATTCTACCTCTGTCAGTCCTTTGAACTGGACTAGTCACGTGTCTGGACCTGGCTCTCTCCCCTATATCCACGTGACCCCATGCCAGCCACTCCAGGGGTGCCCCTGTCCTCCTTACCTGCTCCCTGCCTCCGGTCTCCTGAAATCTTGGTCCTCCTTCAGCTTCTGATGCGGGGACAGGGGTCCTTCTTGCTGGTGTAGTGCAGCGACCTGACCCAGCCCCTCCTTGCCTCCGCACACTCTCGGCTGCCTCAGTGTCCAGTGGGGCCGGAGAAAAGCACACAGGAACGGGCCGAGGGGGAGGGAATGTCCCCCGGGCAAGCACAGCTGTACTGATGCGTGGGGCTGGACGTTCCAGATGTGCGCCTCTGTGAATGCTACATTTCGATTCAAAAGGTACAGGGCACCTGAGTGGCTCAGTCGAGCATCCGACTCTTGGTTTTGGCTCGGGTTATAGTCTCAGGGTCAGGAGATCGAGCCCCATGTTGGGCTCTGCACTCAGCGGAGAGTCTGCCAGAGATTCTTTCTCCCTGTCCCTGTCCCATCCTCGCGCTCTGTCTCTCAAGGTAAAGGTGTATCTTGCTGTGAGACATTTTGACCCAGCGGACGGGGAACATCTGACTCCCTGTGTGGACAGGGCGTGGGCACCCACTCTCCTGTCACAGGGTGGAAGGGGGCTGCGTGAATTGAGGTCCTCCAGCTGAACAGTCTGGGAATACCTGCCAGAGGTCCATACGCACATGGCCTATTCTAACTTGAGGGGAGTCAATCCACATCCCTCGACCTGGTGAGGCCTCCGGTGTCCATGGCTGAGTCAGTGACAGCCTCTTGTGTCTCCTGCAGCCAAGAAGCCCTTCGTGTGCCAAGCAGTGACCTATTCTCCGGTGCCAAGATACCCAGCCGGCCCCGCGCACCAGAAGCTTCTCTTTCCATCCATGTCGGGAGTTTCCGATAGCACGAGCTGCCACCAACGTCCCTGGGGGCTCCTCATTCCTGCAGCGGCTCGCCAGGTGGGGCGGTTCTCGGCCTTCTGCAGACAGATGGTCCAAATCCTCCACCTCGTTACAAGCAGAGGGATGTCCTGCCTTGGGCCAGGCGAGTGCACCTTACACGTGGCCATGCTGCACTGCACATCTGTGCCAGGGGATGACCCAGACCCGGCAATGTCCTCCAGCAGCCAGTGACTTGCTGTCCTCACGCTGCACCTGACTCTAGCCACCATTCATAGAAGAAAACTCCCCGGTTTTGCATGAACCACAGGCATGGATACGACGGCACGTTGCCAGCCTTGGACCGACCTGCCGTTGGAAGTCTGCACGGTCCGCCTTCCCCACCTTATGCCACTGTTCACGTGAGGGTGTCGGCCCCTGAGCCGACAAAGGATCGGACAGCTCCGCTCACACGATGGTCTGGCTTGGCTCAGGCTACCCAGCCGGTGGCTGTTTTCTGGTCCTCACGGCCCACGTGCCCCTTGCTGTCTGAGTTAAAACAGATTCTGAAGCCTCGGCTTGCTTTCCAGCCAAAGGAAAAAGAGGAGGCCTCAGGCGTAGCTCTGCGGGGGGCGGGGATCCGAACCTTCTCGCTGCCAGAGCCTCTCTGGGGCTGCAAGCCTGCTTGGGGTACACGAGCCCGGGGGTGCTGAGGCGGCAGCTCAGAGTGGCCTCAGCACAGGGGACAGAACGTAAAACCGAGACTGAACTCTTCGTGAAGTACGGCTCATGGTCGGATTTGAAAGACTTCGTCGGCATTTATGACGGACCCGCCTCTGGTACGGACCAGCTGATGGGACACGGGCACACGGGGAGGCCTCACGCCCTCAGACTGCGGCTGGGTTGGAAGCGGGGTTCCTGGGAAGGGAACAAACTTCACTTTCTTACCTCAGATGAGGCTTTGTGGCGGCTCTTGCTGTGCAGGCCTGTCACGCTCGCTGCCTGCCAGGTGGTGCTCACATGCTAGGAGACGGAAGGCAGCCGTGGACCAGTGTTCCAGCCGTGCCACCAGCTTAGGGAACCGAGGTTAACGTTGTCTCACGTGGTTTCCGCAGAGCGCATCCCCAGGCCCAAACCAGACATGAGGGACTGGGGCTGGAAGCCGGGCCCTTGGGGAAGCTACTCCGTTCCTGCTGCTCTGACGCAAGCTCCTTGGTCTGCCCTTGTTTTAAGGTGATCAAATATTAAAGAAATAACCGAAAAACTTTGCTTTGGGGAAACCAGGGGGCCTCACCAGACAGTCTTCTGGCCGCACAGGTGGCTGTGCCTTCACGTGCGAGCCTCGGGCTGCCATCTGCCCGCTGGCCTGGCCTCTCCCTCCCGTTAGGGGGAGTGGGGCTCCCTGGAGAGCTGTAAGATTCTGTTAAACTTTGTTCGGGTTGTAGTCTCCCCATTTCTGTTGTGCACCAACTATTCCATGTTCTCCTCGGCATTTTTCCCCCAAGCGCACTTCAGATGCTCAATAAACGTTTATATTTAGAAATACGGTGTTGGTGCTGGTTCAGAAAGAAGTATGTTTGCATTTTAAATAAATCCCAACTCAAGGGGGATACTATCTCGGAAGAAATTAGAAGTGATCTGTTTTCTTTCCCTTCTAGGGAAAGGGAAGCGGCAAGGGTAGTTCATGACAGAAAAACTCTTCCCCTAGGACATTTTTCTGGCCAAAAAAAAAGTGGAGGGTGCACCAGAATTTCCTGATGATTACCAAATCATGGCTTTATAGATGCCTTTCTCTCTGGAAGGCACTTAGCTGGGAAGGACCACAGCGGACACTCCCTCCCCTGCCTGTCCCGCTCCTCTGGGTCTGTGCCCCAGGACACACCCACCCAAAGCCCAGTCAGTAAAAGAAACACCAGTGGGTATATTTGCTCACCTCCCGAGGCACCACGAAGCAAGCATAGCTGTACACAGAAGAGGGTTGTGGCCTCCCTGCAGTCTCCCCATTTCTCTCTGTCCCTCTGCACCCCTGCAGCACAGCCACTCACCGCAGTCACCCTGTGTCCCTCGGTGCAGAGGGTCATGGCCTGGACCCTTCACTTCCAGGTGACTGAACCTAACGTGGGCAACACAAGCGCCCAGGAGCAGAGCAGAACGCAGGCCCCAGGGTGGGGGAGGGTGCAGCAGGTGGTCTCCTGGAGGGAGCAGGCTGGCCCGAGGTCCTGAGCCCCAGCTGCCCAGCATCTGCTGGGATCCTCCCATTCTCCTATGTTTCCACCCACCGTAACACCAGCAGCTGTTCCACCTACACTCTGACCACACCTGTATCCCTCTTTTGGCACCCCCTGCCCCTGCCAGGGGAGGCAACTCACATGCAGTCCATGTCCCCAGCTCAGGTCTGAGGTCTCTGGGCCACATTACTCTGGGTCAGGTCCAGTGGACGGCCACCCTCACAGTTCAGCAACTGGTGCCTGAGAGACCAGGGTGAATCAGACCCGGAATCTGTGTACAAAGGGGGTGAGGAGGGCCACAGCAGAACCTCTTCTGGAAAATGAGGGCACAAATGCAGCAGTGAGGACCCACGCAGTTAGACAGAGATCCCCAAGCTCCTGGTCCTGCCCCAGAGGCGAACCCTCACTTAACCCTCTGGTCGCCCTCCTGTTCTCCAAAGGATCGATGTCCAGTGTCCCAGCATGGACACTGAGAGGGCAGCACTCCCTGGATACATGTCCTCCTGAATGCACGTCCTGGAGGCCTGGGATGGATGACCCTGGGGGCTGAGTGACCACAGCTTTCACCGGCCAGTGTGGGACTTGGTGACACGCTTCCTGGGAGTGCTCAGGAAGCTCACGGTTGATCTGCTTCCATCAACAGCGTGAGTGACAAAGCCTTTAACTCCGAGCCAGCCGGCTTTCTTTTTGTTTTGCAAACTTGTTTTGCTTTAGTGGTTTGGAAACCATGAATGGGCTGTGCCCAGTATGCTTCCGACTTGTACAGAGCTGGGCTGGCGGGATTGGAGCTGCCATCCCTAGTGTGAGCAGCTCCTCTGTTCAGGCCAACACTGATGCCCTCAGACCCCGGCTTCGGAGAGGCCTCCACGCACCACAAACACCTGCCCCATGTGTGCACCTGTCTGCCAAGTTTTCTTTGTACCAGTTCACCCATCTCCTTGGGGTTTTGGCCCCTTTGGCCTCACACCTGCATAACAGGTATAACTCATGTCTCTGTATGCTTTCACTCTTGCTTCCCAAGTACAAAATCTTTACAGAAAGACTGCTACAGGGATAGGTTCAACCTAGAGACAAAACGAGACACGTGTAATTCTCATATAAGAGAAGGCTGCTGGGCAGGAGCAGAGAGGGGGCCAGGAACTCTGGGGAGACCATGGAGATGTCCAAGAGTGGGCTGCCACCCTCGACATGTGTTTCCATGCTCAGCGCCATCCCGTGGCCCAGGCTGGCTGCTGGAGCGCCATCCATCATGCCCACCCTCCAGGCCAACTGCAGGAGGAAAAAGAAAGGCTTAAAAGAAACTTTCTGGAAATCTCAATTAATACTCACATTTCTTTGGCCAACACTTGGTCACATTACTAAGTGACCTCACAGGAGATGCGACTGCCGAGGAGACAGGAGAATGTTGAGCACAACACACAACCCAGATGATGTGGGGATCTGTTAGTGGTGCAAGAGATAGAAAACTGACATTTATCAGCATCAAGCAGCGGCTTCCACAGATGGCAGGGAGTCAGAGCTTCTACCATTCACAACCAGATTACGCAACAGGGGGCCAGGACTCGGGGAAGTGGAGGCCTTGGGCAAAAACCTACAGGTTTTTGCCAAAAAAATTTGGTAGTCAAGACCGATCAGTTTTTAGTAACAGCATTTTTAGAAATCAAAATTAATGCAGAAAAATCCATGATGAACAAAATATTAAAATGTTAAACCCAGGATCAGTACAAGTCAGTCCTGCAAGCCTAGGGCACCTGGGTGGCTCAGCCGGTTAGGCGTCTGATTCTTGATTTCAGCTCGGGTCATGATCTCATGGTCATTAGATGGATCCCTGCATCAGGCTCTGCATTGGGCATGAAGCTTGCTTGAGGTTCTTGCTCCCTCCCCCTCTGCCCCCACCCACCTACCCCCTCATGTGCACTCTTCAAAAAAAAAAAAAAAAGCCATGCATGCCTAGATACTATCTTTAGCAAAAAGCCAAAGTCCTCGTTGCATCCTGCACACATGTCCACAAGAGCAGCACTGCCAGCGCTCACCCTTGGCAGGGGAAGAGAAGCTAGGCTGGGGTCAGAAGAAACACCAAGAATCAAAGCTCCCCGTTTCATGAAGTACCGTGGGACAAAGAGAGACAGAAGGAGAAGGATCCAGTGTCCAGATGAGTTCCAGTTTTCTCCTTAGCCCCCGTGCCCCCAGGCTTCATTTCCCCGGCCACCCTCGGCCAGTGGGGCAGTGCAAACGTTCAGCCGGGAGCGCAAACGTTCAGCCAGGAGCCAGCAGAGTAGCCCCACAGCCTGTGGCAGAGGCTGGAATTCGGGAGGTGGAGGCCACCCCCCTACAGGAGGCACCGCCAGGAACGCTGCCTGGGTGGGGCCAGGACAGTCCCTGGGTCACAGACGTCAGCTTCCAGGAGCAAGGAGAGCCTCCCAGACAGCAGGTAAGGGCCACTCTGGCAGACGGAACACTGCTGACCAGAGAACAGCTTGAGGCTGTCAAGGGACAGCTTGAGGCTCTGGGGTACCCTTCCGGTCCCCTCAGGGATACATGCCTCTCTCCTGCAAAACACCTGGAAACCCCCTAAAGGAGGAAGGCGGGCAGGGTGTGTGTTGACTGAGGGACCTTCTCCCAGAAGGAGACCGGAAAGCAAAGGGGCCCCAGAGCAAGAAACAACTGGAGGTGAGCCATGAGCCAGTGTGTGTGCGGCCCCTGCTCACGCACAGCAGCCGGGCACGGTGGGGCGCGGGGGGCGAGAAGGGTGGTTTGTCTTTCCAACTACCTTTGTCCAGGTGGGCTCGGGAAGCCTCACACTCCCCCAACCCCAGCAGGAAGGTGACCACCAGAGCCACCTTGGCCATGACAGCCCGACCCCCAAGGGACATGAGGAGGGGCTGCAGTCTGAGTCACGGAAACACACCTGCCCTTGACTGCTCTGGGAACAAAGAATAAACCAGTCTGAGCCAACACAGGTCAAGCAGCTTGGCCTTCCCTCACTTCGGGAGGCTTCTGTCACTGGACCGGATGAAGGTAAACTATGTAGAGCACCTGGGTTTCCTTGGAGGATGACGGCTAACAGGAAGCGGCATGAGTTTAGAAAGACTGCTCCCCTTGCTGCACACGCTGCCTTGGCCAGTCTGGCCATCGCATTACACCTGCACCCTCCCCCTCGTCCCCTCTGGGCTGGCATCTGGCCTCCCCCCACTCTGCCCTACACGGTCTCCTACTGGCTCCCTGCCTGCTTTGTGACACAGTGGAGCCCAGCCCCATGCAGTGCACCTCCCCGGTGAGAGTGGAGGCCAGCAGCTAGCGGGGCCCCCAGCAGACCTCCCAAGACCCACCTCCCAGACGTGCAGGGCCCCCCATCCCCACCCCTGCCAAACCAAACAGAGCTGGGCTTCTGGGCCAGCGGACCGGGATAGTTCGGACCCAATCTTCTCACCCGTCATGTGGGCTGAGCTCGATGTCAGGGCTGGGACAGAGGACAGCACCCGAGGTAGGATCTCATGCACCCACCTGCCCCGTGACTCCTACCTTTCCGTGCGTTAGCCTAACTGATCACGCATGACCAGTCATCAGCAGCGCGGTCCCGTTCCTTTCACCCGGGTTTGTGTGCGGCTCTAGACAATGAGGCATGAGGGGCAGTCAGCAAAAGCAGGTCTTCTGAAAATGTTCCTTTCATCTTCAAGACACAGAAGAGACCACCACCTGCTCACGTACACCTTACCCTAGACTTGGGTCACTTTTTGGGCGTGATGCTTGAAGTGGTGGCAGCCATCTTATAACCATGAGGCTAATCCTGGATAGCCACACGGGAGGAGGGAGCACACCACAGGACACCGGAGAGCTGTCGGAGAGGGAACCAGTGTATTCAAAGCCCACGCAGCCCTTTTGAACCCTGTCAGCCTCATTTTCAATTCTGTGATCCCAGTCACCATGCCTCACCCCAGAGAACTGAGAGATGACAGCGTGACCTTGAGCTTGGAGTGTCTGCTGCCTTGGGATAAAGGTACTAGGAGCTAAACAGAGAGGTGGGAGAGGCGGTCTGTGGTTTTATAGGAAAGATTTAGGAGGATCAGAATATTTGCTTCCATCACATGCCCTCAGTAGGCTGGTCCAGGCTGCCCTGGATGGAGTCTGACCCTCAGCCCGACCTCCTTGCTGAGTTTTTAATTCAACAGACCTAAGAACTCACTCATTTAAAAAACTCACTCATTTAAAAAACACTCTTTGTGTTTTCTAAAAAACACAATGACTTTCCATTTTGTTCTTTAGCCACACCAATTCACCTTATTTTTAGAGTAGCTAAAAAACAATCCTGAATCCAGTTTGGAAAGACTTGAGCAAGTAATGTTTTATGTCAAAGCACAGGAAATGACAACAAGAAATCTGTCAATGGAAGATTTTATTTATACACAGAACAACCTATTTACAACCCCAGATCGGGTATGTACACAGCAATACAGGAGGCATTTGCTTCCACGGCGGGCACTGTATAAATTAAGATCATAAATATGAGGGGTAAGCCCCACCCGAGGGCACAAAACCTCTTCTCCAAGACTCCCCAGGACTGACCCTTCCTCCCTCCATGCTGACAGGATTGGGGTCCCAGCGGGACCGCGCTCAGCCACAGCAGGAACATCGGGGCCTGGCAGAGAAGCGGGCCACGGAGGGCGACGTGGCCCCCACAGCAACGCAGCGCGATCCCCACATCGGCGCACTTCCACGCGACAAGCACATTGACTCCACTCACCTCTAACTTACTAGAATCAGAAAAATGGTTTCTATGTAAACAGTGTTGTTTTTATCACTGACAACACATTAATTTTAAACACCATGCTTGACCCAACCCTCAGGCTTCCCCGAGAGAGGGCCGGGAGGGCCTGGGGTGGCCTGCAGTTTCAGACCCATCCGCAGCTGCCACTCCCCCATTTGCCATGGGCGTGCTTGTCCCCGATCCCTACCAGAGGGGACAGCGCAGACCCCGTGCTGGCACCGCGGGCTCAGGTCCCCTCAGTCTCCTTTCTCAGCCTGTTCTACCTGGAAAACCAGCGATTCCCGGTGGCCAGATGACTCCTCTCTGCCTTCCACGTCCCAAACGGCCATCTGCTGGCACTGGACCTTAGGGTGGGGAAGGCCACAGACAGCTGCCCAGCCTACCTCCAAAGGCGCAGCAGAGCACCCTGCGGAGCACAGGCCTATTCACCCCAAACCCAATGCTGCCACTCTACTCTCGGGGACAGGAGCTGGCTGGGCACCCGGAAGGTCACCAGCAGGAGCATCCCCAAACCGGAGGTATGGGCCAGGTTGGCTCACGGAGGGGCCCACCAGGCACACCAGTAAAGGGGAGGCACAGGGGCCTGCAAAGCGAGTGCCAAGTAGAGGCTGTTTGGTGGTGAGCTCCCCAGGGTCCCCTCAAGGGTGACCAGACAGCACCTGCAGCCCAGTCCCCTCACATGGACGAGGGGTAAAGCGAGCTCCAGGAGATGGGGTGGCATGCCCCTTTGGAGCATGGAGCCCTAGCTAGCAGCCGGACACTGTCCCCTACCCGGGCCCGCAAGGGCTGGGGACGCAGGCTAGAGTGGCATGAGACAGAGCCGTCCACATGGTCAAACTGTCGGGACGCTGGCCTGGGACGAAGCCTGGTCTCCCCCAGGATAGGGAGAGACATCTTCCCAGCGCCCAGGAAGTGCTCTCTCCGCACACCACCATGCTTATACAAATATGTCCTCTGTGGAGAGACAAGAGAGGCTACGGCGTCTCGGGACAGACATCCCACGTCCCACACCAGCAGCTCAAGAGAGGGCACCAACCAGGACAAGGGACCAAAAGCAATGGGGAAGGGATCTGGCAGCCCAAGATCACAGCCACCCGTTTACTTGGCTTTAGGAGGGACGAGTTGCCTCCTCTCCAGGTCTAGTGACAACAGACGGGACTGGCAATGCAATCCTGCCACACTCAAGTGACAAGAGGCAGATCTTTGTGAAAGACCTCATCCATAAATGGGACATCAGCCGTGGGTGGCCTGGAAAGGGTGCTGTCAAGACCTGGGTGGCTGGTGGGCACAGAAAGAACTTTCCAGTGCAGGAGGCTGCCAGCTGGGTCAGTTTCTGCACGCCTGGGATATGCCACACGGTGTGCGATGATGAGGCTCACCGTGAGGAACCCACAGGACAATCCCGGGCAGCCCCAGGGCCCAGGAGGTCAGGCCCGGCCCAGGTCACAGGTCAGCAAGAGCAGAGGGGAGGTGGCGGTCCGCCCCACATAACGCCGGGTGGGACGAGGTGCTGTTTCAAGGTAGCTATGTTGGTGTGTTCGAGACCCCGGAGCAGTCACAGAACGGGCGTCTGCAAGGCTTCCTGTCTGGAGCAAAGGGAGTAGCACCATGAGAAGGGGCAGGCGCTGTGCCTGGCCTTAGTCGTGGGGGGTGCGGGGGACGCAGGCCGACAGGGCCAGGGCTAGGCCTCGGTGGCAGGAGTGCTCCGGCTCAGCTCCTTGATGCCACACAGGATCCTCTTCATGTGGCCCACCTTGGTCACACCGAGGTCCTGCAACGAGAGGACAGCACCCTGATGCCAGGAAGGGGGCTTGGCCCCCGCGGGCCTTCTACCTGGCTTTCTGAACGCAAGCGAAGGAGAAAAAATGAAGACAATGACACCAGACAGAGATGGCCCACGCGTGAAGAGTCGTGCAGATGCCCGCCACAGCCCCTCCCACAAGCCTCAGTCCCTGTTACCGTGCAGGACAGACCCAGGATGCTGGCCTGGCGGCAGGGATACAGTGACTCAACAAAGCTGCCGTCCAAGACGCCCCAGGGGTGGGTCACCCACTCAGGACATGGCTCCAGGAGCCCCGGGCTCAGGTTGGCCCATGCGAACCCCAGCCGCGAGCAGCCTGCCTCCGACCGCTGCACCCGCAGACCCCACACACCTCCCACACTCAGGACCCCTAGTAGCCTGTGTCCAGCAAGTCTGTCGGTCCCAGTTTTCCAACAGCTTCTGTTCGAGCCTCTGTGTCACATATTGGGAATTCTTACAATATTTCAGACATTTTTGCTATTACATTTGTTGCGGTCATTGGTGACCACTGATCGGACTCACTGAAAGTTCCAATAACAGTAGTTTTTAGCAACGAGTTTTTTCACTAAGACAGGCACACTTTTGAGACGTAACGCTGCTACACACCTGACAGATTGCATGTTCTACACGTGACTGTCCTGTGCACCCGGAAACCAAACAGTTCAGACTCGTTCCCTCACAGCATCTCTGTGGGGTGCCTGTGCGTCAGCTCCAAAGGGAGAGGGACCCCCGCGTGCTGGGGGCCACTGTCACACAGGGCTCTTCAGCTGACTCCTTAGCATAGAGCTGCGTCCCCCAACAGAGTTTATTTCTATGTGGGCTCCACCCCCAAGGTGGGGCTTAAGCCCATAACCCTGAGACCAAAAGTCACATGCTCTACTCACAGCCAGCCAGGTGCCCGCCCTCGACAGGATTTTTAATGTTAAAATAGTTCATTTGTCCAATTAGATTAAGAAAAGCAAAGATCTCCATCATGTCCGCTTTGGCTTTGTCTGGCTATGGGAGGTGGCGACATCACTGCCGGGGGGCAGAGGTGCTCTGCTGGCCACCGTCGCGCATCACCCCGAGACACGCACAAGAGAACCATGAGGAGAGCCCTGATGCTGGGGCGTGGCCAGGTCAGAGGGAGGGGACAGAGAAGGGAGTGCAGGGAAGCCCAGGGCGGGTTCCCAGGAGACAATGTGGAAGTACCTTGAGGTCCCTCCGCTCCAGGTGCAGGAGCTCAGAGCCCCGGATGTCGTGCCGCGTGAAGATGTCCTTATACTCACAGAGACTGAGGTGCTCCAGCCAGGCAGCAACCTCCTCTGTCCCCCAGAGGTGAACTGTCGGAGACGGAAAAGCACGAATGCAGTGAGTGCCCAGAGCCCAGCGCGAGGCAGGTGGCAGCCGGCACCTGAGACATCCCAGCAGCAGGCATCCCAAGATGCCCCAGAAGCCAGCACCCAGACAAGATGCCCCAGCAGTAGGTACCCCAGACACCCCAGCAGCTGGCACCCACATGCCCCCAACAGCTGGCACCCAAGACACCCAGCAGCCAGGCCCTGAGATGCCCCCAGCAGCTGGCTCCCGAGACCTCCAGCAGCAGGGACCCCACACACACCCCCAGCAGCCGGCACCCACCGCCCAGCCACAGGCACCACCCCAGAGCCTCGCAAAAAGCAGCAGGGAGCCACCCGCTCTCCAAGGGAAGGAGCTGCAGTCTGTTCCTGCCAGGTTGGCCATCAGCCTGGTCATTTCCCCCATGTCCCAGGAGGGACCAGACACCCCCAAAGAGGTAAATGCAATGTGACTGTGCCGCTGAAGCCAGCCTGCGCTCCTCTCTGGAGGGTCCCGTCACTTCTGGTCGACAGCAGGAAGGGAAACAGGCAGAGATTCATGTAGCCAGAGCCACCGTCATTAAAAGAAACCCAACTGCCGGACAAACATGCGAAGAAGAAAAATCAAAGGCAGTGACCACTACCCACAAATCCAAACTCGGGGCTTCTCGGCACCTGAGAGCACTGGAAACAGCCATGCTAAGAGCCCCAGTTTACGGACTCCCCCAAAAATGTCCTCGAGTGCCATTTTCTATTGACCTCCCCAGCTGCAAGCGCCAGTGGCCCAGGCTCCAGCATGGGGCCTGGACTCATGAGTTGTCGGCCGGGGACCAGCAGCCCCTCACAAGAGGAGGGCCCGGTGGGCCCTGCACAAGACTGAAGTGTGAGCTCTGTGTCTCTGAGTGTCCTATCACCTCTAGTGTCCCCCTCCCCCCTTGCACCCCTAATCCAGAGCAGGCACGCAGTGTGGTGTCAGTCACCGGAGTCCGCCCAGGGAGTGATCCCGGGCAGGAGCGACAACACAGGGGCAGCTCCCTAGACAAACACCGCGGCAATAGGGGTCGTGATCAGGGACCACGGGGAAGAACCAAAAGGCTGCAGAAAAAAGCAGAGACCACAATGGCCCCCACAGCCGGCATGGACAGCCAGAAGAACGGCAGGAGGGCGGGTACCCGGGGCTCCCAGGCTACTGCGAGCTTCTCTGTTCTTGCTGTTTTTCTCTTTCTTAAACTTCGTCACCAGGCGGAACTTGCCACTGCGGCTGCGTTTGGAAAGCTCCAGCATCACATTCTGTGGGGGAAGCAAGAGGCAGGGAGAGTCAGAGCTGAAGCAGCCAGGCAGGAGGCACACGTTGGGCAGGGGGGCTCAGTCCCCACCGTACCACTGTCCCCCTTGGTTTCTAGGCTCAAAGACTTACCTGTAACGCCTCTTAAAGGTGGTTTCACAGTGATCACACAGTGTCTAATACCACATTTGATTTCCTAATTTTATAACGTGTGTTTCTCATGTGATTGAAAAGCTTCATGAATATTACCCAAATACCAATACATTCTACAAAGATTATCCAGTAGGTCATAGCCGATCTTCAGAGCTGCACGGGCAGACAGGGACGAGTGGGATATAGTGTCTTTCTAAAAACAAAGCTTTTCTGGCATTTTTCGGTCTTTCCTTGGAACCTACTCCCCAAAGCAGCATCACTGAGGGACAGGAGCACTGGATCCCTGCCACCACCCTGCACAGTGCTGCCCAGGAAATGGGCAGAGAGGACACTGCCCCTTCCCAGCTGGTCTGACTATATTCACACAGAAGCAGGGCCACGGGCCTCTGCACACGATACATGGGCCTGGATTTACGTGTGTACACATCCTACCCCCGTATTCACAAATAAAGCAGAATTTCCTATGTCCCAGGAGCGCCTCTTCTTGCCCCTGAGGGCCTGGACTCTGCCCCAGGGCCCTCTCTACTGACGTCCCACACTGACCTGCATGGTCACATTTGGCAGCTTTAAGATACTTTCAGATCTGAAAGGGACACATGGTCCCACTGAAAAAAATGCCACAGGGATTTTCATTAGAATTGCACCAAATCGGGGGATGGGGGGAGAGTATGGGTCCTCACATCCAGGAACACGCTCTGTAGTGCCACCAACCCTCCGGGTGCCCCAAGAGCCCCTTCGTGGATTTCTGATAAGAGGCATTTCCGGCTTC
The DNA here is from genome assembly GCF_009829155.1 of Mustela erminea. Lineage (NCBI taxonomy): Eukaryota > Metazoa > Chordata > Mammalia > Carnivora > Mustelidae > Mustela > Mustela erminea. Next base: position 40,563,192 of record NC_045621.1, on the reverse strand, counting down.
AGGTTTTCTACTAGAAAAGAGACTTCTCACAATGGTATTTCTAACTGATGATCGCAGGGCTCAAGGAACTTAATTTACAAATTTCTCAACCATCCATCGAACAGCTGCTCCGTTAAAGACCATTAGCGCCTCGGCTCCCAGGCTCTTCTATGCTGGGACTGGTGGGCGCCCGCCTCACTCCTCAGCGCTCCCACAGAAGGGGCACCCGCAAGCAACCCAGAGCTGCTCTCCCCACAGCCCAAACAGAATCCTATGCCTGACTTTACAATTTCCTTTTTTTAAAATGCCTATGAGGATCACATTAATTTCTAACTTTTATTATTTTTTAAAAGATTTTATTTATTTATTTGTCAGAGAGACAGAACACAAGTGGGGGGAATGGCAGGCATAGGGAGAGGGAGAGCTAAGCAGAGAGCCTGATGCTGGGCTCAATCCCAGGACCCTGAGACCATGACCTGAGCTGAAGGCAGACACTTAACCAACTAAGCCACCCAGGCGCCCCTAACTTCTAACTTTTAATATGGGGATTTCATCCTGGGAGGCCAGCAGAAAGAGGCTATCAATGTATGACCTTGTCTCCCCACCTTGTAAATTAAGCAAATTCCAGACATCAAACTACTCTCACACACACACAAACGCTTCTGTATGCAACCCTAAAAGACAGGAATGCGCTCCTAGAGCATCTACCCACAGCACCATCACCACACTGACACCAGCACGAGCTCACGTACATCTAATAACATCAAATCTCCCCGCCTGTTCCAAAGGGTTACCCTCATGGCTGGTGTGTCTGAACCAGGACCCTCGTGAGGGCCACAAGTGACACTCAGCTGCTCTGGCTCTCAGGCTCCCCGGCTTCATCCTTCACCACAGAGAAACCAGCTGCCTGCCCAGTAAGACGGCCCGCCCCACCCCTTGCCCAAGAAGATTGGATCCAGATTCCTGCCTTTAGACAGGACGCTGTCGCCAGTGATGACACAGGCTTGCAACTGCCTCCCAACAGGTGAGGCCTGCCATCCTCTTTCTGGGGCCAGCAGCTTCTTTCACCACAGGTGCTGCCACCCATGGATGACCCACAGGAAACTGAGTGCTTCCTGGGTGGGGGCGGGGAGGGGGGATGCAAAATGGCCTTTCAGTCCCTCTGCACTTTCCACCTGGAATTTTTTTTTTTTTAAAGATTTTCTTTATTGGGGCGCCTGGGTGGCTCAGTGGGTTAAGCCTCTGCCTTCAGCTCAGGTCATGGTCTCGGGGTCCTGGGATCGAGCCCCGTATTGGGCTCTCTGCTCGGCAGGGAGCCTGCTTCCCCCCCTCCCCTCTGCCTGCCTCTCTGCCTACTTGTGATCTCTGTCAAATGGATAAAATAAAATCTTTAAAAAAAAAAAAAAAAGATTTTATTTATTTATTTGACAGAGATCGCAAGTAGTCAGAGAGGCAGGCAGAGAGAGAGGAGGAGGCAGGCTCCCCGCCGAGCAGAGAGCCCAATGCAGGGCATGATACCAAGGCCCAGGGATCTTGAACTGAGCCGAAGGCAGAGGCTTTTAACCCACTGAGCCACCCAGGTGCTCCCCACCCGGAATTCTTTTATAAAAAATTGCTTTCAATTTTGGGGCACCTGGGTGTCTCAGATGGTTAAGCATCTGCCTTTAGCTCAGATCATGATCTCTAGTCCTGGGATCAAGTCCCATGTTGGGCTCCCAGGTCAGTGGGGAGTCTGCTTCTCCCTCTGACTCTCTCACTGCTTGTGTGACTCTCTCTCTGTCTCTCTCAAATGAATGAACTAAATCTTAAAAAAAAAAAAAAAAAAAAGATTAAAAAAACAGTAATAAACTGGTTTTGCAGATCTACTGATAATACAGAATTCTGAAATCAGATATGCTAGTTTTTAAAGTAATGAACTATTTGAAAGTTGCCAAGATTTGCTTCTAATATGTGACTATACTTAACACTATTTAATCTATACACTTAAAAACAGCAGACATGGTAAATTTTGTGTGTTTCTTATCACAATTTAAAACACAAATTGCGCCAACGTCCATCTTTTCCTAGCTTTGATGCTGTTTCTTATATAGAGGAATTACATATTCCTTGACATTTTTCCTTCAGAGATAATTATTTTTTCAAGTTGTCCTGTAGCTATTCTTTTTAAAATGTCTTTAGGGATGCCTGGGTGGCTCAGTCAGTTAAGCATCTGCCTTTGGTTTAGGTCATGATTCTGGAGGCCCAGGATCGAGCCCCACATTAGCCCCATATCCCTGCTCAGCAGGGAGTCTGCTTCTCCCTCTGCCCCTCACCCTGCTCATGTTTTCTCTCTCTCTCAAATAAATAAAATCTTTTAAAAAATAATTTACAAATAAATGTCCTTAGATTTCAATTTGTATAGTTTAAATTTTTCCTGACATTTCAATGGTTTTAGCAAGATTTTTTAAATTAGCATTTCTTTGAAAATAATATACTTGATTTATCCTCTTATCTGTTGTTCCATGACCTTTATCACTTCGTACTGTCCAGACCTTCCTCGATTTGCCACAGAATGATTTAATTTCTTGTATTTTATAGTTAAACTCTGAATAACATTGAAGTCAGGAGTGCCACCCCCCACCCATGAAGTTGAAAATCTATGTATAACTTCTGACTCCCCAAAGAGCCTTACTAATACCATAAACAGTTAACACAAATTCTCTATGTATATCATATACCGTATTCTTTTAAAAAAGTAAGCTACAGGAAAGAAAATGTTAAGAAAATCCTAAGAAAAAATACATTTGCAGTACAGCACTACATTAATCAGAAAAAAACCTGTATAAGGGAACCCACGCAGTCCAAACTGTACTGTTCAAGAGTCAACTGTACTTCAAAGAACTAGCTCACAAACTTGCCAACTTTGTTTTTTGCTTTCAAAGAAGTCATTGTCCTGTTATTACACTAGTAGAATGTGGCACAATGCCTTCCAAGCTTCCACTTGCTCTCTCCCCTTGCATGGGTATAGCAGAGGTCCCAGAAGCTGGGAGCACTGAGCTGTGAAGCAGCCAGCAGAGAAAAGTGGAGAAGGCAGGAGTCCTGGACAGCCCAGAAGACCCCTAAGAGCACGTGTGGTTTTCCTTTCACTCCCGGGACAGCTGGCTGCAGTTTCTGGGCTGAGGTCCCATGGGATCAATGCTGGCAGTAACTCTGCCCTGGCCCCACCCTGCTCTGCCCCAGCTGGCTCCAGAGGTTTCTGGTTTTTCGACTAACCTGCCCATGCACCATCTGTACAACTTCCCACCTGTCACCTTGCACAGTCTCACCAGCCCACAGCTAGGAGCTCTAGAGACCAGGGCAACTACTGACATGGCTTGAAGGACTCATGAGGTCAGACATCCAGGAGGGACTTGCACTGGTTTGTTTCGGCAGTGGCTCTACATTTGATGCTACTTGTTTTGAAAATATTTTTAGCCTTAAAGCTCTGGAACCACAATTCCTGAAACAGACACTTTTAGTACTAACACCTGCAAGTCCCAAACAACCCAAGTTTACTGTGGTCATCCTGCAACCAGGCACCAGGCTGCGAGTCTCCCACTGCAGCAGCTGCTACACTGTCCATGGACTGAGAAACGTTCTAGCCCTCCCTCTGTCTTCAGAGGCAATCTGCATGCAGGAGGAATCTACCCACCCTGGGCAGGGCATGGGAGCCCACAGCCCACACCTGACAGCTGGCATTTCTACTTTGAGTTGGTGTCTGAGGTGTCCTGTGGCCCAGCACTGTGCTGCTCAAACCACTCCTGGAAAGGAACCAACTTTAATAATTTCCATTCCATAGTGGACTGATACTTTAGCAAAACACAGTAAAATAAATCACTAAAAAAATGAAACCAAGAAGGGACATCCAAAGTATAAGCCTCAATTTTTTATTATTTTCAACAGAAATAAAATTTTTCTGTTAATTGTTTAAAAGTTTCTAAACTCTTCCCTTAATTTCTATAATAACAAAGAGTTTTCCACTGTCAGTAGTGCTTATCTACAACATGATCCAATTCTGAAACTGTCCTATGGGCAAGAGGGAAAAAAAACAAAGTCCATCTTTACAGAATATAAAATTCTCTCAATGGAGAAACATAATACACACACATACATAATTTTGTCAATTTTCTTTTGTTTGCATGCTATGATAGTTTATTTCATTATTCATGGACTGGTAGTAATGGTTCACACCATAATTTGGTTTCTGTCACTTTCATTTCAGGAAGTCTTTCCTTCACAGATTCTATGTTAATTGAAATTAAAATTGGGGGATAGTCATTAAAAGAACAGAGAGCTTGCATTTCCAAAATACTAGAGAATTGTGTGGGAGAAAGGAGAGACTTACCAATCAAAAAGAAGAAATTTTAAAAAAGTAGAATACAAAGCACAAAATATGGCAAAATATACAGATAAATAGATCAGTAATCACAATGAATATAAATAGACTGAACTCCTCAGTTAAAATGCATGGTACCCAACTGGATAAAACCTCAATCTGACAACATGCTATTTATGAAAGAAATCCTCCAAATAAAACTTGAAAGTAAAAGTATGAAAATGAAAATACCAAACAAGTAAACTTAAAAAGAAGTTACTACAGAATTAGCGTATCTTTACATAAAAACAAAACCTAGCACCTAATAACATATCCTCAAAACACAGAAAGCAAAAATAAAACCACAAACGTAAATTGAGATCTCTACATTCATGATCAGAGTTCATGATCAGAGTAATTGATAGACCAAAAAGACAAAAATAAATCTTACAACTATAAAATTATATTTTACCAATATAAAGTGATGTTTTAATCATGTATTACAATTATATTTTTATATTAAAATTTACTTCAGTTTTTTTGTGTTTCCTTAAAATTGTTTTAATCTTCCTGTGTCATAAGTTTTTACTGAGGATGGAGAGAGAAAACTGGACTCCTGAGATTGGTATATGTTTAGGTTTCCTTTTTAACACAATCTTATAATAATTTGCTTTTAGGAGGGGAAGCTATGTCATTTTGTTATCTTACTTGTATGCTGTTAGCTACATTTTTACTAGTCCCTTCTTCTTTCTTTCTTTTTGTTTTCTTCTGTTTCTCTTTAAATTCTAGTTAGTTAACATATCGTGCAACATTGGTTTCAGGAGTAGAATTTAGTGATTCATCACTTACTACATATAACACCCAGGGCTCACTACAACTAGTGCCCTCCTTCATTCCTATCACCCATCTAGCTCATTACCTGCCCACCTCCCTCCATCATCTCTCAGTTTGTTCTCTGTAGTTAAAAGTCTGTTATGGTTTGCCTACCTCTTTTTTTTTTTAAGTCTCTTATTTTCTTTTATAGTGTAGATTATATATGTTGTTTTTGGTTCTGAAAAACTGATTTGGAAAAACATAAATCTTTTCAATTCTAATAGAAACTACCTTTAACTTTTTGTTTTTATTTGTTTTTTGTTTTTTAAGATTTTATTTATTTATTTGACACAGAGAGAGCAAGAGAAAGTCAGCAAGCACAAGCAGGGGGGATGGCAGGCATGGGAGAACCAGGCTTTCCACTGAGCAGGGAGCCTGATGAGGGGCTCAATCTCAGGACCCTGGGATCATAACCTGAGCCAAAGGCAGTCGCTTAACCAACCAAGCCACCCAGGAGCCCCTACCTTTAAGTTTTTAAAGATACTACTAACTTTGCATTTCCCTAATTATCAAAGTCAAGAACCCTTTTTTTAAACCTTCCACCTTACTGTGCCTTCATTCTTCTGTCCATGTCTTCTTCCCAGCCTCCCCACCTACTGTCCACTTCACAGGCTTTTGTAACTTAATCTGGAAATCCTGAGCTGTTACTGCTATATCTATTAAATATTCCATATATTATTATTTTAGTAATTTTTTCTTAAATGAAAATTTTGTATTTACAGCTAATAATTTAACTAAGTTTGAGGAGCTCAGCCAGTCCTTTTAAACCAAAATATCCTCACACTTTAAGTTACTGAGTTTTGCTGTTTCATTGGAAGGCCTCAGAGTCAGTTTTCCATGCAAGGTTGCATTTGTCAACAAATGCCTCCATTTTCAGGGAAGAACGGGATAGACTATTGTAGCCTTCCTCTCTACCTCACCTTACTGCTACCAACAGGTTCTAACAAACAAAACTGGCAGTGGGGTGCCAGATGTGTAATGTCTAACAGTTCTTTCTCTTGCAAGACTGTAGTACCCTACCCTAGGAAGAACTTTTCTCCTGGCCCACTTCTGTTCTACCACTGATAAAAAAGAAAATCCGCAGTACACCTTTAACAAGATCTGCCCACAAAACTGACTATCCAACAAAACAACTATCCAGAGTCTCCTGGACTCTTCCTACCTATTCACTGGCTGCAGGAGGCAAGCCAGGGTGCAACATGCCCAGGGTTCTATCTATCCTGGCAATAGGGAGTACACACGCTGAAGTTCTAAACACATGCAAAAAAAAAGTGTGACTGTCCCTGTCGACCAACTCTGTGTCCCTGTCGACAACAAACTCAAGAAGCTGCCATTTATCCAATGTGTCTTCTCACCAGGGACAAACAACGGGGCCAGCCTCCGCCTTCTATCTGAAGGCCAGCCCTGCCATTCTGTTTCTGATGGCAGTAAGTGCCCAGTCATCAAGGATTGTGCTCAGTACTAACTCCCAACTCCTTCCTACCTGCCAGGCTTTCCATACCTCTAACGTGTTTTAATAGAGAAGTCTTGAGAAGCCCTATCAGGGGCTGCAAGATGGACACCATCTTAACCTCAAAGCTACACAGATCACAGTAATTACAGGTACAGAAGGGAGAGCCACTGCACCCAGAGGCGCTGAAGCTGAAGGCCTGTGACCCACATACCTCTTCATCACCAGGTTCCACGGACTGGCACAGCCAGGGGGTGTCCGCCAGCTTCCTGAGCTGCTGGTCCATCTCTGTGAGAGCAGCTCCAAGCCGCTCTTTCTGAGGGGGGTCCAACTGCTGCTCCAGGCAGGAAGTAAAGACAAACAGAGCTGGTCATTAGCAGTGAGGAGCTGGGGCCACAGCAAAGCCCCCATGCAGGCACATAGTCTGCTCCAAGGAAAGTGATGGTTCTCGGACAGTTCTTATAAGAATTCCTAAGGAAACTAAATGAAACAGCACTGGCTAAGGGGCCAGATTCAGAACTTCCCCTTCTAAGAAGAATCGGGTGATGGAACTAAAACTCTCTTTTCATAAATACTGGGAAAAAACAAGCTTGTCTGAAAACTAAAATAGCAGCACTGACACTTGACCTACTTGGGTTTACCTTGGGAGCCCTATGTTAGAAAGAAGACAGGACCAGACCTGCGCCAGAGTGCAGGAAGTGCTATGAGGCAGCAAAGGAGCCATCACACTCAGAAGAGCAGATTACTGTGAAATGAACAATAGAAGACATGGAAACTAGACTTTTGGGGTGGTTCTAGATGTGTGATCTTCAGCAAGTCACTCTACCTCCTAGGCCTCCACATACTCATCTTTTTAAACAAGAATGTTGGCTAGGCCATCCCTCGGGTCTTCCCTATTTTAGCTTCTGCAATTCAGTGAAACCCAACCTACATGCTTCCCCAGGGCTGACTCTTCAGCCAGGTTGGCAGGGCCAAGTGAGGAATGGCAACAGCACAGCATTTCTGAGAACAGAGTCTGCCTCCCTGGTCACAGGCAGACGGCTCCACGCCTGCAGATTTCTAAGGCAGAATTCTGCATACAGCCACAAAGGTGGTTCTGTCCACAGGAGTCTAACATGCTAGCGATGATGTGGTTGAGCCATGGCCAGAGGGTTGGAGAACCAACCACATGGCCCGATCAGATGACCTCCAAGGCCCTTTCCCACACTGAGTCTAGAATTCGTAAGACCAGGAGCTCCAGGCTGAAACCTGCTGCCACCTGCACAGTGGGCACTAGTGCATGCCCAATGGGGAGCCAGCCCCTCGGCTTACCAGGGCCACCCTCCCAGCCAGGAGCAGTGCTGTCTCCCTGCACAGGGCTTGAATGTTGTTCACCATCTCCAGGACAAAGCCGCAGTTCAGTCCCTGAGAGGAATCAGAAGGACACCCATGTAGAAGGCCCATGGGCTACAGGACTCCAGAGGAGCAAAACCTGAGAAGCACAGGCACCTCTGTGGTTCTGGGCTTGCCATACACTCGGTCCATGGACTTGGAGCTGGCATTGACGGCGTGGGCAAGTTCCCGCTCCATGTCTTGATGGGACTGAGCGATCTCCCGGATACTAGAGGGAAAGAAACACAGTACTCATCAGACCAGATGAAGGGGCAGCCTATCATGTCACCTCGCTCAGACACAGGCCCAGTCCAGCCCAGAGGGCCAACACAGACACAGCCCAGCCAACAGGGAACAGAGCAGGTCTTAGAGGGGAAATGGGATACCAAACTCCAAGTTTCTCCAGAAACTCAACCAGGGAGGAAAATACCCAAAATGAGACTCACAGCCTGTAAAATGGCAAGCTGACAGGAAGCATGGTTTGCAGGCCTGTTGTGTGGAGACAGCTGATTGTTCCTGAAAGGGGACTTTGCCTCCCTGCTCTATAAATGAGGATGAGAGGACCCTTCTCTATGAGGATGATCCTGGTTCAAAAGGCTGAGACTCCAGGACATGGCCCCAGGCAGCAGCCCCTGGCCTGAGGGACCCACACAAATAGGGGGCGGTGACAGGGTTGGACATAGCAAGAGCACCAGGGACAGAGGGAGCATATAAGTCAGGGAAGGAGGGTGCGGAACCACTTGTCCTACCCTGGGGAAAACTAGGAGCAGCTGCCAGACTTTATTTTTTTTTTTTTAAGATTTCATTTATTTATTTGTGAGAGGGAGCGAAAGAGATAAAAAGTGAGCACAGGCAGGCAGAATGGCAGGCAGAGACAGAGGGAGAAGCAGGCTTCCCCACCAAGCAAGGAGCCCAATGTGGGACTCGATCCCAAGACGCTGGGATCATGACCCAAGTTGAAGGCAGCCACTTAACCAACTGAGCCACCCAGGCATCCCAAGCTGCCGGACTTTAAACAAGACAATGAGATGGCAGGTCCCCACCCATGGGGCTGGCACAGACTCTGAGGGGACAAGAATGAGAGAGAAGAAAAGCAGAAGCCTGTTATATAGCAAGGAACTGAGAAAGAATGTAAGAAGTGAAGTCATCAAGCCGGGATACTGATCTGGTCACAGGGGCAGGGGAGGCAAGAAGTGGTGCCGGCTACTCGAGACAGAGGACACAGCACAGGACATGCTTTCGAGGGTGGGTACCCCGAAGGAGGCATGGAACCAGAAGTGCCTACAGGAATCCTGAGAGAGCTACCAACCCACAGACTGAGAGCGTGATGCCGGGGGAAAGGGCAGAAGAACCGCCCAGAAGGGCACACAGAGCCTAGAGCCCACAGGGCAGCAGTGCTCCCGGCAGAGGGAGAGGAGGAGGAAGCCTCAGAGCAGCACAGAGGCAAAGTCAAGGAGCACCAGGCCAGCGTGAGACCTCAGGGGGCGACCAGGGAAGGGAAATACAGTTGAAAACCAGAACCAGACAGCAGCCGAAGAAGGTCAAGGGATCTGGCAACTGAGAGGGCACCGGTCACCAGGCTGAACGACCCTTTCAGAGTGAGGCCCAATGGCAGCCGGCACCCAGGCAGGTGGGGAGAATGGACAGTGGCAGAGGGAGACCACCGTGCGGAAGGTCGTCCCCAGTGGCTCCAGGAGCCACTTCTCAAAAGCAGATTAAGAGAAGGAAATGCCTTTGGGTACTGGTGGGTTTTGTTTTTTTCCTAATAACTACAGGGTTTGTTTTTTGGTAACAAATCTGCTCTCTGGGATGAAGTAAAAGAGGCAGTAACAGGACTATTCTGAAGAACCCGAGACAGTGAAAACACCAGTGGATTTTAAGCTTCCAGCTACCTGAACTCCGAGCAATCTCTGCAACTCAGTGAGCAGAAACGAACCAAAGCCCAGGGCCCACAGAAACCCCAGCTGGGCCCTGATGAAGTAGGCAGACTGGCACATGTGCCCCAGAGGAGGGCCGCCACGCCTGCACCCTAGCGGTGACCGTGCAGCCCCGAGGACTTCAGGGACCCAGGGGCTCCAGCCGCAGGAGGCTGACCGCACAGGGAAGGCGAGGGCCCACCTGTGGATGAGGGCTCCTGCCGCCTGCCCGAACTGGTCCATCTGGGTGGCCTCTTCCTCGGAAAGGATCTCCGGGTGCAGAGAGAACGACGGAGGGCGAGGAAGTTCACACTTCTGCTTGTCTTCCCAGGACTTAAGGGTGTTCTCAAATGCCTAGGGCGAAGGATGCACCATCACACCATGCACTGCTCTCTCGAGAGGCAAGCAGGTGCCCAACAGCAAACACTGCTGGGACAGTCACTGGACAACAGCCAGAAAAGGAGAGACAGAGTTCGGTTTCACACTGAGGAGGGGAAGTAGTCCTGGAAATTATACCCCTGTTCCCTTAAACTCTGTGTCTAACAAAAGTAAATTCCTAGAACAAAACACTAGAAACTCAGGCCTTCTTTGAGAAGGCACACACGTGTGCCTGCAGGTGAGCCCTGGGACCAGTGTGTTCTCTCCCGTTTCCCACAGGCAGCCTTTCTTACCCTATCTCTGGTGAGTGTCTGTGCCCGGTTCTTGTGGATAATCCGAATGTATCCTGGAGGCTGGATCCAGGCCTCTCCGTCCACCTGCACAGGCACGCCCTCGTCCCCCAGGATGGAAATCTTCACCGTGCGACACTGAACAAACACCACAGGCGTTACTCGTGCACCGCGTGGAACCAAGGAGCTAAGAGGCTGTATCCCAGCACTGCAGGAACCTTCCTGTCCCATGTGTCCCTGCACCCATTAGCTGATGTCTGGGGGGACACCACGTCCACTGCCGACCACTGCTGCAGAGCATCCCCAGCTGGGGCACAGCTCATGAATAACCCGGGTCTGTCCCACCCCCGCCACCCCCTCACCCAGCACTGCATCTGAGACCGCACTGAGGAGACCTCAGTGGTCAGGCACAAGCACCAGGCCCAGGGTGGGACTCATGCCCAGCAAGAGCCACAGGGCCCTGTGCACATGGGAAACACTCCCAGAACAGGGTAAAGCCCTCCCAACAAGTGGTTAATGATTCACTGTTTCCCTTTTCAACAAAAAATAATGCCCAAGAGTTAAAACCATAAAATTCAAACACCCTACCCTACATGGGGGCAGAATGAGGCCAGAAGGACTAGAAAGTCACTGCGTGGGGTTTGGGTGGGCTAGGTTATCAAACTCCCCACTTCCTTGTGCATAAGAGCACTGCCCTCCTCTACCCATCACCAGAAGTAAGTACTAGGGGAGCTTCTTCTGATCTCCCCTCTCCTGCTGGGCCTTAGAGCAGCAGGAAGACCATGCTTTCTCCACTGCTCACTGCTTGGCCTCTGTTCCCAAACTCAGGATGTGGCTGCTGAAAGCCGCAGGCTCGGGCCGAGTTCGGTCGGGCCTGTCTCATCTCATCCCACCTCAACAGAAGGGGACAGAAGGTATAGTGCACCCACAGAGAAAGCCAGGGCAGGGAGCTCAAGCAGGATTCAGTAGGCCCCAATTCTGAAAGAGTGTCATTTAACTGTCAAATACAGCAGGTGAGGAAGGGCTCTGGGCCAGGAGGCAGGGCCGTGGGTGGTCCTGGAAAACCGCCCATTCTTCGGGGCTCTGTGCAAGGAGAGCACTGAGGCAAGAGCCTGGTTCTGGCTCAGGCCCTGTCTCTCCAAACATGTCCAGGCCAGACTGCCTCCCAGGTCCCTCCCACTTGCAAGACCATGGCTGGTACCTGGGCGATGCGGTGATGCTGCAGTTTAATGACACGAGAGACGGCCATCTGCATGCTGCCAAACACAGCAACCACCTCGAGGATCTTATCATCGAATGACGGAGCTGCAAAAGTCTGCAAGGACCAGTGTTAAGAGCGGACCTCTGCTCCGAACTTCCCTGCACACCCCTCTGTGCTCCCTCTCCAGGCCGCTGCTCTGGTTATAGAGAGGGTACTACCAGGAAGTGGTGCATCCTAACTGAGAGGCAGCTGTGGAGCAAATGCATTACTGAGGGGGTTTCTAGGACCAGCTGCTGGGAATCAAATCTCTGAGTTTCCACTGACTAGCAGTGTGACCTCAAGCAAGTCACTTAACTTCTCTTGTCCTCGGCCCCATCATCCGTGAACCAGGGCTAACCCTGGTGTGTTCTTATGAGGACCGAGGTAACGCATGACCAGTCCTTTCAACAGCTACCAGAGCATCTCCAGGGTGTAGTTCACGTTCATGATTTCTGTTAGCTCTTATGTAGGAAGGAGACCACGCCCCTGGTTAGAGGCCATTAGTGCCTCCCACAGGTCTTAGCATAGTTTCCCTGGATAGCAAAACCCTACATGGGCCCAAACCTGTCTGCATTCCGCTCACTGCACACCGTCAAGGGACCTTCTCCGAGCCACATCCTATCCCACCAATGAGCTGTCACATACACTGTTCCAGCAACTCCCTAGAAGAGCCTCCCCACTCCACATCTCCCCTCACCTGACCCAGCCAACTCTGTCTTCCTTCAGGTCTCAGTGTAGATGTCCCCTCCTCTGAGAAGCCTTCCCAGACTGCCCCCAATTGGAGTCAGGCCTGGCTTCTGCATCACACCTATACCCTGACCACATCTGTCCTGTTCAGCTTCTCTTCTCACGGACAGGGGTAGCTGTCTGTCTTGTTCTCCACTGTACCCCGACTGACAACACAGGGGAAGAGATCCATCCATACCTCTGCACCACTAACAGAGCCCCCCTAAGAGGTGGAGTACTCCATCAAGGCCTGAAGTGGTGGATGCTCCTTGAAGGAATTACCCACACCCACCTGGGGCCACGCCACCCAGGACCCCAGTACGTACATCATCTTCCTTGGTGCCCCCCCAGAAGTTGGTCCCTCCGGCATAGCTGGGAATGTTGAGGACAGCAATCCCCTGGAGGCTAGGGAGTGGGATGGGTCGCCCATCACACTGCACAGCAGAAATGCCGGAAAAGGGAAAAAAAGAAAGATGCACAGCATCAATCTGGTCCTTCTTCACTAACAATCCTCCCCTTCCCCCACCCTTACCCCACGCCGGGCTGAGGAGGCCACAGCCACAGCTGAGCTCTCACTGAGGCACCAAAAGGGCAAAGGGAGTCTCCACCCAGGCTGGAGAAAGGCTAAGAGGAGACCAGACGGGCCCAAGCACCTGAAGCTGCAGAAGACCCTCCAGCTCACCTCTAGGAGGACCTTCTGCTCTAGGTTCTTATAGGTTCTGTGCAGCAACTCTTTGGTTCCAAGAACTCCATACCACATCATGTTCTTGGTCCGACTCCTGCAGGTGGAAAGCAAAGAACGACAGGATCGCAAATCTCTTTCCACAGGGAGCTACAGTCGCTGCCGCGCGCTGCTGATCACACGCCGGCCAGATGCAGCACAGACGCCTCGAGGGGAGGGAGGACAGTTCCTCTTTATGTGTGAGAGATGCATAAAGAAATACATCTGTTGATGGAAAATTCTGCTGAAAAATACTCCCAAAAAAGTAACTTACAGACATTACAGAACCTCACACAAAAAAAAAAACAAACCAATAATGATTTCTTTCTAGCTATAAAAGTATGCTTATCACAGAAAATTTGGAAGTGCAGAAAAGCACAAAGCAGCAAATAATCTTCGTAATCCCCACATCTGTATGTACTGATGATGACAAACTTCAGTGCACTTCCTCAGTCTACTCAAGGTATTTGGCTTACAGGTGAAAGAGCCGGTCTACAGTCTTCTGATCAACTCTGTTCACTTGGCACCGAAGCCTGTGTCTCGAGGCAGGACTGACCCCAGCGGGGCACCTTCCCACCAACGCAGGAACCCAGCCACTTCCCACTCCCCATGGTTGCTGGAACCCAGCCACTTCCCACTCCCCATGGTTGCTGGAACCCAGCCACTTCCCACTCCAGGGCTCTGTAAATCATGTGGCAGTCATCCCTTTGCACACACCTCTTTGCAAACATTTCCAGTTCCTTCTCTAGGATAGACTCCTAGAAATGGAATTCCTCTTAGACCTCTTCAAAGCTCTTGCTACAAACTTAGGGAGTATCCTATCAGGGTCCCACGGTTCTAAAACTGTATGATGCATGACTCTGTTCACTTATGTTACTCTGTTAAATTATGTACATTGTAATGCCCTTTTCAGCTATTTTTTAACTAACTAGAACTTTTGAATGATTCAGGCTCACCACCATGAGCTGTAAAACAGAGATGTCCCTGGGGCCTCAGAGACAGTCTCCTCTACTTCACGAGCCCCAGAGCTCAAAGTTTTCCTGAATTCTTACACTCGATTCTGTTTTCCAAGAAATCTGCAATGACACATGACTTGGGTGATCACCAGAGCAAGTCCTGACATGTGTCCACCTGCCCCTTTATAGCATCACCATGAATTTACAACTGTCCGGAGACTTGGACCCTATGACTGACTCAGTCACTCACTTTCCCATGTGGAACTGCCCCACCATACCAAGCCCGAGGGGTGGAAACCTCCTCCAGGCCAGCCTCCTGGACTCTGACCTGGTTCTACCCACACCTCGTAAAAGCACCTCCATTTCGGACAACAAGGCACTCGGGCTTTACATATGCCTTCTGCCTTTGCACTCTGCACACCCTCTATCTCGCTGACTCCAGAAGTCAGCTCACTCCCGGGAGGAAGAAGCGAGGGCGACGCAAAGGGCAGGTGTGCACACACACCGCCGCCTACCTGCACTTCTCCGGGTGCTCATCACGCTTGTTGTTGAAGTCCAGGGAGATCTTCGCATCCAGGCCAATGCCAAAGTAATTGTTCATGACGCACTTCTCTGTGTAATACTCTCTGCAATGGGGGTTTCCGACCAGTGAGAACCATCCCGGGTCACTTGGCAGCCTTCCGGCCTCCAAGCATTTCTCCCTGAGGGCGAAACTCACGCCTTGCTCTTCAGGAGCAGCTGTACTGACCTGGAACTCTCAGGCCACCCGACATACCCGTTTAGAACATAGGACTCGGTGATACTTAACCTCCTCGATGAAGTCATCATCCATTTTAGGACATCTCATCACCCCAGAAGCAAGCCGCCCTCCTCCTCAGCCATCAGCCCCCAAACCCTCCCCAGCCCTGGCAAGCACAAATCTGCTTTCTGTCTCCAGGCTGTGCCTACTCTGCAAGTTTCACGGAAGTAGAAGCCACAGTGCACAGCCCTCTGCATCTAGCTCCTTTCACAGAGCATAACGTTTTCAGGGCTCAACCGTTCTCAGGGCCTCATCCCTCCTGACAGCTGGCCAGCACTCCACTGGGGATGCGTGAGCACTGATACACACACTGGTGTGGACGCGGCCTCCCTCCTCTCATGTGTGGCCTGGGAGTGGCACTCTGGGCCACGCGGAAACTGGGCTTTGGGGTACTGCTAGACCGTTTCCCGGAGCGGCCACGCTGTCTCACGCCCCCAGCAGCAGTGTGAAGCCCGACGGTACTACAGCCATATACTCCCACGGCTTCAACTGTGGGTCTCAGAACATGCCTCAAACGTCCCTATGCCCAATCAAAGCCATCTCCAAATGCAAAAACATCCTTCCCAGCACCCATGGCAACACCTCCCTTCTCTGTGTCTGCCACTGACAAGACTCAATTCACTCTAGCTTCCCAGCCTCTGTCCTCCCCTTGCAATCGTCGTGACTGCAGGGGTCACAAAAGGGCTCCAGGGACCCTCCTCTCCTTCCAGAGCAGCACAGAGCCTCCACCCAGAGAAAACAGCAAGGAAAAAAGTACATGCCTAGCACGCCTGCTGGCTGTTCCCCCACAAACTCCCCAGGGAATACCGCCTGGGGGGTCAGAACACCACCAAGTTTAAGGTTCACAGGCGTTTGAAGTCTGCTTTGAGAAGCAATCACCCCATGGATGTGTTTTTATGACACATCTAATCCAAGTGCCTGACAGCTTAGTGAGAGCAAAGCTCTGGACAGAACTGTTTTCTGAGCAAAAGACCACATGCTGACCAGTATTTATAGGTCCTAGGAAAAGGGAGGGATCAGATTCCGAAAAACAGCATGGGGACAAGGGAAGGAGAATGGAGAAACTGGACACAGGGACCTGGGAAGTGGGAGGCAGCCAGGCCCCGAAAGCCACTACAGGCAAAGGCAGAATGACAAGTCTGGGGGCCCCTGAGCCAGGCCCTGACGTGCCACCCCACATGGAGGGAGGAGAGCGGCCTCTCTCTCCAGGTGAGACTCGCTCTACTTGAAGAGAGCAAGAGGAAAAGACACAGACGCCTAAGCGGCCAGATGTGGCACTTCAGTGATCTCAGGCAAAGGGAACAAATGAAGAATCTAGCTTTGGAGGCCGTGTGGGTACCGCTCACGGAAGGCTGAGCTCTGGCCTTACTGAGGAAAGGTGTTGGGGAGGGTGAGGACCAGAGCAGGATGGCGGCGTAAGGGGCAGGCACACAGCAGTGTCAGGTCTGGGACGAGGCCAGCATTAGGCAGCAGGTATCTGAACCAAGGCCGCTCTGCACACGTCGGGCTCCACTCTCCAGAAGCACCCAAGCCAGTGCAAAGCTTCACATTCCTGTCACCCTTCACCACACCGGACACATTCAACCCGTTGCCACCAGCCACACCGCCCAGACCTTGCTATCAGCCAGCAAAAGGGAAAACCTAGAAAACCACGTTTTCAAATACATGCGTCTCCAGAACTGCCACGTCAGAGTCCTCAGTGCCTGAGCAGCAGGGCAAAGGACACGGCACCAGCCCACAGGGCAGCCCTGGAGCCTTCCTCCCTGCAATCCCAAACCCAGGACAGTATCTCCTAGATTTGGCCCCAGAACCTAGGCCCCTGCAGCACCAACAGGGGAGAGCGGGGAAAGGAAGGGTGTCAGGACAAAGCGCCAATGCAGGGCCAGCTGGGGGACTGGGGAGCAAATGAAGACCAAGGGCCAAGTCAGCTCCCAGCAGAAGCTTCTGAACCTGCTGAAACATCAGACCCCGGGGGATGTCCAGAAACAACTAAGGCAGGACCCGCGCGGGAAGCTGGGATGAGCCAGGATAGGCTACACCCGTCACAGGAAGTTTCCAACCAGACACTCAGCTGAGGCATCACAATTTCCGAGTTTTCCTTATCAGCTAAGGAAGCTGGAAAAGGATCACCTAGTCAACTGTACGTGAATTCCTGCAGCCAATTCCAAATCTGTTTTCTGCACTCCAACATTCCTTTAACAACATGCTCGCCTGGTTTACCCCCATACTCACAGGTTTTCTGGTTCCGAGTTAAAGGGATCAGCATTAATTAATAAGCGACTGATGACAGAACCTCCAGGCAAGGAACCAGACATCCCAGCCCGCACGTCTGTAAGGAGGAAACGGGAAGAGAGTAAGTCAAGATTCACTGAATTAAGAGAAGCCCGTGTCCTCCAGACTAAGAAACACATATTCTTCAAAACATTGCTGCAATTAAATTATTTCTAAATGACATATAAACAGATCCAAATTTTGACAATTAAGTATTTCAGGTCAAAAATCACCATTATAAATCGCTATTCACAGAGCAAAATGAAACACAGCGGGTGGCAGTAACCACCACCTGGAGACATGGTAAAGAAGAGTTTACAAAGACAGTTCTCATTACACGTGAGAAGCTCCCCCGAAATAATCTCTCAGTAAAAGTAACCCTAAACGTTCAATTGTACAGTAGGGAACACCCCGAGTGTCCAGAACCCCCAAGGAACCTGCTCCAATTTACAAATTTTAACTCATAAACATTAAGGCAGAAATGAAGCTCTGATTTTAAACATTCTGCCAATTAACCCCTTCTGGTGACAATTATGCCTCTGATTAACCAAATATATCTTGCTAGCCTCATCTCCCATGGACTTCTGGAATTTTCTCTCTGTTCAGTTGAGATTCACCTAGAAATTACCAAATCACTTATGGGAGCAGATGGTGTAGCGTGCACTCTGCCGGGCCCAGGAGGCCTCAGGAAGTTGGTCAGGGGCCTCTTATCGGCAACCTCGACCCCCTGTGCTAATCCTTCCTTCTGCAGACACAGAGTACAGCCACAGTCCCTCTGGAGGGAAGATTACCTTGACCCTAACCTGGGCAAAATGAAAGCAGAGTCAGAGACATACTCCCCTGGTGGCCAGTAGTGCCTCCTACAATCATGCTAGAAATGACAGGATGACTCGACTGGCTCCCCATCACACCCTACCCACTCCACCCTTTTCACTCAGGATAACTCCTAGTCATCCTTGAGGACCCAGCTCAAGTATCACCCCCTTGATGACATCTTCCCAAGGCCTCTGGCAGCAATTTGAATGCTGGCTGTCCTTTATGATAAAGGTACTGTACATGCCATGACATAACTCTGAAACCCAATCTATATTTCCCACAGACCTATATATAAACTCTTGAAGGACAAGGCCCTGGTCTCATTCATTCCCCCAGACTCAGTGCCAGGCAAAGCAAAATGCCTTGACCTTGCCAGCTGGCAGGTTAGCGCCCCACCTGCACCGGCCCACAGACACACACAGCCAGCCTGCAGGGGACACTCACTCGAGAACAGGATCTTGGTGTTCAGGGCTGGCAGGCCGTCCCGGTTTCCTGACTGGGGAGGAAGAGAGGCAGAACTGCCCAGTGACAAACTTCCTTTGCTTATCAGCTTCTCACATGGGGATTTGGACACTACAAAAACAGAACAGAAAGCCATAAAACCATCCAAAATAGAACATCACTGGAGCACTGGGAGAAGTCATTAGAGAAACAACCTTCCTAAGGGCTGGGAGGAGTGGGAAGGTCATCAGCCCCTGGTCAGTCCCTGGTCAGCCCCTGGCAGAGTGTATAAGACAAATCAAGCAGCCCAAGAGAGAGGAGGGGAAATGGGAAGGGACCCAAGAGGTAAGTGGGTCTGGGTGCCATCTAGAGGGTGACAGAGGCGCTGCCAAGACTGGGATGGGGAGGCCCGGCTGACTCCGGGTCACAGTCTGGGTTGTGAGCATCCGTGCATGGGCAGTGCGGAGCTCAGAGCAGTAACAACCACTGAGTAAAATGCTTAGGCAGACACCTCCCCGCAGGTGTACAGGCACCGAGGGAGGGGGCTACACATGGTGGGGAAGGCAGTACCTCTCCACAGCAACAGCCTGGGCTGCGGGGCTGCTCTGGGAGGAATAAGGGTCCCCTGGCAGACACCCCATAGGGCTAGGAGGTACCCTGGCCAAAATGCCAGGCAGCCTGGTCTGGAGTAACTTGCACAGCGCACAGTGTCTGGCTGGCTGCAGCCAGGGGTGCCTGCCCCGGGCTGGGATCTCTGGTGCACCAGGAGGACCCACAGGCCTAAGCCTGGGTCTGGGGTGTATGGGCAGGTACTGAGGAAAGCATACTCCTTCCGACGGGGGTCCTGCTGGGCCCTCCCCAGACAAGGGAAGTGCTGCATGGAAACAGGCTGTGTGTTCATGACTTTACACTGCCAAGTGACTATGAGAAGGCACCTAAAACTTTCCAACTGTGGCAGGGGCTCAACCACAGCAATGGGGTCACCAGGACTGACTGGTACCTTTGCGGAGGCTCCTGCCCTTTGCAACCCCGCAGCTCTCGGTGGGACACACTCTGTCATCTGACTTCAGGTCTTTTTTCTCCTCTGACTCGGAGAGACCTAAAGCAAACCCCTCCTGTTCCTGGGTCTGGGCGTTCTGCTCGTCAACAGCTGTGCAAGAAAAGAATACCCGCAGTTGAGCACGCGACGGCAGAGCACATGGACGGCGCAGGGCCGCAGAGCTCCTGCGCAACATGGGCTCCCCTCCTCGCCTCCATGAGCTCTCTTCAGACTTCCTCTCAGCTGAAGGCTCACAGCCCAAAGCAGCCACCCTGTCCCCTGTTCTCCCAGATCTGCAAGAATGCCAGGCACTGGGCATCCGTGTGGCCACGCTGGGAAAAAGGGGAGAGCCAAGAAGCTGGAAGATGTGGAGAAGGCGAGCAGAATGAAAGCACACCGGGGCTCCACCAACCGTCAGCCAGGAGCAGGGCTGGTGCACACACAGCAGTGGGAGTTGGGGGGGTGGGTCACAACCCATGCTTCTCATTGAAGGACAAGGAGGACAGTCTGCTGGGAAGGGTCTGGGGTGAATGGGAGTGTGGTGAAATGGTTTCTGCGGGTTTCTGAGCACACTGACTGAGAACAACACAGCGCAAGGGAGCCTGGATGCAAGAAGTCCAAAGGTCACCCTGCACCTTGCAGTGTTCCCTTCAAAGCTTAGAAAACAAGTCTAGAAAAAGGGAGCAACCAGCTGGCACAGTCTTTAATCCAACATGGTCTGCCCACTCACTGTCCCCAGGCTCATCATGGAGAGTCAGCAGCCTGGCCACCAGGTCCCAAGTACCTGGGATACAGCGGCTGACCCAGCCTGGAACCCCTCAGAGCCCCCCACTGCTCTGACCACCTCGCACTAACCTGGCCTCCCACTCCTTGACACAGCAGTGCCCTGTGCCAGCCCCTCTCTCCAGACCTCAGCTGACAGCCTCACCCACCACCCAGGGCCAGGCCCACCTCTCCCAGGCCTCTCCCCTGCCTTAGGGACTCCTCAGAGCTCCTCCACTCCAAGTGTGAGGCTCTTCTCAGAACACTCCCCACCCCAGGGGCAGCCCCACCTCCCCTTGGAGAGGCTCCCTCCACATCTGCTGCTACTGCCTGCTTCTGCCAAGCTGCACCCAAGGGCCGACAATTAGCGCAGGCCAGGCCCCTACCAGGGATGGGTCCCCCACCCAAGGACCCGTTTACATCTTCCCCCGCTGGGGGCACCGTCCTGCTCTGCCCTCTACTTTCTGCTCCCTCTGGTCCTTCCATCAGATACAAGTGTGGTGAAGATAGAGAATGCTCCCCAGCGCGCTCTTGGATACGAGGTGCTGCCACCACACAGGCTTCAAGTTACCTTGGGGGATCTGGCTGTGACCTACATGGTGGATTCCTGCTTATCACCCTGTTTGGGGGAAAACAGAGTTCCAGTGCTTACTAAAGAAAGCTAATTCATCATTAAGAGACCCACTACCTTTCTCCGTGTGTTCTATGATCTGACGGATGGCTTTCTTCAGACTGTTGGCTCTGAGCATGAGCTGTTCCCGAGGACGGAATATCTGTGGCCGGGCAGGGCATGCCGAGCCCACCGCGCGGTCCCCTGTGGAGCCACAGCCGCTGCCCGCCCCATCTCCATCTTCCACCTCCTCTGCAATGGTGGGGGGCGGGGTGGGCAGGGAGGAAGAGGCCTGGGACTCATCATCCAGGGTCTTGAGGAGAGAGTCCAGCTTCTCTTTCAGGACAGAGCACTAGTGGAAAACAAATGGAATGGGGCGGAGTGTTTCTCTGTCCCACACCCTCCTGCCCAGGGGCACAGGGACAAACCTTCTTGGCCATGACCTCTGACTCCTCCGAGCTCTCGGTGGTCTTCTCGTAGGCCTTTCCCACCCGAGCCACGAAATCCTTCACTGTCTCACAGAGCACTCTGTGGGAGGAAACATGAAAAGACACTTCCAGGGAAAGTTCTGCCTGGGAACCGGGCACCCTGTGAGGTTGACCCCTGGCTCCCCCAAGGCTGCCGGGCACTCACTTAGCCGAGGAGATCACCACTGAGTGCTGGTCGGACGTCAGGATTTTAGAAAGATGGGCCGCGACCGAGTCTTCATAGAAGAGAATTTGTTGCACCTACAGTTACCCCAAGACAGGGAGGCATGACCAGAAGCTCACAGCACACTCACCCTCATCCCCGGCTAGCCTGGGGCATCCGCTTCTTTCACGCGCCAACCTGAGATTTGCTAGTGTGGCTGCAAGATTTCAAAGCTTCCTCAAGCTGGGAACAGACAGATTTTAACAAAAAAGACCACGTGGAGCTTGCGCCGCTTTAGTCTGACTACATATCCCCAGTCTGCACTGGGAGTTGCAATCTTCGATCCTGGGGCCTCACGGCAGCGAGGCCGACAGGCAGGCCTCCTTAACTAAGGCTCCATTCCCAGTGGACAACACATTTCTCTTTCTGGTCAGGACTTGGCCCTGGCCCCTCTCTTCTCAGTGTAAAGGACCCCATCACCACTCACCTCCGCCTGCTAATGGGGGTTACCATGTGACAAACATTTGAGGCTCAAGCCCAGGGCCAGATAGACAGTAAATATTTCAGACTTTACACTCTATATTCTTCCTCAAAACGTACAAGCCATTCTTTGCTCGTTGGCCAGGTCCGAGCAGGCATGGGCAGACTGGAGCGGAAGGGGTCATCGTTTGCAGACCGCTACCCTAGCCCACTGCCCTTGACCCTCCCAATGGAGAGACAGCCCTTGGCAGAGCATTCTCTCCACTCAGCCAGCAGCCAGCCTGCCCAGGGGGAGGAGCACGGCTATGTGCTCAGTGCTGCACTGGTTTGGGCAAAATCTAGGCCCTGAGGGGACCATTAAGTCCCACAAAATGAAGAGAAGAGCTGAACCCTGAACTAGCACAGGCTGACCACAAGGGCAGCAAGACGAAGGGGGGTCTAGAGAAGGTGGGTCCAGAGAGGGAGCCTGAGGCCTGGTGGGGACGATGGGCACACAGGAACAGTCTCAGGAATGTATGCTGTGAGAGCAGGAAGTCCTAAGTCATCACAAGGGACCGCAAATGCTGGAGTAACCCCAGGAAGCCCCCCAGATGACCCCAAAGCCCACAAGGTAGTCGGAATTCACTCAGCTCCGGTACCACCTGGGGCTGAGCCCATACCTCTGCAGGTCTAACCTCAGGCTGGACATTTAAAGAGAGGCTCATCACCGGAAGGCGGGGGACGAGGCCCGAACTGGTAAGTGGGCTGGTAAGATGATGCCCGGTGGGGGCGACAGCAAATACCTCAGAGCCCTCACTGAAGTCTTCGGTGCCCATGGAAGAGGAGGCCTGCCGCGGGAGTTTGGTCTCATAAGCCATGACACTCCACCTGCACACAGGGAGGCAGCTGTCAGCAAGTCAGCCCAGACCCTTGGAAGCTAACACTCTGACTTTATCTGGAAGCCCTTTCTCTCCACTCTGCGGCCCATAACTGAGAACAAGCGTCACAACCAGTAAGGCATACAGCCCTCCTGAAGGAGGGGAAAGGGATCCCAGGAAGGAACACCTGCTTCCACAAGAGAAGGGTTCCCCTTCTGCAGAATGCTGAACCTCCCCAACACCCTCCCCCGACCCGGCCAGTAGCCAGCTCCCCAGGTGTGAGCATTTCACAGGCTCCAAAGGCACAGACACCTCCCTTAAAGAGAGAAGACACAGCAGGGCAGCCAGTGTGCGCTCAAAATCACACTGTCAATCGCAACTGCAGGATCCTTCCCAAGACCATGAAGCGTTTTCAGTGAGACCAATTTCCCACAGGCATGTGCTTAGTGGGATTTCCTACTTCTAGCTCAGAACTAAAAGTAGCTCACTCAAAAAGGATGCCAAAGTATTTTTAAACTTACCCAGGACAATTACCCAGAACTCAGATTCTTCTGGGAACAGAACATGGGGAAACAGGATTGCCCTGCCTTGTGGTAAGGCCGACTCTGCTCACAGTGTCCACAAGGGGCAGAGCCACCCTCTCCAACACCCCAAGGCCTCCCCATATCCGAGCACAAGGGCCCGGTTCCTCACCTATTCTGGTTGCTTTTACCTTCTGCATAACCTGATGAAAAGTTAGAAACTATCAGAATAAAAGAATTCCTAATCAGGTGTAATTTTTTTTTCAACAAACTCTAGCTGAATTTACCAAATAAATTAACTCTCCATCTCTCAACACCCCGCAAGGTAGCTGGGATTTTCTTCTTCTACACAGCAAGACTGAGTAAAATACTCAAGTTCATGCAACTCTCAGTGACAGGGCAGGGATTTACATCCCAGATCTGTCTGATTCTTCCATGTTTCTTACCGAAGTGTAATTCTCGTCCAGTGTTCATATTAGTTTCAGGTGCAAACACTGATTCAATCATTCTCATTCAGGTCCAATTTCTACAAACGGGTAGAAATTTCTACATTCTCCGGGGAGTCCAGTCTGAGAACACCTGGTCAAGGTGACCTGCCTTGTGTGGCACAAGAACACCCACCACTCACCGGTCCAGCATCTTGGTGCTGGCTCGTTCCAGCTTTTCCAAGATCTGCGGGAGCTGGGTGTCGTCGTCACAGGCTGAGCCCCAGCCTAACACTCGAGCCAGGTCGTTCCCTGTGCCAAGGGGCAACACTCCCAGCTGACACTGGCAGGACACAGAGGGGAAGACACGGCATTAAACACCCTCATTACCTACACAGGCAGCTAAGTTCAGTGAGATTCTCCTCTAAGATGGGTGGGCTCCCATAATCTAGGCAGAGCCTACAGGAGACCACCGAGGGTCTTCTAAGCTGAGAGATTACAGAACCATCTGAGCCACCCTCTCCCACACCCATTTCTTATCTTGACACTTAATCCTCTATGATCTCTCTGATACAAATTTTCGCAACTCCTTTCCTTCCCATTTTCACTGCTCTGGCCACAATCCTGTCCCTTTCTTTATAGAGAATCGTTCTCTGAGCTCCCCCACTACCTTTCCATCCACTACATCTTACTCACTAATGCCAGGATCAGCTTCCAAAAACATCACCAGTGTCATTTCACTCCTGGCTTCTAAGTCCTATCAAAAACAGGGACCAGCATAAAAGAAATGAAATCTTGCCATTTGTGATGACGTGGATGGAACTAGAGGGTATTATACTTAGCAAAATAAGTCAATCAGAGAAAGACAATTAACATACGATCTCCCTGATATGAGGAAGTGGAGATGTAATGTGGGGGGTTGGGAAGGTAGGAAAAGAATAAAAGAAACAAGATGGGATCGGGAGGGAGACAAACCATAAGAGACTCAATGTCACAAAACAAACTGAGGGTGGCGGGGGTAGGGGGGTAGGGAGAGGGTGGTGGGGTTATGGACATTGGTGAGGGTATGTGCTATGTTGAGTGCTGTGAAGTGTGTAAACCTGGTGATTCACAGACCTGTACCCCTGGGGCTAAAAATACATTACATGTTTCTTTAAAAAAAACAAAAACAAAAACAAAAAAGAGGGGCCAGGACATCAACAGTCTAGTCACCAAACCTGAGCACGCCCCCCCGCATTCGGCCTCCAGCCTTCCACCTGACCCTCCCCAAAGTGACAGTGTGCACTGCTCAGGCCTGGCCCTCCAGCTGTAACTCTCATTGGGCCAGTCTGGGCTCAGAGAGCTCCCTATATGCTGGATGCCCAAGAACGCAGCCTCCAGCTCCACATGCAGTGTGTGGAAGCACAGTTGGTCCTCTGCAAGGACAAGGAGGCCCAGCACCATGCAGGGAGTACCAGGTGCCAGAGCCTTAAAGAAAAGGAGCAGGCTTCAAGCTGAAGACACAGTGGTGTTCCAGGTGGAGAGGAGACCCACCTGCCCCAACAGGAGTGAGGAAGTCAGAGTAACAGAGATGAAGGAGCCACACCAGGAGCTCCAATAAACTGTGTTAAGTCTGAACTTTATCTGAAAGCCAAGAAGCCACCAAAGAACACTCAGTTAGAATGAATGAGGGTGAGTGTGCAAAACTGCCCGTGGGGAAGGCCCTGAGTGAGGAGTAGATGGACAGAGGCCTAGATGGAGAGAGGCCCGGGGTCAGGTGAGGTGTACTCAGCAGCACACAGGAAGTGGCCTAGACACTGGAGTGTAATGCCAGTGATTAACTACAACATGAGGGAGGGCGAGGGAAGAATCCAGAATGACTGTCGGATTGCTGGCTTAAATGTCTGGTGGACGGTATTTTCAGACTCCGGGAAAGAAATGCAGGCTGGGTAGGGCTGAGCAGTAGGCTCTGTGCTGAAAATGCCAGGCCTAAGGCACTCTGAGGCAAGGAGGCAGGCCAGAGGGCAGCCAGGAAAAAGAGAAACAGAGAAAGGGTGAGGGTGGGATCTCAGGGAAGCCAGGCAACTGGGGGAGTGACCAGGACCAAGTGCCACAGAGAAGCCAAAGGAGATGGATGCTCAGTGAACTCAGCCGAATGGATGTAAGGAGATGACTGGCCTCCCTGGCTTCCTGACTCCTGATAAAGAACTTTGTAAATAATCGCGGACCCAAGTGTACTAGTCCACCTTCACCACTAGGGGGCAGTATGTGCATGAGCGGAGCAGTCCACCTGCACAGGCCAGGTTCAGATGGGCTGCCTCTCCGCATCATCCCCGGGCCCAGGGCTCACCACAGACAAAAGAAGTCCACACACCTACTAAGACCAGCAACACTAAGAGTCAGGAGACAAGGCTACATCTCTGAAAAACATGCCCAAATCAGGTTGAAGATTTGAAAAACATATGTTGAAAGCAAATGACAAACTAGGAAAAATAGGACCAATGAGAAATTTATATTCCTAATATAACAATAATTCTTAGAAATCAAATGTTTTAAAAAGGTAAATATCATAACAGAAAACTAGACAAAAAACATGAACACCTGATTCATCTAAAAATTCATAGTTAACCGAGATGTTTGACCTCATCAGTATTGAAGAAATCAAAATCAAGCCTACCTTTTTTGTCTACTTAGGCAAAACTAAGAAGATAAGCAACAGCCAGTGAAGGGGAAGGGACAGCTTTTGCAGCATCAGGAAGGGAAACTGGCTCAGCCCCGACCAAGAGCAACCACAGCCTGCACAGAGCAGGGAGGCAAGACAACTTGGGCCACACGGCTCCGCCGATGGAAAACCATCGCAAGGCTCTCTATTTACTGATGAGCGGCACAAGGCAAAACACAGTAACAGGACCATGTGTAATGTGAATCTGTTTAAATTAAAACAGCATCATATCTTACACTATATATACATGTCGACAGAAGGTCTGAAAGAGAGTTACTGAAATGTTAGTGGCAGTGGTTAATGCTGGGGGGGTGGGGAATGAGGATGATGGAGCAAAGTAGAAAAAAAATCAATGAACATTTTTTTTGTTTTCCAAACAGGAAAATCTATTTTTAATTTAATAGCAATGAAAATAAAACAAAACAAAAAAACCAAAAAGAAACAAAAAAAACCAAAGAAAGACATTAAGTCCAGTGAACCCTGTGACCTAACGTTCTCGTTTACTTCTGCTCTCTCCCCGCAAGCAGCAGATTCTACCACTACCCAACAGAAGCCAGTGGGGCGCCGTGGGATGGCAGTCCCACCCAACTCGCTCCTGCCTGGGACCTCCAAGGGCTGGAATTTCTTTCGTAGCTCCCTTCACTTCTAACTGTGATGTTCCCATTCCTACAGCACTGCTCCTGAGCCTTGTGATGCCATCAGGCTGCCCACTCTTCCCTCTGAGACCCTCGCCACACCCTGCCAAGGAGACAAGGAGCATCACGGAACCAGAGCATCACTCTCCCCTGGCTGGGCCCCTACATGGCCACGTACCTGTTTATGAAGATTGAGGCTGTCGATTTCAGAGAGAACCCAGCCAACACTGCCATCCCCACCACAAACCAGAATCCGGAATGTATCAAACTTCTGGAATAAGCGTAAGCTGCAGAGAAAAGAGAATGTCAAAGAGATGAGGTCCATTCTAAAGGACAAATGATGGTCATCAAGTCCTGAGCCAAAAGGCCCCACCTGCACTCCTTTCGGCTGACTTGTGTCCCCACTGTGAATAGGCCTCTGGGAGCCAGAGCCCAGGTGTACTCAGGCTCAGCCCACTGGGCTGCCCACCCATGCCTCTGTGCCCACTGTCCCTCACTCACATAGCTCAGGAGCCCTAGGCTACTACTGCCCCTCCCTCCCAGGTATGAGATCCATCAAGTTCCCCTCAAATCAGTCTCCATCTCCCTCCTGTGCTCCTCTTGGGCACCTGCTACAGACAATGTCCCTTCAGAACACCACAGCCTTCTGCTCATTCCTCACCCTCCTCCTGAGAGGCCTTCTCTGGGTTTTGGCTTCAAGGACCACACAGATACCAATGACCCTGAATGATATCCTCTAGGCTTTCCTGAAGGAAAACACTTCACCCGTCTACAAGAACATGTCACTCCATATTCTACAGGCACCTCCTCGACCTAAGCTTCCTTCCTCAGAGAACGGCAGCCTCCTCCCTACCTCACATCTCCTTAGGGACCCCTCTAATTCATGCCACCAGCATGACCTTCCCAAAAGTCTTGCCGAGTGTCTAGCTTTATTATCATTATATTTTAAAAGATTTTATTTATTTATTTTATAGACAGAGATCACAAGCAGGCAGAGAGAGAGGGAAGCAGGCTCCCTGCTGAGCAGAGAGCCCGACTCAGGCCTCGATCCCAGGACCCTGGGATCACGACCTGAGCTGAAGGCAGAGGCTTTAACCCACTGAGCCACCCAGGCGCCCCTAGCTTTATTATTTTAAATAGGCTTCGTACCCAGCCGGGAGCCCAACATGGAGCTTGAACTCACATCCCTGAGATCAAGACCTGAGTTGAGATCAAAAGTTTGATGCTTAACTGACTGAGCCTCCCCGGCACCCTAACTGTCTAGCTTTAGAAGCTGCCACTGCAGGGCGCCTGGGTGGCTCAGTGGGTTAAAGCCTCTGCCTTCGGCTCCAGTCATGATCCCAGGGTCCTGGGATCGAGCCCCGCATCGGGCTCTCTGCTCAGCAGGGAGCCTGCTTTCTCCTCTCTCTCTCTCTGCCTGCCTCTCTGCCTACTTGTAATCTCTGTCAAATAAATAAATAAATAAAATCTTAAAAAAAAAAAAAAAAAGAAGCTGCCACCTGTTTCCAGCGAATGTTCAAACCTCTCGCCCGGAGCTGCCTGCTACCTGTCCCAGCTCCACAGCTTTCCCAGCCACCCGACTATGTCCTCCCCTCTCTGCACATGAGGGCCCTCTGCCTACCAGGCTGCCCGCCTCCCTCTGTGCCACTGGAACACTAACTCTTCTCCAGCGCCAGCTTGGCAGAGAGACTAAGAGACTCTCCAGTTCATTTGTATGCCCCTTCCCTGGGCTCCTAAACAATCTGTACATAGCCCTGTTCACGCCACAGACTGTCCTGTTCTGTGACCTTGACTACCCATTTGTGTGTTGGGCACCCTGAAAACAAGGTCCCTACCTTACTTGCCCTTGCATCTGGCACAGAGTCCTGGCCAGAGGAAGTCCTCACAAAACAAACAGGGATGAGTGACACAGCACAAAACTGAGGCTATCAGCAGAGCTGAGGGCCTGAAGCAACGAGACTGCACCTGACCTTCAGGTTGTGAGAGAAATGGCCACGTATGGTCTCTTGCGAACACTGGTCTCTCTCAGGCCTTCCTTCTCTGGAGAAGATGGGACACATCCAGACTGGGAACCAGGAAAATGAAGCAGCGCCTCCAAGTTTTGTGGTGAACTGCAGGAGGTCAAGGCTGCTTCCCAGAAAGGGGAACTTACTAAACCAACACCCACAGCATCTCCACAGGAGCTCCCACAGGGGGCTGGTCCCCAGGGAACTCCTAGGGCCGACTGCAGGGGGCAGGGTGGGGGTTTGCAGGGCCTGCCCCACCCATTCCACAGGCCCCACCCAATGACCTGCACCCCCCCCAACCCCGGCTGTCTACCGGCCCAGTTTGGGATACAAAGGCTTGTGATGGTCCTACCACTAGTTCCATTTTTTAACTAAAATGACTTTTTTTTTTTTAAAGACTCTCAAACCAAGAGTGAATGTGATCCCACACACAGACCAATAGTTGAGCAGTCCATGTGCAGAAATGCGTGGAGCATGGCCTCTGAGGACCAGGCCAGCAAGCTGCCACCCGTGACTGCTTCCCAGCGGGGCCTTGCTGTCCATGAGGAAAAGCGACATGCCAGACCCCTAGGGCGCCAGCGGGCATGCTCCTTTCCCCTGACAGGGGCCCAAGCTCCTGCTCCAGCAACACCCGGCTCCTGCTCCAGCAACACCCGGCTCCAGAACAACACAACTCCCAAGAGCCTCCGAGGCCAAAACACACCAGAGAACACATTCTGTAAGCTCTTTCCACAGCAAATATCCTGGACAATCTCCCTTCCAGGCAAGGCCACCTCCTAGAGCCCTACCTTGAACTGGTGCTGCCAAGCAAGGAATCTAACAGTTCATTACAGCAGCAAATGTTCTCCACAAACTACACAATGTACAAAAGGAAAA
Organism: Mustela erminea; assembly: GCF_009829155.1. Classification (NCBI taxonomy): domain Eukaryota; kingdom Metazoa; phylum Chordata; class Mammalia; order Carnivora; family Mustelidae; genus Mustela; species Mustela erminea. The sequence continues at coordinate 40,533,090 of NC_045621.1, read as the reverse complement.
AGAACACACCTCACATCCCCAGCTAACAGAGAAAGGCCTAATTACTTTGCCGTACACACTGGGCTTCACAAGTCTGCACACGTCACGGTCCCTTTAAGTACAGGGTACCTGTGAGATAAGAGACCTCCTGTGTCCCCCCAGATGAAGACCTCCCTGGGAGCTTCACTGGAGAAACACAGCCTCCTCCGTCCCGGGCTCCACTACAGAGAACGAGAGGACCTGTAATGGCTGGCGTGAGGATACGCCCATCCTGACAGACACGAAAAGCAGGCCACTGTGATAGGAAGTAACAGGAGGGAACCAATTTCAAAGTGTGTCTGTACAACTGAAAGACACACGTGAAAGCTAGAGAGACAAGCAGCTCTACTCACTGTTCTACAGAGACTATTTTTATTTCTTATTTAAATTTGTCTGTATCTTTGAATCATTTAGTTCAAGAGCAATGCATTATCTTCAAACGTTTTTAGAACTCCAAGACTTTATAAGCTTCGACTTTATAAGCTTCCTACCCGAGGTGTGGTCCTCCATTCATGAGGTCAAAGACCTGGGCAGGGTTCAGCAGCTGTTTGAATCTTCTGAGGAACTTCACACCCTGGTTGTCGCCACTTTTCGAATTGACAAAGACCAACAGTGGGCTTGTGCAGGATGGAGGGCACGTGGCCTTCCAGAAGCCTGAATGTGAGGATGGAAAGGGAGAGGGACAAATGAGAAGGCTGTCCAAAAGCCCAGCAGGGGCCCCATCATATAAAAAAGCAGCCAACACCTGCAAGAGACCTGTAACTTCCACATGCATGCCCAGTCACCAGCCAGAGAGATCAAGAAACAATCTTCCCCATCCCCCTTCCCCATGGAGAAGGATGGGGGTCCCAGGCAGTTTGACTTTGTGCTTACATGACTCAAGTTCAGAAAGACTATGTACCTCACTGCTGTCCTTCCCTCTTGCTCTCAATCTGGAGGAGCTAATTCCTAAGATCCATACCCCAGTTTCCCACCTTCTACCAAGGCCTGTGAATATACACCGTCATCTACCACCTAGACAGAGGAGCAGGTGCAGGTGAGCACGCTGGTTCACATCTGCTGCTCGATGGAAGCCAGCAGATGGAGAGCACAGTGCACCAGCTCCCGTCCAAGCATACTCAACGGCCACCAGACTCCTTTACCACCTCTGTGCACATCTTCTCGCCCCAGCCGCCATGCCTGACCACTTCCCGACATCATCCCCAAATCACCAGCATCACCCATCCTGGTGCAGGGAAGGGGAGAATGTGGGTTAGCCAGGAGAGCACGAGGCACCCACCGTCAGAATCGATGCTGTTGAGCGCCGTGGGTGGGATGACCGACACCTTGCACAGGCCCAGCGGGCACTTGGTCTGTAAGGACTCTTTACAGGACGTATGCACCTAAAACACATCACAGGGGGTCACCGGCATCCCCCGGAACACTCCCTGCCACTTCAGGAATGGGCACTTCAGGACCAGCTGAGAACGCACAGGGAGCAGGTGCCAGGCCCGTGCAGCCTGCCCACTCACCATGGCCTTGCACCAGAGGCAGCGCCAGTCCTGCAGGCGTAGCACACTGCCACATGTCTTGTCGCACACTGTGCACTTGGCACTCACGGGCAGGTTTCCTTCCAGCCACTGATGCGGCATGGCAATCTGCAAAGCACAGAGACATGTGCACTAGGGACGTCTCCAGAGCCCCACACACAGGCCAGGAAGCCCTCATGCAAAAACGCTCTGGAATAACTCAACAAAGACCTGCTCCCCGACATAAGCAGGGGGAGGGCAGGGTCTGCTGCATGCTGCCCGGCACCCCACTCCTGCTGCCGGTGGGCACAGCATGACTCACAGGGACAGGCTGAGAGGCGCAGTGGACCATGCCGAGCCCCCCACACCCAGTGCGAGCAGAAGAAGTGAGCACAGGCCAGTGGGGGCGGAGGGCCCTATGCATACCCCATCCTCATCCTCAATGATGTCCTTCCCGATGGAGGCCAGCGTGGTCCACTTGCAGTTGTTGGTTGCGCGCACTGCACACCGCTTGTGGGCCTTAAATTTGCATACTGTGAGAGAACAGATGCAGGACCGTCAAGCCTCGACCCCGAGCCTCGCTCAGCACAGTGCTGCTCCCCGTGCTTGAGGAGGCGGTCCCTCATGACCTGCCCTGCTCTTCCAGGACCGCTGGGAACGAACACTGAATACACTCCATGTTGTAAACAACACAGCGGGGGCACGCGCAGAGTTTGAGCACAGTGAGACCAGCATCCAGGACTGCAGGCGTCCGCTTCTTGGGACTGCATGTGGGCTCTGACTCATCAGCCCTGCCCAGCAGCACGAGTGCCACCGCGAACCATGCTACAAGTACAGTCACCAAAATTTAAAAATCACAGGATTTCTATGTCACCAAATTGTCTCTTTTTTTTTTTTTCCACCATTTTTTAAAAGATTTTATTTATTTAGGGGCACGTGAATGGCTGAGGCGGTTAAGTGTCCAACTCTTGATTTCAGCTCAGGTTTGCCTCAGGGTCCTGGGACAGAGCCCCATGCTGGGCTCCAAGCTCAGTAAGAAGTCTGCTTTTCTCTCTCCCTCTGTCTCACCCCTTGCTTATACTCTCACTCTGTCAAATAAATAAATCTTTAAAAAAAAATTTTTTTTTCCCCCCAATTCAAGAGAGTGTGAGAGTGCACGCGGGGAAGGTGTGGCATGGACAGAGAGGGAGGGAGAGGGACAGACTCTGTGCTGAGCATGGAACCCAACATGGGGCTCGATCTCACAACCCTGAGATCATAAGCTGAGTTAAAATCAAGAGCTGGATGCTTAACCAACTGAGCCACGCAGGCACCCCCCAACCATTTAAAATGTACAAACCATTCTTAACCTCACAGGCAGTACAAGAACAGGAGCAGGAGGGGAACTGGCCCAGGGTCCAGGACTGGTCTGCCTCCGATCCTGCCCTCCGTTCTGTGCGCCACTGTAAGCTGCCCTCCAGGTCTGGAAGACCACATTTAATGGGTTTATCACAGCTCAGTTTACTGAAGGACATACCTACCTCGGGGAGCACAGATTTGTAACCTCTTTTCCTCTGTGTTCTTCATGTTTCCTCTTGGTGTCTCATTACCACTACTTCACTTTTTACTTTGTTCCGTTACTAATACAAAATAATTTATCAGACTCCTTAGTAGGTAAAATAAACAAGCATGGAGTCCCAGAAATTACTTTCTACTGACTGATTTGTGGGGACCATTCAAGAGTTTCTAAGGTTTCATCAGGTCCAACCTCAGACCACGTTTCCCAGCAGAGTACCATGCTGCTCATACCTTCACAGGACAATCCGTGAGATGTGACCCCGGACAGAGCCTCCCGGCACACGTTGCAGTAGGTCGGCCTTGCATGGGAGCAGGCGTACCAGTTGTGCATCCCTGAGAAATGGTCCATGCTGTACTGGGTAGGCTGCAAGAACAGAAGAGGGATGGCAAAGATAAGGTGTCCCTTCGACATCCTTGAATGTGGTAATTTCAATGGGATTCAATACAGTTTCCAAGAGAGGAGAGGAGAACAGCATCAGCCAAAAGGACAAGGAACGAGCCTTAATTTTACCAGGAATATGCAAGAAAGTGAGTGCCAGACGGCTCAGTCCACACATGGCTGATGCTCGACGGCAGAATATTAACGGGTTGGCAATAAGAAGGGATATTTCTCTTTCTAGACCTCAAAGTGCTCCCTGTTCTGGACGGTCTTCAGTGCTGCAATCCACTCTTCCATTTCCTTCCTGTTATCGGCACACAAGATGAGTTTCCTACACGGAGTGATGACCTAGAAAGAAACAAGAAATATAGGCTATAGAGCAATGAACAAAGGACAAACACTAACAACTCTACAAACTTCCAAAAATCTACTTTCACCATATATATTTTTTTAATGAAAAAGGGCAGACTCGTTCAGATTCTCAATTGAACCAAACATAAAAATGATCATCATGGATCATTAAAAATCAAGAAAAGTCTCAAACTCAAAAGACAATCAAATTTAGTTTATACATTCACCAAAAACCAACTTCAGCAGACATTCACCAACCACCTACCACTTAGGCCATGGTAATAAGCCACAGGAAATTTTTAAAAAGGAAAGAAAACACAACTGCTATCACTCCAAAGAGCCCACAGATTGAGGTCCAGCACCTGAATAGTCTAGGAAAAGATCGTCCAAGTTACTCTAAATACGATGTTAACATTTCAAATGTATCATACATAATGTTCTTGTATAAAACTCTGTACTATGTGACAAGAGAAAAACAAGGGCTTGAACAACTTAACTGGAAATGAGGTCAAGAACCTGGTAATAATCAACAAATGAAAATTGTATCTACAACATATAAAGAGTTTTTACAAATCAATAGAAAAATCTTTCTTACCAAGAAAAGCCATGAACTTGCATTTCACAGAAGAAATACAAAGCGCTAATAAATAAAAAGATGCTTAACTGCTCTAGTCATTGGGGAACACAGATGAAAGTAGCCAACTATTTTTCACCTATCAGACTGGCAAAGTTTTGAAAGATGGTAATCTGGTGTTGCAGAAGTACGGGAGAAAAGAGTTCTCCTCAAGCAATGATGGGAGCTAAATACAGTATAAACTTTTTAGGGAAAAATTTAAAAATTTTGGTAAACATTGTCAAACGTTGTTAACATTTTATGTATTTTGTTTTGTAATGATGGAAAATATCTACACGGTTCCAAAGTCAAATCTAAAAAACAGGTACAGTCAGAGGTTCACCTTTGACTTGTGTCTCCCCAACCCTGGTTCCCTCCTTTCCTCATCAGCAGCTTTTTTTTTTTTTTTTTTTTAAAGATTTTATTTATTTATTTGACAGAGAGAGATCACAAGTAGATGGAGAGAGAGGCAGGCAGAGAGAGAGAGAGAGGGAAGCAGGCTCCCTGCCGAGCAGAGAGCCCGATGCGGGACTCGATCCCAGGACCTGAGATCATGACCTGAGCCGAAGGCAGCGGCTTAACCCACTGAGCCACCCAGGCGCCCATCAGCAGCTTTTAAAAAGTAAGGATAAGTATGGTTTATCCCTCCTTTTTAAGACAGATGCAAACACATATATCTATATCTATTATAGATATATATCTATTCATAGACCCCCTTTTTAAAACAGTAGTAAATCACACATATTTTTCTCTACCTTTGCTTTTTCATTTATTATCTACCCTGCCCACCTCTCCTCAGCAACACGGTGTGTTCCCTTACTCCCCCTTACAGCTGTACAAGGCTCCGCTGGACAGAAGCACCAGAGTCTATTCAACCAGGTCTCTATTAACAGAAACCTTACGTTGTTAAAAATCCTTTCCTATCTCAAATAGTGCTGCAATGAACAGCCTTTTCACTGACCTCACATACTGCCCGGCATATTTGGGAGAAAAGTTTCTAAAAGCAGAACTGCCCAAAGAGCAAACACATATGTAATTTTGCTGCCAAATTCACTCACAGGGCTGATGCCATCTGCACTCACCAGCAGTGTTAGGAAAATGCCTGCTTCCCCAATAAAATATGTTACTTAACTTTTGGATTTGGGCCCATCTTTTAGCTTTAATTTGTACTAGCAACATCCAATTTAAATTATTAGATGACCATGTTTCTGGTTCAGAAAATTTAGAAACGGTATTTTATAAATATCTCTTTGGTGATTTCTATAAGCACCTATAAATCTTAATCACAGAAGGGGATAATTAGAATTGGGTCACAAATCCATGGTTCATTCTCTCATGTCACCAGGGTAACTACACGTAGGGGCCAGACTGGGGAAGCTGGGGGCGGGAGGGGTGGTGAGTTGGAGGACAGAGAAAACAGACAACTGGATAAGCTGGGTTCCCCTCTTGAGGGTGGGGGTACAGGGTGGCAGCCACTGTCCTTTAGACACGGATAGCATTGTGAACAGCCCATATCCCAGGATCTGCCCAGCAAGCACATGCTAAGTGTCTGCTCTAGATCTGAGATCCCAAGACTATGACAGGCCAGGTTCCCACTCACACAGAACTTACCCTGGGGAGGGACAATTTCAGACACTGACACAGGTCCTGAAGACAACGTGGGAGTGGGAATGGGGTTGGTGGATACTTTGTACAGACAGGGTGGTCAGGAAAGGCCATGGGAGAGCTGGCAACTGCCAATGGCCTGGGATCAGTGCTTTAAGGCATTTTCATCAGTAACTGTCTATAAAAATCTCAGAAAACGCTTCTTTATTATTCATTCTGGGGTGAGATCTAATATTTAAAAATTTTTATCAGTGTAATAAATAAAATTAGAGAAAGAATATACTTTCTTTTCATAACTCAGGGATTATATTAAGAGTTATGCAATACAATAGTTAAAGAAGAGAACAATGACATTTTTTTATGTCCTTTCTATTTTAGATCTTGCTTCTGCTACTCCTGTGACAACCTTTACAAGATGAAGTGCCCACATTATTCCAGAACTTTGCCAATGTCATCTGAGAAGATGGATCTTTGGGCCCATCATCTTCCAAAAGCCAAAGGAGGGGGGTACCATGGAATAGCTTCATGAGTATTGGGCACCACAAGGCAGCAAGTTATAGACAAAACTGTTGTGTTTAAAGACAGGGAATAATAGGAAACAAATGATAGTGACATCCCTTCCTCAATCTGTGTGATTGTGTACAGGGAGTAAACACTGACAGATAAATGTCCAAAAACCTGGTTTCAGCCCTTTTAAAAAAACTATTACTTGTGCTGGTGTGAAGAAACCTCAGACAGACTCAGATGTGAACCCTACCCGGCCACTGACTGGCCAGGAAACATGGGCAGACTGTCATCATTTCTATTCTGGAAAAGGAGGATAAAAGTTAGCTACCTGGGTTGTTACGGGACTGAAAGGGACCCACGTGCTCAAGACTCGAGTGGCTTTAGGACATCCCTCCAGGTCTGAAATCCTGAAGAGCTGTGTGAGCCAGAGCAACTACCTCCACACACCCCTCTGAACACAGGGGCTGTCATGTCGATGTCACACCCCAGTGTCATCCGAGTGTGGAGGCATGCTCTCTCACACACACACACACCAGCGCTGCTCTCGGGCCTGATCTTAGAGCAGTATCTATTTGACAGGACCATGTGGCACCTCCTGCCTGAGACCATTCCAATACCAACAGTCCATGTTCCAGACCATGGGAATCATCACAGAAGACTCCCACCAAATAAAAGTCTATCTCTGCTTCTATCCCATCATCTTCTGTCACCTTTTGAGACAGAATACATATTTCTTAGTGGTCCGAAAGACTGGTAATGACTCCATCTCCTTGAAAGGCTCCTCCTCACGCTGGTCTCCTGACAAGGTCCTCAACAGCATTCTAGCTCTGAGGAAGATTCCCAAACACCAACTAGCAGTGTCACACACCCCAACAAACGCTTCTGCCTGTCCCTCTTTGTTTCCCTAACACCAGCCTGGGGCCAATGCACAAGAAAAGTGGGGACAGAAGGGTCTCCTCAGAAGAAAAGGAAAATGAGCAGCTGCCAGTAAGAGAGCTGTCCTGCACAGGGCTTCTTCTTCAGTTCCTTGATCTGGGAGCAGAGGGGTCAGAAAAGGCTCCAGGAGAGAAGCAGGTGCTGCATGAGACCTCTCCTGGCTGCTCATCCAGCTCACAGGACAGGAAGAAGGCAGGAAGAGATGTTCCTACAAATAAAACTATCCTCTGCTTGGATAGCAGCCAAGACCACAACTCTTAGAAGCCAAGGAATGGTGCATAAAGGGTAAAACTCTTCCCACTACTCCCAAAATCTAGCCTTCACCCAGAAAAGACTTTAGTGACCAAAAATGCCCTGTATTTTTCAAGCGAAGAAATGGCTCACATAACTAAATCAACTGAAATGGTAAACGCAAATTAAAAGGAGGGTCAGACATGAACTTGACAGGACCAATCAGTGACATCACAGAGATTCAGTGATGAATAAGCACACATGGTACCAGGGGAGAGGGCAGAGTAAGACTACAGAACAAGATGACAGACCACAACATGGATACCCACTAACCAGAGAGTGAGAGCACCCTGCAGACCTTGAAGCTGGCAAGACAAGAGAGACTGAAAGAGAAAGGATATCACAGACAGAATGGTAAAAGCATTTCTCTCCTAATCCTCAGAGGCAGGCCAGGAAAGCCATAAACGAGGGGGAATCTTCAGACACTTACTGAAATTCTTCTGAGGGTAGGAGAACTTAAAAATCAGTAAGAAAGGGGGCATCTGGGTGGCTCAGTCAGATAAGCTTCCAACTCATGCTCAGATCGTGGTCTCAGGGTCATGGGATAGAGCCCCGCATCAGGCTCCCAGCTCAGCATAGAATCTACCTGAGATTCTCTCTCTCAGGCACCTGGGTGGCTCAGTCAGTTAAGCATCTGCCTTTAGCTCAGGTCATGATCCCAGGATCAAGTCCTGCATTGAGCTCCCTGGTCAGTGGGGAGCCTGCTTCTCCCTCTACCCCTCCCCTACTTCCGCGCTTGCTCGCTCACTCACTCTCTCTCTCAAAAATAAATAAAATCTTAAAAAGAGAAACTCTCTCTCTCTCCCTCTCCCCCCTCCGCGTGTGATTAACATTTTCAAAAAATTAAAAAATCAAAACAATCAGAAGAAGAGAGGCCAACTAACAGAAAAATGGACAGAAGACTCAAACAGTTATTTAACAATCAATAAGGCACATGAAAATGCACTCAACCTTGTTAATAATCTAGGAAGTGGACATTAAAATCCCAGCATGCTGTACATTTCACAGGGGCCGAAATGAAAAAGATGGACATGGAGTATTGGTAAGGATGCAGGTCACCTAGAACACCCACCTGATGCTAGCAGGAAGGCACTTTGGGAAAACTACTGTGGAAAACAGTAAAGCTGAACTCATGTATATCCTATGGCTCAGCAATTCCACCCAAACACTCCTCATCAAAACCCACACACAAATATTTATGGCAACACTACTGTTAACAGGCCTACAATGAACACAACCCAAACACCCAGCACTGGCAGACTGAATAAATATACTGTAACATATTAATATGACGGAAAACCACAGAACACGGAGAATAAACCATCTACTGCTAATAACACAATGTATTCTACAATTCTGAAATAAAGAAGCCAGACACAAAAGAAGATTTCGTGTTTATAAAATCTCAAATGCATATATTAAGTTAAGATAAACCAGGCAAAGCTAATCAATGGTGTTAGAAGCTCGCTGCTTCCGGTAGTTGCTTTTGGGAACAAGGATACAAGGGAGAGCTACTGGAGGCTGCTAATGTTCTGTTTCTTTATCTGGAACATCCATCGAGCTGTGCACTTGGAGTAAGTGTACTTTTCCATATGATGCTCTATTTCAGTTAAAAAGAATACAGAATTTGGAATAAAACCAACCATATAACTGAATCAAAAGAAAAATGGCACAGCTGCGCAGACTCTTGAATAGAGTCTGGTTAGAAACGCAAATGTAGAAGAACGAGGCAAAAGAAGATGGAAATGTGTGAATGAACATGAGAGACTATCAGACCTATTCTAATATAGTGTTAGAAATGGATCCAGGGGCATCTGAGTGGCTCAGTCAGTTAACCATCTGACTACTGATTTTGGCTCAGGTCATGATCTCAGGGTCATGAGATCGAGCCCTGCCACCAGCTCTAACCTTAGCGCAGACTCTGCTGGTCCCTCTCCCTCTTGCCCCTCCCCACCGAAAACACACATACTCTCTCTCTCTCTCAAATAAATAAATAAATCTTTAAAAAAAAAAAAAAAAGGGCACCTGGGTGGCTCAGTCAGTTGAGCATCTGCCTTTGGCTCTGGTCATGATCTCAAGGTCCTGGGATCGAGCCCCATACTGAGGTCCTTGCTCAGCAGAGACTCTGCTTCTCCCTCTCCCTCTTACTCTCCCCGACAACTCACGCTTTCTCCCTCCCTCACCCTCTCTCTCTCAAATGAATAAATAAAATCTTAAAAAGAAAAAACTGATCCAAACACAGGGGAAAATGTTTAACTCATAAAATAAATGCAAATTAAAATTACTAAATACTTTTTTTTTAACCTACCAGATTCATAGACTATCAAAAGTTTGATAACAGACCCTGTTGCCTTTCATATGCTACAGTATAAATGAGTACAACCCCTATGGGGAACATTAGTGAAATCAAACAAACTTTTTTTTTTTTAAAGATCCATTTATTTGAGAGAGAGAGAAGAGAGAGCATGTGCCTGTACGTGCATGAGGGGGAGAGGCAGAGGGAGAGAATCTTCAAGCAGACTCCCCGCTGAGCACAGAGCCTGACATGGGGCCCAATCTTCTGACCCATGAGATCATTACCTGAGCCAAAACCAAGACTCTGATGCTTAACCGACTGAGCCACCCAGGACCCCAATCTAGCAAACTTTAAAATATACTTCTTGTCTTAGCAACAGTGCCTCCATAAATTTAATCCAACAAATATGTCTTCATGAGAACCTCCATATCATGGTCACTCACTGTAAAGACAGTAAGAGTGGCAATAACTCAAATACTGATCAAGGTAAGCCTGGTAGAGACTGGCTACACAAATTGTGGTACATTCATAAAATGGAATACTACACAGCCACTAAAAAGGGCGAAACTACCTCCTCATGCGCTTACAGGAACAAACCTCTCAGAGGTATTGTCAAGTGCTCAAAGCAAACTGTAGGAACATTGTGGGCGAAGAAGGAAAAAGACTAGTTACCTCCAATGACAGGATCGTTGCAAGCCAGGAAATCTTCTTTCTCAACGTTTTATCCTTTCAATTTCTGTACCATGTATGTGAATTCTTTATTTAAAAAAAATTATTGGGGCACCTGGGTGGTTCAGTGGGTTAAGCCTCTGCCGTCGGCTCAGGTCATGATCCTTGGGTGCTGGGATCGAGACCCTTGGGCTCTCTGCTCAGCAGGGAGCCTGCTTCCCCCTCTCTCTCTCTGCCTGCCTCCCTGCCTACTTGTCATCTCTCTCTCCCTCTGTCAAATAAATAAAATATTTTTTAAAAAAAAATTATTAAAACAGGGATGCCTGGCTGGCTCAGTGGGTTAAAGCCTCTGCTTTCAGCTCAGGTCATGATTCCAAGGTCCTGGGATCGAGCCCCACGTTGGGCTCTCTGCTCAGCAGGGGGCCTGCTTCCTCCTCTCTCTCTGCCTGCCTCTCTGCCTACTTGTGATCTGTCTGTCAAATAAATAAATAAAATCTTAAAAAAAAAGAAAGTCACACAATTCTTTAAAAAAAAAAAATTATTAAAACAAATAAAGTCTTGTGACTGATTTCTAATCGCATAGCACTGTGGCCAGAAAATATGCACAGTATGACTTCGGTTTTTTTGCATTTGTCGAGACTTGTTGTGTGGTCTAATATCTCATCTATTCTGGAGAATGTCCCACGTGCACTTGAAAAGAATGTATATTCTGCTGTTTTAGGATGGAATGTTCTAGGTCTATTAAATCCATTGGGTCCAGTGTGGAAAATTTGGAAAGACCACAAACACATGGAGGTTAAACATGCTACTAAACAATGAAACCAAGAAATCAAAAATTACATGTAAACAAATGAAAATGAAAACAGAATAGTCCAAAATCTTTGGGATGCAGCAAAATTGGGTTTTAAAAGGGAAGTCTATAGCAATACAGGCTTATCTCAATCTCAAATAAACAACCCAACTTTACATCTAAAGGAGAGAGAAAAAGAACAATCAAAACCCAAACCTTGTAAAAGGAAGGAAATAATAAAGATTAGAGCAGAAATAAATGATACAGAAACAAAACAAGACAAAAATAAATCAATGAAGCAAGGAGCTGATTCTTTGAAAAGATTGGCAAAATTGATAAACCTTTCACCAGATTCATCGAGAGAGAGAGAGAGGTAAAGAGGAAAAAAGGACTCAAACAAAATCATTAATGAAAGAGGAGAAGTAACAGCCAACACCACAGAAATAATAATTATAACAAAGTATTATGAAAACCTATATGCCAACATAGTTGGACAACTTCTCAGAAGAAATTAATAAATTCCTAGAAACATATAAACCAGCAAAACTAAAGTAGGAAGAAATAGAAAACTTAAACAGACCAATTACCAGCAATGACACTGAATCAGGACAGGTGCCTGGGTGGCTTAGTCATTAAGCATCTGCCTTCAGCTCAGGTCTGATCCCAGGGTCCTGGGATCAAGTCCCACATGGGGCTCCCTGCTCAGCAGAGAATCTGCTTCTCCCTCTTTCTCTGCCTGCCATTCTGCCTACCTGTGCTCTTTCCATCAAATAAATATATTTTTTAAAAAAGCAGTAGGAATCAAAACAGTATGTACTAGCATAAAATAGACACACAGATCAATAGAATAGAACAGAAAACCCAGAAATAAACCCACAATTATATAGTCAATTAAACCGCAACAAAGGAGGCAAGAATATGCACTGGGGAAAAGTCTCTTCAACAAATGGTGTTGGGAAAACTGGACAGCTAGCTAAAGAATGAAACTGGGCCATTCCTTTCACCATATACAAAAAAAAAAAAAAATCAAAATGGATTAGATCTAAATGTGAGGTCTGAAACGATAAAAATCCTTGAAGAGAGAACAGGCAGTAATTTCTCTGACATCAGCCACAGCAACATTTTTCTAGATTTGTTTCCCAAGGCAAGGGAAATAAAAGCAAAAATAAACTATTAGGACTACATCAAAATAAAAAACTCCTGCAAAGTGGAGGAAACAATCAACAAAACTAAAAGGCAACCTACTGAACAGGAAAAGGTATCTGCAAATGACATAGCCAATAAAGGGTTAGTATCCAAAATATATAAAGGACTGACACAACCTAACCAAAAAATACCCAAATAATCCAACATTAAAATGGGCAGAAGATACAGACAGACATTTCTCCAAAGAAGACATAGAGATGGCCAAGAAACACGTGAAAAGATGCTAGACATCACTCATCATCAGGGAAAAGGAAGTTAAACCACAGAGATATCATCTCACACCTGTCAGAATGACTAAAATCAACAACTTAAGAAACAACAGGTGTTGGCAAGAATGAGGAGAAAGGGAAATCCTTCATGCACTGTTGGTGGGAATGCGCACTGGTGCAGCCACTGTGGAAAACAGTATAGAGGGTCCTCAAAAATTAAAAATAGAACTGCCCTAAGACCCAATAATCACACTACTGGGTATTTACCCAAAGCTTATAAAAAAACTAATTCAAAGGGATACATGCACCCTTATGTTTACTGCAGCATTATTACAATAGCCAAGATATGGAAGCAGCCCAAGCATCTAGTGATGGATGAATGGATAAAGAAGACGTAGTGTGGGGGCGCCTGGGTGGCTCAGTGGGTTGAGCCGCTGCCTTCGGCTCAGGTCATGATCTCAGGGTCCTGGGATCGGGTCCCGCATCGGGCTCTCTGCTCGGCAGGGAGCCTGCTTCCCTCTCTCTCCCTCTCTGCCTGCCTCTCCATCTACTTGTGATTCCTCTCTGTCAAATAAATAAATAAAATCTTTAAAAAAAAAAAAAAAAAAAAGAAGATGTAGTGTGGGGTGTGTGTGTGTGTGTGTAATGGAATGGAATATTATTCAGCCATAGAAAAGAATGATATCTTGCCATTTGCAACAACATGGATGGAGTTAGAGAGTATAATGCTAAGTGAAATAAGCCAGTCAGAGAAAGACAAATACCATGTGATTTCACTCATATGTGGAATTTAAGAAACAAAACAGATAAGCAAAGGAATAAAAGAGAGAAACAAACTAAGACAAGGACTCTTAACTAGAGGGAATAAACTGAATACTAGAGGGGAGGTTGGTGGAGGGATGGGAACATGGAGGAAACAGGTAATGGGGATTAAAAAGTACATTTAATTGTGATGAAAAGTAAACCAAAATAAAACCTTAAGCTTATAATATATGCTGAAGACTCCAAAAAAGAGCTTTAGAAGTTTTATTTGAAATGAGAACTTTTGCTTCCATCTTTTCATACAAATGATCATCCAGGAGGTATGAGAAAATAGCTCCTCCAAACAAGTCTAAGACACCCCAGCCAAATATCTTCCAGTAGCCTGGGAAGAATTAACCAAGGTGGTCATTAAACTACCGGCAATGATCTCTGAGAAACCACGGTGAAAAGGGTGATGTGCCAGAGACATACAGAAGTGGTGCTTAAGGGGCCCCTGGGTAGATCAGTTGGTTAAGTGACTACCTTCGGCTCAGGTCATAATACTGGGATTGAGCCCCACATCAGGCTCCCTGCTCAGCCGGGAGTCTGCTTCTCCCTCTGCCCTCCCGCTTCTCATGCTCTCTCTCTCTCTCAAATAAATGAATAAAATCTTTTGAAAAAAAAGAAGTGATGCTTAAAGGAACAATGTGGACATCAAGTACATATGCACTAGCTCCTATGAGACAGCAACGAAAGTGTCAGATGACAGTGGCTGCCACTAGAATTGGGCACTCATTTGTCTCGGGAAATCTGCTGCGTGTTTACAGATATTTGCACATTACATCTTCTCCACAACCTCATAAAGTAGGCATTGGGAGAAGAAACTGAGACCCTGCGTCCCTGGCTAAGGAAGCCGGGGCCAGGACACCGGGCAGGCTGGCTCCTGACCTCCATTCAAAAGGGGCATCCCACCTGGATTCCCAGCACAACTGCAAGAGGAGTAAGGCCAGGCATGGAGGGCTTGAGGGAGGAGCAGAACCGGCACTCACCAAGAGTCCTCCCAGGCTCTCAGAACACACACAGTCTGGCACGGTGCATTTCCTTCTTGGCAGGGGCACTGGGCTGGAGCATCAGGGCAAGAATGACAGGGACAGCTCACTGAGTCATCTGCCCGCTGCCCCGCCCACTCTGACCAGGTTCCCCACGAGTGCTCAAAGAGAGGGTAGAAAAAGTAGGTCTGGAAGATGATGATGAGGGAGTCCCTGACTCACCAGCCACATCCTGTCCTGCAATTCCTAATCACAGACTTATCTGGATGTGCTTCTCATTCGTAAATGTGACCTTAAATGACAAAAAGATTAAGATCCTGCAAACCTTTTCATGCAGGAACCACAGGCCCAAACCAAACAATGTAAATAGTAGTAAACACTACAATCTGGGCCTGAGAGGGTCTGAAGGCCACGACAGGCAGCGGGGGCAGACATGCAGCTCAGACTGAGGGCTGCTCAGACACTCTTGTGGATCTGCGGATCCAGAAAATAATAAAAGTAACAAGCAGACTTCTGCTTCCAGCAAGAAGTTTAGACATATTTTTTCCTATTCCTCTGGCTAAGTACTACTAAAACCCTGGACATTAGATATTTTAAAATATGAGAAGAAGACAACTCTGGGGGCACCTGGGTGGTTCGGTGGGTTAAAGGCTCTGCCTTCAGCTCAGGTCATGATCCCAGGGTCCTGGGATCGAGCCCCGCATCGGGCTCTCTGCTTAGCAGGGAGCCTGCTTCCCCCTCTCTCTGCCTGCCTCTCCGCCTACTTGTGATCTGTCAAATAAATAAATAAAATCTTTTAAAAAAATAAATAAAAATAAAAAAATAAAAATATGAGAAGACTCTGAAAGGTAGATAGAAGAAGGCAGAGAAACTGGGCCTCAGGGCCTCAGAATGACACACAACAGAGCTCCTGGGGTGTCCACTGGCCTCAAGCATCCTAGAGCGGAGATGAGGAAGCCAGCAGCCAGAAAGAGTTAAAAAGTCCGCCAAAAACCTACTCGCTCTCTCTCTAGCCATGGGCAGCAGGCTAACAAGGCAGAAATCAATAGAAGAGTTGCAAATAACCACTGTATTCCAGCCAAACACCACAGAACACACTGGCCCTCACCCCCACCATGCCAAGCAGAAACGAGGTGCACCAGCACCCCACTGTGTAGTGTCCAGAGAAGGCCAAGTAGAAATGTCCATCCCCACAGGCCACACCCCAGTGGTGTCAGAGCATGTATGGAGACAAATAAGCATGAGAAGTATTCTACCTCAGTAGCCAGTAAGGAAATGCCGATTAAAATACAATGCACTATTACTATACACCTACTAAATGGCTTAAAATAAGAAACAGTGACAACACCAAGTGCTGGAGAGGATATGGAGAAACTAGCTCACATTTTTGGTGGGCGTATAAAATCGTACAGCCACTCTGCCAAACAGTTTGTTGGGAAATTTCTTTTTTTTTTTTTCTTTTTTAAGATTTTATTTATTTGTCAGAGAAAGAGAGGGAGAGAGAGGGAGAGAGAGCAAGCATAGGCAGACAGAATGGCAGGCTGAGGCAGAGGGAGAAGCAGGCTCCCTGCCGAGCAAGGAGCCCAATGTGGGATTCGATCCCAGGACACTGGGATCATGACCTGAGCCAAAGGCAGCTGCTTAACCAACTGAGCCACCCAGGCATCCCGTTGGGAAATTTCTTAAAGAAGCAAACATGTAGCTACCATATGACCCAGCAATTCCATTCCTGGGCATTCATCCCAAAGAAACGAAGACTTGCCCATGAATGTTCATAGCAGCTTTATCTGCAATCACCAAAAACCGGAAATAACCCAGGTGTCCTTTAGCAGCAAGTAACTGAACACACTGTGGCACACCCATTCCACAGAATACCACTCAGGAAGGAAAAGCAGCAACTATCGTACACACAACAACCTGGGTGGAGATCCAGGGAGTTAGGCTGAGTGAAAAAAAGCCCATCCCCAAAGGTTACTTACCATACATTCCCACTTATACAGCATTCTTGAGATAACGAAATTACAAAAAGAACAGATTAGTGGTTGCCAGGGGTTAAAGAAGGGAGTGGGTGTGGATAAAAATGGCAACCTGGGGATCCTTGTCCAGATGGAAACATTCTGGTTCTTGACTGTATCAATGTCAACATCCTGGTGGTGATGTGGTACCACAGTTTCTCAAAACATTACCACTATGGGAAACTGGTAGAGAACACAAAGGATCTCTGTATTATTTCAATTCCATATGAATCTACAATGATCTTAAACGGCTTAATTAGAAATAAGTAACCACAATCAACTTTCTATATCTAATATGTTTAAATTGGGAAAATAGGGAGTAACTCCAGAACAATGTGGTATTTCTTAAGGACAAGGGCATCAGTGGTCTCCCCCGGCACAAATTAAAAGTGTAATCTTATCTTGTTAAAGTCATTTGTAGGCAGTGCAGACTCATGAGCCACCTGATCTACTAAGGAAATATGCGGACACACTTTGGTGCACATACTCTAAGAAATCCTAGTCAGGTCCTCTCCATACACCTGAGTCCAAGTAAGCACACGAGGGTCACGGAGCTCTGCTACTGGGCTGTGACCTGACCTCTGCTACCGGCTTGGTACCTGAGCCTGCAGGAGAGAGCACCAGAAATAGCAGGACGCATTCCTACACACAACAGTGCTTGAAAAATCAAAGAAGGTGCATCTCATGTCAGCCACGGAGGAAGGATATCAGAACCACAGGTCCTGCCCTCGCACCGCACCGCACACTTCCTGGATGGGCTGACCCCAGCAGCTGTCACAGGTACAAGCGGGACAGACCCGAAACAAGTGGAAGACAAGCTGCCCCCCAGCTCCAGATCCACAGATCCCACTGCCAACCAGAGAGCCCCCTTGGGGTACCGTTCCCACATTCAGACGTGTCCTTCCGCAAACAATCCCCCCACAGGCCAACTTCTCCTCTCCCATGCTTAACCTTCATGTCTGGGCTCCAAATTCTTCCCTTCTTCTCAGAAGTAAATTCAGGCAGCTTTCACTTAACAAACCAACAAGACCCCTGCTCCTAGGGAGCTCTCATTCAAATGCAGACAGGAAATGAATACTAAATACTACCATGAAGTAAATTACATAGTACGGAGAGTAGTGACCAGTGACAATCTACGGAAAAAAGAAAGATCAGAAAAAGGAGATTAGGGTCAACAGACCCTTTTCCTCATTGGGAAAGACTGGAAGGACATGGGAGGAAATGAGTGGGCCACAGCCTAAAGCAGAAGCACAGCTGGCAGCTAGAGCCAAGGGAACCAGGGGAGAGGAGCCAGGGATGACCTTGGAGAAGCAACTGGCCACAGTGTGTCATGCAGGCACCACTAAGAACTTTGGCCTTTATGCCAGTTGAAATGGGGAGCTGTGGTGCTCTTGAACAGAAGGTCCACATCTGACTTAGATTTAAAAAGCATCGTTCTTGGAACACCCAGTTGGCTCAGTTGGTTAAGCGTCTGCTTTGCCTCAGGTTGTGATCCCAAGGTCCTCCTGCATCAGGCTCTCTGCTCAGTGGGGAGCCTGCTTCTCCCTCTGCCTGCTGCTCCCCCTGCTCATGCTCTCTCTCTCTCTCTGACAAATAAAGTCTTTTAAAGAAAACATAACAATAAAAAGCATTCTGATTGCTTTATGGAAAAGAGAACATAAGGGGTAGGGCAGAAGTCAGTATCCTTTGGGAAGGGTGCTCAGCTTTCCCATTGAGAGAGAAGGGAAGGGGAGCAGCCAGCATGCACTCTTGAGTGTCCTGAAGGCAACAGGGTTTCAGGACAGACTGGATGGGGTATGGGACAAAGAGGAGCCAACAACTACCCCTTGAACAGCTGGAGAGATGGAGCTGCCATCCTGGGATGAAGAAGGCTGTGAACAGGCCTTGCAGTTAGGGGACGGGTTTGTAGCTCAAAATTTTGGACATGCTGAGGTTGAAGTGTCTATCAAAATCTCAACCATGCCCAACGTCTTCTCTCAACCATGGGGACTTCACCTTGCCATAAGTCTGGCTGCATTAAAAAAAGAAATGAAAGGGGCGCCTGGGTGGCTCAGTTGGTTAAGCATCTGACTCTTGATTTCAGTTCAACTCATGATCTCAGGATTGTGAGATCAAGCCCTGAATCGGGCCTCATCCTGAGTGCGGAGCCTGCCTAAGGTTCTCTCCCTCTGCCCTTCCCTGCCCCCTTTCTCTCTGAAAGAAAGAAATGAGATCACTCATAAGTTACCACTGCTGGTGGTAGTTTAAAAAAGTTAAGTTTTAGGGGAGCCTGGGCGGCTGAGTGGGTTAAGCCTCTGCCTTCCACTCAGATCATGATCTCAGGGTCCTGGGATCAAGCCCCGCATCAGGCTCTCTGCTCAGCAGGGATCCTGCTTCCCCCTCCCACTCTGCTTGCCTCTCTGCCTACCTGTGATCTCTCTCGCTCTTTCAAAAAAATAAATAAAATCTTTTTTAAAAAAATTAAGTTTTAGGGGCGCCTGGGTGGCTCAGTGGGTTAAAGCCTCTGCCTTCGGCTCAGGTCATGATCCCAGGGTCCTGGGATCAAGCCCCGCATCAGGCTCTCTGCTCAGCAGGGAGCCTGCTTCCTCCTCTCTCTCTGCCTGCCTCTCTGCCTACTTGTGATCTCTGCCTGTCAAATAAATAAATAAAATCTTTTTTTAAAAAAAATTAAGTTTTAGAGAGCAATCCCACAATATTTCATCATGCTGAAGATGTTCACACCTGACAATTCAACACGTAGGAATACACTCTAGAGAAACTCATGCCCGTGTGCCCAGGAAGGTGAGTATAAGAACTGCAGTGCTTTTTATAACAGTCAAAGCTGGGAAGATACAGGTCAACAGTGGGACACTCTGGACACTGTACCACTACTTAAGCCACAAACTAACAACCAAGCACTGTGACCCTTCGACAAGCGCTGTACTTGGAAAAAGTTCTGAGGTTCATGTCCCACTCCCCAGAAATTCTGATCTAATTCCAGGAATCAGAAATCAGTCACTTTTAACCTTGAACTACTTAAGTGAAGACAGTGGTATCCACACAGGTAGATCCTGGAAACACAATGCTGGGTGAGAACAGCAAGCTGCAGAAGATGTATACAGTATGACACCATTTCCTCAAAATTGTGAACCTGGCCAAATACTCTGGTGTTGCTTATGCCTACATAACGGGGGAGAGAAAGGATTTAAAAAAAAAAAAGGGGGGGGCAAACAAACAGTAAATAGCAAACTCAGAACAGCAGTGACTCTGAGGAGGGAGGGCTAGAGGGTTAGCAGGATCCAGAATACAAAGAACTTCCAAGTAGATCCATACTGTTTTGTTCTCTGGCTGCACAGGGTACATAGTTGTTCATTGTGTTACTTTTTGAATCCCTGAAATATTTAATAATTTTTTAATGGCAAACATTTTAGCAAAAAAATATGCTAAAATACTCAAGTCAGAGCTTGAGACACACATAGCATGTCCTATATTTACAGTTTACAGTTTACTGCATGTATCCAGGTGAAAATACAGCTGTACCAGTAGGTACAGCTTATAGTAACTTACAGTTTATAGTCTAGCCTTATAGAAGGTAACAGGTCAGCCTGTAACCATGCCCGCAGACAGATTCTGCTGGTAAAATGGGGGGAGCCGGAACGTGGTGCGGTGTTTCCACACCCCACTCACCCACACAGTGCCCTCCTCCAGGGGCTCCCACGGCTGCCACACACTCAGCTGCCTCTGCTGGCTACTATGCATTTCATGACAGGCACAAACTATTCCTAATTTGCCTCTCCAATTTCTCATCCTCAAGTACATTCCTGCACGCTAAAAAACTGGTGGAGTGTGTGAAAGAAAGTAAGGCCGCTGGCTTACAGGGGAAGGGACTGGTGGGACTGCTGAGAAGGAAGCTTTTAGAGACTAACCGAAAACCTCTCCAACACACTCCATTCCGTGAAGCATCAGTGTGGCAGTCACAGGAAGTTAGTATCAAACCATAGAAACTTCCTTTCTGAGGTCTACTGAAGCACACAGAGATGCATGTCCTGTGGCTGGAGGATAAGCCGGCTCAGTAAGTCTGGGTGAGGGTAGAGGGTGTCCGGCACAGAGGGGCAAGACAGCACACCAGTTATGACAGAGATATCAGGGAGCCACTGGTACGAATGACCTGTCTCTAGGCCTCGGTTTCTTAACCCCCAAAAAGAGTAGCAGCACCTGTCCCCTGGTGTCATTCTCAGGGTGAAGAAGGTAGGCCATGACTGCCACCAGTGGCCTGCCATCCCCCGCTGTCCTACAACAGGAAGGCACAGGCTGGGCTGTAGGCCAGCACAGGTCAGTGTGTGCACAGCAGTGCATGAGAGCGAATGGCTGGCTCCCCGGCTGCTGGACAGCAGGGCACAGGGCACACCGAGCAGCCCATGTGGGCACCTGGTCGGCAGCTGCCTGAAATACTCCCCGCCACCACACCTCTCTACAGTGCTTCAAAGAAGGAGTGAGTGTGCTCCAGCTGAACAGACCATCTCCCCGCCCCGAAGTGCCTGCCCTGGGGATTGGGGGGGGGGGGGGGTAATCTCTCCTGCGACAAAGTTCAGACTACGGAAATTCATCATAGGGAAGTTGATCTGATCTGCAGGCTTTCTGTCTGACCAGGCGGGGACCAAAGATTTTTCTAGCATGTGGGAGGGAAGTCACATCACCAAGCCTGTGGCTTTAAAAATCCTAGCCTTCCACCCCTAAGAAACACAAGACAAAAATCATCACTTCCAGAGACGCTTACAATAATCTTCCATTTCTTCCACTCACTTCATTTTAAAACCTTACACTTCAACTGCTTTCCCCCACAGCTTCACATAGCCCCATTGCCCACCAACACCTAGAACTCTTACCTGCCGCTCTCCCCTCTTGCAGAACATTTTCCAGCTCCTCAAAATGGATCAGAATTGAAGTGGCCCAGCAAAAACAAAAATCGAGTTTTAAAATCGATGTACAACACCCTGTGTGTCACCGGAGACCAGAGACACTGGAGTAACAAATCAGAACTTCGAAGTTGAGTCACTGACCAAAAGAGGACCAAAGGGACAGCGTCCGGGCAGGATTAGGAACCTGGAAATACTAAGCTAAATATAGCTCCCCCCAGCCTGTGGGACTCGGAAAGGTGGCCAAGAATAAGTATCTGGAGTGTTTGGTAATTCCTGTCACTTCCTGTTACTCACATCCTGCTGTTCTGATGCTGCCCCAAACACTGTGTTCGCCACACACAGATCCCTACCTTGAAGCCCCCCGAGACCCAGACTATTCAAAACAGCTGGGATGTGCATAGACAACAGACTTCCTCACAGAGGGCCATACCAAACACAAAAATAACACCATATAAACAAGCACCAGGAGGTCCCTGGGCAAAAGCAGCCCCAGAATACAGGGTCAGACCCCTAGGAACCCCACTGCATGTGTCCCAACCACCAGAGGAGCCCAGGAAGGAACTGCTGCCAGGGCACTTCTCTCTAAAGCTGGGGTCATCTCCAGTCTCGGGGCAGCTTTGAAGGAAAAAGGGGATCCCCACCCCCACAACGATTCTGCCTGCCCAGGGGCGCACAGCCCATAGGGTAAGCACCTCCACCCCACCCCAGCTCCCAACCATCCTGAGGAGACCGATCCCCAGGAACATAGGATACTCAGGTAGGGAGCAAAGCCAACTAGGCCAGAGGCCAAAATCACTGTAATCCATCAGAGGACAGATTTTTAAAAGGAAAGAAAAAGCAAGATGAAGCAAAAAGGAAAAGCTATACCTAAAACTGAAATGTGACAAAAATATTTGGGATTATTGATCTAGTCAATATTTCTACAGTACTTTATTAACCTTTGGAATGTGCTCAACATGTAAAATCTTAGAGATTATAGGTGACCCTGAGCAGGGTGCTGGAAGCAGGCAGCCCCTGGCAGGGGAAGGAGGGGGATTGCCAACAACGAGCACCCCAGGTGTAGAGGTGGTGCCCCACACCGCATCTCCCCCACAGCAGGCAGGAAACGAGAAGCTGATCCACAGAGGGCAAAACTCAACGTTCCTCCAACAGTGAAGCACTATAAATAACCCAACCCTCCAAAGCACACAACGGAAAACCATGCAGCCAAATTTTACAAGTGCAATGTCAGCGTGTACTCATGGACACAGATGTTCATAATATAATGCATTACTTTTATGTTCATTTTTTTTAAAATGTAGACTCTATGCCCAACGTGGAGCCCAATATAGGGTTTGAACTCACGACCCTGAGATATGACCTGAGCTCAGATCAAGAGTCAGACACTTAACCAGCTGAGTCATCCAGGCGCCCCCATAATATAATGCATTTTATTTATTTATTTTTAAAAGACTTTATTTATTTGACAGAGAGATAGCACAAGCAAGCAGAGTAGCAGGCAGGGAGAAACAGGCTCTCCACTGAGCAGGGAGCCTGATGCGGGGCTCGATCCCAGGACATTGGGATAATGACCTGAGCTGAAGGAAGACACTTAACCGAATGAGCCACCCAGGCGCCCCCAATATAATGCATTTTAAAAGCAGGTCACACATTAGTATATATTAATGATCCCACTGTTATACTATTTACAGATATTCATAGGAAAACACCTACCAAACCATTTGCCTCTATCACAGTTTTCAACCTTAGCACTACTGACATTTTCAGCCAAACAATTCTTTGCTGTCCCCTACAGCACTATGGGGTGCTGAACAGCATTCCTGACACACCAGTAGCAGAGACACCACCAACTCCAGCCCCCACATGTCAAACCAAAGTGTCTTCAACTGCCAAATGTCTTCTATCCAAGTGGCAAATGCCACCTTCCTATTCCCCGCCCCATTCCCTCCCATGATTGAGAACCACAGGTCTCTATAATAGTGTCTATATTTGGGATCTCAGTGATAAGACTTTAGAGTGTTTTTTACATGTTATTTGTATAAAAAAGTCAGTATTATGCCAACCTTAGCATGAGTAAAACATTACAGGTGTTTTGCTATAAGGCAGTTTTTTTAGTTGCTACAAAGTTTTATATTCAGAAAAAAAATAAAGAAGTCTCATGGGGAAGGATGAGCTGGGGCAGACACTCAAAACCCTTTCAAGTCTGTAACCAAGCATTGGAAACAACAGCAATAGAAGTACAAGTTTTTAAATTTTATAAGGAACTACTACAGTGAATACAGGAAATACTACAGTGAATACAGAACTTTACCTTTTATCTTTTTTTCAAGATATATTTATTTGAGAAAAAAAGCGATGGAGCAGGGAGAGGAGAGAGAGAATCTCAAGCAGACGCCCTGCTGAGCCCAGAGGCCCACGCAATGTGGAGCTCAAGGTCATGATCCCAAGATCAAGACCTGAGCTGAAATCAAGAGTCGGACATCTCTCTGATGAAGCCACCCACGTGCCTCAGAACTTTACCTTTTAAAAAAGTGAGGGAGCTTGATGGATGGGAGGGAGTCTGCGCCTGAGCGAGACTAGCAAAATGCACAAAGATCTCAGATGGAATAAGTAATTCCCAGGCAGAATCCCAAGGCCCCAGAAGCTCAGGGCTGTGCTCCTCCTGGGCTGGCCCCGCCCTGGAGAATGATGGCCCCTTTCAGAGGCTGCGCCAGTGCACGTGAGACAGAAACACAGCCACAGAAAGGGCAGTGACTGCATCTGGCTACCACACAGAGGGAAAAATTAGCTCCAAGTCATTAGTTCAAGCACTAGGGTCATTATTATCCCAGTGATAATGGAATCTAAGTTAAAAGTGCCCTGGCAGTGGTCTTGAAGGGATGTGGAGATGGAGGGAGCATGATGGGAATACTTTAACAGTCTCAAATCTGGCCACTCCCATGCTGTCACAATCCGTCTGTTTTTCTCTGGGATTATGTGATGCTAAATCTGCACACAGCCAAGGGCATCTACAGTAACACCACAGTCAACAAGTATTGGGAAAGGAAGAGAAGAGACATAAGCAGCCTCTACAGCCCAACGTCAGCCATGCACTTTTCTGATCACTGAAGGTCAAACTGATCAGGCACTTAAGACTTCCCAGAGCAAAGAACACGTGCATCCTCTGGCTTGCCAGGTGCCCGCCCTCAGGACAAAGGCTCATGCACACCTTGACTAATGAGCTTATCTCAAGGATGTGTGCACGTCCAACACTTCCAGTGCTTAAGTAAACCAGGGACTAGCTACCAGGCAACAGTAGGGGCAGTCAGAAAAGAGACAAACACCTCACTAGGGGAAAACAAGGCTGACAAAGAATTTTGGAAAGGGTGTATTACATCACATTACTGCATTAAACAAAAATGAGACTGAAAGGGCAGGACACACAGCATGGAAAACTGGAAGCTGGTATCTCAGGTGGTGAGACCAAATGGCTTTTCTCTTCTTTTGGTTTTCTGTATTTTCCACATTTTCAAAAATAAAAAAAGTGTTTTAAAATACATCTCTGCATTTTTCTTCTTCTTCTTCTTCTTTTTTTTGATCTACAAACTCAACATCCAGGACAAAAAAACTACCAGCTGCCTATGCAATTAGCTTCTTCCCCTTCTACCTTCCAGAATGGCCCTGCTGTTCCAGGTAGCCTCCTGCTCAGCCTGGCTACCAGTGCACTTCCCACAGCTCCTGCGGCTCTGGGACAGCACTGGGGGAGCTCCCAGGAAAGCTCTTTGAAAAGACAGAACAGCACTGGCCACCCCTGCCCTGGCCTACCTCCTTCCTGCGGCTCCTGCAGCCAGCAGCTAGCTCCACGAGGGGACCCTCAGAGAGAAAGCTGGGTCTCTGCCGACCGCAGAGCTCCACACTGGCCCCAGACTGCTGGCCCCTGGTCTTTTCAAGGACAAATAAACAAATCTCTACCTCATTTAAACCACTGTTACCTATGTTTCCTGTTCAACACCCCAAACCTAACCTTGAGACACCACCCTCATCATCACAGACCGAGGCACAGAAATGGAATCTTCTTTCTCTTCCAGGTCAATAACTTGATTTCTCCATTAACTAGAACTGAAAACTCCCAACTCAAATGGACAGCAACACCAAGGGAGCTTGATTTAATAGAGTAACAGTGAGGTTGAAATAATAACACTGAAAATCAAATCTGAGGACATAAGTCAGAGCCATACAAACTCTACAATCTGCCCCCTATTCGTTAAAGAAAGTTTTATGGGAGCATAGTCATTCCTGTACATACCGTGTCCAACTGCTACATACGGCCAGAGAGACCCCATCGCTCACAAAGACTAAAATATCTGGACTTCTGTAGAAGTCTGCTGCTAACCTCGAATAGATAAATTAGTGCTCACATGTATCTCAGGAGGAGCATAAAGAGAATTTGATGTGAAGGGGTTAAATGCAATGCATTACAAAAAAAGATGGAATTTGCACCTTGTCCCTTCTCTCTGCCTCTGGCTCCACAAGGAAGGGGGCCTCCATTCTGTTCCCAGAGGAACCCCTGAGCACCTACAGGTAGTACTTGCTCAATGAATTCTCACAGAATTGAAACACGTCCCACTTACATGAAGGGTCAGTCCCTGAGCATTTTAGGGTGAAAACCCTCGTGGCCATGGAACACAGCACAGTGATGTATCCTTGAGCATAACTCCCCTCACACACCCTGTCCCCGCCTCACAGGGAATATTTCCAGGTGGTTTACCCAGCGCACTAAGGAGTGCCATGTTCTCCCACTTTCTTATGACTCAGTCTGGGAGCCATGCTGCCTGGGAAAGACCACGCTCCACAACACGGTGACATGTGTGAGCATATGCTCAAGTCTGGCTCCCAACAAAGCAGGAGGCCAGTGGGAACAGAATCAGAGGCAGGGGTCCTGTCTACCCCTTCCTGTGTCCCCCATGTCCCTCCCCTCCCAGGCAATCCACCATGTGAGATGATAGGGGCAGCCATCTCCTCCCCTCCGGGACTAACTCTGAGGAAAACAGTTTCAGACATCTGACCAACACGATGAAGGTTTTACATCTCATGGTCATGATGCAAAGCTGGAGGAAGAGGAGGGGACAAAGACGCTATATGTGAGCCCTTGTTCCTCACAACCCATGGTTGTCAAGTGGCCCTGCTGAGGTTCAGCCGGAAGCTGAGGTCACAGACTCACACACCCCTATGACTGGATGACCATGTGCCCCAACCCCATTTCATACATTAGGAAACAGACACCCAGAGAGGATAGGTGATTCCCCAAGGCCACTCCCCACTGCTGTGGGAGGCAGAGCAGTGACCAGAAGACAGCTGGCCAACTGGTCCCCTCCAGCACACGATGTGGTCTGTGGACCCCCTGCTTGAGGGATGGAGTTTCTGACCCACGTGTTCTGGAAGAGCTGCTAAGTGCCAGCAGGGGCTCAGGAAGGAGACAGGACCACGAGGAGCACTGCTGTTGTGTACAGCTCCCACTCCCTGCAGCTGCTGGAGGTGCAAAGACCCAGCCCCTGAGACACAAAGGAGGGAGGGGGAACTAGACCTTTCTAGATGCCAGGGACCCGAACAGAGTCATGTCCTCTCAGAGATGCCCAGTCCAAATCACACTGTCCTTTCTAACTCCCCAAGTGACAAATGTACTTGGTCCAGCATGGTCATTTGTAAGCGATCCAGGAAAGGACATCTCAGACCACATTCCCAGTAAGCAGGTAAATCATACACAACGTCAACTGCCTTCTGGGATGATCTTGCCCCATGTATATAACCCCCCCTTCCAAACCTAAACAAATTCATCCCTTTCCTCTAACCAAGCTTCCTGTATTCCTCTGGTATTTCAAGTATATTTCAAAACTGAAAAGAAGTCATTCCAACCACAGGATTTAACATTTTAAAAAACCAAAACAGAAAAAGGGTTGAAAATACTTTTTTCCCTTGGCAA
Source organism: Mustela erminea (assembly GCF_009829155.1). Classification (NCBI taxonomy): domain Eukaryota; kingdom Metazoa; phylum Chordata; class Mammalia; order Carnivora; family Mustelidae; genus Mustela; species Mustela erminea. Next base: position 40,505,493 of record NC_045621.1, on the reverse strand, counting down.
GTCCTGACTCAGAGGGTCTGTCTACCAGAGCTGTGGACACATCACCGGGCATCTGAACAGCCACTGTGGGAGGACAAGGCATGCGGGCTGGCTGAGGCAGGCTGGCCTGACTCAGGAGCCACCTCCCTTTGTCATGGCACAGCTATGACACAGTCCCATGTGGATGGAGAAGACAGGAAAGCTTCCCAAAGATGCCAAGTGACAGACACACAGCAACTATGAGCCAATTACCCCAACAGATATTTATAGAATGCCTACTTTGTGCCTGGCATAGCTCCGGGACGCTGGAATAGAGAGTGAGTCTGTAAGCCCCAGGACACCCCTTTTCTCATAAAGCTTACCCCTCTCCCTCCAACAGACAGAAATCAGAGGATGAGAGAAAGGGTGCATATAATGTTAATGTTGACAAAAGAAAGAGAAAACCTAAATAGCCTATATCCATTAAAAATTTTAACTTATGGGGGCACCCAGGTGGCTCAGTCAGTGGGCACCCAACTCTTAATCTCAGCTCAGGTCTCGATCTCAGGGTTGTAAGTTCGAGCCCTGCGTTGCACTTCATGCTGGATGTGGAGCCTACTTAAAAAAAAAAAAAAAAAAAAACAATCAAAAAGTTTTAATTTGATTAAAAAATGTCAAAAAGTACTATCAAAAATCTCCACCCACCCCCAAAAAATCTCCACACCAAGTTCACTGGTAAATTTTAGCAAGAATTTAAGAAAGAAATAACACCAAACTTTATCGAAAAAAAAGAGGGGAGAACAATGATATCCCCCCCTTCTGTTACAATGCTAGTTTATGTTTTATAAAGCCAACTTAACCTAAGCACTAATACCCAACAAAAGTAAAAGGAAAGGGAAAACTACAGACAAATATCTCTCATGGATATGGATGCAAAAATCCCTAACAAAGTAACAGCAAGTTGAATTTAACAGTAAAGAGAGTAGTATGAGGAAGTAAGGTTCGTATCAAGAATACAAGGTGGGTTTAACACTTGAAAACCAATTTCATTTGCCCTTTAACAAAATTAAGGGAAAAACAAATATATGATCACTTCAGTAGATGCAGAAAAGTATCTGACAACATTCAATACCCATTCATAATAAACATTCTCAGCAAAGAAGAAAATCCTCAAACTGATAAAGGGCACCTACAAAAAGCCCACAGCTAACATCATACTCAATAGTAAAGAGCTGAATTGTTTCCTATTAAGATTTGAAGAAATGAAAACACCCCTGCTTACACTACGTCTATATTCAACATTATATCAGCAGTTCTGGCTTTTGCAACAAGGAAAGAAAAAGAAATATAAGTCATCTAGGTAAGAAATAAGTACAACTGTCTCTATTTGCAGATGATACAACTGTTCATATTGAAATTTCTGAGGAATCTACAAAACAACTACTATAATTAGTAAGTTGTTTTCCAAGGTCACAAAATCCATTATACTCTTGTTTTTTTTGCAGCAAACAATGAAACATGTTTTTATATTTCATTTATTTAATATGAAATAAAAACATAAATTACATAGGAATGAATCTAACAAAACATTAAAGATATCTATCCTGAAAACCACAAAATTCTACTGAGAGAAATTAAAGACCTAAATAAATACAGAGTTATATTACATTCATGGGAAAATTCAATGTCACTAAGGTATTGATTCTTCCCAAAATGATTTACAGGTTTGATGCAACTTCAATCAAGATTCCAGCAGGCCGGAACACTTTGAATTCAGCATCCTGAGTTCAAGCCCCACATTGGGTGTAAAGATTACGTAAAAATAAAATCTTCAGGAAAAAAAAAATTCCAGCAAGCTTATTTTGTAGAAATTGACTATTTTAAAAAATTATATGAAAATGAAAAGGACTCAGAAATAACCAAAGCAATTTTAAGAACAAAAGTTAGAGGACTTGCAGGATACCTGGGTGGGTCAGTCAATTGAGCATGTGCCTCTGGCTCAGGTCACGGTGTCAGGGTCCTGGAATGCAGCTCCGCATTAGGCTCCCTGCTTAGCAAGGAGCCTGCTTCTCCCTCTGCCAGATGTTCCCACTACCTGTGCTCTCTTTCTCTTCCTCTCTCTCTGAGAAATAAATAAATAATATCTTCGGGGGGGGGGGGTGGAATACGTTAGAGGACTTACCCTGTCCGAGTTCAACACCTACTGTGAAGTTATAATAATCAAAGTGTGGTCTTGGGGTAAGATTAGAGCCATATAGATTGATGGAACAGGACAGAAAGTCAGGAAACAGATTCACAAACATATGGTCAATTGACTTGTAGCAAAGGTGTCAAGGTGATTGATGAGAAAAGAAACATCTCTTCAACAATGCTGCTGGAAAAACTGATCATCCATAAGGGAAAAAAGGAACATCAACTCTTACCTCACATTACACACAAAATTAACTGTACATTAGTTATAAATCTAACTTCTAGTAAAAAAATCCTTTGCAATATTGAAGCAGAAAAAGGTTTCTTAGATTGAAAAACAAGAAGCATGAACCATAAAGAAAAAAAACTAATGAATTCAATTTCACCAAAAAGAATGACTCTGTTCTTCTAAAGATGCCATGCACAAAAAAGGCAAGCCACAGATTGGGAAAAACCTTCCTAACACGTACGTGACACAAAGAACTTATATCCAGAATACATAAAGAAATCTTACAACCCAATAATAAGTAGTATAATAATTTTTTTTTAAATCTCACAATTCAATTCAGAGCAAAAATGGACAAATGATTCTACCACACACTTCACAAAATAACACAAACAAATGGCCAAGAAGCACATGAAAAGATGCTGACATGATTTGTTATCAGGGAAGTGGAAATGAAAAGCACCATGAGACATTACTACAGATCTATGAGAACACGTTAGCTAGAAGACTGACGCCAGCAGGTGCTGGCAAGGATGCGGAGCCACCGGAATGTGCTGCACTGCAGGAGGCCACGTGAAATCCCAGGCACTCTGGAAAACAGCTGAGCAGTCTCTTACAAAGCTAAGCGCACACCTACTATATGACCCAGCAATTCTCCTAGGTATTTACCATGGGACATGAAACATTATGTCCACACAAATACTTGTATAAAAATGTTCATGTCAGCTTTATTTGCAGTAGCTCGAAGTTGGAAATTGCTCAAATGCCCACCAATAGGTAAACGAATCAACAAATTGGGGGAAAAGAACACACTGTTGACATACCCAATGTGGAAAATTTCAAAATCCTTATACTGAGCCAAAGATGCCATAAATAGGGGGACATACTTTCAACTTATATTCAGTGATTATTCAATTTACATTGAATTATTCCATTTATACAGAATTCTAAAAAAAGCAAAATAATGTTAAAGACAGAAAACAGATCCATATTTGCCTGAGGAGGGGGCAGAGAAAGGATAGATCACTAGGAAACTCTCAGAGGGAATGGAAATGTTAGTTGCCCTGTCTGGTGACAGTTTCAGTGGGGCAGGGGTGGGGCAGCTCCACAATCCCTGCACTTGAAACAGCACAGCTCATTGTACAGCAGTTCCACCTCAACTAAGTTATAAAAATAATGTTAACATACCTTGGTGCACTGCAGTTATTCTTTAAAGGACAGAGTGAACCTTCCTCTGAATGACTAGAGCGACCAAATAGTTTTATCATCCAAGCCAGGAAATTTCTGCAAGTCAAAGTGGCTGCTAAAAATAATTAATGGTGTTATCTCATCTACAACAGGGTGTGTGAACTGGCAGCGCCCTGGACAAAGCAGCACTTATGGCTCTGGGAACAACAAACACCCAGTCTAACCCTCGGTGTGATTAGATACTTATTGCATAAAGCAAACCACAGCATTCATTCCTCAGAAGACAGAGAGAGCCAGAGCTGGCAGTGGCCTGGAGGATCAGCTATGCCTGGGCCCCTGCCTTCCAGTCATGGAAGTGGTCCTGGTTTTCAGTGCCAGGGGCAGGACAGAAGTCACGGATGGGGTGGGGACCAACCCCACTCCTAACTATTCTCCAAATGTGCGATTATTCTGATCCACCATCTTTGAACTTTTGCAGCCAGTGAACATCAGGCGACTGTGAGGAGAGCACAAGACACGTACGTCTAAGTCCAGCAGGGGGCGCCTGGTTGGCTAAGTCAGTGGAGAATGTGCTCTCAGAGTCCTGGGTTCCAGCCCCACATTGGTCATCAAGCCTACTTTAAAAAAAAAAAAAAAAAAAAAAACAGTCTAGCAGGATCAGAAGCCAGCCTGGGTAGGGCCTGAACAGCCCTGTGCAGGTGGCGTTCCCAGCCTCCCATGAGCTCCTCAACCCCAGGCTAAGGTCTGGAGGGTTAGCTAGATACCCTGTACAGAACTGGTAGAGCAGCTCCTACAGTCCTCCTGACTTTAAAAAAAAAAAAAAAAGGAAGGGGGAGATCACATGTTTCATTTCTGAGTTTACATTTCAGAGCAGGTGCTTCTGCTATGGAGGAGGGGGGAGAGTAGTGAGTCAATAAACAGCAGCCTCCCTGGCACAGAGCGGGGGAATTATCTTAATTTGATAAGAAGTTGTTTCAAGGAAATAAAAACCTCCTACTCCCTACTCTACCTACTCTGAAATGCCAGGTTATTCTGGGACAGGAAAGTAGGGTTTTTTTAAACATAATATTCTATAGAATGATATCATTTTCCTAAGTTTCAGGGAAAAAAGCCAGACAGGACTTGGTGCAGTCATATCCCTGGCACACGTACCAAAGAATACTAAGTAAAGGAGAGCTAAAGTTATTAATTTCCTAGACACCCTAAGTCAAACTACAGTCCTTCAATTGTTCATTTTGGTTTTTGTTTCTTCTATTATTTGTAAATAAAAACAATTAGAAGTATTAACAATTCATACACACACACACACACACACACACACACGTATGGTGAAAATAGCCTAGATTTTATAAGTGCAACTCCTCCTCCTTGGTAGCACCACACAGCCCAGACAAGTGACGGAATCCTCCCCCACCCTCAATCCTAAATACACTTAACAGACATCCACCACTGGCCCCAGCACTTACCAAAAGGCGGCCAGAAGAAAACAGAGTCCCCTCCCCTCTACCTGCTTGGAACAACCGAAAGAACTGAATCCTAAGTCCTAAGTCCTCGTGTGGCGTACCTGGCTCTTAGCACCCAGAGGCAGGTGCTGCCTTCAGCAAAACCCCACACTTAGCAAACACACACTACCAATTTGGCTCAAAGCCTGCTTCTTCCTGCTTCTTGGAACTGAGAACAGAGTAGATTATGAAGCAGGGAATTCACTGGATTCATTTCCTCCTACAGCTGCTCTCCTGGTCCTGCACCCCTGTCCAAAGGGTATTTCATCAATCACAGCCTCTAATTCACTAAGCGCCTACTACGTACTAGGCTCTTGCTCCCCCCACCACAGGTGAGGTAGTATGGCCCCAGCTCTGCCGATGGGAAGATGAAACGACAGGTGTTAAGCAGTGGAGGTCCCACAGCTGACAGCTGGCACAGCCAGGACATGAGGTCAATTCTCCCGGAGCCCATCACTTGAGCAGGAACCACGGTAGGCCTGCTCATGGCAGTGAGCCCAGGCAGTAGGAGCTGCTGTCCTAAATACATGGGGCTTCGCGTCTGGCAGGTCTTCTAGCTTCAGAGGCCTCTTGGGACACCCTCAGCCCACGACTATGACTTTCCCCACCTCAGCTCCAGGCCTGCAGTCACAGAAATTGGGAAGAGTTACCATGAAGGAAATCTGCCAATTATATATATAGCTTTTCCTCTCTCTAAGCCGAAGTGACTGGTTGCAGGGGTTTTGCCCAGGAAATATCTGAGCTCCAAACAAGTTGAGAAGGAAAACTGATGGTGATATCTGGATAAAGGTCATGGTTCTTCACCGAAGGAACAGCCCTGGCCACCTAACAGGCTGACATCTGCTGGAAACAGTTGAGTAAGTCAGGTCCAGGGTTCTACCCTACAGAATTCTACTAAGGAACTTTCATTCATTCAATAAACACGAATGTCAAACAGATAAGATTAAAAACAACTAAAAATATTACTTAAATCCATTATATAGCTTCTTTTTTATTTAATCATTGGACAATAAAAACTAAAAACAGGAGAAGTAAAAGGTAAAGAAAAACCAAAGTTTTTCTCTTGTTTTTACTAGTTATTGCCCAATAGCTCTAAGAAGAGTAACTCTCCTGATACCTACTCTTCGGCTGCACGTGCTATTTTTCTATATTCTCCGGACCTCATCTGAAATCCTTTGAAATTCCTTTAAATAGAAATAACTGCTAAGTGTGGCAAGCAACTCTATTGCCATCCTAAAATCACTGATGACTGATGGTGTATATAAAAACCAGGAAAATTGGGGTGCCTGGGTGGCCTGTGGGTTAAGCCTCTGCCTTCGGGTCAGGTCATGATCTCAGGGTCCTGGGATCGAGGCCCACATCAGGCTCTCTGCTCAGCGGGGAGCCTCCTTCCCCCTCTCTCTGCCTGCTGCTCTGCTTACTTGTGATCTCTCTCTGTGTCAAATTTTAAAAATCTTTAAAAAAAAAAAAAAAAAAGAACACCAGGAAAACTTCTGAGAGCACTTTTCTGCCAACCCGATGACCTATGAGAAGCTATTTCCTTTTCACAGATGAGGAAACAGAGCCACGCAGCTAACAAAGAAAACCACCTTATACCAGACCTTGTAAAACCTCTGGATACCATTAAATAGTTCAATATTCCTCGGGGAAAAGGAAGTTTTCCCACATACAGACACAACAAATCACTCCTTGCTTTGAAAGACCTGGTTATTCTGACACAGTCATTTTAGGGCAATGGATGCCAGGAGCAAAGTCTGCTCGATTGATCCCTGCCCCATTAAGCCACATGGTATAAACACACAGCTAAGCAGAGGGGCCACATCCTACTTTGGGGAAGTTGTGTGAGATTTCAGTATGACATTTGGCAGAAGCAGCCCCCTAAACATTTATATTCCATAGGAGAATATAATTCTCATTCAATTTATAGAAAATTATACTGAAATATGGGCACATCTTTTTTGTGCCATGCACCCAGGTTATCCTGAAAACCCTCTTTATTGTCAATCCCCCTAACTTGGCCAATCCATCTTCCTAAAACTGGATTTTAATTTAAATAAATTTAAATGTATCTGATAGGGCCTCTCCTTCCCTTTGTTCTTATATGATGCCAACAGGCACTCACTTCTGGTTTTCTGCGTTCTGCACCTGCTCCTTCCGTTCCCTCCAACCCCTGTCAGCCCTCACATCAGCATTTGCAGAGACTCCCCTACGGCCCTTCTCCAGCCCACCCCTCTGCTCTCCTTTCTTCTTCAGCAGGCTCAGCCAGCTCTGCCCAGTTTCCCTCATCAGCCTGCCTCCTCATCAACAAACCTGGCCTAGCCTTCCCTCCTTGATCACAGGTATGTAACACACTCGCCTGAGATTCTGGGGACATAAGATTCTGGGGTCGTAGGATACATTACAGTTCCAATCATGATCCATTCAAACTCAGGTGAACAGAAGCTGATGAAGCTATAAACCAGAACCAAACCTGAATCAACCTCGAGGGCAGGCAAGAGCAGTTTCGGACACAAGACAGAGCACAGACAGGCTGCCCTCTCCAGGACAGCAGCACCCTCACTTGGGACAGGGCTCAGCACAGAGGCTGCTCTGCAGGGGAGGCCACACCCATCTTCCCAGATGTCCCCCACTGTGGTCTGACACTGGATCTAGCAGTATCTCCAAAGAGGAAAAACTGAGAGCATTTTAAGTCCCTAATGCTGCAGGAGTGAGGAAACAAGGGTTAACCGATCAACTCCGCCAGACCTACAAATGAAATATCTCCACCTATAAAAGTGATCATTATAGACTCATGAGTGGAAGTGTTTATGATGAAAATATAAAACTATATACATACCGGTGCATGTATGACATGTGAAATGTACCACACACCTCTGACATAGGACTGAAGGGGACCAGAAGATAGAAAGCAGGTGCTGAGCTACTGTGACCTTTTCTCCCCGCCTCCCTTTAAGTCTCCTCTAAATCATTATTTCCATGTACACACTCTACACAATAAATGGATAAGTTGCCCTCCACACAGCTGCGGTCCTGGGACGCTCCCAGACTCCGCCCCAGAGCCCACCCCCATGCCCCTTCTCAGTGGCCACATGCAGCCCCCAGGCCCACACAGCTGCTTCGGTCTCGGTGCTCTCACCGTGTTCTTTACCTGCTTCTGCTACACTTGTCACAGGTCACCATAATTATCTCTTTTCGTGTCTAACAGCCCCGGAGAAGTACCTGAGCACTGGAAACGTGTTTGTCCACTCTGTCTGCCCTCAGGCACCCAATAGTGTGCCACCACAATGGACAGCTGAAAGAAGGAAAAACAAGTCTTTCCAAACCATGCATGTTTTCCAAATGGTCTTGTTCGACTTCAGAAATCAGAGTGCCCAGGTAAGACTATGCTGTTGCCGAATTACTCCTGTATTCTCCAGGGGTAAACAAGAAGTTTTCAAACCATCAAACTTGCTAGAAACGTATGCACACACGCGCGCGCATGGACACGCACACAGACACATACGCAAACAGCAAAGGAGCCGGCCCAACCCAAAGCTGCTCACCAGATTCCAGAGACACACAGCTCCGCTCCCAGGAAGCTCCCCGGCCCAGTACTCAAGGCATTTGTAAGAGGGTAACAGCAGCAAGAAGGGGCTGGGCCCACAGAATTGTCCGTAGTGATGGACATTTGTTCTGTGGGACTTCACAAAGAAGAAACAATTCCATATCCTCTCTGAACAGAAAGAAGCAACAAAACCTACTTCCTGGCTCACACTTGCTGGCACAGGCCGAGTGTATCCTGCACTGCGGAGAGCAGCTTCAAAGAGAACCCCTGGCCTCAAGTCAAGACCTACGAAGGTGTGACCAAGAGCGCACAGATTACTAAGGAGCCTCTGCTCCTTTGGCATCACATGAGTGTGGACCCCAAACATGGCTACACCTCAAAATCATGAAAAGTTCTAAGAAATCACCTATTTACAAGTCAGCATCAGAATCTCTGGGGATGGTGCCAGGAACTTTTTTTTTGCCCCCCAAGGGTGCCCAGGCACAGATAAGTTTGAGAACCACTGCCCTGAGGGAGCAGAGACAGCAGCGCATACCCTTCTGACTGTGGTATAAACAGGAATATCCCACAAGGGAGAGTTTTCACCTGACTTTTGAGGGATGGGCAGGGTCTATGGAGGGAACTTGGGGAAAGAGCCTTCAGATCTGAGGTGCCCCACCAAGACCAGGGTGACCTGTGCACAAGGGGTTTGTATTCTACAAAGAACAGGTCCTCAGGGGGTAAGAGGCTGGGACAGCTAGGGAAGGCCAGGTCCCCTGGACTGTATAAGATAAGAACCGAGGTGGCACTCAATGATTTACAATCACCTTTAGAAATGGGCAGAATGTGACTCTTTTTAATGGTTTTATATTTCAGGTATATTCCAGTCAAACTTCTTTCCTCTTCAAGGTCCGACTCAAGTGCAATTGCTGCCAGGACCCCAGGGATAAGGGTAAAACAGTCAGACTGCTTTAGGTCCAGTGAAGTCCAGCATAATCCATCGTGATTTTTTTTTTTAAGATTTTACTTATTTATTTGTCAGAAAGAGAGAGCGCGCACACGCGTGTGCACACACAAGCAGGCAGAGTGGCAAGCAGAGACTGGAAGAGAGAGAAGTAGGCTCCCTGCCAAGCAAGGAGCCCAATGCAGGACTCGATCCCAGGACCCTGGGATCGTGACCTGAGCCAAAGGCAGCGGCTTAACTGACTGAGCCACCCATGTGTCCCAATCCATGGTGATTTTTTTTTTTAAAAGACTCCATTTATTTACTTGACAGAGAGATCACAAGTAGGCAGAGAGGCAGGCAGAGAGAGAGAGAGAGAGAGAGGAGGAAGCAGGCTCCCCGCCGAGCAGAGAGCCCGATGCAGGACTCGATCCCAGGACCCTGAGACCATGACCTGAGCCGAAGGCAGCGGCCCAACCCACTGAGCCACCCAGGTGCCCCCATGGTGATTTTTTTTTTAAGATTTTATTTATTTATCTGACAGAGAGAGATCACAAGTAGGCAGAGAGACAGGCAGAGAGAGGGGGAAGCAGGCTCCCTGCTGAGCAGAGAGCCCGATGCGGGACTCGATCCCAGGACCCTGGGATCATGACCTGAGCTGAAGGTAGAGGCTTTAACCCACTGAGCCAACCAGGCACCCAACCAAGGTGATTTTAATGAGAAGTTATTATTCAGCAAACACAGAATGTATGAAACATTTCACTTAAGAAATATAAGTAAACCAAACTAAAAGAAAAATGTCTAAGTACCAAATGACATCATAAATTAATTTGTATCACTGCTTTCAATTCCCCCATTGAACAGATAGGCAGTGAATGCCTATAATCATACTGTTAACAGCAGCAAACACTTACATCATGCCTACTGTGTATAAATTCATTTAACCCTCCCAATGATCCCATAGTAGGTACTATTACTATCCCCCATTTCTCAGATGAGGAAACTGAGGCTCAGAGTACTCTAATGACTTGCCCAGGGCCACTCAGCTAGCAAGAGGCTGAGCTGAGATTCATGGCTCAGCCTCCCAGTCCTTGCCCCTGAGCACTGGCACAGCACGAGGGCTCATGGGGGGTATGTTCAACAGTAAAGAAAGGAACGTAACCCAGTCCTATCATCTAGGTCCTTACATTGGAGGAAATGCAGATTCTGGACACTCAAAGACAGAGGCCCTCCTTCCTCTGGGAAAACCAAAGCATGGAAATACCACATAGCACATAATTTCACCCACAAATGAAGTAAAAGTAACTGAACGTATTACAGCATGAGTCTCTTAACACACAAACAGCCTGACACAGCACTGTCCTTCCCTCAGGCCCCAGTTCACCCTCAGCACTGGCTTTCTCACAGCACTGACAGCCTCCATCCCTGCCCTCTGGCTGCTCAGGGGAGACCCAGAGACCCACGAGAAGGACCCCAAATAGAGACCCACCCACCAGCTTGGGGAATCGGATGTGTGCCTCGACAAAACCAGAGCCAGCTGCTGGTCCCAGGGCCAAGGTCCCACCTGCGCCAGCACCACCGCCCAAGGATTTGGGAGGAAGGGGGCTCAGGCAAATCCCAAGGGCACAAGCACATGACACCATGACAGCAGGTGACATCCCTGACTGCGGCAAATGCCTCCAGGGAGCAAAACTTCCAGAAAGGCACCATCCTCTCCCAGGCAACGTGGGTGGAAATGCCTCGCAATCCCCTGTGTGCTACAGGCTCCCTGCCATCTGAGGGACATAGGCCAGTACTCAGCCCACACCTGCCTGCAGGTGGCCCTTTTCCTGCTTCCCGCTGTCCATCCACTGCACCTGTGTCCCCCTCTGATGAGAAGTCCCCTTGTCCTACTTAATTTAGAAAATCTTCACTAAATTCAATTCAGCTGATTCTGCTTCCCTCAAAAGGGACAGTGCCTCTGACACTAGCACCCCTGAAGTCAGTCTCTGGGGTGAAATTTCTGGGAACTGGAAGGGCCACTCATGCGCCCTGGTAAAGAAAGGGAGGGTATCCAGAGCTCCCTGAGTCTGGTCCTGTGCATATCAGGTGACCGTGGGGCCTTGTGCAGAGCTGCCTTCTGGAAGGCAATAATCACCCAACTGCTCAAAAGCCCATTTATCTTCAGCACCCTACTAAATTCCCCAGTCACTTAAGACAAGGACCGGCACTGCTAAGAGAGGTGTTTAACCAAAGTGCTACAGCTGTGTTCTCCATCCAGACCTTTGTCAACCACTGTGGCTCCACCGAAGCTTCCACACCCATTCTGGCCACCCCCTCCTGGAAGATTGAGTCTTCCACAACAGCCAGGCTTGTAACAAAAATGACTTTCAAAATCTGGATGGCATCCCAGTACCCATGGCAAAAAAGTCCCAACTCCACACAGCCTGGAAAGCACTTCACCTCTGACCTCCATCCATCCCGCCGCCCTCGCACGCTCTGCCATTCCGGCAAGAACCACTTCTACCCCAGGGCACTCGCCATGCTGGCCACAGCTCCCTCTCAGCCTCAGGCCTCTGAGCCTCTTGTCCCTGACACCTGGCCTCACTGCAGCCCAGAGCTGCTCGCTCCCCAGCCTGCTGCTTCTGTGGCTGCTCCGCCTCCAGGGCCACAGGCTGCAGGAGGGGAGCCATGCACGGCAACCCAGAGTGCGGCCCGCTGTTAGCGCTCTGCCAAGGGACAGCAGCCAGGGAAACTGGGCCCAAGTCATCCTGAATCAGTAGCAATCAAGTATCTCCTTGACAAACACTGTGTGCTGGCTCTTGGGTGAAGCAGTGAACAAAACAAACAAAAACCTTGTTCTCACGCAGCACACACTGCAGCATGGGGACAAAGAAAACCGAAGGGACTCGGAGGACGGACTGGGAGGGACGGGCTGGGTGGCAGTGTGAGAACACAGCTGTGCTGTGCTCCACTGCCTCGACTTGTTCTTGCCACATCTTGACACTGAGTAACATTAAAGGAGGTGATGAAATGTCATCACAGCTCTATTAAAATAGGACAAAAATGGAAAATGATGAAAACACAAACTTGGAGAAACAAGGTAAAAGCCCTGCATACTGACAGCCCTCCGATGCCCAGAAGTCTCTCGAGCTCCCGGCTGCCTCGGGAAGGCCGTAAGCGAAGTCCATGCAGGATGGGAAGCTGTAGAACCACTATGGAAAGCTCAAAGATGAATAGCTCAGGCCAGGGGGAATATCCAAGTCAATGAGAACATTTGGAATCCCAAAAGAACATGGAAAATCTTTCTCTGAAGCGGAAAATGACTACATTAAACAGAAAGCACTTTTAAAATGCCGCTCTATCAACCAAGAGTTAGCCAGGATAAAAACAAACTAAAAAGAACGTGAAAGTGATGCTGCCTGGCGGTAAAAATCACAAGTAAATGCAACAGGAAACAAAATTAAAACTTTCATAAGTAGAATTTGAGAAAAACAACAAATTAAAATGACGCAAAAGAGTGTGACAAACACAGAAGATCCAGAACCCTCCCCCTACGACTCCCTGGCCCCGGGACTCTAAATTGCCTGACCAGCCGCTGTGCTAGGGAGAACCCGACACCTTCTTCCGCCTCCATTCTGGTTGCACTGAGGCACCCTGTCCACTGCCCACCCGCCACCCCCTCCACTGAGAACCAGAAGCCACCCTCTCTTAGTGAGGGCTGTGGTCTCCCCCACACACATCCTACACACTCTCCACCCTTTCCCTTCCTCCTCCAGTTCACTCTCCACAGTGCAACTGGAGTGAAATGTTCTCACTGCAAATCTGGGAATTTCACCCAAAAGAACTATTTGATGGTATTAGGGGTTGAAGGACTAAGTCCCAAGCCCTTCCCAGTGCCCCCTATGGTCTCTGTTTCCTTCTGGCCTCAGCCAGCCACACAGCCTTTCTTCTGCTTCTTCCCACAGTCTACACTGCATCCTCCACCACAAGGCCTTTGCACACACTGGTCCCTGGACTTGGCCCATTCGAGGATGCCTACAAGCATGACACATACAGACACATTCACACACTTGCACACACTTCCTTCAGTGAAGACTAACCAGTCTTCACATCTCAGTTAAAACATTACTTCCTGGGGTGCCTGGGTGGCTCAGTGGGTTAAAGCCTCTGCCTTCAGCTTGGGTCATGATCCCAGGGTCCTGGGATGGAGCCCCGCATCAGGCTCTCTGCTCAGCAGGGAGCCTGCCTCCCCCTCTCTCTCTGCCTGCCTCTCTGCCTACTTGTGATCTCTGTCTGTCAAATAAATAAAATCTTAAAAAAAAAAAAAATTACTTCCTCAGGGGCAGTCCTCCTGACTCCACCCCAATACCAGTGGCGGGGGGGTCCTCCTTATGATACCCCACATAGCCTTCCTTCCCTATAACCTATTTCAGCCTATAACCTCTCGGTGTGTGCTTCCCTGAGCCCCCAGAAGAATGCCAGCTTGATGAAGAGCCCCTCTCCATCTCTGCTCACCAATGACAGGTGACCAATGAGCACAGTGCTGGGCCCTGGGCAAGCTCGCAAAAGGCACACAGTGCTGAATCAATATATGAATAAACAACAAGGTTCCCAAAGAATAAGACAAAGCACACAAACAGAATTATACAAAAAATACGAGGAAAAAAAGACCTTTTTCAAAGTTGGAAAACCAAAACCAAGTCTGGAAGACAGAAGATTTACTATATACCAGACAAATTAGTAACCAAATCCAATTATCACACGAGAAAAACAGCCCCATGAGATTTTAAGCAGAAATGTACAGGGGCACTAGGGGGCTTAGTTCGTTAAGCGCCCAGCTCTGGATATCAACTCAGGTCTTGATTCCATGTCAGGCTCAACACTGGGCATGGAGCCTGCTTAACTAAGAAAAAGAAAAAGAAAAAGGAAGAAATGTACGGGTTATCTACAAAGATGATAACAACAGCAAGGCTGGCTTCAGAGGCCTCCCCTCCAACACCAACACTAGGAAACACTGTGCTGCTAGAGTTATCTAATAAAAAACACTCTAGGGATGCCTGGGTGGCTCAGTTGGTTGGACTGCCTTCAGCTCAGGTCATGATCCCGGAGTCCCGGGATCGAGTACCGCATCGGGCTCCCAGCTCCATGGGGAATCTGCTTCTCTCTCTGACCTTCTCCTTGCTCATGCTCTCCCTCACTGTCTCTCTCTCAAAAAATCTTTAAAAAAAAAAAAAAAAACCACTCTATTTTGGGGCGCCTGGGTGGCTCAGATGGTTGAGCGTCTGCCCTCAGCTCAGGTCATGATTCCAGGTCCTAGGATCCAGCCCCACATCAGGCTCCTAGCTCAGCAAGGAGTCTTTAAAAACAAACAAACATATTTTGTTTCCTTTGCAGAAGGAACAACATTCTACATCATTTTTCTTCTTTGTTCTTCAGCGCTTTCTCACTTTCATTAGTGTGATGCAAACAACAATGGTTGGTGAAAGAAAGCAGCAAGCAGCATGTTCTACGTGGCTGAACACCCCATGAAGTACACAACTTCACCGAAAAAGGACATCACCACGTGCGCTAGCTATAAGCAGATAGAACATAAGAAAATTCGTAAATTGTGAATGTATTTTTATAGGAATTTTAAAATTCAAATCACTACCAAATATAAATGTAAAAATACAAAACAGAAGGGAGATACCGAGAAAGCATTCAATCAAGATAGCACAACACAGTCAGCCACTAAACACAGGAGTCAAATGTGCAAAAACCCTGACAAGCAGAAAATGTCTCAAGTTCACTATTACAAACCGCTCCAGATTGAGGAAAAACAACTTCTAACAATATATTGTTTACAAAAATTAAATCTAAAATAGCAAAGAAAAACTGAAGATAAAAGTGAGGGTGGAAGACATATTACCAAATTCTGAACCAAGAAATAGAGCAATATTAGTATCAGACAGAGTACAGTTAACAGTAAAGACTGTTCAGTGTAAAAAAGATGTTACCTTATTGACAAATAATTACTCAGTAATGAAGGTACTAACATTTCTGTGTTTGGGCACCTGGGTGGCTCAGTCAGTGAAGCAGTGAAGCATCTGCCTTCAGCTCAGGTCATGATCCCAGAGTTCAGGGATCAAGCCCCAAGTGGGGCTCCCTGCTTGGCGGGAGCCTGATTCTCCCTCCCTTTCTGCCCCCTACCCTCACTCATGCTCTCTCACTCTCTCTCAAATAAGTAAATAAATAAAAGCTTTAAAAAAAAAAAAAATTATGTGCCTAAAAGAGCTTCAAAAGGGCACCTGGGTGGCTTAGTCAGTTAAGCATCTGCATTTGGCTCACGTCACAATCCTAGCGTCCTGGGACTGACCCCTGGGTCGGTCTCCCTGCTCAGCAGAGAATCTGCTTGTCCCTCTCCATCTGCCCCAAACGTTGCTTATGCCCTCTCTCTCACTCATTCTCTCCCTCAAATAAATAAAATCTTAAAAAATAAAAACAAAAATAGAAGCACCTGGGTGGCTCCATCATTATGGTCTGCCATCAGCTCAGGTCAGGGTCCTGGGATAGAACCCTGCACTGGGCCTCCCTGCTCGGCAGGAAGCCTACTTCTCCCTCTGCCCCTCCCCTGCTTGTGTTCCTTCTCTTGACATGTCTCTGTCAAATAAATAAGTAAAAATTTTTTAAATGTTTAAAAAAATAAAAATAAAAGAGCTTCAAAAACGGTGAAAGTGAAAGTGTTGCAAATATAAGATTAAAATGACAAATATAATTATTCTGAAGAGAGTAACTCTTCATCAATCTCTGGAAGATCAAGTAAATTTAAAATAGGATCATAAGACCTAAACAACAAATTTATAAACTGTGACAAAGACCAAACTTGACTCCCTTTGGTAAACATATTACCTTTCAAATAAATGGTATCTAACATTTCTCATATTTACATAAAAAGTGCTCTTGATGTCAGATACCTGTAAGTATCACTGAGTGACATGATACCGAAAAAAATAGTTAACTAGCAAGAATTGCCAATTCATTCATTAAGTGGAAGAGGTTGAGAGGCTGAAAAGAGCTCTAGCAATACCATAGGACTGGTGGGAAAAACGCAAATTCAGAAGGACTCCTGGGTGGCTCAGTCAGTTAAGTGTCTGCTTTCAGCTCAGGTCATGATCTCAGGGTCCTGGGATCAAGCCCCGCAACAGGCCCTCCACTCAGCAGGGAGCCTACTTCCTCCTCTCTCTCTCTCTCTCTCTGCCTACCTCTCTGCCTGTCAAATAAATAAATAAATAATATATTTTTAAAAAAACCTCTAAATATATAAAGCAAAACTAACAGAATGAAAACAAAAAACAGATAAGTCCACAATCATAGTAGGACATTTTAATAAATCTTTTTTTTTAAAGATTTTATTTGACAGAGAAAGACAGCAGAAACACAAGCAGGGGGAACAGCAGGCAGAGGGAGAGGAGAAGCAGGCTTCCCGCTGAGCAAGGAGCTGGATGTGGGGCTTGATCCCAGGACTCTGGGATCATGACCTGAGCTGAGGGCAGACGCTTAACCAACTGAGCCACCCTGCCACCCCGAGATTTTAATAAATTTTAATAATAGGACAAGCAGAAAAACAAATCAGTAGGTTATAAAATATTTGAGAAAAATAGCTAAACCTTTGTCCTACTCAAATGCATATAGGAACTCCAAATCTAAGTTATGTTCAAATGCACATGGAACATTTATGAAAACTGGTAGGTCATAAAAGTCTCAACAATTACAAAGGATTAAAATCATAGAGTATATTTTCGGATAGTAGTAGAATGAAGCTAGAGATCAATTAACAATACAACTAGAAAAATCCCAAGTGCCATGATATTAGGAAATGCACAGATCACAAAGACACAAAATATACATTATGACACCATTTATATCAAATAGCTAAAACACTCAAAACTAAAAATCTACAGTGTTGGGTGCCCGGGTGGGTCAGTGGGTTAAACCCTCTGCCTTTGGCTCGGGTTGTGATTTCGGGGTCCTGGGATCAATTTCCACATTGGGCTCTCTGCTCAGCAGGGAGCCTGCTTCCTCCTCTCTCTCTCTCTCTGCCTGCCTCTCTGCCTATCTGTGATCTTTCTCTGTCAAATAAATAAATAAAATCTTTTAAAATTTTTAAAAAAATAAAATAAAAATCTACAGTGTTGGAGGTCAGGATAGTGGTTACATTTAAAGAGGGGAGGTTAATCATGAAGGGAGCTTCTCTGGACTTGGAGATGTTCTATCACTTGATCTGAGTGGCTGTTAAACATCAAGCTTCCACTTACACTTGTGTATTTTTGGTATGGAAGTCATTTTTCAATCTCAGAATTTATTTGAAATATATAAAGTTCCAGTAAAGCAGAAATTCTACTTTGACAAACTCCTTTGGATTGTTTTAGTAGTCAAAATATACCTTCAGCACAAATCTGTAACTTCATTATCATAAAGCTAAAAATAATCATTTTTTTATTAAATTGATTTATTTTCAGAAAAACAGTATTCATTATTTTTTCACCACAACCAGTGCTCCAATGCAATCCGTGCCCTCTATAAGCTAAAAATAATCTTAAAACATGTTAGAAAATGGAAAGAAGCATAAGGGAAAAATGAATAGCATTTTAACCCGGCAACATCAGGCCTACTATTAGTGTATGAAATCTAGTTAAAAAAAAAAAAAAAAAAAAAAAGGACAAAGACAAAGCACTAAAACTATTACAATCAATGAGGGCAGATTTAGACAGAAAGTGAAATGAGTGAAATAATTCTGAACCCTAAAAAAACAGTGCCAACTAGATGAAAGCACAGGAAGAAATCAATTCATCAAAAGAGAAATTTAATGGCCAGCGTTCAACCTCACTTTGTTTGATAGTCAAAGAAACAAATCAAAACAAATTACCATTTTTAAACTAGCCAAGTGGCAAAGAATACTCTAAAATGTTAACACGTGGTGTTTGTAAAAATTTTGAAAAAGAGAACTTTAAAAAAAAAAAGAACTTTCATGAAGTCCTATTGACATAAGCTCTAAGGGCAAGTGGGCAATGAGATATCAAAAGCCTTTAGGTTTTCATTATGATTAACATGTTCAATCATCAAAAACATACAATTTCATGTTATTACAGAGGCTGGGATCTAAGTTGGCAAATCCCCTTTTCCTCTTCATGCCACTTTGTTTTTTGGCCTTGTGAGGGGCAGCCCCACAGGCAGAGGGCACTGTCAGCTCTACTCCCCATCTTCCAGAAGCTCCCACACCACCACACCACCTATGAAGGCTCTGAAGGCAATCCTTAAGTCTTTAGCTTCGCTTTATTCCTAAAGAACAGGAAGACAAGCAGACCTGTCTAGTTACACAAGCCTCGTTTGTTCCACCTCTTCCACCCAGCTCATCTAAATAATTTCTCCTCTCCCCAATTATCTCCACCCATGTCCCTTGAAGTCTCCTGTCCAAGAGGCCTCAATTTCTTTACAGTACAATTGTCTGGCCATGTGGCGGAGGAATAAAAATGGAACCTTTTGCACTGTGGAGGAAATTTACTCCTGTGTCTCCAAATACAAAAGGTTCCCAAGAATTAACTGATTCATGATAATAGCAGCTTTCATGGACTAGTTGTTTTTATCAGGCATGCAATTTTAGCCGAAATTCTGAAACTGGGAAATTACGACTAGAATAGTTGGAAACCAAATGAGATGTCCCAGGAAATGTAGTAGCTTCTGGGCAAATCCATTTGCTCATTCTGCACTCTGAGCAAAGTCCACAAGGGCTCAGCCGATGGAAGGCAGACCTACAAAGAGACTTCGGCTTCGCCGTATGGTACGCAACCGGTTCAGAACTCAGCCGGTAAACACCACAGGGGGTTAGAAAGAGGGATAATCGTTAAGTGTTCATTTTAAGCATAGAAAATATTTCTATCACCCACAGCCCCAGAACTGAAGGACTCTCTACCGAAGCATGACTGGGGCTGAAGTGGACTGCAAGCTCTCTCCGTTTATCTCCATATTCCATACGCCATCATGAATCACTCATGGGATGAGCTTCCTTATCTTGGAATGTTTCTGGGGAACCTCAGTATTAATCTTTCTCTGGTCCTTTCAGCACATCCTCAGATGAAAAGGCAGTTTTTAAAGCACTAATGAAACAGAAAATAAATGTGAAAGAATTAGTGCCTCTGCCCTTGAAGGCTAGGAATTATCCATGACTACCTGATAGAGCTTGAGTTCCAAAGGTCTCTCCAACACAGACAGGCTCTACATCTGGTATTTAGCACTCGGAACACATTTTCCCATAGAGACAATGTATAAATCAGGGTTCATTCTCTGATCCGGCTGACAAAGCTCCGTATTAACTCATATAGTACCAAAAGCATAGGACCATCCTATTTCTTCCATAATATTTTTACTGAGAAACAATACCCGTACAATTCACCCTTTTAAAGTATACAATTCAGTGGTTTTTAGCACACTCACAAAGTTGTGCAACCATCACCTGTATCTAATTCTAGAACATTGTGTCAGCCCCTCAAAAAAATCCTGTACCTCAGGCAGTCATTCCTCCTTCCTCCACAGCCCCTCCCAGCCACTAATCTACTTTCCATCTCTACAGGCTTGCCTATTGTGGCACTTTGTATCAACGGAATCATAAGATGTGGCGTTTTGTGTCTGGTTTCTTTCACTCAGGATCATGTTTTCAAGGCTCATACAAGTTGTAACACATATTCAGTATTTCATTTATTTGTCCAAAGCCTTTTTTTTTTTTTTTAAGATTTTATTTATTTGTCATAGAGAGAGAGAGCAAGGGAGAGCGCAAGCGCACAAGCAGGTAGAGTGGCAAGCAGAGGTGGAGAGAGAAGCAGGCTTCCCTGCCGAGCAAGGAGCCCAATGTGGGACTCGATCCCAGGACCCTGGGATGATGACCTGAGCCAAAGGCAGCGGCTTAACCCACTGAGTCACTCAGGCGTCCCTGTCCAAAGCCTTTTAAAAGTTCATACTTTGTACCTCAAATGGAATTTACAGAAATAACTGGAAATGCACCAAAGGATCTGTGTACAAGTATATATCACAATATTATTTATGATAGGAAAAACGTAACATTCACTATAAGGTCCGGTTAAATAAACTTACACATTTACATGATGGAATACTATGCAACATTAGTAAATAAGATTTTAAAGGATATATATGAAAGTTAAAACTCACTGTTAACTAAAGAAAGAACACTGAAAACATTTATTTTTTTAAAGATTTTATTTATT
This sequence comes from Mustela erminea, assembly GCF_009829155.1. Lineage (NCBI taxonomy): Eukaryota > Metazoa > Chordata > Mammalia > Carnivora > Mustelidae > Mustela > Mustela erminea. Next base: position 40,484,726 of record NC_045621.1, on the reverse strand, counting down.
TATTTGATAGAGAGATCACAAGTAGGCAGAGAGGCAGGCAGAGAGAGAGAGGAAGGGAAGCAGACTCCCTGCTGAGCAGAGAGCCCGATGTGGGACTCGATGGCAGGACCCTGAGATCATGACTTGAGCCAAAGGCAGAGGTTTTAACCCACTAAGCCACCCAGGCGCCCCGAACATTGAAAACATTTAAAAGAAAGTGTGTGTGGGATGACGTCAACCAAAATAT